>NW_028278199.1:643838-1287676 GCF_059751315.1 Micrasema longulum
TTTAAAACTTCAAACCGCTCTCCTGAACAATTTTCCAAATATGGCTTTTAGCGTTTCAGCTTTAAGCTACAGATATATAAATTAAATAAGACAAAAAGTCAAATAAAATAACTAAGTGCAAATAAAGCATCAACGAATATCATGGTTTTTTTGTGAAAATCACCAAGAGCAAGAAATAATTACAATGATTCTCATCAACTATTTAAAAAAAACTTAATATTATTATTCATCATTCAACAATCGTAATTATAAGAAGGCATTAATAATTAATATTTAAAGGAATTACTTTGTGGTCAAACATTTTACTAAATGTTATTAAATATTTATATATCACCATTTACGGACTTCTCTATGTCTACCGGTTTCGAAACGTACCCGTCTCTTCGTCAGGACACCAATTAAACTAATCAGTGCATGTTTGTTCTAATCAGTGCATGTGCTTATTAAAATGCATGTAGTATTGGTTCCGTATTTTTGTGCAACTATGGTGAAGGCGTATAGTGGGTTTTGCATGTTGGTTTAATTGGTGTTCTGACGAAAAGACGGGTACGTCTCGAAACAGGTAGACATAGAAAACTCGGTAAGTTGTTGTATACAAATATTTAATAACATTAAGTAAAATAAGGCAGTTTATTTTATTCACTAAACTTGTGCATAGTATTTAAATTGTATATTGGATGGCGTATTAATAAATGAAATTTTTCAACCGAGCAATACAAAAAAAACTTTGTGTTTATAATTTAAGGTTTAAAATGTATTCGAGAGAAAATATATACACGTTTTTAAATACTTTTAAAATTAAAGTAGCAATATTTGTCATCATCATTATCATTCCCTTTCCGCAACAAATGGTGCATAGGACACTGCATTAGTACACTAATTACAGCGTATCTTGATCATTTTTGTTACATGAAGGTAAGATGATCCGTCTTACGCTTCCGGTACCAGTCCATGGAGTATGAAATATTCTAGTGTAAAAACACCCTTTTGTTTAAATATTTCATATCAACCATGCTGGGAATCGAACCTGAGACGTCTTGCATGGTAGGCAAACGCACTGACCATTACATCACGAAGCCGACAATGAATAAATTAGGTGCGAATAAAAGAACAACGGTTATTATGATTTTTTTTGTGGGAATTACCCAAAAGGCGAAACATAATTTCATTGACTCTCATCAACTTTTAAAAACAAAAGTCTATATTAATAATTGTTCTTCCCAATCATCCCTTATTCATCCAAAATGTCATTTTTTATTATTTTAGAAAAACAATAATCGTAATTATATGAGGGCAGTATATTTGATTTACTTAACTCCTTGTACATAGTATTAATCGTGTATATTGGCTGCCTCGTTATTAAATAGTTTTTTTTTTATTCAAACAATACAATAAAAGCGTTATTTATATAATTTTAGTTTCGAAACGCATTCGAGAGAAATAAAAAAAATAATTAAATACATTAAAAATTGAAATAGCAATATTTTTTATCATCATCATTATTATCATCAACTTTCCACATCTAGTGGTGTATAAGGCACTGAATTGGTACACCAATCGCAGCGTACCTTGATCATTTTTGTAACATGAAGGTAAGATGATCAGTCTTACACTCCATCGATGGTATTCCGAACGTAATAGCGCGGTGTTCCGCGTTTTCACGAACTAAATACGCGTTACAGCGCCCTGTAAATGCGTACGGAATACCAGCCCGGGTGCTGATGATATATTGTATTATAAAAACATCTTTTCAAATAAATATTTCAGGTCCACCATGATGAAAACCGAACCCAGCATTAGAAGTTACCTATATAGGTTTAAATTAAGGAATGATGACTATTATCCACGCGATGATATTTCTTCACTGAGTATCGAACATCTGTTATTTCAGTGCCCATTTTTCAGTTGACAACGCCATAATCTTGAAGCAGAATGCAGGAAAGATGGAATATATTAAACAGATATCCACACTGTCGTTAAAAGTAGTGATCACGCGCCTTTGTTATTGGACTTTGCAACAATGGTGATTGAACTCAGTGATCAAACATTCCATTTCTAAGATAAACAAAAACGATTTTTCTGCGAGGACGTAAGGCTACTAAATACAGGGGTGTAAATTTATATAAAAAAATTAAAAAACCGACCCCGAGACCTCTTGCATGGTAGGCAAACACGCTGACCACTATACCACTAGACGGACAATATTTGGCGGTAATGTTTGTATATGAATGAATTTATATCAACTCTAGTATTTAGTGGGAAAAGGGAATACAGAGAGAGAGGAAGGGAGGATATATTAAGTAAGTGAAAGGTTTATAGTTTTAGAAAACGAATATTTTATTTACGCAATTAAAACTATCAAAATATACCCAGTAACGACACAATTTTTAAGTCTTAAAAACAATTTCAGTTCAATATATTTTTAATTTACAAAAATATAACAGATGCAAAGGTAAATTAGAGAATCATGAATGTTATCTAGTGATCACTACCAGCCAATGACAGACTATAAGCTCAGAAGAACTCCTAGTCCTATCTTCCCCTTTCAAAAGTTTCTTATCATAAAATGTACGGAAATTGAGGTTAAACCCATTCGCGTCACATTGAATATCAGGACAGCATAACGCAGTTACGATGAGGAGAAATATTTTAGACGAGAGCTCTAACGCGCACGCGCGGTTCTATACACTGATAAATAAATTGAAAATTGAGGTTATTTCTTGACAGTCCATGGAATTGAAATTAAATTACAATTATAAAACGCGTATCTTTGACCATTTATTCATTCAAGTTAAACAAACGTCCAGTGATCTTCCAGACAGATGATTTCGGCTGTGAAAATATTCGGTCGCTGGCCAATTTAAAGAAGTGAAAAAAGCTTAAAATACTTGTCTATTTGTACAACGACGAATTGTGTTTCACTCTTTTAGGGAATTATACTTTATACCTGGTACAAGAAAAGATTTATGACTGTATAAGACTAAAATATAAGTTATTTATTACACCAAACTGTTGCGTTTGTTTGTAAACAATATTGAATTGTCTTCACTATAACGCATGCGCGTGCGCCGCCCTAGCATGACCGCAGACGTACAAATACAAAATATGAATGGCAGAGAAAAATGTCAGAGCTCGAAAGAATTTTTTGTGCGCGCTATAGTTGTTATCATTCTTCAATTCCTACCGACGAGCATTAGCAGTGAATGTCTTGCGCTAGAATACGTGATATCCTGTAAAATAGACCAGCTCGGTTCAGAGTCTCGAAAAATATCTTCAGTATGTGAACCAGTTAACCGTATTGTCCTCGTTAGATAACAGTTGTCGCCGGAGTTGCTGCGTCTGTTATCGTTTAATTTTTTTCTTAGAAAAAACACAGTAAATTCACCGCACTCCCAAAATGTTACATTTTTACAAATATTACTAACGCACAAACTTTTTAAGAATTTGTCTTTAATTTCTTAGTGATCAATGTAAAATTTTGTCTAAATTACACAATATAAACCTTTGAAAATATTGTTTAACACATAAAACTATATTGTTGAAAGTAAATACACGAAAACAGATGTTTGAATTTCAAATTTTAGCAAACTTGGAATGGAGGGTAACCTCAAAACTCATTGAATCTCTTATCATGAAGTATGTACAGGAATGCATGAGAGCGTTGAGGTTATTTACTGTCAATTTAGTGTACACTGCACACACGCATGCGTGGCGCAAGGCGACCTCTAGGAGGTTGCATCTTCATAATTATTTATTCCATTAATCAAATTTTACAAGAAAACATGCCTTATTAATTAATTCATAGTAATATTAAATTATACATGTGAACGATAATTTATTAAAATTAGAAAACAACATTTTCTGTTAATCCAAGCGACATCTGTGAAATTTTCTGGAACTACGAAAATCGGTCAGAATTTTCCCAACGTATCTATGCGTTCCTGGTATCGGTTTTGCTCTTGGTTGCTATCTTAATGTCGACCAAACCAAGTTTCATCAAAACGTTTTCTTTACATATTTTTTGGGTTATTATTTCAAGTCTCATAATCAATGCCTGTAAGTCACAAACTAACTACTCCCATCTTATCATTTAAGTATCAAAAGATGTTTATTTTACCGTATTAGAACATACGCTAAATAATATTTTAAAATATATATTTACATACAACACAGTGGAAAAATTGCAATTAAGTGTCAAGATATTACCCCTGTGCTTCTTCTTCTTCAATGGCACTATAGCTTTTATCAAGCCTCGGTCTCCATTAGCTTTCTCCTCCAACTTTTTCTGTCATCTGCTGCAACTCTCCAGTTAGAGACTTCCAGTAGTTGGGACGCATCCTTTTTCATGCCGTTTTTCCATCGCAAACTCGGTCTACGGACCTTTTTTCCGCCTCCTGGGTGTTAATCCAAGACTCTTTTTGGTGCTTGTGATCATGGAATTGTCTGCATGCGTCTGGCTTATATCAGTCTATTTAATCTGATGTATACAGAGAGCTTGAGAGCTCTATATATTTTGCATAGCTCACCGTTATATCTAATTATTCCTCAGGTTTTTCATCATTAACGGGACACAAAATTTTATGCAGCAGTCTTTGCTGTAGGAGTTTCCGTCTTCTACCGGTACAAAACCATCATTCTGATAATTGTTTTGCACAGAGTAATTTTAGTCTTTCTAAAGATACTTTTAGACTTACACCGGTACACCGCTCCTCTGCTCCACAACATCATAACTTTAATACAGAAAAAAACATAATTCAACTGTTTACCTGAAACATTTTGAACGGAATAGTAATGTTTTACTGTTAGAATTTAAATTTTTGCTTTTACGCGTTTACTTGAACCTAATTTAAACAAATAAAGAGGGTTTGTAAGTTAAACGGCGCTCAAATTTATAAGGGGAACATAATGTTTGAGGAGGTTATTCATTATCAATCTCTCTTTGATTTAACAAGTGTACGAAGCCGATTGATACTCGTGCTTAGCTGCGATCGACGGTAAGTAGGTCGTGCGTACAACTGCGTCATGCAAATTTATAAGGAGAACATAGGGTGAAAAAGGGTTATTAATTTATGTAATTCGTTTCAGCTTCTCATAAACAAAACTTGGTGAAACCGGCAACGTTGTTTTGAAAGTTGATGCATTCGTCACTCTTTGAACAAAGTATCGCGCAAATTCATAAGGATCTTAGGGATTTGGAGAACGTTTATAAAATATTTATTTGTTTATGTAGTTACCAAAATTATTTTTGAATGTCTAATTAAAGAAAAAGTTTTCTAAATAATACAATTATTACCAAATGAAATTATATTCGATAGACCAGATTTTGTCTTGAGGTAGTAATTATTATTGTATTCAGTTTTTCTACTGACATTTCTTGGTGGTACTGCATTTTAATTGTAATAATATAAATACTTTATAGTTTTATTCCACTTTTATTTATAATTATTTTATAATTCTTTTACCAGTGACCAGGTTTTGTCGTGACCAGTCTGACGAAACCCAGTCACTGGTAAAAAATTTATAAAATAATTATAAATAAAAGTGGAATAAAACTATAAAGATTTAAAAAAATATATAATTAGACATTATTATTTATATTTTTGGTCTTTGCTTTAATCTTCAGTTGTATTTTATTTTAATTGTACTTGTATTTATAATAAAGATTAATTTTTATTATTAAAAGAATAACTCTCTAAGCTTCTATTAAGAAGCTTGTCAGCAGGTGGAGTAGAGAAGATATGGAAGGGGGTAATGAAAAATACACCGCAACACCCGAACTAATTGAGAAACAAAAAAATCTCGGTTGTTTTCTTGCAACTGTGGGAATCGAACTCGCGACGCCAGTTTTACAGTTGGCCGTCTACCCAACTGCGCTATGGCACCTGTCTGTATTAACCATTGTTTAATGGACTAAACAAGTATGTAAAAAAATAAAAAATAAATTACCGGGTTTAGGAAACATGTTCATTTATTTATTCAATTTTTTGTACAATATACGTACATTAACACTTAAGGGCTTTTGCTATTTGCTATATTTTCCAACTAATTACAAACACATTTGTTTTAGGTTTGTATTTCATTATCATCATTTCCTTTCCACACCTAATGGCACATAGGACACTGCATTGGTACACCAATTACAGCGTATCTTAATCATTTTTGTTTCAGTCAGGTACGATGATCAGTCTTACGCTACGGGTACCAGTCCAGGGACTATGAACTATTCTAGTATGAAAAAATCACTGTTTATCACTCGGCGATTAGTTTATTATATAGCCAGATATTTATCATACTAGCCATTAGATTTATTTCAAAAAGTCGCCGCCAGGGTAAAATTCGTGGATATTCTGCATGAAAGCACTGTTTTGACTTAATGATGAGGTTATACTGTTGAAGAAATACTCTACAATCTGCAAAAACGCACTTAATCCTATCTACAGTACAAGTCGAGATATTTTCCGTAATAATATAATAATAATAATATTCTTCTTCCAAATCGGTACCTCAATGCTGAGGATCGTGATCACCATGAACACTTCTAATTAGTCTGTTCCACTCCAGTCTGTCTTCAGCCCGACACACTGACTCATCAAATTTTAGCCCCGTAGCCACCTTTATTGGTTAGTCCATCTATATGGGATTCTACCCCGGCTTCTCCTACCTTCAACTCGGCCAGACATCATTGCCTTTTCTAGATTGCCTGGCTCACGTCTAGCATTGTATTGTTCACGTTTCAGCCCCATATAGGAAAACGGAGAATACCAGGGCTTCCATCAACAGTTTTTTTGTGTTTATTGATATACCTCGATCCCGCCAAATCTTCTCCAAACGGTTCATTGCTTCTTTGTCATAATAATATTAATAAGTCAATAAAACATAAATCCGTTCAGAGAAAAAGCATCAAGGGACAAGGGACGACGTACTGGTGGGCCATCAATAACAATATTTCGGATGTATTTAGCGGAGCTTATGGAGCCGTACTGACTTGAGAAAAGGTGAGATTGTTGGTCGGCGACATAATATCCCGGAGATGTCTAGTAAGTGCTTCATGCTTCACTCAAAACAACGATAGGGGCAAACGTGACCGTTATTATTTTCTTTCTTTTCTCTTTTTAATAATTTATTATTATTTTACCTAATGAAATAGGTACCGTTTATTAGATAAAATAGTTACATAGCTTTTTTAATTAAAGAAAAAAACAACATTTCTTACACAGTGACTAAGTACAATGTGATTTTAATTTAAATTCCTTACTGTGGTATTATGTATCAGCAAAAATGCACTAAGTCATTTCAATCCATTATTATTTTGAAAAAAATATTCTTAAAGTTCGGTTATTATTTATAAAACAATTCAATAAAATGTAGTAAATAGATTAATTTACCATTTTTTCAAGTTAACTTACTAATTTTTAGTAAAAAAAAGAAGTTATTTCGTTACAAACTTCGAATTTCGTTATCTCAGAAGTAAAACTTCGAAACCTAAATTTTTTGTTCAACCAATTTTGTTTCAAAATAGTTTCTTGTTTACCTTCTTTCAGCTTTTGATTTGCTTTATTTCTATTGGAGGGCGGTGAAGTCATTTAATAATTCTTGCTATCTGATTGGTGGAACAGAGTGGCGTCATTCTGCATCGTGCTGACAAGATTGCGGATTGACAAATAAGAAGGCGCAAGAGTACACTTACAAAATTTACTTTTGTTTAGCGAATATCAAAACTTGAAATAAATATCTAAAATCCATTGTTATCAAAATAAAAGCTTAACAACGAGGGAGAAACTCATTAGAAGTTTATGGCAACAGTTTTCATTCTGCAGTATTTCTGCACAAATTCATTTTGTTCAACAATGTTTGAATATGTCCAAATGCTTGCAGACTGGCTGGATTTCCTCCCTAGGAGGTTATTCATGTTTTAATTTATTTCAACAGAGAAGGAACCCTGGGCAATGGAATCACCCTCATAGCGGTGTAATCACAGCAGATAACGAGAGGATGAAAGGCGAGTTTTTGGCGCCTCAAAACCAAAACCAACCAGCTAAGGGAAGGTAACCCTGACAGAAAAATCCACCAGAGAAAGCAACGGGAAACCACTCTGGTTATCTATTCCCAGAAATCACTACGGCGAGTACATCAATAAGCAGTCGTCCTAGCTGTGAAATGTAAAATTAGCGCAGGACAAATACATATGCTCTCGCTGTAGTGATCGCCTGGTCCTGTAGATGTCCTGGCTGAGAAACATCCATGACTGGACGGGAGTGCGCAGGGTCGAAACGCTGTTCCAGTTGGCGCAGGACCGGAATGCCTACTCTAGAGTGATCGCCAACGTCGGAGAGGCCTGATATGGCACAGAAAGAAGAAAATTTATCAATGTCTGAGCTTTAGAATATTCCGTGTTTTGCTTGTGGTAACGCGATATTACATCACCGTGCGCAAATGAATTAGTTACCACAGTCTTTTAAAAGTTAAAACAATAAATATATATGCTGTAGGCTATACTCATCTAGTTGTCACTGCTAGGCAAATGACTGCAACCACTGAAGAGCCCTTCTGCAATCCTTATCTGGTGGTTTCATGTGTCAATTCTCTTCCTCTTCTTTTCTGCATTGCTGCAGCCACTAAAAAAATCGTTTCTGTGAATATTTTGATGTTCTAAACACAATAAATACATTTTTGTATTATGCCTTAATCAACTGCTTATATTTACGCCTCAGTGTTTCTATGAAAATTTTCTGGTTTATAAGATAAGGTATTAAAATTGTTCTGTTGCAAAATGTAAATTTATCTTTTTTCAATATTATTTTCAACAATAAAAAACTAATAAACTGTATATACATATTAGATGAATAATGTTAGGTGATAAGTTGTGTCCGTTTTTTGACAATATATTGTGTTTCATTTAGCATGCGTTATATTTGTTGTTTTATTTGATTACAAACCTTCAAAACGGAATATCAAGTAGACAACAGTGAGTATTTTTGACATCTCATTCTGTTCGCGTTCGGTCGAGGGAATACAGCTGCCAAACCGCTCGCGATAATTGTGGAGTGCACGATGAAGATGCTATGAATTATTAACTAATTTGTTGTAAAATAATTAAGGAGAATACATTATTTACTATTTTTTTTGTTAAGTTTTCTTATTCTCTTTACTTGGAAATAAACAAAACTTGTTAAATTTCATTTTTTAAATTTTTAATTAATTTAATTCTATAAGGTATTTCAACAAATATTCAAAGTAGAAAATATACGATTTGAAGGTAACTGTTTATACAGTTTTACATGCATATACTCGTATATCTTAATTATAAAATTCGTTTTTATTTTTAAAATATTTTTAATTTCCAATACTGTATAAAATGCAATAAAAAAAAGTAGTTCTTGTGTATTTATTAACTTAGAATTATTCCTCAGAAGTTATTCGAAAAAGTTTGGAGAGAGTATCATGAAAAATGTAATTTAAAAAAAAAAAATTTTTTTTTTTTTTTACAAAGAACATAAGACGTAAAACAGAGATTACAAAAAATAAAGGATACATTGCAATGAAATACATTTTAACAGTAAAAATAGAAAACAAAAAATTCCACAAAGGCATGGCCTATTTGTGGGTATACTAGAAATGTTCATGAATTTTCGCTCCTATAATAAATAGACAGGTATAATATGTTTGTGTAATATAAGAAAGAAAAAAGAAAATTTCCTCTTAAATATTATAAGGTACTAAACTTACCCTTACTATTTAATAGTACTTTTAAAAGGAAATAAAAAATATTTTTTAAAAATATTCCTTATAATTTAAGGACAACAATATATTTTATAGAAAAAAAGGGTTGATATCTTTAGTTTGAAACCAGGATAGTGCGTGTTTTTTAAAAGAAGGAACATTTTTAAAGTTTGGGACCAATGAAATATTATTGGTAAAAGAAGAATAAAAAAAATTAGGCCAATAAAATATGCATGTCTCTGTGCTAGCCTTGTTTTACAATGTGGTATTTCTAACACACGATTCCTTCTTTGACTTAATCTTTTTGAATTACTTGTAAATACATTTTGGTTCTTAAATATATTTATTTATTATTTCAACAGTATATGTACATAACATTCCCGATACATGCAGGCTAGGCAAGTTTTCAAAGGAATAATGCTAGGCTTCTGTTTTAGAGGCTTGCAAGCAGGTAGGAAAGGGAGAATTTGGTATGGTGTTCGGTACGCAAATACATCATAACGCCCAAACCAATACAGAAAAAAAAACTCTTGGATTTTTTTATGCAACTGGTGGGAATCGATCCCGTGACGCCAATCTCTGTAACAATTCATCGTCCGTATACTGACGCCTGAAACGTAAGGTTGATCATCTTGCTTCTATGTAACAAATGATCAAAATACTTTGCATTTGGTGTACCAATGCAGTACCCTATACACCATCAGGTGCGGATAAGGGTGTGATGATGAAGTAAAATCTTAAGTTTTAAAATATTACAACAGAGATGAAGAACATTTTTAAAAAGGTGATGTAGTAGTCTAGGCATCTACAGGGCTTATGACCTGAAATTGGCTGGATAAAGTAGTCATTTTACACATCGTGTAACATTCACCATTCTGCCCATATTTGAACATCTGGATTCCTTCAATTTTTTCATCTGTTTACGTTTGTGAAATAAAGAGCTAAAACCTTTATTTATGCGGGTGAGATTTTTCTCAATGAATTATTTTACCGACTTATTAATTTAATTTTTCAATTTCTATACTTCTTCATGGACCAGACTCCCTGGGGAGCTGTAAATATAAACATATTACAACAGAAATGAAGAACATTGTTGGAAAAATCTAGAAGGTTAAATAATGAATATGATTAAATAAAAAAATAAAAATTTTCTTTAGTATTTAGAACATACAAAATTAACAATTTCCACATTTATTACATGTTATGTTTCATGCAAAACGTTGCATTATTATTTTCCATGAAATGGTTCGTTCCATTTAATTTACAAGAATAAGCAAAAAGTACTAAATACCGTTCTTGTTCAAATTATTAGAACCACTTCAGAATAAACTATTTTTGTACGAGTAAGAAATAGTAAAATACTCATTTTATTGAATGTTATTAAATATGTGGGGGTCATCGTTTATTGATCTATGAAGCAAGTAATTATTTAACATTAAATACAATACATAGGTTAATTGTGAAAATTAAAAAGGTGGCTTTTTAAAATATTTTTTTTGGGATTTTAAAAGTTTAAACAAAAATTTAAAATGTAAATTATCTTACATCAACAATGTTTTAAGTATGTCCAAATGTTTACAGACCGGCTGGATTTTCTCTCAAAGGAGTTATTTAGTTCTAAATTCGTTGCAACAGAGAGGGAAAATATTTTTCAGAAGGGAATATAGTCTAGGCATTTACAGGGCTTACGATCTGTCATTAGCTAGTTTAAGTGGCCACTTTACGCACTGTATGATTTTCGCCATTCTGTCCATGTTAAAACATCCACATTTCCTCAACTCTTCTATCTGTTGACTTTTGTGAAGTAAAATAACAAAATTAGATCTAAATCCAATTCAAATCATTTATTTTAAATAGCACATATACATTACAAAAATATATTCAATACGTACATTTTATAAAAAAGAAAAAAAATACACGAAAGAGACTCATGTCAAAGTAGTAGAAGAATCCTGCTCCGGAAAACCCCTTCGGATACATGGAACAGATCAATATCCAGAGCGATGTTGTTCAGCATAGCGGTAGCCCTTCCAACAGGCATAACCATAGGCAGGTTGGTCCTGAATATCGGAATATGAAACAATCTATGCTGACGCTGTCTTAGGTAATTATCAGGAAAATACAAACTTATGCTCATCATAATTTTAGAATTATCGATCATACCGCGTAAAAATCGATAAAAATGTTCCTAGGGATGAAATCAAGCCAGTCTGCAAACATTTCTCAAAAACTTTTTGTTTAATTAAATTAATTGTGTTTTTAACTAATCACATGGGCCTAATACATATTATGGCAAAAGGATTAAGCCAATAGGTGTTAATGGTTTACATAATTTTGCTAGAATAATGCATAAAACCTGCGTAATTGGTTGAAAATATACTTCAAATAACCCCCTTTCCATAACTGTGGGTTAAAGCCTGTGTGCTGAACAAAGTCGATATGTACATAAGAAGGATGTCACATGACGACTCTACGTCGAATAAAAACATTAGGTTTCTATTGTTGTAGATCTACAAAAAGTTATACTGACACCAGCAATGAGGCAACTGCTACTGGAATGGGCTATACTATACCAGAATTGCACAGCAAAATATTTGAAAAAGTTATTATTTAAGATATTAAATGTTTTTATGATTAATTACATGAAATTTGATATTAAAATTTTCTCAAGGTGTACTTTTTGATGAATCAAGAAAATGAATTTTTTTAATGAATAAAAAGTATGCCTTGCAGAATAAAGAGTGCCATTTAACCAATGGGCGATGTTATTTTCGTATGTCCTATAGTTTTCTGATAAAATTAAATATTTTATTGTTTTTTCCCACAAAATATTAATAAACTTATCATCAAAATTATATATTTCTCTATTTTAAAAATATTAACAGTTATAAACATTAAATGAGGCTTTCAGTTTACCTTAAAAATACTGGTAAAACAGTTAGAGAGAAAAACACAAAAAAAAAACTTAAAGAGAAAACAAAAGGTGTTTAAGTGATAATTCCTTTTTTGCTACTACTACGCTAATGTCGATTTGAAAATAATCACACTTGATAAAAATAATTGAATAAACATCTTAAATTCTTGTAATAGAGGAAGTTAGAAAGTGATGAATAATATATCCAAAAAGCTGTCAATAATAATCTTCCTTTATTAATAACGCAAATGAAGGTTTATTTATTTGAAGGTTAAGTCCTTCACTAAAAGTGTTTAGCAATTATAAAAAATATATCATTCAATCCTATACTGCTACTCATTTCGTATTTTATTTTTGAGAATTTGTATCCAGGACGAAAAACAAACAACTTTGAACATATATTAACTTATGGTGTATTTTTAGGGACCTACTTATTATTTGTTGATATTTAAACTATTTGACGTGAGTTAGTTTTAAAACCTTGACAAAGGAACAGTTTGTTTTGAAACCGGTTTACATATTAAATTTTATTTAAGTGATTGTACACAAAGTAACCACTGCGGATGCCTCTTGAGAGCCTTAACCACGCCTGCCTACTTTACAAGGCACCAGGTTCTCGACGTCCTGGACGTCCGCTGTTGACTATTTGTCGGCGGTTTAAGTCAACTGATTTAGGAGGTCGTACAAGAGCTGGCAGCCGACAGAAATACCTGGAGACTCTATGTGAACACCACATGCTTCAACTAAGGAGCGGACATAGAACGATGACGTGATATTATTTAAGATGGAAAGTCACATAGTTATTACTTCAAATATTAATTGGCTGTAATTCTTCTGAAAATAAAAAATGTGATGTACTTTAATTTTTTTAATAAAAAATGTTTTGTTTTTGTAATATTGAAAAAAATAATTTTTTTTTATTATTTTGTTTATTCATATAAAGACACATATTACAAAAAAATATAATGTATCCCTAACTTTATAAAGTCAAAAGCCGTGTGTTGAGTAAGGATATAACAAAATAGAAAGTGGAAGCATGCGTATTATTAACAAAATGGTTCTACAAACAAATAATATTTCCTAAACATTAATTTCAATAAATATATGGACAACACGCTTAATAGTACCATATATTAATCTATGCAATATCTCGCAGCAGTCTCCTGCAATGGTTTCTTCCCTTAGACAAAACCCACATTTGTACATTTCTCCAGAAAATGGCCTTTATTTTGGATAACTTGATATGTTCATGTTGGACATAAAAGAGAAATTTCTCTAAGCGAAAGTCGTACGTGTTTTCCAGTATTACGTAATTCAAATTACAAGAAAACCTCTTACGAGCATTCGGCTGGGATCTGCTCTGGCAGCCACATGACCAGAAATGTGTCAATGACACTTTAAAAAAAAAAGTCTAATATCAAGTATCTTCATAAATTAAAACAATGTCTTAGATATGAAAGTTGAGGGACATCGAAACACCAATCTAAGAATAAGTTTTTGTACATTTATTATTTAAAATAACTTGTTTCATTTTTCTGGGTGGCTCTAATAATTTGAGCCGTAACTGTAATTTTGTTTGCTGATAATTCTAATAATTTTTATTTTCAGAATTGGGTTTGAATTTCACAAACGAAATAAATTTCTTCACTTAAATTTTAAACACAGGTTTCATAAACCTTTTTCGGAAAAGAAGAACTTCTTCAAATTCACACTTTATCATCGTAATCTGATTTGAATTGAAATATAGAATTGTGTCCTTGGATTCAATATCACATTTTATGTGAGTGGCTTTAAACTTTGATATCACAATTTATTTATTTTTTATTTATTTATTTACGTACGTATAAAGTTCATTTAACAACATATTTTTTTATAATGTAAACAGGTACGATTGAAATGAAATTCAACAATGTTTAAGTATGTCCAAATGCATGCAGACTCTGCACATGGATTTTTATGATGTGAATGGTGAATGTTACACAGTGTGTAACGTGGCCACTTAAACCAGACAATGACAGGTCATAAGCTCTTGTCGTCCATATTCCCTTCTCAGTAATGTTTAACCTTTCCGTTGAAATAAATTAAGAAATACCACTAAAGAAAATTAAATCTAGGACAAAAATTAAATTCATCCATTTTTTTCGATATAAATAAATGATCGGAAAATTCGTCTTAAGTATTTATTCTAGAATAATATTTCTCCACAATAGTTATCTGAAAAAACGGAAAATTTCTTACTAAAAATGTATTATTTTAGGAACATACAAAAACTGACCCAGCGTTGACGACGTACATGGAGGCGAATAGATTTGCTTGGCCATACATTGCGGTTGCCTACTTTTTATTTATTTATAAACGCCCTAAGAGCTTTTACATTATGGTTTACACAAATAATTAAAAATTACTATAAAAATAAAACAAGCCTAACTAAAATAGGAATAATTCATTAAATTCGCAATTATTGATTCGTTTCCACGGGCTCAATTATGAAAATTATCTTCATCTGTATATATCGAGACGGTATACTTAACTTTTCTACTATCTGTATCTTCCTCGGTATGTTCTACTTACTTGCCATATCGACATAATATGATTGAAACGAACCAATGGATGACTGCGAAAATTAGTCCGCGTTCCTTATTTCATTAACATTTAAAATAGTTTTCATTTATATTTTAAAATAGGCTTCTGTGAGAGAAAGTGCGCACTTCAAAGTTATTGTAAAGTAGAAAAAATCCCAACTCAAGCAAAAAATGCTCGCTTGAACATGATTTAAAAAAAAAACTTTTGACACTTGCCAAGACGTTATGCTTTTTATCGTATGTACAAAGCCGGTTCCTTTAACGTTCACTCCGGAAGATAGATAGTAGATAGCAGATAGTAACAGACGGAAAAAATAAAATAGCATTTTTTTTTTAAAGTAGTAATTTTTTTACGCCTAGATACTCTTATATGTTAATAGGCCAGAATCAACCCACATCATTTTTCACATCTAGCCACTCGTTTTGGAAATTGACAATTTTGTCCAAATTTATTTGACTTCAAAATTTACTTATTTCTCTCATATTATGAATAGGTTTTTTAGAAAAAGCCAACATCAAAACGATTTAAAACTTAAATTAATCGAAATTAAAGAAAAATTTCTCTGAAAAGTAAAATTTTTGTCACTTTTCATGCGTAGATAAACGTATCAAGGGGTTCTAGACTCGTCGGTATAAACCGACGTACTTGTATCAAAACCTGATGGTGGGGGGTTTGGTACTATATCTTTGTAGTCGGTCGGGAAAATTTTATCTTTAACTATGACGTCAAACTGACATTTCAGTGCTTAGATGACGTACGCTTCCCCTTGTTTCACCAATAGAATACCGTCATTTATTTATAAATCTGTTTTCACACGAGAATATTTCATAGTCCCTAGACTAGCATCTGATGTATAAGACTGATCATACTACCCCCATGTAACTAAAATAATTAAGATACATTGCGATTGGTGTACAAATTCAGTGCCCTGTTCACCATTAGGTGCGGAAAGGGAATGATGATGATGACTTTGCAATTTTCCTTTTTTTCCTTTCCTTTCCTTTTTATTTTTTTATTTTTTTTTTGTTTATTAAGAAAAACAACAGTTATACGGAAGGAATATATACTACATTATAAGAAAAACATAAAATAAAGCCAATTAAATTTTCCGCTTAAATAATAGTATACAAATTCAGTTCAGTCAGATATTAATAAAGATGTGCACGTGTGCGAGTTTTTGTGTGTGAGGATGCGTGGATCTGTGGAGTGTGGTCTTGGTAGGTACGTGAACATGTATGTGAGGGTATATTATAACAAAAAAGATGTCTTAAACATAGATTATTTATTTAACTACCTACTGATTTTGGAACTACACGTGCTTTCTTAACAAGGTTTAATTCAGAAAAAGTATTTTAATTTTAATATGCAAATTATTTTTAAACATATTTTATTTTTGTCTTGATTTAATAAAAAAAACATGTTATTACTCGTACAATTTGAATGCATTATGAGAATTGTAAAAATATAGTAAAACACCACAAAGTTAGTATTTCGAATATTAATTTTATAAATTAAAAAAATTAACTTTGTTTATTTTGTATACAAATCTGTATATTAAATGCTTTGATTTAATAAAAATAAAACATTATTAGTCATTGCTGAATTTCAAAAATACTTATTGAAATTTTGATCATAAACTAAAATTGTAAAATTATTCTTCGACATAGGTTTTTCTAGTGAGGAAACACTGTTTATTCAAATGCATAATGTATTGATTTAAAAAAAAAAAAAAGGATGAAAAATAGTTTATTTTCAAACGGCCTTTATTTGATTATATCATTGCATTTGTCATACAATTCTAAGGTGGGAATTTTATTTGATTGTCTACTCCTGTAAATTCAAATTCGAGTTGCAAAAACTCTAGAGACAGCAGTTTTTTTTAGTTTTCGTAGAAATATTTCATAACGACAAATTGATTTTTATAAAAATCATAACGGTCAAAGTCCATTCGTAAATACTCACAAATATAGGGTAATGTTGCCTTATATCGAAGCAGGTTTCCAAAATCATCTTCAACTACATAATAACATATTAAGGTTTATGCATAATACGTTTAAGGAATATTTCTGTAAACCTTATAAGTGCGCGCGCAGATTTTCACTGTCACTGTGGTTAACACATGGGGTGTTTTTTGGGTTAATCCAAATATATTACATTTATAAAACATGGTTTTCCCTGAAGATGGCTCATGCAACGAAAGCCAAATCGCCGAATCGTTGTTTATATGTACACAAAACCAGAAAGTTCTGGAATAGACAAATATTTACTATCTGCTTTGCTAAAATAGTCTTCAATTTTGTAATATGCTTTTAAATGTATACTTATTTCTCTAGTAAGTAGAAAGGTTTTTTTTACTCGTATTAGCCCCGCACACAAAAACGTCTGCCTCAAAACAGGTTGAACATAGTTCAGCAGACCAGACATAACCTAGAGAAATCTATTACCACAAATAATAATAATGATATTTTAATTATATTAATAAACTATTATAACCTTAGAGTATATACATCTCTAGAGGGATAACAACACATTTTACCTATCCAATGCATGTTGCTTATTATAGCTGACTCATTTTTAAAAATATGTTATAAATGAGAGAAAGGGAGACAAAAAAAAAGTGGGTACGGTCCTAATTTTTTGTTTTGTAGTCGATTTTAGAATTTGTACGATGCTAATTTTTTACATTAGTGGGCAGTATTGCTTTAAATTGTCTAATGCTTTCTCGTTATTTTGACTAATTACATCAAAATTAATTATGCTGACTTGTGCCATGAAAGGATGTTAAAATATAACGGGAAAAAGGAGAAAACGCTTCAGTTATCAAAGGTATTTATAAAATATTATAAATTTACACATTGATACGTTTTTGTGGTAGTTTTTAGCATAAGGTGCACCATAAATATTTACTATCATTTAAGCAATTATTATAGCATTTGTTTTTGTGTAATTAAAATACCTTTTTCATTAGATTTGTGTAATTTAAATGATTTTTTTCAAATGTTTAAATCCAAATATTTCTTTAAATGTTCAAGAAATGAACATTTGAAGACCTTTTACCGAGTCAACCGACACCTAGAAATAATTTTATCTCATTTTATCTCACTGAAAGAATGTGAAATTGTAGTTTATTGTATGTAACTAAATGAGATGACAATACATCTGCGCTATTTTTAATTGTATTTTTATGACTACGTGTTGGCGTTGTTGGTTTTAATAATTAAAACTGTCTGGGCCGTGTTTTACCTTAATGTATTTTGTATTCACTTAAATGTTATTTAGAAGTATAATCATTTAATCATTAAATTTATTAGCATAATATGGTAAATTAGGGTTTTTTTTTGGTTCCGATATATGAAATAAGGCAGAATAAATGGATCCATGCGACAGGGCGAAAAAATTGTCCCCTGGAAATAACAATTGAGTGTGTTCCAACCACTTTCTATCCATTAATTTGGACAAGAAAAATATATTTGGTACGTGTAATAAATAGTGCCGTATCCCGATTGTTTTCAAAAACCTAACTCACATGTGTAAATATATATTTATTGCATATTTATACACCATAAAGTCGGAAAAATCGGTGTACGTGTATGAAAAGATGTATGAATGTAGATGAAGCGAGGTCTATATGCAAAAACAGAGTGATATGGCGTTCTATTTTCTCTGTCTACCTCTTTGGAGAATCAGCTCGTTTTTTCCCAACTCACCAAATCGGAAGTGCCATCTTCACTGTGTCCAAAGATACAAGTTTCAATATAAAATTTAATAGACATTACTGTTTTCAGTTTTCAAATCAAACAGTGAATTCTAAAAATATTTTAGAATTAGAGACCCCGTTTAACCAGTTTTTAAAGATGTAAGTTACAACCTGCCGTCAGAATAAGACAACATTTCAACAAACTGTTTAATTTTCAAACTCAACAAATTTACTTTATTGCAGTTTTACTTTTTTATTATATGTATTGCATATTTGCTTTTAAAATTTATTTATGTACCCAACATAAAGTCATTTATAATGTTTATTATTTATTTATTAGAAATGCTTTCATTAAACTTGTTACTAAATTACAATAAACGTTTTTATTGTACTTCCTACCAATCTCTGTAAAATGTCGTGCATTTGTGACAGCCCTATTTTATAAACATCTGGAAACGAAAAACGTCTTCACTAAACATACGACCACGCCCCCTTTTCAAAAATTCTTACAAACTTTGGAATAGTACGGACTCTAAGATGTATATATACTCTAAGATTATATCTATTATTTAAATTAAGAAATACGGTTTTGTCAACCAAACCCAATCTATGTAGTATCATTTAAAAAACAAATAAGAATCTACTTGTTGCGCATTTAATAAGGTAAGGTAAATCAAATGGACTTTTTTGTATTAAGCAATAATTTATTGCATGTTAACGAGTTTAAAATCCGAGAAAATGCATTATTCGTATCGTTCGTATTGATTTGTTGACTATTGATCCATATAAAAATCGATGTATCATTACAAATAACGTAATGTTGGTCATTTTTATTCCGAATTTGGATATGTCTATCTTCTAGTATTTGTTGGATTCGGTCATGCCTTGTCTATCTCGGTCTTTCTTGATTTCTGCATCCGTCAACATTTGAATCGTAAATCTTTTTACGAAAGTTTTTAAATCGACGGTATTTAAACTAAAATGGATTTTGAAATTGTAATTTTTTCTAACATGGTAGCTCAATTACAAAATAAACTAGTTTTTTATGAATTTTGTAATAATTAAATGCAAACAATAAATGAATTACACAACATTATTTTTTGGTACGTGTATTTTGTACATACACAAATCTGGATTTCTCCCAAGGGGGAGTAGGTATACATTTTTTATTAATATCCCTACAGAGATGAGGTAGATTTTTTCAAATTCAGGATTATGGATATTCGAGCGTTTACAGGGCTTATGACCTCTCATTGGCTGGGTTAAGTGGCCACTTTTACGTAATACAACATTTCCCATTCCGCTTATTAGCGAATATTGACACAGGTAACATTTTTGATTTTTGTATATATGTTATTAAATGAGAAACCATTCACAAGCGTGTTGGAGCGCCATCTATGTATTGATATTGAAGTTAAGTATTTTTAATTAGCATATTACTTTATTTTATGTATTTAAGACTCTTCCGAGTTAAATTAAGTACTAGTAATCGCCTGCAGATGACTCTGCAATTTATTTTTACTTATATTTTGACCAGATCTTATTACACAACATTATTTTTTGGTACGTGTATTTTGTACATACACAAATCTGGATTTCTCCCATCCATAATCCTGAATTTGAAAAAATTCTACCTCATCTCTGTAGGGATATTAATAAAAAATAAATGAATTAATAAAAATCAGTAAAAAAAATAAATCGCACGATTTGTGAAACCTTACCGTACTTTCGATTCTAACGAGTCATCTAAAAAATAATATAAAAAGTGACACACGTTGTTTTTGGTCATTAAATCGTTCGCACAACCGCGATCGTCAAGAATTACCTCGTTCGTCATTCTCAAAGGGAAATAATTGGAAAACAGGTAAGTGTATTTTGATATTTAATTTTTAAAAAAATACTTTGATTAAATGAATTGATTTGACGTTTTTTTTTTTTTTACTGGTTCTAATTTATTTTCATTTACACTGTGTTTTATTGTTATATTTTACTTTCGTTTTAGTACTCATTCTCCGCCTTTTTTGTAATGTTTATCAGGTATTTTATTATTTTTGTCGTTTTTTCAGGACAATGGGCCACATTTTCAATTATGCGATTGCCTGGATGATCGAGTGGGGAAACATAATGCGTAAACACCGAGAGCCTGCCCCGGACCCGAAGCCGTTGCCGATTCCAAAGCCTCCGCCGGGCCCGCGGCCGGAGCCGATACCGCGCCCGTGGTTGCCGCGGCCGCCGCGAAATCTGCCGTTGTCGACTGAATGGTGGGCAAACATATTCCAGAAAGTCGCCTCTCTGATGTTCGTCATGACCGTCTTGATCTTGGATATATTATATCGTATATGAACACGCCGAAGAAAACGGGCGAGTTCTTTTTTTCACGATGTTCGCGTGTTTCATCGCTATATCCCTTTTTATTTAATCTTTGAATCTATTTTTGACACATATTTGAAGTGTTAACATTACGTTACATTTATGATGTATTTAAATATTTCATGTTATTACTTATAAAATCTTTAATTCAATAAACATTCGTGGAATCAATAATTTAATGTTTTTTTTATTTTTTCCCTTGTTACATTCCCCTTATGATACTGTACTTATATCAATATTTTTCTACGCTTGTCTTGTTTTGTAGCAGTTTGGCTACTGTGCATTAGGTTCTGGGTTCGATTTCTAATAGAGTCACCATAAAAATATAAAAAAAAATTGTCAACTTTATTTTGTTGAGGTGTTTCCACCGCAATATTGCAAAGAAAGTGGACAGGCACTTGAAGCGTTAATCCAATCAATTTGTTTTCATGTAATAAAAAAAATTGAGATACGCTGAATAAATGCCGTGCTTTATGATGAACTTATTGTAGGTGTTTGATCAGTTTAACCTCTTTTAGGCATTGTTTACTGATAACAGCAGAAATTGGAATTCTGTGGACTGTATATAAATAGTTTTACTTTGTCAGAAGTATAGATACACGGATATGATGTGACATGCTCACAGGACGATAGGATAAAAACAATTTGAAATAGGAAGGATGTAGGTAGGAACGGAACATTTACAGTTTTATATGAGTTGCAAGTATGAAAGATGTTAATTTAGTACTTAAAAATAGGTTGAAACATAGGAAAATAAAATGTTTCCTCAACAAGTGTTTTATTGAAATGTTACTTGCAAATGTTACATTTCTGTAACACATTATGTTCGTGGAAGCAAAAAACTCACAAAAATAAAAAGAACAGAATAAAAAAATTAACAAAATTAAAATTGAATAGTGATGCAATAACTTAAATTTACATGTAAATTATTAATTAAAAATAATTGGTATTCTTCCACTAATTTGTTTGATCAATTAGCGTTTTCATCGTTTAATAGGCATCTTGAGACTGGTAAATATTATACACTGTACAGTGTATCCTGTACAGTGTACACTGTACGAGGCGAAATAACGCCAGGTAACAGAGAAAAATAGCCCAGAATAATAAAGTGGAGACCATGGCTAAACAAAAAAAGTATTTGAAGGCCACAGAAAAGACGAGTTGAATTGGCTCGATAACCGGTAAAACATGGATGATGTAAGCGGGTGATAGGAAGGAATGGAGACGTTTGGAAGAGGCCGCCATCCAGCAGTGGAGAGAACAAGGTTGAAGAAGAAGAAGAGAAGAAGAATTCATAATGTTGTCGTTAATATTTAAAATTGTCGGCGGTGTAGTAGTTAGCGCATTAGCCTGCCATGCAAGAGGTCTCGGGTTCGATTCCCGGCGGGGTAGATGTGAAATATATTTTTAAAACAGTGTATAAAATGATAACTAAATTTGTTGTTTTAAACCTAGGTTGTTTGTGCTCTAAATGGAGTTTGTTAGTTGTTGTGTAATATAAACAATTATGAATTAAAAGAAGTGAATCATGATGGATAGTGTAAGTAAAAAGTGTGTTTGTACAAAAAAAATATTTGAGAATATTCTAGCAAATTAGGCAATGAAATTGTAATTGAATTATAATTTTATTTTTTTGAATTTACTACAAACTATTACCGGGGTACTTGTATTATTTTGATTTAAATAACTTCGTTAAAAGTGAGATTTGTGAAGTTTGTAACTTTGTCGTGCTTTTTTTTTAAAACTGACTATTTACAAATTTAAACTTTTTCAGGAATCGATTATTTTATTGTAAACTGTTTGAGATCAAACTATAAAAACATGTAAAGGGGTGACAAGTAATTTTATTTCCTAAAAAATCGACTGGTTGAATAAATAAGATAACTTTTTTTTTTGTTTCAGACTATTTATCATTGGACAATGGACTTTTTTTTATATGTACATATTTATGTTTGTTTTGCATGATTCAAATTTCAATAGTTAAAAAAATAATACAACTTTATTAAAGAACCCTTTAATATGAAAATAGCGCGTAGTACAAATACTAATAAAAGAGTGCAGAACTTATATACAAAACAATAATTGCCCCTCATTGGGACTATTGCTCTACTATATTATATTTAGCTAACGATGGAGACATAAACAAGTTTGAAATACTACAAAATAGAGCAATGAGAATTATACTGAAAAAAAGCAAATATAATAGTGTTGAAAAAATGAGAAAACAATTGAACTGGATAGGAATAAAGAAAAGACTATTGTATAATGTATTTGTATTTATATATAAAGTGTTTAATAATCTCATGCCAAAGTATTTTATAAGTGAAATTATATTAAATAGAAATGAACATAAATATAGGACAAGAAATAGAAATAGGATAAGACTACCACTTAAGAAAAAAACAAAATTACAAAATAGCTTAATGTATAAAGGGTTAAAACTGTATGATGAGATGCCTGAAAGTATGAAGAATGAAAGAAAACTTACGGATTTAAAAAAAAATGTTATGTTTATTGTAATAATGTAGTTATGTAAGAAATATTTAAAAAGTATTTGTTATAATTGTAAATATATTAGTTAATATACAATGTAATATTAACTAACTTAAGTAAATAAATAAAATAAAATAAAAAATAAAAACATATGAAATTGATTTCAATGGTTCATTAACAAAATTACAAACTCTCTGTTTACTATTTTTTTTATGCTAATAGATTTCTCTAGATGATGTGTAGTCTGTCTCGCTAGGTACAACCTGTTTTAGAGCAAACATTTTTTGGTGTGACGCTAAATAAACAAAACATGACCACCTTCTTGTGAATTAAGTATACAATTTTACAATATTCAATATCCTTTTTCTTTTATTTTTTTTTAATGTTCTGACTTCTCTCTACCAGTAACGTCCAGTAACCAATTTATCATAAATGTATTATATTGTGTTTTTAAAATCAATAAGGATTTTGTTGAGAATGAATTTCATACATAATTACAAAAATGCAATTGTTAAGAAATATGTCTCCTCAAAAACGCGATATGTTGGACTTTGATAATTGTGATATATATAGTTGGATAAATTATATAGCGCCATTTTTGTGAAAATCACCTCAAGGGCGCTGTACAATTAATAAATATCCCAGTACGTCTTGCAGCTACAGAGCGCATGAATGGTTGGGATTCTAGTTCCTCGTTTTCAATTAAAATCAATAAAATATTATAACAGATAGGAGCTAGATTACAGGACGTCTTGCAGCTACAGAACGCATAGACAGTTAGAAATTTAGCTCCCATTTACACATTTTAAAAATTGACAAATAAATTTAGTGTATTAATGATATTAAAAAAAATAAAAAATAATATGAATAATAAAAAGGAGTAAGATTACAACACGTCTTGCAGCTACTAAGCGCATAGACGATTGGAATTCTAGACTCCATTTACATATAAAATTTAGGTATTTTTAAGTTGGTATATGAAAGCTAGATAACCAATCATCGTGCAGCTACAAAGCGCATGGACGAGTGAAATTCTAGCAAAGTTAGAATGATATCAATAAATTTATAAAAAATAGAGCATAGTAGTAAGTTTGTCAAGTGTTCATGCCAAGAACTAAGCAATAAAAACTAAATAAATAAAGCACTGTATCAACTCCATGGTTAACAAAGGGAGATAGATGTCCGAAGAGAATCTTTTGTAGACAGTAGGTAGATATCGTCACCATGTGGTCCACTAGGTGATATCGTTCATTTAAATCTAAACGGTCACAAAATTAAAAATTCAATGAATCGTGAAGTATTAAGGGCGTGACTAATGCAATGAACCGTTTTCGTGGGAATTCAAAAATGTTTCTTATGCTACTAAGTACTGTTTTTTTTACTTGACAGTATTTCATATACTTTTATTAAATTTAAAATGTAAAAAAACGTGATATTTCTCCATTACTAATATTTGATGTGATATTTGAAAAAACTACGAAACAAACGTGGGTGACAAAGAATTGAATACACATGTATTGTATATATTTAAAAAAATATTTTTATTAGTGTGTACGTCACAAATGCCTTTCATAAATATAATCATAAATACATTTAAACATATCAGTGTTAACAAATTACAACAGAGATGGAGATTACCTTAAATAAGGGAATATGGAAATCATTTTCAGCATTTACAGGGCTTATGACCTGTCATTGGCTGGTTTAAGTGGCCACTTTACAATCCAGTCTTTTGTATATGAACGTTTGGACAAACTCAAATATTGTAATATCAGTGTTATATTACAAAATTATGAAAAAACACAAAAACAACATAGTTATACACACTACATAGTTGTTTTAAGCATTGTTCTAAATTATATTACTATGCTATATATTATACTAAACAAACTTTCGTAAAAGAATAAAAAATATAGATAAGACAGTTAACTATAAATGCAATTTTTTTTTTTCATTTGTTGGCATTGTTGTTTTGCTCTCGGTATAATACAAACCATCTCCTGTTAGGGACTGAAAGGTTCACAACATTTTCAAAAATAATATACAATAAAAACTAAAAATGAAATAATAAATCTTTAAAAAAAAATATGTAAAAAAAAAAAAAACTATAATAAAAAATATAGTCATACGTAGGTATATATTAACTACTTATTTAAACGTATATTTTTCTCTTTTTGCGAATGAACATGTACAATATGGACAAGCATGACAAACCGATATTTACGGGGAGTATTTTTTAGGTATTTTTATCGACAAATCCACTCCCCTACAATGACCTACCTCACCCCCCTTTAAATGCCCGCCATTTTTATCTTTACGTTACGATTACGCTAGTGCATGAACAAATACTTCAATAACTGAGTACGTAAATATCTCAGAACAATAAATTTAGTGTTATTCGAACGATAACATATTGTTCTAGCGCCAACTAAACAAATTTTATTGATACTAACGGTCAAATATACCTAAAAACATTCAAACACAGAAAAAAGTATGCGAACAATTTATTTTTTTTGTGCATTTCCGCACATCACAATTGTTTTCAAGAGTTGCCTAGTATGTGAAATAATTCAATCAGATGAATCTTTTCACAACAATAAAGGTTTCAGATCTTTAACTTCACTAAATCAACAAATGGAAAAATTGAAAAAATGTGGATGTTTAAACATAGGCATAATGGTAAATGTTACATAGTGTGTAAAGTGGCCACTTAAACCAGCCAATGACAGGTCATAAGCCCTGTAAATACCTAGACTTCCAAATTTCCTTATTTAAGGTATTCTCCATCCCTGTTGTAATTGGTTAAACTTATGGGTGTTTGGTTTTCTCATATTTTAGAAAAATATACCATATTAAAATTGTTAATCTTTCTGTAGGTAAAATAAAATCTCAGTTTTCGAAATTCAAGCGGTATATTTTTACACATTTTTTTCTACAAAAAAAGCGTCGATTAAAAAAAAACATTAATGCCTATATTCACCAATGTAAAACAAACTAAATAAATATATAAAAATAAACGGGTAATGCCGATGATGCCGGTTAAGTTAACCTTTTCGGTAACCAGCTCGTTACCAGGAAAGCACAGAAGCGAGAAGGTAATGATGAACGTACCCAGGCAAGTCAATGTACGCATGTGCAGCCTGTCGGAAGTTATATACATACACTGATCAAATTTCAGTGAACACAAATATAATGAATATTTTTTGTTGAATAACGTCAATTAGTATGGCAAAATATGGCATTACGCCTTTTGAAGAAACTAATAACGAAATATTGTATGATGAGTAAGTTTTTTTTAAAACTGGAGTTGAAGTATTATTAACCTTGCTTATAATGTACAAGGTTTAAATTTCATCAGTGGCTTTTTGGCAGTGGGATTTTTTTTTCTGGCTATCTATATCTAAAAAGCATTGGCGAGCAGTGATATAGATAATCTACCAAAAATTTTTATATTGTATTTGTACCCAAAAACATGTATTAGTAAATAATATATGAGTAATATAAAAATAAATTTCTAATTTCTCTTTGGTTTTGTGAAAATAAACTTAAAACAGTTGTTATTTACTTTGCGATATATGTAGCTTTATTTAACACTATTTTGACAAAATACTCGTGCTGTCAATATTTTCAATATTTCTGTGCATACTGTTAGTTCACCTAAAAAAATAAATACATTAAAGTTTATTCAAAAATACCTCAACCAAATTAAATTTTATTTTCTTTATAATTGAAATCTAAATACTGACCGCTGCGCTGGTTGATTAAAAAAAAAATAACACCAAAAACGGCCATTTTGTTCGCCAAACGGTAGTGATGATTTATATAATAAGAACAAAAATTATTTAATTTATTTTCCCTAAACATAGTTACTCATTATCGAATGTCTAGTATAATGGTAAATTGTGCATAATGGCTTATTTTGACGATTCGTCCCTACTAAGGAAAGGGGGGGAATGTTGGCTGTGGACCTTTTTACGAACTTTTCTGCATTTGACTAGTAAAAACAAAACCACAGAAAACTCATTCAAGACCAGAATATTGATAGACATCAATAGGCCTCCTGTTTCACATGTACAAATTACGGCATTTGGTTATTATTTACTATCCTAACTATGAAAGATACTACCTCTTGTGATAAATCGTTGCGACTTTTCTGCATTGTGCCTCCAGGCTTTATCTTTTGACGCTGAAAAGAGAGCAATACATCAACAAGTGGGGAACATCTCGAGAGGTTTCATCATCACATAGACAGCAGTTGATCTCGGAAAGTTAAAAACGGGGCAGGTAGCTCATAAACTCGCCATGACTCGTGCGGATTTATGTGAGTTCAAAAAGTTGAAACCAAAAGCATCAAAAATAAACGGGAATAATATTTTAGTTATCTGTCCTGTAATTTTGCAGAGTCTTGCTTCTTATTTTTCCGTTAGCAAAACTCAGAGGAAACTTGGAAAAATCGTGAGCTGTTTTTTTAGCGTAGTTACCCTAGCCTTTTCATCTGCTCTTTCGTTACCTAGAATTCCGTTTTGTCCTCTTAAAATTATTAAGTGATTGTAATAATGAATTTGTTGTTATTAAACATATAAAATATCTTGTATTATAGTGTTTTCTTACTTAGGGATAATAACATTGATATAACAAAAAACCTTTTTTATTCAAACTCCATTGTTAATAAAAAAAATTTGAAGAAATTTCATGAAGTTTTTAGTTTATTCAGATAGTTCATTATATCATTTTGTCCCTAGTTCATATGTCTCGACCGTCCTTGCCTTGTTTTAGAATATTGCATGTCATATTGTTCTTATATTTTTGTATTTTACCTGTGTGTGTTTCTATTTTTTTTATAGTTCTAGAGTTCTTTTCTTACAACTACCAATAAAATAATATAAAATAGCAAAAATTAAATCGTTTGAATGCATTTTATACTTTAAATTTCTTATACTTTTATTTATGAAAATAAAAAATGCCTTAAACGACGCAAAAATACATGTTCAATTGAAAAAAACTTACAGTAGCCACAAAAAAACGTTGATTTTTTAATAATTAGACCATTATTCAGGTTGACAAATGTTAATTTTAATAAAATATTCAAAGTTTCAATGTACATAAAAGCAATATTTTTTACTGTCATTGCGTATTAAAAGTTTATTTAATGATCATATTTGATGTATTTATTTCTGTCATAAATAATGGAAGAATAATCTAGGCTTCGATTTTGATGGGAAGATAAAATATTTCTTGAAGTTTATCTACAAAGTAAAATTAAGTTTTCTGTATGAAAAATAGAATATGTTAACATTTTTTTTTCTTAATATATTCAATTACCGGCTACAGACGAAGATACTTTCTGTTTTCATACAAATATACGCACTTTCGTACATAAGTATCGATATTAGTTTATACCGTCTCAGTATATACCGATGAAGATAGCCGTTCGAAATTGCGGCCCTGGATTCAGAAACAACCATTAATGTGAAACTGTTCTTAAATACAGTATTATATAACGTATGTTGATGATCTTTTTTAATACTGAAGAGAAGAAATTGATTGGAATTGAAACATTTTTTTAGATTTAAAAGAAAGCATTTGAACCTATTGAGAGAAAAAAAAATGAACAAAAATAAATAGGAGGAAATGCTTTAAATTGATTAGAAAACTACAGTATAAAATTCTTCTTTAATAAAAATATATAAAAACAAAACATAAAAAAACGGTGTTGAAGTAACGAAAGTAAATAATATTTAAATTTATTGTTAAAAAGAGCTAAAACATTTTTGAGACGCGGATGTGGAAGTTAAGGCGTTTACAGGGCTTATGACCTGTGATTTTTCCTCTCCGTTAAAAAAAAATCAATCTTAACAACTCCCAAGAATGTGAAATTCAGCCTTGAATATAAACATTTGGACATACTCACAGTATTGTTACATAATAATATATAAAATCCAATATAAATGTAAATTAAAATTTCGTTTTTGTAGTGAATGTTTATTTTCCAAATGTTTCTAGTAAAATGGTACGTTACTGTACGGTTTATACTACTTTCATTTTAAAGACCACTTGTACTAGGAGAGCAGATCGCAAAAAGGTAAAAATCACCAATCTAAATTACACGTGCACAAGGCGTTCTTCTGTTGCTTAGCAACGAGTATTGGATCCAGTTGCATAGCAACAAGCAGAAGATGCAGTTGCTTAGCAACAAGCATGGGATGCAGTTGCATCGCTTTGTTCTGCAACGTTTCATACCAGGAGAACAGAAGGCTTACGGTTAATTTTGTTTGAATGGAGGGAATAGTATTAGTATTGGGTATTCTGTGCACATTTGTTTACGCATAGCTTATCATTTATTTTCAACTACGTATTTTGTAATGAAAACATTATAGGTATTTCATTTAAAAAATAAAAGAAAAGTTGTAAACAAATTCGAAAATTGGGGATTTAAGTATCACTCGTCTTTTATTTATTTATTAACATATTACGGAATGTAAAATAAAAACATTTATGTACGTAGAATTAAAAAAAAAAAAACATTCTAATTTTTGTAGTTTTTAAGGTGTTGTTTATTTAACACTTAATATTGTTTTTACTTATTGCTTTTTTTATGAATGTTTTGCTAGGCAAACCCGTAAAGACACGGTTTTATGATTTTTACGCAAATATATTTATATTTAGGGCAATTTTTAATTTGTTAACCTAAACTGCACCTAAAAATTGGAAATTAAAGAAAGTTGTTGGATTCAGTTGTGATCCCGTGGCTAGGGTTGCGGATTTACGAATCAGAAGTCCGAGGTTCAAACCTCACTGCCTCAACTTGATTCCTTTTTGTTTTGTGAGTTTTTTAATTCTCGCCTAAAATGTCTCAAAATTTAAAATATTTTAATAACCCGAATAAGAATACAGATATTTATTAAACCTTGACCCTTTGATCCGTGAGACCACAACCACAATAAAAAAGCGTTTTAACTCCAATGAACCTAATTATAATTAACATAATAAACAATAAAAAACTAAAATATTCATAAAAACAGAACAAATTTTATAAAGACCAATATATTAAATGTCATAAACAGTGCACACATTTTACCTATTTGGCTTGATCCACTCTCCAATCCTCTTTGACCGAAGGTTGTTTTTTTTTTTTCTGCAGCAATAGGGTGGAGTATCTAGTAACTCTTGTATTTGTAACGGAAGGTAGAGAATAATGTTTACGTGCGTATAGTAACAAAGTTTTTACATAAAGTTGTTTTATAGATTTGAGATTAAGATTTTTAAATATACCGAGGGAGCTAGTTCTTATTGGGACTCTTAAAATAATTTTATTAAAGCTTTTTCTGCAATTATTATTTGCTTGATCAGTGTGTCTTTTGCAAATCCCCATCTAACTATCCCATATTCCAAAACTGATTAAAATTAAATAAACTTAATTATTGAATCACAACATAATTTCAACGGATACATTATAAATATTTTGATGTATATTTTCTTTTAAACATCCACTATGATTTGAAAAGTAAGGATCAATATGAAAATTAATGTTTTTTTTAAAATCTGAATATACGATTAAAATGTACTCTTTATGTCATATTTAAATGATTTCAAATAATGTAAAACATATATTCTGGTAGAATGGGGAATATTACACAGTGTGTAAAGTTGTCACAACCAGCCAATAAAAGGTCATACGCCCTGTAGATGCCTCGCTTTCTATATTCCTTTTTCTAAAATATTCTCCATCTCTGTTGTAATATATATAAATTAACAGCTCCCTATGGGGTTTAATCCATTTCTTGTCTGCATTAATTTGGAAAAACTGAAAACATTGTTATTAGGCAAAATCATTTAGGCAAAAATACAAAAAAACGAATTGAAATACCACCCAAAAAACCAAATGACTCTTTTGCTTTGTAATATACACTATTTTATAAAAAAAATATTCTTGTAAAAGCATATTAACTATAAATATTATAAACGTATTTTTGATTCCTTTTATAGTTACTTTTAACTTATACTGGGTTTTTCAGCATGTTATATAAATATTGCGCACCTAAATTGTCTTTAGTTTTAAAGCAAAAAACAAAAACGATTCGAGTAATTTCATTAATAAACAAAAACTAATAAACTTCGAGTACCTACTGATATATACGTAGAAAATAAAATTCTTCATTACTTACTACTGTAAAATTCTTCTTTATTTATAACTTTAAAATTCTTCATTATTCACAACTGTAAAATTCTTCATTATTCACTACTGTAAAATTCTTCATTGTTCACTGACATCTCATTGTTTAAGTTCGTTTTGGTCCAACAGACCACTTTTGACGAAATTTAGTTAAGTGTTCAGGAGTTCTGAGAAAGCTCTTATTTATATAATTAAAATGTTGTTTTATTATTTTTTTTAGTTATTGAGGGGTTTTTTTAACGAATTTCGTTTTTAATTATGGTCATTATTTGTGCCTATTCCGTAAAAAAAACTTTTAAGCTCTATTTCTCCAGATTTGTGTTTTGGTATGTTGGAAAAAAACGAACTGAAGCGAATAATTTTTTTGATCCATGTCATTTTGAGCTCCTGGTAAAACCAGCTACAGTATACTACCAAACACTTTCTTTGGTCATTGGCAAAACATGAGATTTCAGTTAATTTAATGACGTTATACTGCTATACAACATTTATTTAAATCAAAATATTTTTCTTTAAACAGCAGAACTTCATATTCATTTCATTTCATTTATTTATTCAGATATTTGGAACATTATAGAAAAAAGACCCAATTCATTCTTAAAACAACAATAGATCACAAATTACAGTAGAAAGTTATATTATTAAAATAATATAACAAAATGTAAAAAGAAAAATTAAAAGTTAGAAAGTGCTTTCCTAAGGGAAGGCCCACTGTCGTGAAATATGTCGACATCCGAGGTGATGCGATTAATTAGCAAGATTGCTCTACCAACCGGCATAACCATTGGCAGGTTGGTTCTGCATCGTGGTAGGTAGAACAATCGATGCTGTCTTTGTCGAAGATAGTTATCAGGTACGAACAGACCTACATCCATCAGAATTTCTGAGTTATGTATGTGACCACCGATCACCTGGAAAAAGTGAACACCCAAATGAACGTCCCTTCTCCTAGATAATGACTGATAGCCTAGCATTCCCAGTAAAAAGTTGGTTGGGAAAAACCAAGGATAATATCCACACTCTTTTAGGTACAGATAGAGCAGATTTTTTTTCTGCACTCTCTCCACCATTAAAAAGTATCGAGCCTCATGAGGCGACCAAATAATGGAACTAAACTCCGACAAACCACTTCTTACCAAGGAATTATACAATGTCCTCATATTAACGTCGCAGCCGTATTTTTATTTCCGCCAAAATACATATCGGCCAGCCATATTACAAAACGGCTTCTTATTGTTAAATAGCCACTGAAAATTACCTAAAATATTATTAGATCAATAAAAATTATAGTTTTTACGCTTATAGTTTCCAACTAGTTACTGTTAAACGTGTTTTCAAAAGCTCGGCGATTTTCGTTAGTTAAAAAATGAATCAAATATTTTGTATGAAATTTTGTGTAAATAATGAAATAAAGTGTAACAAAGTATGTAAAATATTAACAAATGCCTATGATGAGTATTTTATGAGTAAAACAAGAGTTGGCGAGTGGTATAAACCTTTCCAAGATGGCCGTGAAGACGTTGAAGATGACACGTCATCATTACATCAACAACCGATGAAAACGTGGAAAAAGTGAATGAAATGGTTATGAACGATCACCGAATCGTAATCAAAAAAGTTGCTTATGATGTTGCCATATCAATTGGCTCATGCTATGAAAATTTTTCACATGTTTTTGGGTACGAAACGCGTGGCAGCAAAATTTATTCCAAAATTTTTGAAATTTGTACAAAAACAGCGGCGAATGAAAATTGCTCAGGTGTCACTAAATGAAGTCAACGACGATGCAAAATTACTGAAATGGGTTAGAACAGATGACAAAACATGGGTTTATGGATATGACGTCGAAATTAAGGCTCATCGTCCCATTGGAGGCATTCTGGATTGCCTAACACGCCGAACACGTTTAACCTTAGCGGTTGCCACAGACAAAGTAAACAATGAATACAGATGAATATTTTAGCATACGTCAAAGGTATGTTTATAAAAAAAAAATATATGAAAAAATAACAATCGGACTTCCCGTTATTTTCTGAACACACCTCGGAGATATACATTTTATTTAAAAATAAATAGTTGCGTTTTTATGATATATTATTTATGTACCTAAATATTACAGAGGGGTTCAAATTTCGAACCTCCGATCTGTGAGGTCATAACACTAGCCAGGTGACCACAACCCCTTTTAAAGCATCGCGGCTATATACAAAGCATTCTCGTTAAAAACATTTTTATTCGAAATTTTACTTTTAAACGTACGCCTGCGTTTAGGCAATCCCGCGAGCATCACAGCAAAGTTACATTAGGAAGGCAAAATCACCCAGGAAATTAATGTTAAGATGACATGATTAGCGTTATATGAAATTGTTTATTGTGAATAATATTTTATATATTTAATTGATGTACAGTCTCTGAACTGGTAGACTGATGATGATGATACGAACCCTACTTAATCGAGCGAGAATCATAATGTTATTATTATTTCACAGATGTCACGGAAAATACGATCATTTGTAATGGAATTACAATGATTTAATACAAAAAATACGTTCGACTTTCGCCAAGTGAAAATTCTCTTTTGTTACAAAACGAAAGCCATTTTCAGATTTACAAGTTTGGATTTTGTCCAAGGGAAGAGACTATTGCATACATATATAAACTATTGAGTGTGTTGTCCAGATGTTAATAAAATTTTATGTCAATGTCATAATATTTATTTTAGGTATTCTTTGATACTATGCATCCTTCTACTTACCATTTTGTTGAATCTCAACTCAACACTAGGTTCATGGCCTCATAGAGTTAAAGAGGATACGTTATTTTTTTGTAATTTATATTACGGTTGAATAAAAAAATATAATGAAGAATAAAAAATACGGGAGAATTCCATTAACAATTTAATTTGTAAACACAAAGACACATAATATTAATTTATCATAAATACGGCCTAACATGAAAACTTTGACAGATCCAGAAGAATAAATTACCAAAAAGGTTAAAAATACGATATTAACAGTTTAAGAACAGTTTAATAACGTTTTTTTTTGTTTATTAATTATTTGTTTATGATACTTATACGGTCAAAGCCAATAACAAAAGTTATATGAAAAACCATGTTTACAAGAAACTGAAAAAAAAAAAAATTGTATTGCTAAGACAATCAAGAGCAATAAAATAAAGGTGCACAATATATTAATTAACATAAAATATATAAGGCTTTGAGCTAAACCATGCCAATCTATCGTTTAAGTGGTGAAAAGATTTACGAAAATGCGGAAGATCTATCCTAAAGACTTCTAAGTAGTGTGATGAATTGACTTATCTACATATTTTGGACATTGGGGCATAAAAAAAGAAATTGCTTCTAGAAGGTTTGTTAAATGAAAATTTCTGATATACCGCAATAAACAATAAAATTTGGTGAAAAGGGAGAAAACATAACAACAGCACTAATAAAAAAAAAATTGTTGGGGTTAAAAACTGCGATTTAATAAGCGTATTTTCTATTTTATGCAATACGTAGTATTATCATTAGACTTTAAAACCTTGTCCAGGTAAACCCATCTGCTATCAAAAGTTGTACCAGGGAAGCACAGAATCGAGGAGTAATAATCTGTGCAGTCTGGCGAGTATACGCATGCGCAGAGTCTCTGTACACGCACTGACCAAAATAAATTGTGCATTCATATTTTGTTTATCAATTTTCATTACGTGTAGTAAGAAATATTGAACTATTTTAAAAAAATTCCAAATTAAATTAAAATCACGTTAAACGTTATATTTTAATATTGTTGCTCATAAAACGAAGACCTGTTCCAAAGAAAATGAATAAATGTCATGAAAAGGCTTCGAATGTGATCATCTTGACCACGAATGTTAAATATGTTAATTAATCTACCCATTGATGCGTAAAGTATTGCAGTAGTAAACCATAATGCTCTGTTAAATAAAAGTAAGGTGATCAGCTCTACATTTCAGGTATCACTCAAGGAACAACGAATTATTGCAGCTATAAATCCACCTTATAAATCACAATTTGACGTCAATTTTGCCCGTAATTAAATCTTGGACCTAAAACATAGTAGGGAAAGGAGCTGATCAATATACCACGAGACAGATTTACCTACACTCGATTTACTTTGTCATGTTTTTGTCTTAGAGAAGCTATCGCGCATCGTGTTAAAAATAATGTTTATATTTTTCAAACAGAAGTGTAATCGTAATGGATTAAAATAAAAGTGATTCTTAAAATTAATTTTCACAAAAAATATTATTTTGTCAAATTGTTGTTGTCCGTAAGAATTTATAAAAAAAATCAATAAAAAAAGACTATTTACATATATTTATGTTCTTTTTTAATTTTGCTTTGATGGCGTAATTAAAAAAGTGCAAAATGACTTATTTTATTGAAGATAATTATATCTGAATTTTGCTATTTTACTTTCGATATAACGCTTAAAAGGAAATTGGTTTATTTTATCAATATAATAAGTTGTATTCATAATATCAACAAAATCAGAATACTTTCCGGCTAAGTAAAAACAAGTCTTTTGTTAATATATAAAGAAACGCTTTATTTTCAAGCTTAATATTAATCTTCTTTCAATTGATAGATTATTTAATCAAGTGAATTAAAAACGTATTTATTTTACGTGCAAAATTTCTTCTGTGTGACATTTCTTATGTGACATCGCTCATTCGAATTGAGACTATGTTGCTCCGTAAAAAAGATTTTTGAATATTAAAATAGGTAAAACTAACAGAAAAAAATGGGGAACAATGAGTTTTTTATTTTTCAAAATAGCTAGAGCTATAGCTTAACTTTAAGATGTATTTTTTTAATATGAATCTTAGTAATATTTTTTTATTTAAATATATGTATTAAAAAATTAACAAATAATAAAAAAAAAAATATATTTATTTGTTCAATTTTTTTTTACATAATGACAATAAAGTATCCTTAACTATACGAGGCCATGAGCCACATGTTGAGTTGGGATACAACGCAATGGAAAGTGTTATTTTAAATAATCCTGAATAAATATTCATTTCTGATAATATGAACTGTACTGTAAATATATATTACCTTCATTTTAAAGACCGCTTGTATTGGGAATGCAGATCAATAAAGGTTGAGCTTTTGATGCAAATACTGCACGTGGCGATACTGTTGCTAAGCAACAACCACTTGATGCACTTTCAACGCTTTGTTCTACAATGCTTCATACCAGGGGAGCAGAAAACTAACGGGTAGCTTAGTGAAAATGGAGGGACTGTTATATGCAGCAGTGACGTTACGTGCATTTTGCAAAATGCAACCATTGCCTATTTTTCTCGAGGAGGAATGTTTAGTAAGAAGCAAAAATATTTAGAAAAAAATAACAACGTCACAGAATTGTAACCGTTATTCTAATTTCCAATTTGTCTACTTGATTTACTTTTTTTATTGATTAATTATAATAAAAATCTCGCAACACGGTAAAACGGAAAATTAAGTAAAATAAAAATTGAGAAAATAAAAATATATTTATTGAAAAATATTTTTTTTCTTTTTTTTTATTATCCTTATTCTCATCACTGCTAGATGGTTGCCTCTCAGTTCTACCTTTTACCGATCCAATGTATTATGCTAATATTTTTTTGAGGCTTTCCAAACCTCTTTTTTTTGCCACTAGTCTCTATAGTATTCATTTCGGTGTAGAAAATATTACCAAACTAATATTGAACAATAATTTTTATATAATTATTAAATCATTCATAATTATTACAATATTCTGAGATTGTCCAAATGTTTGTAGACAAAAGACTAGATTTCACCCTCTAAGGAGTCATTAGGATTAACAAATTACAACAGAGATTAAAAGAAGGCAATACGGAAGTCTAGGCATTTACAGGGATTATGACCCGTCGTTGGCTGGTTTAAGTAACCATTTTACACATTGTGCAACATTCACCATTTTGCCTTTGTTTTGACTTACATATTCCTTAAATTCTTTTATCTGTTTATTTATGTAAATGAAGTTTGAAGAGCTGAAACCTTTATTGCTGTGAAGAGATTCATTTGTTTGAATTTTTACACATACTCGGCAACGCCTAAAAACGACAGAAACAACAATAATGATAACGGTGGCAAACTAGAAAACTAACTTAGAATAGAATAAATCATTAAAACAACGTTGGTTACGCGTGAATGTTTACTGCCATTTATTTGTTTTGGTTGTCGGCTTTTCCTTGAGAAGTAGGAACCTGAGCAGCCTGGCAGTACCTACCGCATTGCAACAGTTCACAAATTCCATTTTCAAATAAAACTGACAGCTGAATTTTTCCTTAAAACAAATGAGGGCTTCTGTGATCCACACTATAAACTAACAACAACAAATAATATTAGTACCGCTATCTTGCTATAGGAAGTTACCGCTTAAGTGTCAGCATTAATATCATCACCGCAACCAATATCTAATCCTGATACACCAAACAGAATAAGAAAGAACTTGACATCCGTATCATTCCCGCATTAATATCTGGTGGAGCAAGGGGGAACACTTCAACACAGGTGAGTCGATTTCCATTGCATATTAGGTGGCAGAAAACGTTCTTAGTAACGTGTGTGTTGGCTGACCTTGTTGGACCATCTTGGATCTGTTCATGCGCTCTTTAAGCTCTCGAGGAATTTAACTTTTGCGCCTCTCTCTTTCGCGTCACCAAACGTAGTTTTTTTAAAATTTAAAGTTAAATTTGATCGTAAAGTTTTTTTTTGTATTTTACTTTTAAAAGCGTAATATCTTATTTTTCAACCCTAGTTTGAGGGAAGTTCTGACGAATTTTAATCAGAAATGTTCATGACTACAAATAAATAATTATAAAATACTAATATAATGAAAAAAATTAAAAGTTCTGAAAAACGGAAGGTCGAATTATGGAAAAATCTAAATAAAATATACAAATTGACATATCTTCCAAACAATAAAACTTTATTCACGGAAAGTAAGATTCAATAAATAGCAAATGACCTCCTTTATGAGCAAATTTGCTATGGCGGGTTAAGTTCCAGTCACCTGTTTATAGTGTTATTTAAGGTGTTAGCATCAATAAAGATCCGAGTCTAGAGAAGAGCAAGGTAACGGAGTTGAAGTAATGTTAAGCAAAGTTCAGTTCTGTGGAGTGATTTGCTATCTTGTCTATCTTCCGGCTGGTTAAGAATACAGTTCTAAGTGTGTATTAGAATTAGAATCCTGACGAGTGTTTTCGACTTGATGGCTACTCTCATGTGAAAATTATGTACAAAGAAACCGAGTAAAAAAATGTCCACCTTGTATTAGTGTAGTGGTTGTAATATACGCCAACCATGCTTGGGGTGCCGGGCTCGATTCCTGGGAAGGTCGGTATAAAGTATTTGTTTTTGAAGGTGGTTTTAGATTTCAGTATTTCATTGGTCACGGACTGGAACCTAAAGCGTAAGACTGATCATCTTACCTTCCTGTAACAGATGATTGATATACCTAGAATTGTGTTTAACTACCTAGTGCTCTATGCACCACTGTGAGGAGATGAGGGTTTATATGATGATTCTATTAAAAGCAATATGCGATGCCAAAGGTATTTGAACAGTGTTTTTCTGTCACTCTCTCGCAAATACCTCTCCATACTGTGCGAAAAAAACATCTGCGTGTTGAACTAATTTTGCCCAACTAAAATGGACGTTTGGTTGTCCCGTTTCCCACACCTCAAAAGTGAATCGATGAGAGTATATTATTTTTAAAGAATGAGTATATTAGTATAGTAGTATAGCCTGGAGCCTATGGGAACGCCTAAAAAAGTCTAATAACGAAATTCTTCAAGCCACTGCAGAGTGGATCCAATCACCGTTGTTCAAGCGATGGCGCGATATGTTAAGACCACCATAAGTGCTGCAATATAACATTTTATTTTATGTTTATATTTATGTTTATTGTTATATTTATGTTTATTGTTATATTTTTGTTTATATTTATATTTATGTTCATGTTTATATGTTTATATGGTAGAATTGGCTCTGCACTTTATAGCCATTTTACTGGAATAAAAATTTAAATAAATAAATAATAATGATAATAAAATAAAAACATACGCCTTCGTTCCGGCAATAGCATGAGCATTGCGATTTGCGGTTTAAATAATGGAAAATAACTTTGCAGATAAACACCTCATTAGTGCTCATGTTCTCCCAATGAATATGCGCATAAAATGCTTTGTTTCAAGATGACGCACACTTGAAACCACAAACGCAGTTTAACTTTGAAACTGTCGTTATCAGTTGAGTATTGGTTGATATTTTGACATGCCTACAGAAAATGAAAAGAGTTACCTTCCCTGCACTTTATGTTTCCCTGATGAATTTGCACACGAAATCTATGGTTTGACTTCCTGCGAACCATTTCACGGAGCTGAATTTTGCATGGCATTTTGCTCAATGCATCTTGCTAGTTACGTACTTTTAAGCCATTCTCAGAATGAATTCGACTCAACATAGTATCCACGAGAAAAAGCGAATGAGGAAATTTAGTGTTTTATTTTTATTGACTATTAAACTAAGCAAAAAATAATAATTTTTATTTTAATTTATCTGTTTATCAGTGCTATGATTTTTAAGCAAACCGGATATTCTTCACAGCTCTCATATCATTATTTGGTTTGTATGGACCAATGAAGTCGTTCAACGTAGTGAATTTAAGTAAAAATATTTATATTTTTTTTCGTTCATTTTCAAGAAACACAATTTTAGCCGTACAATTTAATGCTCTAATTTTTAACGCGTGCAGGAAAACTTTTTTTGTATCCAATTTTCTGTAGGACTGAAGTTCCTCATTGTGTCTCTCATCCATTTAATTAATTTATGGTAAAAATAAACAGCAGCCAAAAACTGTCCTTTTAATGGCACCAAGAAATAGAAATTATTAAAACAAAACAAATAACAACAATACTTAAAACAATATGAAAAGAACGGCTTCAGCATTTTCGAAACAATTTACTACAATTACAACTAAATCATACCTTTATTTTCCTTCTCGATAAAGGGTGCCAAAAATGTGTTCTTCTCAAAAATGTAGTCTACAATACACATAATTTAATGTAGTGGTGGTAAGATGAATTATTTTGCTTCAAATGTAAAATAATTTATTGATTTAGCAGTTAGATGTAATGAAAACTAAGAAAGTATTATGGACAGCCTATTAAAGTTGCAAACAATAAATGTTTTCTCTAGTAAAAAATAAATAAGAACATATCTTAAAATACGTCATACTAAAAACATTTTAATTATTTGTTTCTAATAATATATAAAATATAAAAAACTTATTTTTTACTTTAAACATGGCTTATCCTATTGATTTGTTTATTGTATTTATTTGTTAGATAATTTAAAATAATTATAAGTAAATACATCAATCACTTGTATATGTAATTAAAGATCATTTAAATTAGGAGAGTATAAATATGGTAAAGGGTAGAGATACCCTATGCAAATGGCAAAACTGCACGTTACCCCATAGCCTTACTACGCAACGCACTTCATACCAGGGTAGCAGAAAACTAGTGGTTAAATTTATGAGAATCAAGTGAAATAATCTGCAACCACTGCAGTGTTTGGTGAAACCAATGGAATAACATCGCTTAACGGTTTGGTTTTTTGTTTTGCCAAGCAGTTTCCTTAACTAAAATGTTTTTAATTATTTAAACGCCATAACATGTTTGCGTAATTTTTCTTGATTGCGTCATGTTTTTTAATGTGAGTATTTTTATTTTGGATTTGGTAACAATTTGCAAATCAATATTGTTGAAAAGTAAACAAAGTAGAATTTTTTAACATATTAAAATAAAAATGGAAAACATTTTAACGAAGAGAAAAGACAGTCTAGGCATTAGTTATAAAATGATACATTATTTTAGTTGTTAATACTCACATTATCAACTCTTTAAATATTAAAAACATTCCTAAAGCTAGGAAAAAAGCATTCATAATACCTGTTTCCAAAACATCTTTGCCACTTGCTGTCAAATATTACAGACCTATGTAAATTCTTCCATTTTTTTCCAAAGTCATTGAACCGGTTGTATATAACCAGCTTAACCATTGTTAATTGTCGAAAAATCTTTTGATCCCAATAAATCAAATTTTTGTGCAGGGAATAGTACACCTACCGTTTTAATCAAGGTTACGGATGACATAAGATACGCAATGAATAACAAGATGCTACAGGAGATTTTATTTGTAAAAATTATTGATTAAATATAATTCATAATTTTCTACTTATATTTAAAACGATACATTTTAAATTCATAATTACCATGGTAAATTGATTAACTATAATTTTCCTCTTGTCAATATACAATACTTCTGTTATCCTGGGAAATCCAGTAGTAACACGTGCTTTAACAGTAAACACGCCCATTGTGTTCCGTCTCTTTCTCTTCTCTCTCGAATTTGATCGATGAGCGATGTAAATATTCCAACCTACATAACTTATGGAATCCTGGTAAGAAATTCATCTTGAACGTTTTATCATTTTCATTTGAAATATAGCATGTTTTTATTTTAAAGTGAAATGAAAAAAAATACTTTGGGGCAGGTGGTTTGGGGGACGCGGCCCGCTGACGGAACGGGATTTTTTCTGATTATTGCGTTGAGTGTGTTTACAAATTATAATTTTATTATGAGCTACCTCCCTCATTTATTGGAGTTTTAGGTTGAAAAAGTGTAAACAAAATGCGTTTTTATATTGATACTCGTATTTTAATTTTGTACATTTAATTTTGATGAATTACATTGCTGGTTTTGTTTCGATTCATATTTTGTTTATTGTTTTTATCAGTATTTTATGAATTGTTTTTATTACTTTTATATTATTGTATGATTTTTTAAAATAATTTTATTTTGATAATTTTTATTGTCAATTTTATTTAAATACGTATTTTATTAATGTGTATTTTATTATTAACTCGTCCAATTTTTGCAATTTTATTTAAATTCTTACAATAATTTAAATTCAATTTTATCATTTATTTTGCTCATTTAATATAAATATATATTTAGTTAGTGTTTACATGTAATTGATGAAAAATAAAGAGTCTATATTTTTTCATTATTTAATATTTATGCGTATTATTTTTTCATTGTTTGTAAACCAAATAAATAAATAAATTTGTTAATTTTTTAACTAATTTGCACAAAATACAGGTAAGGTGTCCAACGAAAAACTTAGAGAAATAAGAGAGTTAGGTTTCTCAACCTTCTGTAATATAGTGATGATATTTATTTGAACCTAGTTGTGGTCCTGTGGCTGGTGTCGTATTCACAAATCAGAGGTGCGAGATTAGAACCCGCATTATAACAACTTGGTTTCCATGAAAATGGCCCCCGAAATTTGAATTTTGGGGTAAATTCAAAGAAGCATTTTTTTGCATGCAATTTATAATTTTGCCAGTCTTAAATGCTAGAAGCTTGTCACATAAACGATTCACAACGATTTGAAATAAAAACATTACATTAGGCTTTGGAAGAAACATAATATAAGACAATGGTCACATAAATCTCCTGAATACAGATTAATATAATACAGATTACAGATGTATAATATAATACAGATAATACAGATTCTTACCAAGAGCATTAACGACACATGACGCTTGTCTACTTTACAAAGTGTCCGGTTTATTTGCTATTTCTTGATCTCTGTTATTAGTTGGTGTATCAGGAGGTAAGGAAAATTAATAGGTAAGGCAGGCTTATTATGAAGTTGCTACTCGTGAGACGGCAATATAATGAGACAGAAAATTTAAGCACAAGAATGGGTGTCAACAAGTGAAATGTGTTTACTTTAGTAAAAAAACAACACCAGTTCAGAATAAAGCATGCACAACTCAAAAACATTTTACAAAAAAAAAACATTTAAGTCCAATCACAGTTATATGGAATAAATTTATCTGCTTTACAAAGGATCCGGCTCTTTGATTCCGGACGTTTGCTGCTGACAGTTTAGTAGTTCACGCAAATCTGACTTTGGTGAACAAACAGGAGTTGGCATTAGAAAGAAAAATGAATATTTGTAGTCATGATAATAAATAAATTCTTCAACTAGCGAAGGAATAGGGAATGTCAAACTCCACCATACTTCTTTTTTACGTAAAAATTTTTTGTAATACGTGAAAATACTATAAACTATATTTTTTAAGATTTTTTAGCTACTAGCTGAAAAAAAATATTGGTTATTTTTATTTATTACATATACGGCCCTAAGCCAATTACAACAGTTACATGAAGATAAAAATAAATTAAAGTAACTGAACAAAATGGACATAAAACTATGAAGCAAAGACAAACGAGGGTAATAAAATAATGGTATTATGTCACAAGTACCATAAAAAAGTAAATAATATTTATCCTCATATGAAAGAATCTGAAGAGGAGGATAGTGCAACGTGTTGTCTTCTGTATTTACATTATACTCCCTCTTCTACAGCATGGCGGCCTCCGTGGTGTAGTGGTCAAGACGCTTGACTCACACACGGAAGGTTCCGGGTTCGATTCCCGGTGAGAACACAAAATTAAATGTGATTTTTCTCAAGCCTAGGTGTTCTGTGATGTAATTCACCACTCTAATTGGGCTTCCTGGCCTGTTGTGGTGCAAAAAAAATACAAAAATACAAAATACAAATACAAAATAACGTAAATATCTCTCTTCAACGGCAGATTTTTGTTATTAATATTTTTTGTATAAGTATTGTTAATATGCCGAATAATCCGAATCAAACATAACTAAATTTGATGCCGTTAAATAAAATCTTATATTTATCTCGTGATATTTGTTATCAGTTATCGGGAGTTAAGGAGTACTAAAAGCTTCGACTCTTTATCAAATTTCTACTCGTGAGACGGCAATGTAACTAGACAGAAAATTTGAACAATGGAATGGGTGTCAACAAATGAAATGTATTCGTAACAAAACACTTCCACAGTTCAGTAGAAAGCGTGTGCAACTTAAAAACGTATTTTTTTTGTTAAATTATTTGGATTCTTTTACGTAGGTACTCGTATAATAAAGATGAAAGCGATTAAAGAATATTTTATTGTGGTTGACGCGAGATAACAGCCGCTCAGCTCGAAAACAGTACTGATGGACATTAATGCTATAAAAATAAAAATAGCGTATCGTGTTTGGCAAAAACGATTGCTAATGCTAATAATATTTCATTAAGATAAATATTCGTTTTTCGAGTCTTCAGGATTTTTGTTTTAGTTTAGTCTTAACACATATTCCTTATTAATAAAAGCTCCTTACAACTACTAGATCTGCTAAATTTATTGACTGTTCTTGTATTTTTGTTACTTAATTCGTCATGTCTTCACTCAAATTTACCCGCATTTCATTAAATTTTAACGAGCATTTTTTATTAACGCTCATCATGTCTCGTCACAATGCCAATGCTAATTTTTATATATTATCCGCTTCTGCATCTGTTATGTTATTCTCCTGTATTTCTGTTTTATTTGGTGACTTCTTTGTAACGGATATAAGCCCTGTTAATGCGTAGACATCCATATTCCCTTCTCAAAAATGTTTTCCCTCTCTGTTGCAACAAATTGAGAAATGAAATATTTTGGATATTTTTGACAAAAAAAGAGGTGTTCCAAAAAAGTTATTCTTTATTATTCTGTAGCACTTGTTAAAACCCGATGTAAAATATACGCCTGCCCATCGACAATCGTACAAGTAGTTCGGTTTGGAATGAAAGAATACTAAATAAGTAACTTGTCTGCACCTCATGTTCTCCTAATGTAATATTAGCGCAATAAATCTATTGTGTTGGTCTATGGAGTCAAAATGGAAGAATATTAATGAGATCACCTTAAATATATTACAACAGAGATGAAGAACATTTTAAAGAAGAAAACATAGAAGTCTAGCCATCTGGGGAGGCTTATGACCTGTCATTAGCTGGTTTAAATGGCCCCTTTACACACTGAAACATTGACCATTTTGCTTATATTTGAATTCTTTAGTTCTTTAACTTCACAAACATCAACAGACGGAAGGATTAAAGGAATATTAATGTTATAATATAGGCAGAATGGTAATTGTTACACATTGTGTAAGCCTTTAGATGTCTAGACTTCTATATTTCCTTCTCTAAAACGTTATCCATCTCTGTTGTAATATGTTAATATAAACAGTTCCCTAGGGGATTGAATACAGTTCTTGTCTACCAAACTCAAAACATTGTTCAGGTGACCTTCTACGTCATATGCTCTCCCAATAGATTTGGGCATTAAATTCATTGTGTAAATTATCGCACACTTTAAACAAGGAATGCAGTTTAACTTTCAAACCTCCGTTGTCGGTTGAGTGTCGATCAGTTTTCATGCAAAAAATAAAATCACATCTCTACACCTTATGTCATCATAATGAATTCATCCAAGAAATCAATTGTTTTGAAATTTCAATAAGTTGTGTTAGATGAAATTTTTGAAGAATCGCAAAAATATCAAAAATAAATTCAGCTTTTAGATTTTTTGTATGTAATATTTCATATTCACCAAGTACCTAATAGGTCCGAAGAGTCACTTGGTGCTCGTTATCTGGTTTATGGCACAGCTTGCCCGACACATGGGATAACAAATTATATAGAAGGTTATGGGTTACTTGTTGAGCTCCACAAATGCACAGATCTAATGCACCCCCCCTCAAATGTGTATCCAGAGTTTACGACCCCGACTTTTAACCTGTTGTGCAGTTTTTAAACGAACCATTCCTGACTGTCCTAGGATGGAATATTTTAACTCGGGTTGAAGAAGTTACTCGGAATTATTTGCTGCCAAAATCCCGTATCGTTTTCTTGTTAAAAAAACTGTTAGAGGAATTGTTAGTCTCATTAAGCTCTTTTTTGGATTTAACTTTATCTTAATCTATATCATATTATTACAGAAGACGTGATTTATTGGGGTGATGTCGGACCATATTACTAGTCAGTTTAGTCAGTTTGTGTGATTCCTCGTTTCTGCTCGCTTCTCGGTAGGTACGTTTTCTTACAATGTTTTTCGTTTTTGGCTCAGAGACATCTCTCATTTATCGCACCGAGGGTGTAATTTTTTTTGGAAGAGCGTTTTAAGCTCTCAAAAACAAAAACTATTTTTAAGAAAGAAGTTAAGGACTGGATTTTCCTTAGTGGGAGGGATTTGAGTAAGAAACTCCTTGATGATTTTCCGAATGTTTGAGTTTACTGTTTACTATATTGATGTGCCATATATATACGTATTAAAAAAAAAAATGTTTCTGATTCTATATTTGTGGTGATATACTAATGTGACTGTGTCAACTAATCGCAAGTCCCATCTCAGCACATGACTTTTAGTCCCATGGAGTTGGAACTTACGAGTATGTCTCAAATGATGTACAATAAACTTATGTATGTAAATAAATAAATAATAATAAAGTGAATTGTAAGGGAGCGTACGATCTTAGTTAACTCCGAGATTAAGGTTTGTCGCATGGAGCCAAAATCTTTTATTTTAATTTTACCACCTTGGTATATGTTTGCAAGGCCAATAATAAGTAAATTATTATTGAAGGATAAATATCCCACAAATATCTCTTTTATGTGGATAACTTAAATCATAATAGTTTCCGCACTCGTAGTTTATTGTTAATATGTCACTAACTGAATTGGTACATAAATAGCATCTGTTTGTTACACGAAGATCAGTACTACTCAGGTGCCAGTCCAGGGACATAGATACTTGTACCAGTATTCTATTGGGTGTTAGATTTTCATGAATATTTTTACAAAAAAAAACATATTTTTACTTTTTGCAAGATAAAAATAAAATTGAAAACCACACCTGCATTCAAACACAAGCACGATATAAAAATAACTATGAAGATAAATACCTTATTTCAACTTAAATATATTCTCCTAATGAACATGCACACAAAATGCATTGTTTATAGATGACCACTACCAAACCAGTTTAAATTTAAAACCGTCGTTACCGGTATTAGTAACAATTACATGGTATTATCGGCATAAATAAATGAATTGCACTAGTTTTCTAAGATTTAGTGTTTTCAAAATCAATTTATCCACGATACGTATAATTATTTTGAAATAATAATATGCTTTCATTAGATAGAAATAGATTAGTATTTGGCAAGTCACTTTAAGCCAAATATTCCACTTTTGTAGCCACTTTTTTATCTCAAAATTTAAAACAAAACACAAAAAGTGAACTTATTACTTGAATAAAATGTTTGTGTCCAAACTTTAAATAAAATAGATTGAATGAATTTATAGGTTTATACTCTGAATCACTAAGTAAGTAAATAAATGTTTTCTTACTGTAAAATATGTGCTTAAATCTCCTTCATATTTCATCTTTAAGAGCATTTGTATCAGGAGAACATATTGGAAAGGGTTGAAATTCCGAACGCAAATGACAAACTGCACGTGACGATACTGGTACTAAGAAACGAGCTTGCGATGCATTCGGCTTTATTCTAAAGCGATTTAAACAAGGATAGCAGAAAGCTAGCGGTTAAATTTGTACGAATGGAGTTAACATAATCTGCAACCCACTGCCCGGAACATCACATTTTTTTTTTCGCAAATAATTAGTATTTTTTTTACCAAAATTGATATTTTTTTTAAATACTAGTATGTACTCCACTACTTGTAAAAAAAATCATTAATAATAGTAATGAATTTAAAATAAAATACATTAAATTAAAAAAATAACCATTACTTCTGTCTTAAAAAATCTTATCGCCAAAGGATTTAAATGGAATAATCCCAGATTAGTTGATTTTAAATAAAAAAAATAAATATATATAATATGAATTAGAAATATTTAAATTTCCTAAAAGGCGTAAATAACTTGTGCCTAAAAAAGGGAAGTCGATTTTTGGTAGAGTGGTATTTAAATCTTGGACCTTTGGCTCGTGAGTTCACAATGCTACCACGGGATCACAACCCGTTTTGTGTATGTAGGTATTTTTTCTATTAGTAAACTTTTATTTATCACGAGAACAATACATAAAGAAATAAAAAAAAGAACACATCAGGTTGAACAGTCAGGCTCTCGTGTTTGGCAAGCGTACAAAATAATATAAAATATAAACAAAAATGCATAACAAATAAATTAAATTAAAAAAAAAAAACGTTTTTTAATAAAAAAGGATCAAATGAAATAAAATATACAGGCACACATTCACATACTTATATATTTATATATTTATATATATATATATGAATACACAATATGCATATACGGATACCTACCTACACGTATACCTACTTACACAATATATAAGTTTTATATTACGTATTCGATATTATGATTTAACTATGTTTAATAAGGCATGTTTCAAAATTTTATAAAATGTCTCCCTCGGTACTAGACACCCAAGTGAAACATTATCTTTAATGTAAAAAAGTAAAATATCAGTTGAAATAATATTAAATAAAATAAAATAAAACAAAAGAATGGTGAATATTACACAGATTAATGTGGCCACTTAAACCTGCTCATGACAGATCATAAGCCTTGCAAATGCCTAGACTTTCATATTTCCTTCTATAAAATGTTTTCCCTCACTGTTGCAACAAATTGAGAAAATAGATCCGGTCAAAAATCTAATATCTACGTTTATTTCAACGGAGTCAATGACAGGTCATAAGCCCTGTAAATCTATAAATAAGATCTTTATAACTCCCGAGGGAGTAAAATCCAACTTACCTACAAACATTTAGACATATTCAAAACATTGTTGATAAATATAAGTACGCATGGAAATTTGTTCAGTTTTAATTATTGTTTAAATACTTTTTATTAATTATCATTTTACGTTTGAAATAATTATTATGGAAAATAGAGCCGGTACATTATTTACTGGACAAATAAACAAGCAACAGGTATACGCGATGCAAGGCTTTGTTCTATAGCGCTTCATACCAGGGTAGCAGAAAGCTTGCGGTTAAAGTGAGAATGGAGGTAAAGTAACTGCAAACCACTGGCAGGTACTGTTTCATGTTTTATTTGACGTTTTTATTGTCGTCTTGACTTTTATACTTATGGTTTTGAGAATTTATTCCACATTTAGTTCAACTTCAATCTCCATAAAGCAATATACATGTCAGAAATTCTTACGAATTATATTTTCTAAGTCAGCCTCGTGGTGTAGTGGTCAACGCGTTTGCCTACCATGCAAGAGGTCTCGAGTTCGATATTCGACATGGTTGACATGAAACATTCATTTAAAAAAAGGTGTTTCAACACCAGAATATTTCATAGACTGATCATCTTACCTGCATGTAATAAAAATAATCAAGATACACCTCAATAAGTGTACCAATGCGGAAAGGGAATGAAAAAAAAAAGTATTTTTTACGAAAAACTTATCATAGCTACCCTGTTCAATAATTTCTTATTTAATTCATTTACGGGTATCAACTTATGTCTAAATCTTTGTTTACACACACTAGCGTAAATTTTGTCAGTATTTTATCTTAAAATATTATATTTCAACAATGAAACATTCCTTTGGATAGATACAGTATGACAAAAATGAAGAGAAATGTTGAGACATTTTAATAAATATATGTGCATCTGGCATCAGTTACAAATAAATTCACAAAAAAAAACGCCAGCATAATTAAATTCCTAGAACAGATTAAGCAAAGACGTATTCACTAAAAATACTTTAGAATTTTCTCCCAATCAATCAACCAACCGAGAAAATCAGTCCTAATCTATTCTATTATATTCTATGTGCAATGTTAATATTTGCCATCTTGACGCCAATACGGAACTCATAGGTCTTTTGGAGTGCTTGCAGAATCAAAGCTCCCGCTTTATTTTCAATCTCAAGAAGTACATATGACCATGTATTACCTCTTTGCTCCGAACCAAAGTGGCTTCGTTTTTATCAGCGCATTAACTCTGACTTCTTCATAATACTCTTTACAGCCCATGCGCTCCAAAACATCTTGCAGACAATTCTATTTATTTTTCTGATCATAGTCTTTGGTTTCGCTCTTCTCAGGAGAGAACACTTTCTATTCCTCGACATGGCACATTATTTTTCAGCAATTACTTTTCTGTTTAAGATGTAAGACTTTGTAATGAGCTACCTCTTATATGAAAATGCACCTTCTTTGGCCACGTCCAACAAACGCCTGAAACATTTATCCTTAGAACTTTAATTACTACCTTAATTGTTTTTAAAAATAATATTCTTATTCCATTTTTTTCCTAAATCTATATATTTAACACTTTATAGACAAATACAATTTATAAACATATAATGGCGGTCATATTGCCTTCGTGCAATTTCTTCCTCTGTACGCAAACCATTCAGTTTCATCATCATCATTATTCCCTTTCCGCACCTAATAGTGCAAAGGGCACTGCATTGGTACACCAATCGCAGCGTATCTTAGTAATTTTTGTTACATGAAGGTAAAGTGATCAGTCTTATGCCTCAGGTACCAGTCCAGGAACTACAAAATGTTCTAGTGTGAAAACGCCCCTTATAATAAATGTTTCATGTCAACTATGTTAGGAACCTAACCTAAGTCCTCTTGCTTGGTAGGCAAATGCGCTGACAAATATTCTAGGTAATTTCCGAATATTATAATTAATCTCATAATACAGAATCATATCATAAAAAATAAAAATTAACGAAAAATCTACACTTTACTATAAAGAGAGAAAAGGGCATGGGAAGAAAAGCAAAATGAGAAAGAAACCACTCAAGAATTTAGAAAGTGCCATTTCAATCTTTTGGCTCCTATTTCTCTCGCCTTCCAAACTTAATTCCACTCCATCATTCCACATTCTTCATCATTCAATACAACAACAACAATAATTAACCATCACGCCGTTTCTCCGTAGAGGAAGGCAGAAAGGATACAATGCCACATCACTCTATCTTTGCATACAGATCTCGCTTCCTCTACATTCATATATTTTTTCATGCACACGCGCCGATTATTCCAACTTTTGACAAGTCCATCTTTAAGTATTTGTTAGATTTGGTCATGCCTTCCTCGGTCTTTCTCTATATCTGCGTCCATCAACATTCGCACTGTAAATATTCTTAGCCGTTCTTTCGCTGTCCATTCACTCTACATGTCCAAACCAGCGCTGAGCTCCTTTTTTGATTTTGTCGATAATGCTTGTCTCAGCCTTACATAATGTACGGATCTTCACATTTGTGCATCTATCGTTCAAAGTTTTACCATACATTTGCCTGAGAGATCGCATTTCATTCAGCCTACTTTCATCCCTATTTTTCCAAGTCCATATTTCTCTCCCATATTACTCCATTGTGAACTGCTAATTTTACCTCTTGCGACAAACGTCAATATGTATTTTTATTTAACTTAATATGTGCAAGCCTTATCTTTCCATTAAAAAATAGCTGTAATTTCTTATTCATTAAATTTTTTCATCTCGTATGTACGAGAATCTTTTGATGTTTATTTTGTTATTAAGTACAAATTTTTAACCAGTCTTTTTTTAGGTTACCTGTAAGATATTGCTTTTAGTATTAAGGCCGCTAAAGCACTTATTCTTTGTACTTGAAGATTTAAATAAATAAAACATTTTATGATTTCCGGATAAAAAAACCATTGCATATTGAAGAAACTTTACGTTTTGGTTGACATACCGACATACTGTATCGAGTCGATCAAAATGCACGAAATATGTTAAAAAATATTTTTCGACTATTACTAAAAATAGGTTAAAAAATATAATTTGAATCGTTTCTAAGGTTCTGTCATAAAAAAAACTACAAAAGTAACACAAAAAAAAAGAAAAGAAAACATTTCTATTATTTTTATTCCTTTTTAAGTGTTTCTTATAAAATGTATCAAACCTTCAAATGTGTACTTTATTCATCACCTTCATATGATTTTAAAGAGCATTTGTATCAGGACTGCATATCGGATAGGGTTGAGATTCCGATTGCAAATAACAAACTGCGCCTTACAATAGCGTTACTAGGCAACGAGCTTGCGATGCATTTGGCTTTGTTCTATAGCGCTTTGTACGAGGGTAGCAGAAAGACAACGGTTAAATTTTCGCGAATGGAGGTAAAATAATTTGTTTGTATACGTTACTTAGCAAAGAGCTTGCGATGCATTTGGCTTTGTTCTAAAGCGCTTTATATTAGGGAAGCAGAAAGCTAACGGTTAAATTTGCGCGAATGGAGGTAAAATAATTTGCTTGTTGCAAGGCAATGCTTGATAAAATTACTGGAACAGTTATTTTTCGCTAAAGATTAGTATTTATTTACCAAAATTTATATTTCTATTTAAATGTCACTGTAAACATTATTATTTGCACTTTTTTTAGTCTCTTAGTTTTTTTAATTTATTAATTTTTATTTTGACATTAAAATATATATATATAAAATCCAAATTTATCGGAGAAGAGAATATAGGAATTACAGGTATTTAAAATAGACGAGATGGTGAATTTAATTTAATGTAATGTGGCCACTCAAACTAGCCAATGACATATCATAAGTCCTGTAAATGACTAAACTTTCTTATTACAATTAGAAAAAAAAATTCCTCTCTATTGTACTAAATTTAGATCTTAATAACTTCCTAGAGAGTGAAATTCAGCTTGTCTACAAACATTTTAAAATACTAAAAACGTCGCGCGTCACGTCGTTGGTAAATAAAGGTTCAGTCTTAATTGTTTTAAGTGCCTATTATTATGAGTAATTTTATCTTTGAAATGCATTTAAAGAAGTATGGAGAAATTCCTTTCAAGACATATCTCAACCTACATGAAGGAATTATTATGAAATACGAAGCCCACACATTATTTATTGGACAAAGATAGTGACGAACGACGGGCATGCTATGCAAGACTTTGTTCTATAGCGCTTCATACCAGGGTAGCAGAAAGCTAGCGGTTAAGGTGAGAATGGAGTTAAAATAATCTGCAAACCACTCGCAGGCACCGTTTCATCCTTATTTGACGTTTTAGTTTTTATCTTGAATTTTTCACGTATAGTTTTGACTGTTTATTCCGTATGTAGTTTAAAATTAATGAACTTTATATATTTACTGGCAAATTATATTTTCTACCCTTCAGATAAAAAACTTAATTAAGTTTTATTATTTTTAATTTTTATCATTACCCCATCACTTGTTATTGCATTTTTAATACTCAATTTGTTTTACCTTCCCTCAAATTTATCAGTGTTTTGTTTTTAAAAAAAACATCACTATGTCTCGTCACGCAATTGACAACAATTTTAAACTTACCAAATGCAAAAATTTTTACACACTGATCTTTATCATTTTTAATACGAACTTTATAGCATTGCAAATATATTATTTTATGTGTCTTCTTACAAACATTGAAAAAACTGAATTATATTCTTTAAGACTTCAACCCAAGGCAACGACTCAATTACTTTATTTTCAAAGACTCAATTTCAATATTTCTGTTCATGTAAATCTTAAATTTTAGGTGTATTGGATAAAGTTAAATATTCGTAGAATGTTCTGTCAAATCAAAGACTTTTTAAGTAGGTAAAAATATGGAATATCTGAAAACATTGGAATTTCTGTTAAGGCAGAATGTCAAAATCTTATTTAGGAATTTTATCAAACAAATAATTAAAATTAATAAGTGTCAAAATTTTTGTAAGAAGAGTCAATATTAAGGAATTTATTAGGAATATTTTATACACCAATTAAATAAAACATTTTATTTAAATTGCAGATTAACGTGTGTTACTTCCATATTTTTTTTATTGAATAGAGCTTACAATATCTAATCAAATAATAATGTACGAGTAGACAACTAACTTTCTTTTTTAAATGGTAACATTCATTTAAATATCTGATTCATAACTCTTGTTTGTGATTTGTGTCATCTCTTATGTCAACCGATCCATCTTCATCAACATACTCCTATCCGCAAATGATGGTGCCTAGGACCCTGTGTTCAGTGTTACTTGATTATCTGTTGTATGAAGGCAAGGTGGTCTTCAGGACGCGTTATAACAGGTAGACACTATGACAGTGTATTATTTCATCAAATTCATTCACATGTTTATTTTTTTGACAAATATTCATACAACCCTAAGAGGAGAAATAAAATATAATATTTTTTCAAAACGAAGTCATCTTGTGGAATTTTGGCAAATATTTCAATTTTTGTTGCAATAAACTTAACTAGTCGTAAGTAACTGCTAGAAAATTAATCTCGAAATTTGTGAGCTCACGACAATACAACGAGACATCAACCCGATTTGTACATACTAAGTTAAATGTAATAATATATTTATACCGAATTATATATTTTAAAAAATAAGTTAACAAACCAAATAAAGTACTTTGGATGTTTTTGTCTAAAAAGCGAGGTATTGTTATTCTTGCAAAACAAGTTATTCTTTATTATTTGGTTTAACTATCTTAAAAACCACGTGAAATATACGCCTACATTTAGACAATCGTGCGAGCATAGCAAATCGCTTTGTTTGTAATGGAAGAAGACTAGACAAATAACTCCTCTGCACCTTATTTTCTCCTGATACAATATGTGCCCAAGAAATCTATAATGTTGGACTATGGAATTGAACTGGAAGAAAATTACCTCATTTCATCTTATGCACTCCTAATCAATTTGCGCATGAAATTCATTGTTTAAATTATGACACACTTTAAACTGCAAACTCAGTTTATTTGTAAACCTTCGTTATCGGTTGTGTATTAATTAGTTTATGCTCAAAAACCTTATAGATTTACCTCTCTGCGTATTATGTTCTCCTAATGAATTCGCACATAAAATGCATTGTTTTGAAATATTGCGTATGCTTTTTTTCTCAAAAGAACAGCTTTAGGGATTTCAACAACACAAATGTACAAGAAAGAGTCTTCATTCGTAATTCAGAACTGTACCATAAGTAAGAAAATAAAATAAAACTTTAATACATACCTATTCAACTATTTGAAACGTTTTTGGTTTTAACCATTAAATTTGTGGTTTAAAAAGTCTAATATCGTCGATAAAATACAAGGTTATTTTAGATTGCATAATTATTTCGTTTGCTTTTTATAAATTCCGATTGTAATATAACATAAGAAAATAATCTTAACTTAATTACTGTGTGTTATGATGATGATAAATTGTTGGAAAATAAAGTTTTTTTTATTTATTGACTTTGTGCCTATTTTGTAGAACTCCATACTGTAATTTTCATAATAATATCAAACACTCATATAAGTTTGGTTAAAATCGTTTCATCGTTTAAACATTTACTTTTTTATTACTTTTACTGGTTACTAAGCTTTATGAGGACCTTAAGTCCATTTTATCTTCATATTCGTTTTTCAAATGCCCTAATAAGATGAAACGATTGTCTGGTTTTTTTGTTTTTGTGTTTAAAAATATATCAAAAGTTTTTAGAAGACTCAAATAAGTGTTTGATTTTAATTTTGATATTATAACCTTTTTTTAATAACTGACGTATTATTTAAATTAAACGTATGTTTTAAACCGGGTTGTGGTCCCGTGGTAAGATTGTCAACTCAAGGGCCAACGATCCGAGGTTCACATCTCACAGTTTTAAATAAAATAAATGTGGCTTTATTAAAATGTTTATTATTAAAACTATATGAGGTTTAAACATTTGTTGGTTTACTTTTCGTCCATCGATTATAGTTACTAGAGATATGAATTTACTATTGTACGCATGCTCAAGTTATAACATCTATTGACCAAATTATATAGGATTCAATAAAATGTATATTTACCAAAAATAATTACTGAACAGGCTATTATTTACAGAAAAGATAAATAAACAAACCAGTTTTTTTATCTGGATTTATATGGGTTTATCCGGGTTATTACGCTGTGAGTCGTTCAATACAAATAACATTAACCCTGATGATGGATGCTACAATACGATCCAAAACATTGGTACGAATTACACACTGCATAATAACCCAGAAAAACATTTTGTCTATCTAAAAAGCAGTGTAAATTTAAGAAGTTTATTTAATTATGTTAACATTTATTATTATTTATTAGTTTATTCACGGACTAGACAATGCATCTAGTTACAATTTAATGCATTACATAACAATAAATTTAGTTATAAAATAATACACAGTTATAAATACACTTAAAACGTTTTCTTACTTTTTGTTCATTTATTAAAAAGTTATAAAAAATAAGATACGACATATTGAGTTTATAAATTTTACATACACATTATGATGTACACATAGGCATCATATGTATGTTGTATACGTGAATTTACATTTTTAATTAAATTAATTACTGTTAAACTTATGATAATAAACAATTATCGTATGTTACAATTTAATATTACGGTTAAATAACAGTTTAATTTATATATGCCCATGTTACATATACGGTTTTTCCGGGCCAGACCGCGAACCTCCAGAGGAACATTCCTTATGGTAAGCTTTAAAAAAAAATTCTAAAAAGTCATTAAAAAAAAAATGTATTTATATATATAATCTCAAAACGTAATAAATCCTTAATTTCTTAGACAAGGAGTCCAGCCACAAACCCTTACCCCCCCCCCCTCTCCTACCTAGCCGCTTCCCTTGTCCGCGTCTGGTGCGTATCGCTTCGTCGGTCAAATACGTTTTTATCTTAATTTTTCTTTTAGGATACGAAAGGGGTTTAAAAAGTAATGTTAGTCCAAGAAATGAAAGATTTACTCTATTTTTAGATTGCTTTTTTTTTCTTTTTTCAAAATGACTTTTTGGAAAAAAATTATAAATATTTTTTTGTCTGGCCCTGAAAAACCGTGTATATCTGTGTTTTGGGTCTAAATGGGCAAGTGTCAGACTATTATTCTTTCTTGACAACAGTTTGTAAATGGTTGATGTCAATTAAAAAATACACTCATTAAAAAAAAAACTATATATTCACTAATATGTGGTAGTGTTTGTTTTATAGAAAATAATTCTCTGTATATTTTATTTGTTATATTTTTGTTAATAATAAATAAAATAAAGTAAAACAAAACCATATTAGGTAGGTATGTTCTTTTATCGTGTTTGTGCAAGAGTTATTTTGTTCTTTTATCTTCAATTAATTTCGCGAAGTAAATTTATTGTAAAAACTCAGAGTTTAAACTACCGACGCAGTTTGACCATCACTAAACAATTGTGTATATTTGAGTATCCGTTTTCACGGCATGCGAGGTATTAGATGCAGCTCACCTTTTGCATCTTATGTTCTCCTATTGAATTGGCACTGGAAATCCACTGTGTTTAACGTAAATATGATGCACTTTAAATGTGCATCGCAACATTTATCATCTTATAGTACCAGGGAAGCACGAAATCAAAGATGTCTTGAAGTCATGTCAATATACGAAGGAGGTTGTATTGTAGGAGTTTATAAACATTCATTGAACATACAAATTTTTTATATATTCTATACTTTGTGTTATTAAATAACTTTTTTATTGTATTGTATTTCTTGACATGTATTATCTTTTGTTATGTGTTTTGTTAATTGATGCGTCTAAATATTTGTTAGTAAATGTATTGATTTAAATGAAGAAGAGTCCAGACTAAACACGGAATTTTTTACGGACTAGAGATATAAAAAAATATTATTGTGCTATAATAAAATTGTGTATTAAATATTGTGATAAAAGTATTTTTTAAACTATGCAATTATTTCGAGAAAAATCCTGAATATAAAAAACAAAATTATTGTTAATTATCATGGGATTTCTAATACGAGAAGCATAAAAAATATTAATAATATTAGCGTTTAGCGTTTTATTAGTCCGATAAAAGTACAGAAATTATTCGATTTTACCATTTTCAAACGCCGTTCTTTCAAAATTGCTCAGTTAAAAAATCAGATAAAAACTATTATTTTCTAAGGCATATTTGGTACAAAATGTTCTTAAAATTTTCATACGTATCACTAAAATATAATTACTTTTCAACTGGAAAATTACGCCTTTAAAAATTTAGACAAAGGTTAATTATAAATACGAAGTGTTTAAATTAAAAAATAAACTTATCTTAGTAATTTTCTATTTTAGGTCCCAATGTGGTGCCAAGATTAACATATTTCGAGAAGAAGTAGACATACTATTTTCAGGCGTTGGATAGGCGACATTTGTTTTTTGTTAAAGTGAACACTGCATTCAATGAAAATACTTTAGAAGTTTTTCCCAACTAAGCCAAGGAAAATCTGTCCTAATCTATTTTATTAAAATATCTGTTTTATGTTAATATTTGCCACCTTGAAGCCAATACGTGACTTATAGATCGTCTGAAGCGTTTGCAGAATCAAACCACTCATTATTTTCAATCTCACTATGTATCAGCCTTTCGCTCAAATGTCATTAAAAATTTGACCACTCGAATCCATGCCACCGAAAGAAGTCAAGGCAGGCATTTAAACGATGTCATATTTCACACTTAATGGCACATACGGGCTTTTTAAATAAATAAAAAACAATTGTTAATACCTCACACATATTTTTTTTGTTTTATTTTATTTCAATATCCCTTTATATGTTGGCTGGTTTAAGTACCCACTTTATATACTGTATAACATTTACCATTCTGTCTTATGTAAATTCTTAAATATTTTGTTGTTAATAAGTTGATTTTGTAAATAAAACGAGTTTAAACCTTAAATATTATTATTACATTTAAAAATTAAATCATTTAAAAATTACTATGCCACATAAAAAACCTGTTGTAAGTAAATGCTTCAAACATGCAAAAAAAACAACAAAATTATAACAATTTTCAAAAAAATAAATTAACACACTAAAGCAAATTATTTTGACATTATTTTACAAAAAGAGAGGTACTATTTTTATTCTTACAAGAAAAGTTATTATAAATTATTTGGTTTTACTAGCTAAAAAACCATGTCAAATATATGCCGGAATTTAAGCAATCGCGTGAACATTGCAAATCGCTTAGTTTGTAATGGAAGAAGACTAGAAAAATAACTTGTCTGTACCTTATGTTCTCCTAATGCAATATTTGCCCAAACAATCTATTATGTTGGACTATGGGATGTTATTGAAAGAAAACAATTACAGATAATTTCATTTCAAATTATGCACTCCTAATGAATTTGCGCATAAAATCCATTGTTCGATTGTACTCTATTTTTAAACGAACGTAATCGGTTTTCATGCCGAAAATCCATTAGAGTTTACTTGTGCTCTATGTTCTCCTAATGCATTTGAACAGAAATCGCCTTTTTTTTTTGGTTTTTGGCGGATTTTACATATTTGTACATTACAGCTACCGAAAGATAGTAAATATTTATTAAAATAAGACAGATCCGAGAAGTAAGGACGACGTATTGTCTATTCTTCATTCTCCCTCCTTTTCTACAATTTTTATATTTTAACTTTTTAAAAATATATATTATATTTTATTTTACCTTATATCGTTTTTTAATCTTTATGATCAGTATTATGTATCAGGAGGTTAGGAGTTCTGAAAGGTAAAGCAATTTATTAAATGACATCCATCGACCGAGACAGAAGATTTTAACAAAAGGAATGGGTGTCACCTAATGAAATGTTTACATTTGTAAAACAAAACACTTTGCAGTTCAGTATAAAACGTGTTGAACGTAAGATCATTTAATTAATTTTTATATTTATTAAATCATTTGAATATATTACCTGTCATATAGACAAAGGTTGACGTGAGACAAAAACATGGATCTCGGGTGCGGGGCGTAACTCAACTCTTATACAGTAGCCATGGAAATGAATGCAGATAAAATAAAATTTGCGTATCATTTTTGTTAAACCTAACTTTTCATACTTTTGCAGTTCCCTAATTAATAAATGCTTATGTCAACTACTAGAAATGTGAAATCCACGAACGAATATTTTATAACTCGTACTTTATTCGTTATATCGGCATTCAATAAAGTTAATATCCCAATCACATGTACTATTATGTTCTCTTAATAAAAAGGCCCAAGAAATGCTTTGTTTTGAAATATGACAGTGTAGTTTGAGTTATCAGTTTTATTTAATAAGAATAAAAAAAAGTACATTTTTTTACTTATACATTAAGTACGATTATACAAAACAATTACGTATACATTTTTAGACCAAACAAGTAATTTTAAATTCCCCATATAAGATATCCCTGATTTTTTTTTTTACTGGTTATAAAATGAGTTTATATTAGTTATTTATACTAATGTATATGCGGCCAGAGCTGAATATAATAGTTAGACAAATTGAAAAACATATGTTCAAGAAATTGAAAAAAAAAACACACAATATTAAACAAACACAATCGGGGGCAATTAAATAATGGTAAAAAATATATTTCAAAACACGATCAACATATAATACTTCAAGCTAACTCATGCCAATCCATCTTCATCCTACACCATGTGAATGGCAAAAAGATCTACGAAAAGTCGAAAGATCTATACCGAAGAATTCCAAGTTGTGTTACAAGTTGACTAATATACACGTTCTGGGTATTTGAACATAAAAACAGAAGTTGCTCTTAGAAAATTTATTTATTTAAATTATAAAGGAAAAACCCACTTAAGACTCTATTCGAGAGTTTTGTCAGCATCTAACAAGACAGGATAAGGAAAAAAAAAATTGATTTTAATTTATTTAAAAAAAAACAACGGTTGTTTTTAAAAAAAGGACTATGAGGTGTTATAGTGTAAATGGTAAATATAGTTTTGTTTTTAAAGGAATTAAAAGTTACAATAATTTACCCAATGAACTTAAAATTATTAAAACTAATATATAAATAAATATATACAAAGACATATTTTGAACCCGAGTTAAAACAGCATTTCATTTTAATGATTTTACCGTATTACCATTTTCTGTTTTCCTTTTAATTTCGAATAAGTTTTTTTCTCTCAAGTTTATTCGAAATGAGATAAATTCATATTACTAAATAAATATAATAGTCTAAGTCACTCTCCGAACGCAAAAGTAAGATTTTTTTTTGATAGTTATAGTTATAACATTCAGTATTATAAAAGTAAATTGTAATAAAAAAAAAACATGTATCATCTATGTAACTATATTGATCAATAAAAAAAAGAAAAAACATTTAAAATAAATATTTTTTGTCAACCATGTCGGGAACCTGAGACCTTTTGCATGGTAGGCAAACGCGCTGACCACTACATCACGAGGTTGAAAAATGTTTAAAAGAAATAGTATTGATAAATAATATTTTTTGTGCGGTGACGGCTGGTTTGACTTTAATAAAATTATCAGAGAGAGGTGAATATTTTAGACGTCAGTACGACTAAGGAACTCAAAGCAATCTGTGTCATAAAAACTCAGGCGTCCAAAGAGATACCAAAAGTAATAAGGTGACTAAGTTTTATTTTTTTTTGGTGTTACAATGACCTCAAACAAAAAAAAACACGTAAAAGCGCATAATAGAGTGAAAAAAATAAATTAATAAATTATTTTTCAGTACAAAATTAAATTTAACTTTATTGCGTGGCGAGAAAATCTCGCATTTATCATTTCTTGATTTCTGTTATTAATTTTTGTATCAGGAGGTTAGGAGTACTGATGAGTAAGGCTTTTTGTGAAATTAATACTCGTGAGACAGCGATATAACATGACAGAAAATTAGAACAAACGAATGGGTGTTAGCAATTAAATGTGTTAACGTTAGTAACAAAACACTTCGAAGTTTAATATAAAGCGTATGCAACTTGAAGACATATAACTAACGTTTTTTTTGTTCTGTTTTGAAATACGAATCTCGAGAGTAGCATGCATACATGCTACTCAGCATGCATACAGAAGTATCTAATGAAATTGAATGCTAATAAAATATTTTTAAAAAGTTCAACGGAGAGGAAAAACATTTTTGAGAAGGGTGTATGGAAGTTTAGGTATTTACATGGTTAATACCATGGCCACTTTGCATACTGTGTAACATTCAATTTAAACATTCACATTTTCTCAACTCTTCACCGGTTGACATTTATTTTTTGATTGAATATAAAAATAAGTACCCAGTTTTGTGTAACCTTAATAGGTATACTTGTAAAAAATATTAAGGTCAACATTTCCCATGTTCATATATGCTTGCGTTAACTACAAGATCTGCTTAATCCACTGACTTTCATTGTCTATCCACTGACTGTTATTATTTTCACTGTATTCGTTATATTTACAGTAAACTTTAGCTGTGATTCAATAAATTTTAATGAATATTGTTCATATCGATCAAAAATTGTCCACACATTAATAATTTTAATGCTAATATTATGATTTTTACTTAGAATAAATTATAAGGTACTATTATTGGTTGGAAAAGTTTGTTAGTTTATGACGTTTACCCGCAGAAGCTAGTGTAACAAACGTCTTGCAGATACTGATTTTTTAAGTCAAGCTATTACGAACATTTTGTAGCGATGTGAACGCTAGTATAACGTGGTACTAGTTATCGTATGGTATGCCGGCAGCGCCCCCAAGTGGCGACGAAGGGAATGCACAAAGAAGGTCATGTGATAGACGGACTGACCGGGAGCAAACAGAATAAAGTTGAAATTCTTCCGTATAATTTATATTATAACAAAATACTCAATTATACCTTTGAAAATACATTAATATTAGCCAAATAGGCAAATTAAACATAATCTGTAAATAAAGTAAACAGAATATAAAGTGACTCGTGAAAAATTCAATATTGTATGTCTAAAATTATATTTTTTAATAATTTTTGGGGGCTATTTGCAACAAGTTGTAAATAACGCACCATCAGAAAATGGGAATCAAGCTGTAGTAAACTGGAAGTGTAACCTCGAACCTTTATTTCGATGAGTTCACGATACTAGCATCGAGGCCACAACGCAATTCTAGGGGGAAAACATTATATTCCGTTATTTTAAAACAAAGAATTTGTGTCTTTCAATTTCCCCAAATATTTCAATTTCAGGGCATCTTCAACGAGTCATAAATAACTGCTAGAAAATGAAACTCGGAATTCTTATCCGCGAGTCCGTGACATTACTGCGGAACCACAATTTGATTCAATGCATACAAATTATATTATATTTTTTTGATAATTACAGTTGATTTTCTTAACTTAAACCAAACGAAATTTATTGAAATGTTTTTGTTCAAAGAGAAAGGTATTGTTTATATTCTTACCAAATAATAATTATAAATTATTTGATTTTATTATCTAAAAAACCATGTGAAACATACGCCTGTATTTAGACAATCGCGTGAGCATAGCAAATCGCTTGGTTTGTAATGGAAGAAGACTAGATAAATAACTATCTTGCACCTTATTTTACCCTGATACAATATTGCCCAAGAAATCTATTGTGTTGCTAATAAGATTGAATCGGAAGAAAATTAAAAGAAATAACCTCATTTCATCTTATGCACTCCTAATCAATTTGCGCATGAAATTTATTTAAACTTCGAACGCGGTTTATTTTTAAACCAACGTTATCGGTTGTGTGTTGATCAGTTTTCGGGCAAAAATCAAATAGATTAACCTCTTTACACACTATGTTCCCCTAATGAATTCGCATATGAAATGCATTGTTTTAAAATATCGCGTATGAATTTTCTTTTTTAAAATAATAGTTTTAGGGATTTCAACAACAAAGAGTCTTAATTCGTCATTCAGAATTGTACCATTAGTAAGAAAAAGATAAATTAATTTTAAATATTTGTTGCATAAAATGTTTTCAGTTTTAACAATTAAATTTACTAGTTATTTAAAAAGTCTAATATCGCCAATAAAATAAAAGGTGATTTTAGATAACGCTTGTTTTATTTCTTTTGCTTTTATAAATTCAGATTTTATTTCATATACAGTAAACGTTAAATATTACATAAGAAAATCATCTTAAATAAATCAGTAAGTATTATGTTGATTTAAAAAAAAAACATATAAAAAACAATTTAATTTTTTATTTTTTTAGCTTTATTCAGTGTTCATTTTGTAAAATTCCAATTTTTTATAATCTGAATATTAAAATCAAACTAAATTGATTTGGTGTTTATTTTGTAGAGCTCCATATTTAAGCTTATAATATTAGAAATGAACCTTTTATTTTATTTTTACAAATATAAAAACTTTAAAAAATATTAAAATTGTCACGAAATTTTTGTTTTTATAATTTTTAAATTTGTAAAAATAAAATAAAGTGTTCAGTAGACTCAAATCATTTTATCGTTCAAAAATTTAAACGTTCAATTTATTTTTACTTAAGTACCTAGAGTTATATAGCTTTATAAGGACTTTTAGTCTATTTCATCTTCACTAAAATTAGTGTTTGATTGTTATATCGAAATTCTAACCTTTTTTGTTAACTAACGTTTTATTTTAATAAAACGTATGTATTGAACCAGGTTGTGGTTTCGTGGTAATATTGTAAACTCACGGGCCAAAGACCCGAGGTTCAAATCCCACTGTAAAGCAACTCGATTTCCATTTTGCCAACAGCAGTTATTTTAGGAAGTGGTTTAAATAATTTAATATTTGAGAAATATTACTAAAATATTTCTCTTTCGCGCAGGCTATTCGAGTTTCTTTAATGTATTCTAAAACCTAAGTTCTACAGCGATGATTCGTAAAACAAACCTATGGCTAAAACAAACAAATTATAATTCCGTAAAGGTACTGTCGGCCTCGTGGTGTGATGGTCAGCGCATTTGCCTACCATGCAAAACATCTTAGGTTCGATTCCCGAAATGATTTATTTATTTAAAAGGGTCTTTTTACACTAGAAAATCTTATAAATAAACCCCTGGGCTAATATCTGAAGCGAGGGACTGATCATATGGCCATCTTGTAACAAAAAATTGTCAAAATACGTTGTGATTGTTGTACGAATGCAATTTCCTATGCACCATGAGGTAAGGCGGAAAGGTAATAATAATGAGGAAAAGTACTTGGTTTTATTAATTAAAATTCTTATAAATGTGTTCACAAATTAATACTTTAAGCATAATGATAATATACCAGAAAAAAAATGATGACATAGTTTCTAATATTTATGTACCGTACTACGTACCTATATGTCACCTTCATTGGATTTTAAAGAGCATTTGTATCAGGAGAGCATATTGATGAAGGCTAAGATTCCAAATGAAAATAACAAACTGCACGTGGCGATTCTGTTGCTAAAAAACAAGGACGCAATTCAGTTTGCATTGTTCTCAAAGGCTTTATACCAGGGAAACAGAAAGACAACGATTAAATTTGTGAAAATGCAGCCAGAACACTGAAGCGGTAAACCAACCAACTCAGGATAGTACAATTAATTATCGTACAATCAATAAAATCGACATGATACAGCGATATATTTGTCAAGTTTGTATTTTTAAATCAAAATTGACGTGTTGTGGAGCGGAGCCGACTAACAAGTTTTAAAGGGTTACTACTTGGGCTAGAATTAGGATAAGTAAGTGCGAGTTGTCTCATTGTAGTTCCACTGTTTTTATTTTATTAGTGTACACGGCATAAATGCTTTTGATAAACATAAATATAAATCTATTTAACAAAACAGTGTTCTATAACGAAATTCTTAAATGATATAATAAATCTAAATCTATACATATGACGCAGTTAATTTATAAATTGTTATATGTTATAACTTTGCGGTTATTATACTTAACATGCTTTGGTAAAAAACCATATATTTATAGATAATATTTAAAAAAGCTAAAATCAAAAATTATCGATTTGCTGGTATAGTTCCATATTTGGAGTATGTTTAATGCCCTAGGTATAATATTAATTGTCTCCTGCTTAGAGCTTAAAACTTCTCAACCGTTTTAGGAATAAAATAATAAACCTTTAAAGAAATTTAAAAAATTATTTGTTTTTAAAATTTAAAAACTATTAAAAACAAATATCTAGTCAAACGTTTATATATATTTGACAAGTATTCATTCGTGCATTTCTTTTTTCCCTTTTTCAAATGAACATAAATATTTAAATATTTGTAAAAATCCCGTTTTTATTTGTTACTATGGTTTTGACAGGAATGCATTGAGGTTTCGATGTACGCGCGTTTTAAGAAAAACTGTTTGGTGATCGCCACGGCTGTTAAAATTTTGGCGTTCCGCGCGCTATTTTCGTCCTTTTTGCTAACACGATCAATGTTTGGACTTAAAAAAAAAAAAAATAAAGTACCCTAACAGCACTAACACGTCCGAAAAAAGCTCGAGACAGCGTAAAGTTGAAAAAAAAACACAAAACAAGATTTGCGAAAGAAGTTTTCCCTCCGCAGTGCATCTGAAATCTAATCTATAGTGTGTTGTGTGTACTCTGTTTGACTACTGTTAATTGACAAAATGTTAACTCTTCGACACAAGAGGACGCCTTTTCAATTTCCCGTATCTAAACCTTAAAAACAACTTAATATATATTTGTTTTTTCACATTTGTGTCTTTAAGATGTTTGACGTCAGGGGAAAAAATATACAAATATCATTAAATTGTTTTGTATAAAAATTGACGTTCTTAGGTTTAGTATAAAAATGTTTTTTTAGACACTCATTTTATTTTACTTAGTTTTATGATTTACGTAGTTTTATATAAAAAAATCCATTTTATATACTCATTCTTATATTATTGTTTGTACACTTATCGTCCTAATTTAAAGTATTTAAGCTTTCCTTTTACATGTACCTAGTTTTTTTTTCATAAGTACTTTAAATATTTAATTTTGTTTTCGCGTAAATGTGAGCTCGCTTACTGGATACTGGATTGTATAGTTATAGATACAAATTAAAAAGATAATGTTTGTAACAAGTTCAGATTTATTAATCCGAATTCAGGCACTATCCAAAAAAAATAATTAAAATACCATTTGATACTGACGCCTTCGTTTAGGTAATGTCGCATGCATAAATATAGAAATGGTAAAAACTTTAAAATAAATAGCATATCGGCAACACCATATTAGGTAGGTATATTCTATTACCGTGCAAAAATTATACTGTTCTTCTTTTTTCAATCAATTTCGCAAATATTTTTTTTGTCAAAACGCGGTGTTCAAACTACGAACGCAGTTTGATCATCACTAAACTGTCGTTTATATTTGAGTATCGATCGGTTTTCACGGCATGCAAGGTATTAGATGCAGCTCACCTTTTGCATGTTATGTTCTCCCAATGAATTGGCACTGGAAATCCACTGTGTTTAGCGTAAATATGATGCACTTTAAATGTGCATCGCAACATTTATCATCTTATAGTACCAGGGAAGCACGGAACTAAGAATGTCATTATGTTTCTTGAAGTCATGTCAATGTATCAAGGCGCTTGTATTGTAAAAGGTTGTATATATACATGGATCATACTTATTCAATATACATGCTTTGTTATGGATTATTAAATAACTTATTAATCGTATTGTATTTCTTGACATGTATAAATTTTTATAATGTGTTTTGTATATTGATGCGTCATAATATGTAAAAGTAAATTTGTTAATTTTAATTTAAAAGAGTCCCGCCTTAACGCGGATTTTTTTAACGCATCGGAACATAAATAAATATAATTGTGCCATAATAAAATTGTGCGTATAAAATTAATCGAATACTCCGCATACACATAACGGTCATGACAGTTTTTTAAGAACTATGTGATTGTTTTGCGAAAAATCCTGCATAAAAAAAAACAATATGGTTGAAAATTTCCATAGGAATTATAATGCAGATAACATAAACAATAATTGTATATCATGATGATAATGACCAAATTCATAAAAAAACAATGCGATGTGAATAATATTGAAGTTTTTTGTAAATATATGAAAAAAAATCAACAGTTAAAATGTACAGAAATCTTTCAATTTTGCCATTACGCCGTTCTTTCATAATTGCACAATTGAAAAAAAATAGATAAAAACAAGAATTCTATGACGCATATTTGATACAAAATATTTTAAAAGTTTCACATGTATTACTTAATTAATAAAACTTTTCAACTGGCAGATTACGCATTTAGAAATTTAGACTAAAGTAAAATTATAAACACAAAGCATTTCATTTAAAAATATACACTACACCCAATAATTTGACGTTTTAGGTCGCAATGTGGTGCCAAGATAAATATATAAAGAGAAAAAGTAGACTTACTTTAGAAGTATTTTCAGGCGTTTGTATTTTTTAACGGTGAACACTGCATTTACTGGAAAGACTTCTGAAGTTTCTCCCAGCCTTTACCGAAAAATATGTATCCCAATCTGTTATATTATATTCTCTGTGCTCTGTTAATATTTGTCATTTTGACGCCAATACAAAACTCATAGGTCGTCTGAAGCATTTGCAGAATCAAAACATCCGCTTTACTTTTAATCATTCGTAGTATGAACATGTATTACCTTTTCGCTCCAAACTAAAGTGCCTTCATTTATATCAGCGCATAAACTCTCACTTCTTTATAAATTTCTTCACAGCCTATGCGCTCCAAAATATCCTGCGGATAATTCAATTTTTCTTTTTGATAATAGTCCTTTGCTTCGCTCTTCTCAGGAGAGAACACTTTCTATTCCTCAACGTAGTACATTATATTTCAGAAATTTTTGTTCTGTTCAAGATGTAAAAATTTGTAATGAGCTACCTCTTTATGAGAAAATGAACCTTCTCTGGCCACGTTCAACAAACGCCTAAAACATTACTTTTTAGAACTCTAACCAAGCTTCATTAAATTGTTTCTAAAAAATAATATTTTTATTCCATTTCTTTCAAATACCGATTTAGTAAACCTATATAATATAGTAAATGGCGCGCTGGACAGCCCTGATTTAACGCGACTGGTTAATATTAAAATACCTTCCCGCCGCACACGAAATAAGTCGGTGTTTGTCGAGGTGTCCAGCGGGCACAACTACTATGTAAATTCACCTATAGCTAGACTCCATCGCCTTGGTAATGAATATGGCGATGTTGATATATTTCGTTACTCATTGAGCATATTCAAGACCAACTTACTACAGGCGACCGACGCGACGGAGTCTAGTCAATAAATCTTCGATCGTATTTATGTATACTTAAAAGTTAGCCCGTGTTATGTTTTATATTTTTAGTTTATAAAACTCTTTTCAGTTTTCAACATTTTGGATAACTTCACTTTAAAATTTAGTTTACCGGTGTAAAAAAAAAATAAATAAATAATAATTATGTTTTATTTTAATCCTACTATGCCTTATATTATAAACATTATATAATGTATGTATTATTATGTCTTAATAGTGTATTATGTTAACTATGTAACTTTATTTTTAAATTTAAAAAATATTTTTTTTAAATTTTTATATTTGATAAAATGTTAATTATGTTTCATGTGTAACTTTTTCTTATTATATAGTATGTATAATGTAAAAGCCCCATGGGCGTCAACAAAAATAAAATAAAATAAATAAATGTTTATTTATGGAATACTTTATACACATAAAAGGGCGGTCATATTGCCTTAAGGCAATTTCTTCCTTCCTACGTGAACCATTAAGTTTGAGAAAATAAATAGTTCACGGACATATCATCATTATTCCCTCTCCGCACCTAAAAGTGCAAAGGGCACTGCATTGGTACACCAAACGCAGCTGATCTTGATCATTTTTGCTACGTGAAGGTAAGGTATTCAGTCTTACGCTTCAGGTACCAGTCCAGAAACTATGTATATATTATATATATATCTATATTCGGTTGTAAAAACCGATTGTAAGTAAATGCTTCAAACAAAATAAAACATCAGAATAATAATAATCTTTGAAAATATAAATTAGCATACCAAACGAAATTATTTTGATGTTTTTGTCCGAAAAGAGAGGTCCAGTTTTTATTCTTACAAAAATTAATCAATTACTTCACAATTCAATTAAAATATATCACGGGGACTCGCTGCAACACGCCAATATATAACAATGCTTGCTTTTGCCGACGAGTGGAAGACGACTGAAGCAACTGATGCATGATTTGGCCGTGTTTCCCTTCTTAGAGAAGAAGGGAAACACGGCCTAGAGATGATTACCATTTTTCTTTTTTAAAAATGAGCTTTTATTAAAAAAATATCCATTCAGTTGTAAAAACCTATCTTTAATTAATGCTCTAAACAAAATAAAACGGACGAATTATAACAATCTTCAAAATATAAATTAACATACCAAACGAAATTATTTCGATGTTTTTGTCCAAAAAGAGTTGTCCTGTTTTTATTCTTACAAGACAAGTTATTCTAAATTATTTCTTTTTATTAGCTAAAAAACCAAGTCAAATATATGCCTGCATGTAGGCAATTGCGTGAACATCGCAAATTGCTTAGTTTGTAATGGAAGAAGGCTAGAAAAATAACCTGTCTGTCCTTATGTTCTCCTAATGCAATATTTGCTCAAATAATCTATTATGTTGGACTATGGGATATTATTGGAAGAAAACAATCATAGATAATTTAATTTTAGTTTATGCGCTCCTAATGAATTTGCGCATGAAATCCATTCTACGATTGTACTTTGTTTTTTAATCAACGAAATTGGTTGACTGTCAATCAGTTTTCACACTTAAAATCCAATAGAGCTTACTAGTGCTCTATGTTCTCCTAGTGCATTTGAACATAAAACGCTCTATTTTTTTGTTTTTTGACGGAATTTACATACTTGTACAGGCGAAATAGTAAATATTTATTAAAATAAGACAGATCCGAGGAGTGAGGACGACGTATTAGCCTCTGCCTCATTCTCTCTCCTTTTCTACAACCTATATATTTTATCTTGTTCTTATTTCGTTTTTTAATCTTTGTGGTCAGTGTTATGTATCAGGAGAGTAGGAGTTCTGAAAGGTAAAGCAATTAATTAATAACATTTCTACAACACCATTTCAATTTTGCGAAGTAAATTTATTGTATAAACCCAGAGTTTAATCTTCGAACGCAGTTTGACCATCACTAAACTATCGTTAATATTTGAGTTTCGATCGGTTTTCACGGCGTGCAAGGTAGCTCTCACCTTATGCATTTTATGTTCTCCCAATGAATTGGCACTGGAAATCCACTGTGCTTAGCGTAAATATGATGCACTTCAAATGTGCATCGCAACATTTATCATCTTACAGTACCAGGGAAGCACAATATCAAGGATGTCTTGAAGTCATGTCAATATATGAAGGCCTTTGTGCTGTAGAAGGTTATAAACATACATTTAACATACAAATTTTGAATATATTCTACACTTTGTGTTATTAAATAACTTTTTAATGTATTGTATTTCTTGACATGTATTATATTTTATTATGTGTTTTGTTTATTGATGCGTCTTAATATTAATAAGTAAATTAATTGATTTAAGTTCAGAAGAATCCGGACTCAACACGGCTTTTTTTAACGATTTGAGACATAAAAAACTATAATAGTGCTATAATAAAATTGTGTGTAGTAAATAAATCAAATACTTTGTTCCGCATAAGCATAATTGTAAAAAAAAATTTTTAATAACTATGCGATTATTTCGAGAAAAATCCCGCTTAAAAAAAAACAAAATGATTAAAAATTTTCATTGTATTTTTATAGACGAGTAACATAAAAAATATTTATATTTGTAATCATTCGATTTTATCATTTTCAAACGCCGGTCTTTCAAAATTGCTCAGTTACAAAAATAGACAAAAACAATCATTTTCTAAGGCATATTTGATACAAAATATTTTTGAAAGTACAAATGTATAACTCTAATATAATTACTTTTTAACTGGAAAATAACGCCTTTTAAAATTAAGACTAAGGTAAATTATAAATAAATAATTTAAGTTTAAAAAATACCCTAAACCCAATAATTTTCTATTTTAGGCCCTAATGTGGTGCCAAGATAAACATATTTAGAGAAGAAGTAGACATACTTTAGAAGTATTTTCAGGCGTTGGATAGGCGACATTTGTTTTTTTGTTCGGGTGAACACTGCATTTACTGAAAAGACTTCAGAAGTCTCTCCCAGCCTTATCTAAGGAAAACGTTTCCTTATCTATTAATTTTATATTCGCTGTTTGTATTTGCCACCTTGACGTCAATATGGAACTCATAGGTCATCTGGAGCGTTTGCAGAATCAAAGCGTCCGCTTTACTTTCAATCCCAAGAAGTACATATGACCATGAATTACCTCTTTGCTCCAAACTAAAGTGGCTTCGTTTTTATCAGCGCATGAACTCTGACTTCTTTATAATATTCTTTACAGCCCATGCGCTCCAAAACATCTTGCAGACAATTCTATTTATTTTTCGTAGTCTTTCGAAGATCATAGTCTTTTGCTTCGCTTTTCTCAGGAGAGAACTTTTTTGATTCCTCGACATAGCACATTATTTTTCAGCAATTCCGTTTCTGTTCAAGATGTAAGACTTTGTAATGAGCTACCTCTTTATATGAAAATGCACCTTCTTTGGCCACGTTCAACAAACGTCTGAATCATTATTTCTTAGAACTCTTACCCACCTTCATTCAATTGTTTTTAAAAATAATATTTTTATTCCATTTCTTTTCTAGATTTATTTATTGAACACTTTATTTACATAAACAATTGAAATATATAAAAGGGAGGGCAAATTCCATATATTAGGTTTATTCATGTTTGTATTTTTTTATGCATGTTTTGTGATATAGTACAATTTTTTTACCAATCTGTCGGCGACCTCCGTGGTGTAGTGGTCAAGACGCTTGACTAACACACATAAGGTTCCGGGTTCGATTCTCGGTGAGAACACAAAAATTAAAATGTATTTTTTCTTAAACCTGTGATGTAATTCATCACTGTAATTGGGCCTCCTGGCCTTTTGTGGAGCAAACAAAAAAAAAATTACCTCATTATTTTAAGGTTGGCTAAAAGATATTTTTTTTAGTATTAAGTCCGCCAAAGCACTTTTTCTTTGTACTTGAAGATTTTTATAAATACAATGTATTATGATTTCCGGATCTTTTTATGAAAACCTTTGCATATTAAATAAACTTTATATTTTGGTTGTCATACCGGCACAGTGAGTTCAAGTGCACAAAATCCGTTTTTTTATATTATTATTTATTACCAAAAATATGTTTAAAATATTACTTTAATCGTTTTTAAGGTTTTTCGATAAAAAATTGGCCACACATTTGAGCACAAATATATATTTTTTTATTTAACCTTATTGATAATGTTTTCATTTTTTATAAACAATTATATTTTTTACCATCTGTCCATTTCATCATTTAAATGTTTTTAATCATATATTTTTATTTCCATTCTGTGTTTCTTTTCCACAACTTTGTTGTATTTCTAAAGTTTAAAAAGTACGAACACCTCTCGCGCTTCCGATGAAATCATCTTTTTTTGGTAATTTTTGAGGATACGCAGAGATCCGTTGACTCAAGAAGCCTATTTGATCTCTAATATCTTCTCTTTGGTACTGATTTTTGAGAATTTCCTGGCAAAATTTCTACGAAACCTTTTAAATCTTTATTTTTTGCCTCTCGTAACAAAGCTAATTATATGACTTCAACAAAATAAGGTGTCTAGAGCCGGGGGCGAAAGGGTACTTCAAATCGAGGCGAAATATTTTTTTCGTAAAACGAAAATACCAAAATTATTCTTTATTAAACTTGAATATTCTATTATTAATATTTGTGTTTTATTTATCAAAAATTAATCAATTACTTCACAATTCAATTAAAATAAAACATGGGGACTCGCCGCAACACGCCAATATATTATAATGCTTGCTTTTGCCTACGAGTGGAAGACGACTGAAGCAACTGATGCATGATTTGGCCGTGTTTCCCTTCTTCTCTATGACTACCATTTCTCTTTTTTAAAAATGAGCTTTTATTAAAAAAATATTCATTCAGTTGTAAAAACCTATCGTTAATTAATGCTTCAAACAAAACAAAACAACAGAATTATAATAATCTTCAAAATATAAATTAACATACCAAACGAAATTATTTCGATGTTTTTGTCCAAAAAGAGACGTCCTGTTTTTATTCATACAAGACAAGTTACTCTGAATTATTTCGTTTTATTAGCTAAAAAACCATGTCAAATAAATGCCTGCATTTAGGCAATTGCGTGAACATCGCAAATCGCTTAGTTTGTAATGGAAGAAGACTAGAAAAATAACTTGTCTCTATCTTATGTTCTCCTAATGCAATATTTGCTCAAATAATCTATTATGTTGGACTATGGGATATTATTGGAAGAAAACAATCATAGATAATTTAATTTCAGTTTATGCGCTCCTAATGAATTTGCGCATGAAATCCATTCTACGATTGTACTTTATTTTTTAACAACGAAATTGGTTGACTGTCAATCAGTTTTCACACTTAAAATCCAATAGAGCTTACTATGTTCTATGTTCTCCTAGTGCATTTGAACATAAAACGCTCTATTTTTTTGTTTTTTGACGGAATTTACATACTTGCACAGGCGAAATAGTAAATATTTATTAAAATAAGACAGATCCGAGGAGTGAGGACGACGTATTAGCCTCTGCCTATACTTCAATCTTTGTGGTCAGTGTTATGTATCAGGAGAGTAGGAGTTCTGAAAAGTAAAGCAATTAATTCATAACTTATAACGAGACAGCTATCAAACGAGACAGAAGATTTTAACAAGAGGAATGGGTGTCAACTAATGAAATGTTTACTTTTGTAAAACAAAACACTTTGCAGTTCAGAATAAAGCGTGTTGAACGTTAAATCATTTAATTAATTTTTATATTTTTAAAATCATTCGAATATATCTACCTGTAATATAGAAAAAGGTTGACGTGAGACAACAACATGGATTTCGGGTGCGAGGCGCCACTCAACTCGAACACAGTTGCAATGGAAATTAATGCTAATAAAATAAAATTTGCGTATCATTTTAGTAAAACTCAATTGGAAAAACTTGTTACACTTTTGCAGTTCCCCTTCGACTTCTAGATATGCGAAATCCACCGACTGCTATTTTATAACTGGTACTTTATTCGTTAAATCTGCACTCAATTGGGTTAATATATCTTCAACATAATATATTTCTATGGTCTCTTAATCAGTTATATAAAAAAACATATGTTCAAGAAAGTGAACAAAATGAATATACAACATGTGACAAAGACAAACGGGGGCAGTTAAATAATGGTATACAATATATTAAAAAAACACAATTTACATTTAAGACTTTGAGCTAGCCCATGTCAATTAATTTTCATCATACACTGTGTAAATTGTAAAAAGAAATACGAAAAGTTGAAAGATCTGTCCCAAGAAATTCTAAGTTGTGTAACAAAACGACTAATCTTCACATTCTGAATATTGAGTCATAAAAACAATAGTTTCTCTTAGAAGATTTATTCATATAAATAATTAAGTAACAACGCACTTTAGACTATTCTAAAGGCTTGTCAGCAGCCAAGATATGGAAGAAAGTTATTTCATAATTTTTAAATTCATTTTAGAAAAACAACGTTCGGTACATAAAACTCTAAAATATAAAAAAAGTGTACATACCCAGTTAAAGTTTTTCACAAATATGATGAAAAAACATGTTTTACAGTAAATAGAAAAAAAAATATTATAGTAGACAACAATTTTAATATTGAGGGATTAGAAAAAAGAGTCGAGCAGTGAAAAAGAGGGATTTTCATAATATAGTTGACTAATTCAAAATTTTGATATGACTATTGTCATGCTATTGCATGAACATAATTGAGTTTCATAAACTTATAACACACTGAAAAATGTTTCATTTTACATTATTCAAAATAATTTAATGAAAAATACTCCACAATGCCCAGTCTAATTGAGATGAAAATCTAGATTGAATTGTCTTCTTGCAACTGGCAGAAATCGAACCCGTTACCAACTACGCCACGGCACCTTTCATAATGCGCTAAGAAATACTGTTTACGTTTGTAACAAAACATTTCGAAGTTCAATATAAAGCGTATGCAGCTTTAAGACATATTATTAACATTTGGTTTATTAAATAGTTTACATTTTTTTTAATGGAAAAAACAATAGAAAAAGAAAAAGTTTTTATGGACGACGTGAAATACGGATTTTGGGAGTGGGGCATACTGAAATATCTAACGAAAATAAATGCTAATAAAATATATTTAAAAATTCTATGGTAGTCTAGGTATTTACATGGCTTATACCACGGCCATTTTACACACAGAGTTATATTGAATTTATTCACCCACATTTTTTCAACTCTTCCACCTGTTGACATTGGTTTTTGAAGCGAACATAAAAATAATTGAGCAGTTTTGTTAAATCTGAATAGGTATACTTGTAATATTTATTTAGGTAAACATTTCACATGTTAACATATGCTTGTAATAACTACAAGAAATGCTTAATCCACTGATTGTCATTTTCCATCCACTAAATGTTATTATTCATACTTTATTTGTTCTATCTACAGTCAACTTAATCTGCGATTCATTAAATTTTAATAAATATTGTTCATATTGATCATATCCCGTCACGAAATTCATAATTTCAATGCTATTTTTACTTTGAATAAATTATTAATTATAATTCATTTTTGTTTAGAATAGTTTTATAGTTTATGTCGTGTACCCGCAGAAGCTAGTGAAAAGAATGTCTTGCAGTTAAAAGCGCATATTTTTATTTAATAAAATTAATACAGGGCTAATCACCCCTTATGATAAGATATTCTCTTTTGTGTCTCTCTGATTGCGCGAGTATTTTTTCCGACTTAAAAATAATAGTTTCCATTTTTTTATTTAAACATAAATGATTGCCTGATAGGCTTATTAAAAATGGTCTTCATAGTAGTTAATAACGTAAACAAAATATAAAGTGATTCGTAAAAAATTCAATATTATATGTACAAAATTAAATTTGTTTAAAATTTTGGGGGCCATTTGAAATGAATTGTAAATAACGCACCATCAGAAAATGGGAATCAAATTGTAGTATACTGGTTCACGATACTAGCATCAAGACCAAAACCTGGTTCTAAGTATTTTGTATTTTATAAAAAATATTAATTAATCACTCAGGGGGAAAACATTATATTCCATTATTTTAAAGCAAAGCATTTGTGGTCTCCTAATTTTCGCAGATATTTGCATTTCAGGGCCATCTTTAACTAGTTATAAGTAACTGCTAGAAAATAAACCTCAGAATTCTTATCCGTGAGTCCGTGACAATACCACGGGACCACAATTCGATTTTATGCATAAGAAGCCTATTATATTTGTAGACAATTACAGTTAATTTTCTAAACTATAACCAAATGAAATGTTTGAATTTTTTTTGACCAAAAAGAGAGGTAGTGTTTTAATTCTTACCAAATAATAATTATATTATATCCGATACCTAGCATCGAGGCCACAACCTGATTCTAGGGGGAAAACATTTTATTCCGTTTTTTTAAAACGAAGAATTTGTATCTTCCGATTTTCCTGAATATTTCAATTTCTGGGCATCTTTAACAAGTCATAAATAACTGCTAGAAAATGAAACTCTAATACCACGGGACCACAATTTGATTTGATGCATACGAAGTTTATAATATTTATAGATAATAACAGTTGATTTTCTTAACTAAAACCAAATGAAATGTTTGAAATATTTTTGATCAAAAAGAGAGGTATTGTTTATTTTCTTTCTAAAATCTAATTTTAAATTTTTGGTTTTACTATCTAAAAATCCATGTCAAATAAACGCCTGCAATTAGACAATCGCGCGAGCAAAGCAAATCGCTTGGTTTGTAATGGAAGAAGACTAGATAAATAACTATCCTGCACCTTATTTTACCCTGATACAATATTGCCCAAGAAATGTATTGTAATGCTATAGGATTGAATAGGAAGAAAATAAAAAGAAATAACCTCATTTCATCTTATGCACGCCTAATCAATTTGCGCATGAAAGTCATTGTTTAAATTATGACACACTTCAAACTACGAAAACGGTTTATTTTTAAACCGACGTTATTGGTTGTGTGTCAATCAGTTTTCGCGCAATAATCAAATAAATTAACCTCTCTACACACTATGTTCTCCTTATGAATGCGCATATGAAATGCATTGTTTTAAAATATCACGCATGAATTTTCTTTCTCAGAAGAATAGCTTTAAAACACAAGTGCACAAAGAAGAGTCTAAATTTTTTATTCAGAACTATTTCAATTAGTAAGGATAAAATTAATCAATTTTAAATATACGTTGTATAAAATGTTTTCAGTTTTAACCATTTAATTTACTAGTGATTTAAAAAGTCTAATATCGTCAATGAAATAATAGGTAATTTTAGTTTATGTTTGAATTATTTCTTTTGCTCTCATAAATTCCGAATTGATTTTTAAAATGGTAAATGTTTAATTTTACATAAGAAAATAATCTAAAATAAATAACTGTGTATTTTGTTTATTAAAAAAAAACTTTTGAAAAACAATTTCATATTTTATTATTATTTTTTTCAATGTTCATTTTGTGAAACTCCATATTTTTTATAATTTCAATATTGAATTCAAACACTGAATCTAGTCTTTTTAAAATCATTGTATCGTTTAAACATTAAAACGTTCAATTTATTTTTACTTAAGTACCTAGATTTAATTTTCATTCAAAGTAGTGTGTGATTTTAATATTGAAATTCTAACCTTTTTTTTAACTGACGTATTATTTTAATAATACGTATGTATTGAACTAGGTTGTGGTCTCGTGGTAATATTGTTAACTTACGGGCCAAAGTTCTGAGGTTCAAATCCCACAGTACAGCAACTCGATTCCATTTTCCCAGCACCAGTAATTTTTGGAAGTGGTTTAAATATTTTTATATTTGAGAAATAGTACTTAAATATTTCTCTTTTGCAGGCCATTCGGGTTTATTTAATGTAATCTAAAACCTAAGTTCTACAGCCGCGATACGTAAAATAAACTTATGACTAAAACAAACAAATTATATTTTGGTAAGAGTACTGTCAGCCTCGTGGTGTAATGGTCAGCGCATTGGCCTACCATGCAGGGGGTCTCGGATTCGATTCCTGAAATAATTGATTTATTTATAAAGATCTTTTTACACTAGAATATCTAATAAATAAGTCCCAGGGCTGATATCTGAAGCGTAAGACTGATCATATTGCCATCTTGTAACGAAAAATGGTCAAGGTACGTTGTGATTGTTGTACGAATGCAGTTTCCTATGCACCATTAAGTGCGGACAGGGAATAATGATGATGAAAGGTACTTGGTTTTATTAATTAAAATTCTTGTCAATGTTTTCACAAATAAATATTTTAAGCATAATAATATCAAACCAGAAAATAATAATTGATTACATTGTGTCTAATATTAATGTACCCTTACTACGTACCTATATGTCACCTTCATCGGATTTTAAAGAGCATTTGTATCAGGAGAGCATATTGATGAAGGTTAAGATTCCAAATGAAAATAACAAACTGCACGTGGCGATTCTGTTGCTTAACAACAAAAACGCAATTCAGTTTACATTGTTCTCAAAGGCTTTATAGCAGGGAAACAGAAAGATAACGGTTAAATGAGTTAAAATGCAACCAGTATATTTTAGCGGTAAACAATCTCAGGATAGTACAATTAATTATCGTACAATCAATTAAATCGACATGATGCAGCAATATTTTTGCCAAGTTTGTATTTTTAAATCAAAATTGACGTGTTGTGGAGCGGAGCCGACTAACAAGTCTTAAAGGGTTACTGCTTGGGCTAGAATTAGGATAAGTATGTGCATGTAGTCTCATTATGGTTCTACTGTTTTTATTTTATAAGTGTACACGGCACAAATGCTATTGATAAACATAAACATAAATCCATTTAACAAAACAGTGTTCTATTACGAAATTCTTAAATAATATAATATTTAGATATCTATACAAATTACACAGTTGCTTTGTACATTGTTCTATGTAATAGCTTTGCGGTTTTTATATTTGAAATAGCTAAAGTCCAAAATTATCGATTTGCTGGTTTTGTTCTATATTTGGAGTATATTTAATGCCCTAGGTATAATACTAATTGTCTCCTGCTAAGAGATTAGAACTTCTCAACCGCTTTTGGAATAAAATAATGAACCTTTTACGAAATTTAAAAAAATACACACAGACGCCTTCATTTAGGTAATGTCGCATGCATAAATATAGAAATGGTACAACTCTAAAAAAAATAGCATATCGGCAACACCATATTAGGTATGTATATTCTTTTACCGTGCAAGAATTAAATTGTTCTTCTTTCTTCAATCAATTTCGCAAATAATTTTTTTGTCAAAACGCGGTGTTCAAACTACGAACGCAGTTTGATCATCACTAAACTGTCGTTTATATTTGAGTTTCGATTGGTTTTCACGGCATGCAAGGTATAAGATGCAGCTCACCTTTTGCATTTTATGTTCTCCCAATGAATTGGCACTGGAAATGCACTGTGCTTAGCGTAAATATGATGCATTTGAAATGTGCATCGCAACATTTATCATCTTATAGTACCAGGGAAGCACGAAATCAAGGATGTCTTGAAGTCATGTCAATGTATCAAGGCGCTTGTATTGTAGTAGGTTGTATATAAACATAGATCATACTTATTTTATATACATGCTTTGTTATGGATTATTAAATAACTTATTAGTCACATTGTATTTCTTGACATGCATAAATTTTTAAAATGTTTTTTGTATATTGATGCGTCATAATATGTTAAAGTAAATTTGTTATTTTTAATTTAAAAGAGTCCCGACTTAACGCGGATTTTTTGAACGCATCGGAACATAAATAAATATAATTGTGCCATAATAAAATTGTGCGTATAAAATTAATCGAATACTCCGCATACACATAACGGTCATAACAGTTTTTTAAGAACTATGTGATTGTTTTACGAAAAATCTTGCATAAAAAAAAACAATATGGTTGAAAATTTCCATAGGAATTATAATGCGGATAACATAAACAATAATTGTTTATCATAATGATACTGACCAAATTCATAAAAAAACAATGCGATGTGAATAATATTGAAGTTTTTTGTAAATATTTGAAAAAAACTCAACAGTTAAAATGTACAGAAATCTTTCGATTTTGCCATTGTCAAACGCCGTTCTTTCATAATTGCACAATTGAAAAAAAAAAGATAAAAACTAGAATTCTATGACGCATATTTGATACAAAATATTTTTAAAGTTTCATATGCATAACTACATTAATATAACTCTTCAACTGGCAGATTACGCATTCAGAAATTTAGACTAAAGTAAAGTTATAAACACAAAGTATTTCATTTAAAAATATACACTAAACTCGATAATTTGCCGTTTTAGGTCGCAATGTCCCAAGATAAATATATTAAAAGAAAAAGTAGACTTACATTAGAAGTATTTTCAGGTGTTTGTATTTTTTAAAGGTGAACACTGCATTTACTGAAAAGACTTCAAAAGCTTCTCCCAGCCTTTACCAAAAAATATGTATCCCAATATGTTATATTATATTCTCTGTGCTCTGTTAATATTTGTCATTTTGACGCCAATACAAAGCTCATAGGTCGTCTGAAGCATTTGCAGAATCAAAACATCCGCTTTATTTTTAATCATTAGTAGTATGAACATGTATTACCTTTTCGCTCCAAACTAAAGTGCCTTCTTTTATATCAGAGCATAAACTCTCACTTCTTTATAAATTTCTTCACAGCCAATGCGCTCCAAAATATCCTGCGGATAATTCTATTTATCTTTCTGATAATAGTCCTTTGCTTAGCTCTTCTCAGGAGAGAACACTTTCTATTCCTCAGCGTAGTACATTATCTTTCAGAAATTTTTGTTCTGTTCAAGATGTAAGAATTTGTAATGAGCTTCATCTTTATCAGAATCTGGACCTTCTCTGGCTACGTTCAACAAACGCCTAAACTATTAATCCTTAGAACACTTACCTAGTTTCATTAAATTGTTTCCAAAAATAATATTTTTGTTCCATTTCTTTCAAAGGTTTATTTATTGAATACTTGATACACATATAAGGGCGGTCATATTGCCTTAAGGCAATTTCTTTCTTCCTACGCGAACCATTAAGTTTGAGAAAATAAAGAGTTCACGTACATATCATCATTATTGCCTCTTCGCACCTAAAAGTGCAAAGGGCGCTGCATTGGTACACCAAACGCAGCGGATCTTGATTATTTTTGCTACATGAAGCTAAGGTATTCAGTCATACGCTTCAAGTACCAGTCCAGGAACTATGAAACGTTCATGTGTGAAAACAACCTCTTAAATAAATATTTCATATCAACCATATCGGTAGCCGAATCCGAAACCTCTTGCATGATAGGCAAATGCACCGACCATTTTACTACAAGGCCAAAAAATGGACATACTCTAGGTAGTTTCCGAATAAAATAATTAATCTTATAATACAGAACCTTATAATTTAAAACAAAATTTTCTTCCATAAAAATAGGCAACAGATTGAAGCACAAATATATATTTTTTTAATTGACGTTATTGATTATGTTTTCATTATTTATAAATAAATATATTTTTTAACTTTCTGTCTATTTCACCATTTATATGTGTGTAAACATTTATTGTTATTTTGATTTTGTGTTTCTTCTCCACAACTTTGTTGTATTTCTAAAATTTAAAAAGTACGAGCACCTCTCGCGCTTCCGACGAAAACTACTTTTTTTTTAGTAATTTTTGGAGGATACACAGAGATCCGTTGACTCAAGAAGCATTTTTGATAATATCCTCTCCTTGGTATTGATTTTTGAGGATTTCCTGGCAAAACTTTAACGAAACGTTTTAAATCTTTATTTCTTGCCTCTTGTTTTAAAACTAAGTATATGATTTCAACAAAATTAGGTGTCTAGAGCAAGGGGTGGAAGGGTACTTTAAATCGACGCGAAATATTCTTTCGTAAAACGAAAAAACCAAAAATAGGCTTTATTAAACCTGAATATTTCTTTATAAATATTACTTCACAGTTCAATAAAAAATATTTAAAAATTATATACGGTAGTATAAAATACGGAGACTAGTCGCAACACGCCAATATTTGATGCTTGCTTTCGTCTACGAGTGGAATACGACTGAAGCAACTGACGCATGATTTGGGCGTGTTTCATCTCTACTCAATGACCTCTTTTTCTCATTTTTAAAATGCGCTTTTATATAATTTATCCATTCGGTTGTAAAAACCTATTGTAAGTAAATGCTTCAACCAAAATAAAACATCAGAATAATAATAATCTTTGAAAAAAAAAAATTAACATACCAAACGAAATTATTTTGATGTTTTTGTCCAAAAAGAGAGGTCCTGCTTTTATTGATACAAGACAAGTTACTCTAAATTATTTCATTTTATTAGCTAAAAAACCATGTCAAATAATTGGGTGAACATCGCAAATCGCTTAGTTTGTAATGGAAGAAGACTAGAAAAATAACTTGTCTCTACCTTATGTTCTCCTAATACAATATTTGCTCAAATAATCTATTATGTTGGACTATGGGATATTATTGGAAGAAAACAATCATAGATAATTTAATTTCAATTTATGCGCTCCTAATGAATTTGCGCATGAAATCCATTCTACGATTGTACTTTTATTTTTAATCAACGAAATAGGTTGACTGTCAATCAGTTTTCACACTTAAAATCCAATAGAGTTTACTTGTGCTCTATGCTTTCCTAGTTCATTTGAACATAAAACGCATTATTATTTTGTTTTTTGACGGAATTTACATACTTGTACAGGCAAAATAGAAAATATTTATTAAAATAAGACAGATCCGAAGAGTGAGGACGACGTATTGGCCTCTGCCTATACTTCATTCTCTCTCCTTTTCTACAACCTATATATTTTATCTTGTTCTTATTTCGTTTTTTAATCTTTGTGGTCAGTGTTATGTATCAGGAGAGTAGGAGTTCTGAAAAGTAAAGCAATTAATTAATAACTTATAACGAGACAGCTATCAAACGAGACAGAAGATTTTAACAAGAGGAATGGGTGTCAACTAATGAAATGTTTACATTTGTAAAACAAAACACTTTGCAGTTCAGAATAAAGCGTGTTGCACGTTAAATTGTTTAATGAATTTTTATATTTATTAAATCATTCGAATATATCTACCTGTCATATAGAAAAAGGTTGACGTGAGACAACAACATGGATCTCGGGTGCGAGGCGCCACTCAACTCGTATACAGTATCAATGGAAATTAATGCTAATAAAATAAAACTTGCGTATCATTTAAATTAAACGTACTTGGCAAAACTTGTTACACTTTTGCAGTTCCCTTTCAACTTCTAGAAATGTGAAATCCACCGACTGTTATTTTTTAACTGGTACTTTATTCGTTATATCTGCATCCAATAGGGTTAATATATCTACTACATTATATATTTCTATGGTCTCTTAATCAGTTATCTGAAAAAACATATGTTCAAGAAACTGAACGAAATGAACATACAATATGTGGCACAAACAAACGGGGGCATTTAAATAATGGTATTCAATGTATTAAAAAACAATAAACATATAAAATTTTGAGCTAATCCATGTCGATTAATTTTCATTTTACACTGTGTAAATGTTTCTCCTAGCCTAAACCAAGGAAAATGTGTTTTTATCTATTATTTTATAATCTCTGTTTATGTTTGCTACCTTGTCGCCAATGTGGAACTCATAGGTTGTCTGGAGCGTTTGCAGAATCAAAGCATCCGCTTTATTTTCAATCTCAAGAAGTACAAATGACCATGAATTACCTCTTTGCTCTAAACAAAAGTCGCTTCGTTTTTATCAGCGAAAGAACTCTGACTTATTTATAATACTCTTTACCGCTCATGCGCTCCAAAACATCTTGCAGATAATTTTTATTACACATTATTTTCACATTATTTTTCAGCAATTCCGTTTCTGTTCATGATCTAATATTTTATAATGAGCTACCTCTTACATGAAAATGCACCTTCTCTGGCCACGCTCAACAAACGTCTGAAACATTACTCCTTAGAACTCTATCCTTCCTTCATTCAATTGTTTTAAAAATAATATTTTTATTCCATTTCTTTCCAAGGTTTATTTATTGAACACTTTATATACAAATGCAATTTAAATACATGAAAGGGAGGGCAAATTTCCTGAAACCTATTTCCTTCCCCCTTCCTAGACCGTTCGCCGAAACAAAAAATAATAAAAAATCTACTCTTTACTATAATAAGGAGAGAGGAGATGGGAAGAAAAGCAGAATGAGAAAGAAATAACTCAAATATTAAGATAGTAATATTTCGTTCTTTTGGATCCTATTTCTCTCTCCTTCTAAACTCATCACATGATTCCACATTCCTCATCCTTCAATATGTATAACATATTGTGTTTTTATTTCAATTAATACGAGTATGTGCAAGCCTTATCTTTTTATTAAAAAATAACTAAAATTTTCCAAATATAAGGTTTATTCGTGTATGTATCTTTTTATGCATATTTTGTTACAAATTAAGTACAAATTTTTAACCAGTCTATCGGTTGCCTCTGTAGTGTAGTGGTAAAGACGCTTGACTCACACACAGAAGATTCCAGGTTCGATTCCCGGTGAGAACACAAAAATTAAAATGTTATTTTTCTTAAGCCTGAGCATACCGTGGTGTAATTCACCACTGTAATTGGGCCTCCTGGCGTTTTGTGGTGCTAAAAAAATTATAAAATCATCTCCTTATTTTAAAGTTGGCTAAAAGATATTCCTTTTAGTATTAAGTCCGCCAAAGCACTTATTCTTTGTACTTGAAGATTTTAATGAATACAATGTATTATGATTTCCGGATGATCTTTTTATGAAAACCGTTGCATATTAAATAAACTTTATATTTCGGATGTCATACCGGTACAGTGAGTTCAAGTGTACAAAATACTGTAATTTTTTATTTTTTATTATTTATTACTAAAAATATGTTTAAATCGTTTTTAAGATTCTTCGATGAAAATTGGCAACAAATTTGAGCACAAATAGATATTCTTTTATTTAAAATTAATTCTGATAAAATAAAAACAGCATTTCATCAACAATGTTTTGAGTACGACCAAATAGTTGTAGACACACTGGATTTTCTCTCTAGAGAGTTATTTAAATCTAAATATGTTGCAACAGAGAAGAAAAACATTTTGAGAAGGGTATATGGAAGTCTAGGCATTTACTGGGCTTATGACTGGTTTAAGTGACCACTCTACATGCTGTGATACATTCACTCTTTTGAAGTAAATAAAACAACACATTTAATAATTATAAATGGAACATAAATATAAATTCAAAAACATACCGATAATAATTTTAAAAATTAAAGCATAAATACGAATAGGAAAAAACACCATAATAATTATATAAGAAACCTAAACATGAACATAAACCGAAAATAATTCAAATTGAAGAATCAATTTAAATACAACTTGGCTTGTTTAAGTACCCACTTTATAAACTGTGTAACATTAACCATTTTGTGTTCTTATGAAAAATCATAAAAATTTCCTCAACGTTGATTTTGAAAAGTAAACTAGTTATAACGTTTAATACTGGTGAGATTTTACCGAACTACGTTATTTAAAAATTATATTACAACACTAAAAAGCTATCGTAAGTAAATGCTTTAAAAAAGATCAAACCACAAAATTATAATAATCTTCAAAAAAATTAATCAACAAACCAAACGAAATTATTTTGATGATTTGGTCCAAAAAGAGAGGTCCTGTATTTATTCATACAAGACAAGTTATTCTACATTATTTGGTTTTACTAGCTACAAAACTATGTCAAATATATGCCTGCATTAAGGCAATCGCGTGAACATTGCAAATCGCTTAGTTTGTAACGGAAGAAGACTAGAAAAACAACTTGTCTGTACCTTATGCTCTCCTAATGCAATATTTATCCAAATAATCTATTATGTTGGACTATGGGATATTATTGGAAGAAAACAATCATAGATAATTTAATTTCAGCTTATGCGCTCCTAATGAATTTGCTCATGAAATCCATTCTACGATTGTATTTTATTTTTAATTCAACGTAATAGGTTGACTGTCAATCAGTTTTCACGCTTGAAATCCAATAGAGCTTACTAGTGCTCTATGTTCTCCTAATCCATTTGAACATAAAACGCATTATTTTTTTGTTTTTTGACGGAATTTACATACTTGTACAGGGAAAATAGTAAATATTTATTAAAATGAGACAGATCCGAGGAGTGAGGACGACGTATCGGCCTCTGTCTATACTTCATTATTTCTCCTTTTCTACAACATATATATTTTATCTTGTTCTTGTAGCGTTTTTTAATCTTTGTGGTCAGTGTTATGTATCAGGAGGTTATGAATTCTGAAAGGTAAAGCAATGAATTAAATGACTTCTTACGAGACAGCCATCGAACGAGACAGAAGATTTTAACAAAACGAATGGGTGTCAACTAATGAAATGTTTACATTTGTAAAACAAAACACTCTGCACTTCAGTACAAAGCATGTTGAACGTAGAATCATTTCATTAATTTTTATATTTATTAAATCATTTGAATTAACCTACTTGTCACATAGACGAAGGTCGACGTGAGACAACAACATGGATCTCGGGTGCGGGGCGCAACTCAACTCTTATACAGTAGCGATGGAAATTAATGCTAATAAAATTAAACTTGCGTTACATTTTTGTTAGACCAAAATGGCAATACCTGTCGTACTTTTGCAGTTTCCTAAGTGTCAACTACTAGAAATGCGAAACCCACCGACCTTTTTTTTTTAAACTGGTCTTTATACTGGTACGTTATATCTGCATTCAATAGAGTTAATATCTCCTCAACATAGTATATTTCTTTAGTCTTCCAATCAGAAATATAAAAAAAAATGTTCATGAAACTAAATAAAAGAACACAAAATATGTGGCAAAGACAAAGGAAGTCGTTAAATTATGGTATTCAATATATTTAAAAACACGATCTACACATAAGACTTTGAGCTTTGAGAAGAAAAAAAACACATGAATGTTAGTATTTATTTATATGAAATAATTTATTTTATTTATTACCCACCATTCATTTTTGCCTACCATGCAAGAGGTCTCGTGTTGAATTCTCGACATGGTTGAAATGAAATATTGATTTAAAATGGTTCACACTAAATTATTTCGAATTCCCTGGACTGGTACCTGAAGCATAATACTGTTCATCTTACATTCATCATTCCCTTTCAGCACTTTATGGTGCTAAGAGCACTGCATTGGTACACCAATCACAGCGTATCTTGATTTTTTTTACATAAAAGTAAGTTTATCAGTCTAACGCTTCAGGTTCCTGTCCAGAGACTTTGAAATATTATAATGTAAATGGTCAAAACATTTTCAAAGAAATAAAAAATTACAAATATCTAATAACTATTAAAACTGATATATCTGTAAATACATACAAATACATATTTTGGAGCTGAGTGAAAACAGCATTCTTTTTTAATGAATATTATTTTAAGCTGTTTTTTACTATTTTTTGGTTTTCTTTTTATTTTATTTAATTTTGAATTTCTTATGTATATTCTAAATTATAAAAATTCAAATTACTAAATAAATAACGTAGTTCGAGCACAAAAGCAAGTCTCTTTTCTGGAAAGTTACACTTATAACATTAAAAAGTAGAAAATAAGATTGTGATCGAAAAAAAAACACGTTTTATGTGTGTAACTATATTAACTAATAAAAAAAAAAAAAAAAAATTTCGAATAAACATTTTTTATACACCATGTCGGGAATTGAACCCGAGACCCCTTACATGGTAGGCAAACGTGCCGGCCACTACACCACGAGGTCGATATATGTTTTAAAAAAAATAGAATTCACAAGTAATATTGTTTCTGTGGCGACGGCTGGTTTGACTTGAATAAATTTATCCGAGAGAGAGGAATATTTTAGACGTCCAAAATCAGTAATCAAAGGAACTCAAACCAATCTGTACAATAAAACCTCAAGCGTCCAATGAGACACTGAAAGTAATAAGGTGACTAGGTTTTATTCTTCTAGGGTGGATTGCTTTTGTTATATGCAAGGTTTTATCGAATATTTTTTTGTTGGTTTTTATGGTTTTTATGGTTTTATCTTTTAGTTATATTCACTTGACTTAGCACTAACATAGTTGTTATGCCAAATAAAAATTCAAACCAAATTTAAATGAACTTTAAATCGTTGTTTGATCTATGTTATAAATGTATGTACCAGGAGGTAAGAAATACCGAAAGGTAAGGCTGTTTAGGAAATTGCCACTCGTGAGACGGCAATATAACGAGATAGAAAGTTAGAACAAAAGAATGGGTGTCAACAAATGAAACGTGTTTACATTAAACCGTCTTTAAAAGACGTGCTAGATAGATTGAACAGTGATGTCACGAAGAACTCATACATGTGGTAAAAAAGAGGATGTCTGAGGTGACAAACTACAAGAAATTCTTTCTTATTCTACTAAAATTCTTGAAAAATTAAATCGAGAAAAAAAAAAATTTTAAACATAACAACGGCCTTTTATGGCTTCTGGATTTGGGTACCGAAAACTGCCTTGAGATGGTCACCACACCAAGACAATAGTTTATTTGAACTCCGAATTATTGTTGCATGTCTGCTCTTGATGTTTTATGTTTATATCAAAAGAGTGTTATCTTTTATATTTGTTTATTATGTACTAGAACATAATATAAAAATTATATTAATCAATGCCTCAAGACGGGCCATGCCCAGTGAAGTGTTCATATAGAAAAGAAAAAATATAACGTTTTATGTGAAATAAAAATTAAAAAAAAAAAAAATAATAAACCAACATAAAAGTAATTAAAACAATTTTAAATATTATTGAAACAAAAAAAAAAACACGGCTTTCTAGAAACAATTATTTACCTACTAGTCCCTTCCATTCTTAATAAATATTATACATAGAGCCGCCTTGCAGATACTATATTTTATATGAAATGAATCACCGATGTCTTGGTACTAATTTCTTAGAGTGTGATGACGTTCTTTGAGGAATGAAAAAAGAAAAAAAGGTGCCAAATACCATTAAGAAAAAATGAATATTTCAGGCATGTGAGAAGTTGCAAAAACTATATTATATTACATTCATTCTTCAAGGAAAGTTTAAAGGAAGACACAGTGCAATAGAAAGACGAATCACATGGCTAAAGAACTTGCGAGAGGTTTTCCGTTGCAGCACTCAGTCTTTGTCTGAACAGCTGAAAACTAAGTCAAAACTTCTGCCATAAAATCCGACCCCCACCGGAAAGAGGAACGATTAGAAGAAGATGACATTCTTCAAAAATGAAAATTAGCAAAAAAATGTTTTAGATATTGGTGAATTTTTCATTTTTTTTTTCCACCTATCAAATTTTGTATCAAGAGGTTAGGGTTACTGATGGTTAGGCTATTTATGAAATTAATACTAGTGAGATAGCAATATAAAGATAGAAAATTAAGATAAGGGAATGGGTGTCAACAGTTTAAATGTGTTTACGTTAGTAACAAAACACTTCAAAGTTTAATATAAAGCGTATGCAACTTAAAGACATATAACTAACGTTTTTTTAAAAAATTGTTTGGTTTTTTCTAAGCATAATATAGAAAAAACGGAAGAAAAAAAATTGTTGTGATATCGATCATATCTCGTCACGAAATTCATAATTTTAATGCTATTATTCTTATTAATATTGTAAATAAATTATAAAGGACCATTTTTTTTGTTGATATTTGATAGTTTATGAAGTTTAACTGCACAAGCAAGCGTGTAACGCTCCTCTTGCAGCTACAAAGCGCATATAAATAAATAAAAACAACCATTCAGGTACAGTGTTAAACACCGTTTATGATGTTTTATTTCGTGTCTCTTTGATTGCGCGAGTATTTTTTCCGATTAAAAAATAATTATTAGCATTTTTAAATTCATATATTATTGTTTGCTAAATAGGCTTCTACAAAATAATCTGTAAATGACGCAAACAAAATATAAAGTGACTCGTGAAAAATTCAATATTAAATGTATAAGGTTATATATTTTAATAATTTTGGGGGCCGTTTGTAACGAGTTGTAAATAATGCACCATCTGAAAATGGCAATCAAGTTTTAGTATACTGGAAGTTGAACCTCGAACCTTTAATCCGATGAGTCCCCGATACTAGCAGCGAGACCACAACCCGGTTCTTAGTATTTCTTATTTTGAAAAAAATATTCAGTAGACACTTAGGGGAAAAATATTATATTCCGTTATTTTAAAGTGTGTTGTCATTTGTGGTCTCCTAATTTTCCCGAATATTTTCATTTCAGTAACTTCAAGTAAATGCTAGAAAATGAACCTCAGAATTCTTATCCGTGAGTCCGTGACAATACCACGGAACCACAATTCGATTCAAAACATATGTACGTAGTATATTATATTTGTAGATAATTACAGTTAATTTTCTAAACTAAAACCAAATGAAATGTTTGAAATATTTTTGATCAAAAAGAGAGGTATGTTTTTATTATTTCTAAAATCTAATTTTAAATTTTTGGTTTTAGTATCTAAAAATCCATGTGAAATAAACGCCTGCAATTAGACAATCGCGCGAGTAAAGCAAATCGCTTGGTTTGTAATGGAAGAAGACTAGATAAATAACTATCCTGCACCTTATTTTACCCTGATACAATATTGCCCAAGAAATCTATTGTGATGCTAAAGGATTGAATAGGAAGAAAATAAAAAGAAATAACCTCATTTCATCTTATGCACTCCTAATCAATTTGCGCATGAAAGTCATTGTTTAAATTATGACACACTTCAAACTACGAAAACGGTTTATTTTTAAACCGACGTTATTGGTTGTGTGTCAATCAGTTTTCGCGTAAAAATCAAATAAATTAACCTCTCTACACACTATGTTCTCCTTATGAATGCGCATATGAAATGCATTGTTTTAAAATATCACGCATGAATTTTCTTTCTCAGAAGAATAGCTTTAAAACACAAGTGCACAAGGAAAAGTCTAAATTTTTCATTCAGAACCATACCATTAGTAAGGAAAAAATAAATCAATTTTAAATATGCGTTGTATAAAATGTTTTCAGTTTTAACCATTAAATTTACTAGTGATTTAAAAAGTCTAATAACGTCGATGAAATAATAGGTAATTATAGTTTATGCTTGAATTATTTCTTTTGCTCTCATAAATTCCGATTTTATTTCTAAAATAGTAAATGTTTAATTTTACATAAGAAAATAATCTTAAAAATATTAGTGTGTATTTTGTTTATTAAAAAAAACTTTTAAAAAACAATTTCATATATTTTTTTTTTTTTTTCAATGTTCATTTTGTGAAGCTCCATATTTTTTATAATTTCAACATTGAATTCAAACACTGAATCTAGTCTTTTTAAGTACCTAGATTTAATTTTCATTCAAAGTAGTGTGTGATTTTAATATTGAAATTCTAACCTTTTTTTTAACTGACGTATTATTTTAATAATACGTATGTATTGAACTAAGTTTTGGTCTCGTGGTAATATTGTTAACTCACGGACCAAAGTTCTGAGGTTCAAATCCCACAGTACAGCAACTCGATTCCATTTTCTCAGCACCAGTAATTTTTGGAAGTGGTTTAAACAATTTAATATGTGAGAAATAGAACTAAAATATTTCTCTTTTACAGGCCTTTCGGGTTTTTTTAATGTAATCTAAAACCTAAGTTCTACAGCCGTGATTCGTAAAATAAACTTTTGACTTAAACGAAAAAATTATATTTTCGTAAGAGTACTGTCAGCCTCGTGGTGTAATGGTCAGCGCATTTGCCTACCATGCAATAGGTCTCGGATTCGATTCCTGAAATGATTGATTTATTTATAAAGATCTTTTTACACTAGAATATCTAATAAATAAGTCCCAGGGCTGATATCTGAAGCGTAAGACTGATCATATTGCCATCTTGTAACGAAAAATGGTCAAGATACGTTGTGATTGTTGTACGAATGCAGTTTCCTATGCACCATTAGGTGCGGACAGGGAATAATGATGATGAAAGGTACTTGGTTTTATTAATTAAAATTCTTGTCAATGTTTTCACAAATAAATATTTTAAGCTTAATAATATCAAACCAGAAAAAAATAATTGATTACATTGTATTTAATATTTATGTACCCTACTACGTACCTATATGTCACCTTCATCGGATTTTAAAGAGCATTTGTATCAGGAGAGCATATTGATGAAGGTTAAGATTCCAAATGAAAATAACAAACTGCACGTGGCGATTCTGTTGCTTAACAACAAAAACGCAATTCAGTTTACATTGTTCTCAAAGGCTTTATAGCAGGGAAACAGAAAGATAACGGTTAAATGAGTTAAAATGCAACCAGTATATTTTAGCGGTAAACAATCTCAGGATAGTTCAATTAATTATCGTACAATCAATTAAATCGACATGATGCAGCAATATTTTTGCCAAGTTTGTATTTTTAAATCAAAATTGACGTATTGTGGAGCGGAGCCGACTAACAAGTTTTAAAGGGTTACTGCTTGGGCTAGAATTAGGATAAGCATGTGCAAGTAGTCTCATTATGGTTCTACTGTTTTTATTTTATAAGTGTACACGGCACAAATGCCATTGATAAACATAAACATAAATCCATTTAACAAAACATTATTCTATTACGAAATTTTTAAATAATATAATAATTATATATCTATACAAATTACACAGTTGCTTTGTACATTGTTCTATGTAATAGCTTTGCGGTTTTTATATTTGAAATAGCTAAAGTCCAAAATTATCGATTTGCTGGTTTTGTTCTATATTTGGAGTATATTTAATGCCCTAGGTATAATACTAATTGTCTCCTGCTAAGAGATTAGAACTTCTCAACCATTTTTGGAATAAACCTTTTACGAAATTTAAAAAAATGCATGCAGACGCCTTCATTAAGGTAATGTCGCATGCATAAATAAAGAAATAGTAAAACTCTAAAATAAATAGCATATCGGCAACACCATATTAGGTAGGTATATTCTTTTACCGTGCAAGAATTAAATTGTTTTTCTTTCTTCAATCAATTTCGCAAATAATTTTTTTGTCAAAACGCGGTGTTCAAACTACGAACGCAGTTTGATCATCACTAAACTATCGTTTATATTTAAGCATCGATCGGTTTTCACGGCATGCAAGGTATTAGATGCAGCTCACCTTTTGCATGTTATGTTCTCCCAATGAATTGGCACTGGAAATCCACTGTGTTTAGCGTAAATATGATGCACTTTAAATGTGCATCGCAACATTTATCATCTTATAGTACCAGGGAAGCACGAAATCAAGGATGTCTTGAAGTCATGTCAATGTGTATCAAGGCGCTTGTATTGTAGTAGGTTGTATATATACATAGATCATACTTATTTAATATACCTCCTTATTATGGATTATTAAATAACTTATTAGTCACATTGTATTTCTTGACATGCATAAATTTTTAAAATGTTTTTTGTATATTGATGCGTCATAATATGTAAAAGTAAATTTGTTAATTTTAATTCAAAAGAGTCCCGACTTAACGCGGAATTTTTTAACGCATCGGAACAAAAATAAATATAATTGAGCCATAATAAAATTGTGCGTATAAAATTAATCGAATACTCCGCATACACATAACGGTCATAACGGTCATAACAGTTTTTTAAGAACTATGTGATTGTTTTACAAAAAATCTTGCATAAAAAAAACAATATGGTTGAAAATTTCCATAGGAATTATAATGCGGATAACATAAACTATAATTGTTTATCATAATGATATTGACCAAATTCATAAAAAAAACAATGCGATGTGAATAATATTGAAGTTTTTTGTAAATATTTGAAAAAAACTCAACAGTAAAAATTTACAGAAATCATTCAATTTTGCCATTGTCAAACGCCGTTCTTTCATAATTGCCTAATTGAAAAAAAATAGATAAAAACTAGAATTCTATGACGCATATTTGATACAAAATATTTTTAAAGTTTCACATGTATAACTAAATTAATATAATTTTTCAACTGGCAGATTACGCATTTAGAAATTAAGACTAAAGTAAAATTATAAACACAAAGTATTTCATTTAAAAATATACACTAAACTCAATAATTTGCCGTTTTAAATTGCAATGTCCCAAGATAAATATATTAAAAGAAAAAGTAGACTTACATTAGAAGTATTTTCAAGCGTTTGTATTTTTTAAAGGTGAACACTGCATTTATTGGAAAGACTTCTGAAGTTTCTCCCAGCCTTTACCAAAAAATATGTATCCCAATCTGTAATATTATATTCTCCGTGTTCTGTTGATATTTGTCATTTTAACGCCAATACAAAACTCATAGGTCGTCTGAAGCATTTGCAGAATCAAAACATCCGCTTTACTTTTAATCATTCGTAGTATGAACATGTATTACCTTTTCGCTCCAAACTAAAGTGCCTTCTTTTATATCAGCGCATAAACTCTCACTTTTTTATAAATTTCTTCACAGCCTATGCGCTCATAAATATTCTGCGGATAATTCTATTTTTCTTTCTGATAAAAGTCCTCTGCTTCGCTCTTCTCAGGAGAGAACACTTTCTATTCCTCAACGTAGTACATTATAATTCAGAAATTTTTGTTCTGTTCAAGATGTAAGAATTTGTAATGAGCTACCTCTTTATGAGAATCTGGACCTTCTCTGGCCACGTTCATCAAACGCATAAAACATTTCTCCTTAGAACTCTAACCTAGCTTCATTTTTTTTTTTCCAAGAAGAATATTTTTATTTCATTTCATTCACAGGTTTATTTATTGAATACTTTATACACATATAAGGGCGGTCATATTGCCTTAAGGCAATTTCTTTCTTCCTACGCGAACCATTAAGTTTGAGAAAATAAATAGTTCACGGACATGTCATCATTATTCCCTCTCCGCACCTAAAAGTGCAAAGGGCACTGCATTGGTACACCAAATGCAGCGGATCTTGATCATTTTTGCTACATGAAAGTAAGGTATTCAGTCTTACGCTTCAGGTACCAGTCCAGGAACTATGAAATGTTCATGTGTGAAAACAACCTCTTAAATAAATATTTCATATCAACCGTGTCGGTAGCTGAACCAGAAACCTCTTGCATGGTAGGCAAATGCACCGACCATTACACCACAAGGCCAACAAATGGACATATTCTAGGTAGTTTCCGAATATAATAATAAGAACCTTATAATTTAAAACAAAATATGAAACAAAAATTAACTAAAAATCTACACTTTACTATGAAGAAATGAAGAAAGCGAAGATAGGAAGGAAAACCGAATGAGAAAGAAACAATTCAAGTATTTAGATAGTGATATTTCAATCTTTTGGCTCCTATTTCTCTCTTTTTCTAAACTCATCACATGATTCCACATTCCTGATACTTCAATATTCTTTTTTTTTTCTTTTCTTTTTTTTTGCCCCACAACAGGCCAGGAGGCCCAATGAAAGTGGTGAGTTACATCACGGAACACCCAGGCTTGAGAAAAATCACATTTAATATTTGTGTTCTTACCGGGAATCGAACCCGGAACCTTTCGTGTGTGAGCCAAAAGTCTTGACCACTACACCAAGAAGGCCGCCTTTATGTATAATATGTAAAACATAATGTATTTTTATTTAAATTAATACGAGTATGTGCAAGCCTTATTTAAAAATAGCTGTAATTTTCCATTAATTAGTTTTTTCGTGTATGTATCTTTTTATGCATATTTTGTTATTTAGTACAAATTTTTGAACCGTCTGTTTTTAAGGTTGGCTGGAAAATATTGCTTTTAGTATTAAGTCCACCAAAGAACTCATTCTTTGTGCTTGAAGATTTGAATAAATATAATGAATTATGATTTCCAGATGATCTTTTGTTAAAAACCGTTGCATATTGAATGATCTTTATATTTCTGTTGTCATACCGGCCCGGCACAGTGCGTTCAAGTGTAATAAAATACGATTTTTTTTTTTTGATTATTTATTACCAAACACATGTTTTAAATATTATTTTAACATTTTCTAAAGTTCTTCGATAAAAATAGGCAACCGATTGAAGCACAAATATATATTTTTTTTATTTGACGTTATTGATAATGTTTTTATTATTTATAAATAAATATATTTTTCAACTATCTGTCTATTTCACCATTTATATGTTTGTAAACATATATTGTTATTTTCATTTTGTGTTTCTTCTCCACAACTTTGTTGTATTTCTAAAATTTAAAAAGTACGAGCACCTCTCGCGCTTCCGATGAAACTACTTTTTTTTGGTAATTTTTAGAGGATACACAGAGATCCGTTGACTCAAGAAGCATTTTTGATAATATCCTCTCCTTGGTATTGATTTTTGAGGATTTCCTGGCAAAACTTTTACGAAACGTTTTAAATCTTTATTTCTTGCCGCTTGTTATAAAGCTTAATATATGATTTCAACAAAATTAGGTGTCTAGAGCAGGGGGCTGTAGGGTACTTAAAATCGACGCGAAATATTCTTTCGTAAAACAAAAATTCCAAAAAAGGCTTTATTAAACTTGAATATTTCTTAATAAATATTTGTATTTTATTTATCAAAAATTAATCAAATACTTCACAGTTCAATAAAAAATACTTAAAAATTATATACGGTAGTATAAACTACGGGGACTAGTCGCAACACGCCAATATTTGATGCTTGCTTTCGTCTGCGAGTGGAATACGACTGAAGCAACTGACGCATGATTTAGGCGTGTTTCGTCTCTACTCTATGACCTCTATTCTCATTTTTAAAATGCGCTTTTATAAATAATTTATCCATTCGGTTGTAAAAACCTATTGTAAGTAAATGCTTCAACCAAAATAAAACATCAGAATAATAATAATCTTTAAAAATATAAATTAACATCCCAAACGAAATTATTTTGATGTGTTTGTCCAAAAAGAGAGGTCCTGCTTTTATTCATACAAGACAAGTTACTCTGATTTATTTCATTTTATTAGCTAAAAAACAATGTCAAATATATGCCTGCATTTAGGCAATTGCGTGAACATCGCAAATCGCTTAGTTTGTAATGGAAGAAGACTAGAAAAATAACTTGTCTCTACCTTATGTTCTCCTCATACAATATTTGCTCAAATAATCTATTATGTTGGACTATGGGATATTATTGGAAGAAAACAATCATAGATAATTTAATTTCAGTTTATGCGCTCCTAATGAATTTGCTCATGAAATCCATTCTACGATTGTATTTTATTTTTAATTCAACGTAATAGGTTGACTGTCAATCAGTTTTCACGCTTGAAATCCAATAGAATTTACTTGTGCTCTATGCTCTCCTAGTTCATTTGAACATAAAACGCATTATTATTTTGTTTTTTGACGGAATTTACATACTTGTACAGGCAAAATAGTAAATATTTATTAAAATAAGACAGATCCGAGGAGTGAGGACGACCTTTGCCTATACTTCATTCTCTCTCCTTTTCTACAACCTATATATTTTATCTTGTTCTCATTTCGTTTTTTAATCTTTGTGGTCAGTGTTATGTATCAGGAGAGTAGGAGTTCTGAAAAGTAAAGCAATTAATTTATAACTTATAACGAGACAGTTATCAAACGAGACAGAAGATTTTAACAAGAGGAATGGGTGTCAACTAATGAAATGTTTACATTTGTAAAACAAAACACTTTGCAGTTCAGAATAAAGCGTGTTGCACGTTAAATTGTTTAATGATATTTTATATTTATTAAATCATTCGAATATATCTACCTGTCATATAGAAAAAGGTTGACGTGAGACAACAACATGGATTTCGGGTGCGAGGCGCCACTCAACTCGTATACAGTAGCAATGGAAATTAATGCTAAAAAAATAAAACTTGCGTATTATTTAAGTTAAACGTAATTGGCAAAACTTTTACACTTTTGCAGTTCCCTTTCAACTTCTAGAAATGTGAAATCCACCGATTGTTATTTTATAACTGGTATTTTATTCGTTATATCTGCATCCAATAGGGTTAATTTATCTACGACATTATATATTTCTATGGTCTCTTAATCAGTTATCTGAAAAAACATATCTTCAAGAAACTGAACGAAATGAACATACAATATGTGGCACAGACAAACGGGGGCATTTAAATAATGGTATAAAATGTATTAAAAAACAATAAACATATAAAATTTTGAGCTAATCCATGTCAATTAATTTTCATCTTACACTGTGTAAATGTTTCTCCTAGCCTAAACCATGGAAAATGTGTCTATATCTATTATTTTATAATCTCTGTTTATGTTTGCTACCTTGCCGCCAATGTGGAACTCATAAGTTGTCTGGAGCGTTTGCAGAATCAAAGCATCCGCATTATTATTAATCTCAAGAAGTACAAATGACTTTGAATTACCTCTTTGCTCTAAACAAAAGTCGCTTCGTTTTTATCAGCGAAAGAACTCTGACTTCTTTTATCAGCGAAAAAACTCTGACTTCTTTATAATCTTATAATCTCCTATTTACCGCTCATGCGCTCCAAAACATCTTGCAGATAATTTTTATTACACATTATTTTCACATTATTTTTCAGCGATTCCGTTTCTGTTCAAGATCTAAGACTTTATAATGAGCTACCTCTTATATGAAAATGCACCTTCTCTGGCCACGCTCAACAAACGTCTGAAACATTACTCCTTAGAACTCTATCCTTCCTTCATTCAATTGTTTTAAAAATAATATTTTTATTCCATTTCTTTCCAAGGTTTATTTATTGAACACTTTATATACAAATGCAATTTAAATACATGAAAGGGAGGGCAAATTTCCTTAAACCTATTTCTTTCCCCCTACCTAGACCGTTCGCCGAAACAAAAAATAGTAAAAAATCTACTCTTTACTATAATAAGGGGAGAGGAGATGGGAAGAAAAGCAGAATGAGAAAGAAACAACTAAAATGTTAAGATAGTAATATTTCGTTCTTTTGGCTCCTATTTCTCTCTCCTTCTCAACTCATCACATGATTCCACATACCTCATCCTTCAGTATTTATAACATATTGTATTTTTATTTCAATCAATACGAGTATGTGCAAGCCTTATCTTTTCATTAAAAAATAACTAAAATTTTCCATATATTAGGTTTATTCGTGTATGTATCTTTTTATGCATATTTTGTTACAAATTTAGTACAAATTTTTAACCAGTCTGTCGGTGGCCTCTGTAGTGTAGTGGTAAAGACGCTTGACTCACACACAGAAGATTCCGGGTTCGATTCCCGGTGAGAACACAAAAATTTAAATGTTATTTTTCTAAAGCCTGAGTATTCCGTGATGAAATTCACCACTGTAATTGGGCCTCCCGGCCTTTTGTGGTGCTAAAAAAATTTTAAATTATCTTCTTATATTAAGGTTGGCTAGAAGATATTCTTTTCAGTATTTAGTCTGCCAAAGCACTTATTCTTTGTATTTGAAGATTTAAATAAATACAATGTATTGTGATTTCCGGATGATATTTTTATGAAAATCGTTGCATGTTAAATAAACTTTTTGTTTCGGTTGTCTTACCTGCACAGTGAGTTCAAGATACAAAAAATACAGTAATTTTTAAATTTATTATTCATTACCAAAAATATGTTTAAATCGTTTTTAAGGTTCTTCGATAAAAATAGGCAAAAAATTTGAGCACAAATAAATATTCTTTTATTTAAAATTAATTCTGATAAAATAAAAACAGCATGTTATCAACAATGTTCTGAGTATTACCAAATAGTTGTAGACACACTGGATTTTCTCCCTAGGGCGTTATTTAAATCTAAATATGTTGCAACAGAGAAGAAAAACATTTTTGAGAAGGGTATATGGAAGTCTAGGCATTTACTGGGCTTATGACTGGTTTAAGTGGCCACTCTACATACTGTGTTACATTCACTCTTTTGTCCATGTATCTTAAATTGAAGCATCAATGTAAATAAAACAACACAATTAATAATTATAAATGGAAAATAAATATAAATTCAAAAACATACCGATAATAATTTTTAAAATTAAAGCATAAATACGAATAGGAAAAAATACCATTAATAATTATATAAGAAACCTAAACATGAACATAAATCGAAAATAATTCAAATTGAAGAATCAATTTTAATACAACTTGGCTTGTTTAAGTACCCACTTTATAAACTGTGTAACATTTACTATTTTGTGTTCTTATGAAAAATCATAAAAATTTTCTCAACGTTGATTTTAAAAAGTAAACTAGTTGAAACGTTTAATTTTGATGAGATTTTACTGAACTACGTAATTTAAAAATTATATTACCACACTAAAAAGCAATCGTAAGTAAATGCTTCAAAAAAGATCAAACAACAAAATTATAATAATCTTCAAAAAAATTAATTAACAAACCAAACGAAATTATTTTGATGATTTGGTCCAAAAAGAGAGGTCCTGTATTTATTCATACAAGACAAGTTATTCTAAATTGTTTGGTTTTACTAGCTACAAAACTATGTCAAATATATGCCTGCATTTAGGCAATCGCGTGAACATTGCAGATCGCTTGGTTTGTAATGGGAAGAAGACTAGAAAAACAACTTGTCTGTACCTTATGCTCTCCTAATGCAATATTTATCCAAATAATCTATTATGTTGGACTATGGGATAGAAGAAAACAATCATAGATAATTTAATTTCAGCTTATGCGCTCCTAATGAATTTGCGCATGAATTCCATCTACGATTGTACTTTATTTTTAATTCAACGCAATTGGTTGACTGTCAATCAGTTTTCACGCTTAAAATCCAATAGAGCTTACTAGTGCTTTATGTTCTCCTAATCCATTTGAACATAAAACGCATTATTTTTTTGTTTTTTGACGGAATTTCATACTTGTACAGGGAAAATAGTAAATATTTATTAAAATAAGACACATCCGAGGAGTGAGGACGACGTATCGGCCTCTGTCTATACTTCATTATTTCTCCTTTTCTACAACATATATTTTATCTTGTTCTTGTATCGTTTTTTCATCTTTGTGGTCAGTGTTATGTATCAGGAGGTTAGGAATTCTGAAAGGTAAAGCAATGAATTAAATGACTTCTAACGAGACAGCTATCGAACGAGACAGAAGATTTTAACAAAACGAATGGGTGTCAACTAATGAAATGTTTACATTTGTAAAACAAAACACTCTGCACTTCAGTTTAAAGCATGTTGAACGTAAAATCATTTTATAATTTTTTTATATTTATTAAATCATTTGAATAAACCTACTTGTCACATAGACGAAGGTCGACGTGAGACAACAACATGGATCTCGGGTGCGGGGCGCAACTCAACTCTTATACAGTAGCGATGGAAATTAATGCTTATAAAATTAAACTTGCGTTACATTTTTGTTAGACCAAAGTGGCAATACCTGTCGTACTTTTGCAGTTTCCTAATTTATAAATGCTTGTGTCAACTACTAGAAATGCGAAACCCACCGACCTTTTTTTTTTTAAACTGGTACTTTATACTGGTACGTTATATCTGCATTCAATAGAGTTAATATCTCCTCAACATAGTATATTTCTATAGTCTTCCAATCAGAAATATAAAAAAAATGTTCATGAAACTAAATAAAAGAACACAAAATATGTGACAAAGACAAAAGAAGTCGTTAAATAATGGTATTCAATATATTTAAAAACACGATCTACACATAAGACTTTGAGCTTTACTTTATTCGTTATATCTGCATCCAATATAGTAGATATATCTACTACATATTATATTTCTTTGGTCTCTTAATCAGTTATATGAAAAAACATATGTTCAATGTTTTTCTTTTCTTTTTTTAATATTAAGTTCACAGAATGTTTAAATGTTTTTTTTTGCTTTTTTAATATTAATTTCACAGAATGTTTAAATGTTTTTCTTTTCTTTTTTAATATTAAGTTCACAGATTGTTTGAATGTTTTTATTTTCTTCTTTAATATTAAGTTCACAGATTGTTTAAATGTTTTCTTTCCTTTTTTAATATTAAGTTCATAGATTGTTAAAATTTGTTAAAAATTTTATTGTTTAAATGTATACTATGTATTGTTACAAGAAATGTACTATTTTTTTTATGTACCGTCCCAAATGAGTTTTCTCGTACAACTCCTGGGAATATAATATCATGATATTTATGTCTTATATGTTTTATTAATAAATAAAAAAAAAATAAAAAAACTGAACAAAATGAACAAACAATATGTGGCAAAGACAAACGGGGGCAGTTAAATAAAAATAAACAATATTTCAAAAAACACAATTAATATATAAGACTTTGAGCTAACCCATGCTAATTCATTTCATCCTACACTGTGTAAATGGCGAAAAGATTTACGAAAAGCTGAAAAATCTATCCCAAAAAATTTGAAGTTGTGTTACAAATTGACTTACCTTCACATTCAGGATATGGGACATAATAATCGAAATTGTTCTTAGAAGATTATTCATGTAAATTATCAAGAAACAACGCGCTTAAGACTCTGTTCTAGAGGATATGGAATAAAGTTATTGCATTTTTTAAAAATTCATTTAAGAAAAAAAACATTCGTTACATAAAAATATAAAATAAAATAAAAAAAATATACACCCAGTTCAAGTGTTTCACAAATATGATAAGAGAGCATGTTTTACAGTAAATAGAAAAAAAAACATTATGTTAGACAACAATTCAAATGTTAAGGGATTAGGAAATAGAGTCGAGGAGTGAAAAAGAGGGATTTTCCTCGTAGTTGACCAATTGAAAATTTTGATATGACAATAGCATGAACATAATTGAGGTTCATAAACTTATTACACACTGAGAAATGTTTTATTTTACATTATTCAAAATAATTTATTGAAAAATAAGGAAAAATACTCCACAATGCCCAGTCTAATTGAGATTAAAATCTAGATTGAATTATCTTCTTGCAACTGGGAAAATCGAACCGACCTTATTACTATCAACGAATAATATTTACTGATTCTGTAAATTTCCGATTAAATTCTGATACCAAGGTTAAGCAAAGTTGAAAAGAAGTCGTCAAATAACGATGTTATCCGGAATGAGATTTATGATACTGACAAAAGGTATCATCGTAATTGGCGTTATTTCATGAGTACGAAAAAACCTGCTATCGCATTCTTATGGGGTGAAGGGGGTGAGGAGCTATGACGTCATAAAAATGACTGCGCACGGTATAAGACTTGGTCCGTTATCTCAGGAGAAGACACGTTTTATTTATCAATTGAATGCCTTATAAATTAAAAGCCATTTTACCACTCACGGGCGTGTGTCAAAACGCTCTGATTTATCAAAGAAGGCGGCTCACCTAACCTAACCGCTTGACTGATATACCAAGTAAATGTCACATTAAAGGAAATTAAAGAATACCTAAAAAAAGATGACATGTTTTATAAAACAAAGTATATTTCAGACATATTCAAAATAAATAGAATTTCTAAATAATATTATGATTTCATATCTTCATTTTGTGAATAGCAAAATATTTAATGATTTAATTCTTAGCATAAATTTACTAAAGTCAATACAACACTTCTTTTCCTGGAAAATTATGTACACACACGCCCATAGTGTGGTCTCTTTTTAACTCTTCTGTCTCAAATTTGATCGATAAGCAATATACTCATTCCAACCAACTCATTCTTTATAGAATCCTGGTAGGAAATTCATATCAAACGTGATATATATTTTTTTACATGCCCGTTTTTTGATATCAGCGTTTTAATTTCTAAAGGGGTTGAACGATTTAAAATTAACTGCTATATATATAAAAATGGTTTTTTATGTAAAAAAAAACACAGGAATGTTTGAATTTATTAATATAAAATAATTTATTTTATTTATTCATGTTTGCCTACCATGCAAGAGTTCTTGTATTGAACTCTCGACATGGTTGAAATGAAATATTGATTTAAAATGGTTCACACTAAATTATTTCAAATTCCCTGGACTAGTACCTGAAGCATAATACTGTTAATTTTACATTCATCATTCCCTTTCAGCACTTTATGGTGCATAGAGCACTGCATCGGTACACCAATCACAGCGTATCTTGATTTTTTTTTTTACATAAAAGTAAGTTAATCAGTCTAACGCTCCAGAGACTATGAAATATTATAATGTAAATGGTCAAAATATTTTCAAAGAAATAAAAAATTACAAATATCTAATAACTATTAAAACTGATATTTCTGTAAATACATACAAATACATATTTTGGAGCAGAGTGAAAACAGCATTCTATTTTATTGAATATTACTGTTATCTGTTTTTTACTATTTTCTGGTTTTCTTTTTATTTCATATAATTTTCATTATCTCTCATATATATTCTGAATTACAAAAATTCAAATAACTAAATAAATAACATAGCTCGAGCACAAGAGCAAGTCTCTTTTCTGAAAAGTTACACTTATAACATTAAAAAGTATAAAAGAAGATTGTGATCGAAAAAAAAAACACGTATCATGTATGTAACTATATTAATTAATAAAAAAATTAAAAAAACATTTCGAATAAACATTTTATATACACCGTGTCGGGAATCGAACCCGAGACCCCTTACATGGTAGGCAAACGTGCCGGCCACTACACCACGAGGTCGATATATGTTTTTAAAAAAATAGAATTCACAAGTAATATTGTTTCTGTCGCGACGGCTGGTTTGACTTGAATAAATTTATCCGAGAGAGGGGAATATTTTAGACGTCCAAAATCAGTAATCAAAGGAACTCAAATCAATCTGTACCATAAAACCTCAGGCGTCCAATGAGACACTGAAAGTAATAAGGTGACTAGGTTTTATTCTTCTGTGGTGGATTGCTTTTGTTATATGCAAGGTTTTATCGAATATTTTTTTGTCGGTTTTTATGATTTTTATGGTTTTATCTTTTAGTTATATTCACTTGACTTAGCACTAACATAGTTGTTATGCCAAATAAAAATTCAAACCAAATTAATGAAATAAATTAACTTTAAATCGTTGTTTCATCTACGTTATAAATGTATGTACCAGGAGGTAAGAAATACCAAAAAGTAAGGCTGTTTAGGAAATTGTCACTCGGGAGACGGCAATATAACGAGATAGAAAGTTAGAACAAAAGAATGGGTGTCAACAAATGAAACGTGTTTACATTAAATCGTCTTTAAAAGACGTGCTAGATAGATTGAACAGTGATGTCACGAAGAACTCATACATGTGGTAAAATAGAGGGTGTCTTAGGTGACAAACTTCAAGGTGCGCTCTAAAATTCTTGAAAAATTAAATCGAGAAAAAAAATATTTTAAACATAACAACGGCCTTTTATGGCTTCTGGATTTGGGTACCGAAAACTGACTTGCGATATTCACCACACCAAGACAATAGTTTATTTGAACTCGGAACTATTGTTGCATGTCTGCTCTTTATGTTTTATGTTTATATCAATACAGTGTTATCTTTTATATTACATTTGTTTATTATGTACTAGAACATAATATAAAAATTATATTTATCAGTGCCTCAAGACGTGCCATGCCCAGTAAAGTGTTCATATAGAAAAGAAAAAATATAACGTTTTATGTGAAATAAAAATTAAAATAAAAATTAAAATAAATAATAAATCAACATAAAAGTAATTAAAACAATTTTAAATATTATTGAAACAAAAAAAAAACACCGCTTTCTAGAAACAAGTATTTACCTACTAGTCTCTTCCATTTTTTATGAATTTTATACATAGAGCCGCCTTGCAGATACTATATTTTATATGAAATGAATCACCGATGTCTTGGTACTTATTTTTTAGAGTGTGATGACGTTATTTGAGGAATGAAAAAAGAAAAAAAGGTGCCGAATACCATTAAGAAAAAATGAATATTTCAGGCATGTGAGAAGTTGCAAAAACTATATAATATTACATTCATTCTTCAAGGAAAGTTTAAAGGAAGACGCAGTGCAATAAAAAGACGCATCACATGGCTGAAGAACTTGCGAGAGGTTTTCCGTTGCAGCACTCAGTCTTTGTTTGAACAGCTGAAAACTAAGTCAAAACTTCTGCCATAAAATCCAACCCCCACCGGAAAGAGGAACGATTAGAAGAAGATGACATTCTTCAAAATTGAAAATTAGCAAAAAAATGTTTAAGATGTTGGTGAATTTTTCAATTTTTTTATCAAGAGGTTAGGAATACTGATGGGTAAGGCTATTTATGAAATTAATACTAGTGAGATGGCGATATAAAGATAGAAAATTAAGATAAGGGAATGGGTGTCAACAGTTTAAATGTGTTTACGTTAGTAACAAAACACTTCAAAGTTTAATATAAAGCGTATGCAACTTAAAGACATATAACTAACGTTTTTTTTTTAAAATTGTTTGGTTTTTTCTATGCATAATATAGAAAAAACGGAAGAAAAAAAATTGTTGTGATATCGATCATATCTTGTCACGAGATTCATAATTTTAATGCTGTTATTCTTATTAATATTGTAAATAAATTATAAAGGACCATTTTTTTTGTTGATATTTGATAGTTTATGAAGTTTACCTGCCTAAGCAAGCGCTTAACGCTCCTCTTGCAGCTACAAAGCGCATATAAATAAATAGAAAAAATCATGTAGGTACAGTGTTAAACACCTTTTATAATGTTTTCTTTCGTGTCTCTTTGATTGCGCGAGTAATTTTTCCGATAAAAAAATAATTATTAGCATTTTTAAATTCATATATTATTGTTTGCTCAATAGGTTTCTACAAAATAATCTGTAAATAACGCAAACAAAATATAAAGTGACTCGTGAAAAATTCAATATTAAATGTATAAAGATATGTATTTTTATAATTTTGTAAGCCGTTTGTAACGAGTTGTAAATAATGCACCATCTGAAAATGGCAATCAAGTTTTAGTATACTGGAAGTTGAACCTCGAACCTTTAATCCGATGAGTCCACGATACTAGCAGCGAGACCACAACCCGGTTCTAAGTATTTCGTATTTTGAAAAAAATATTCAGTAGACACTTAGGGGAAAAATATTATATTCCGTTATTTTAAAGTGTGTTGTCATTTGTGGTCTCCTAATTTTTCCGAATATTTTTATTTCAGTAACTTCAAGTAAATGCTAGAAAATGAACCTCAGAATTCTTATCCGTGAGTCCGTGACAATACCACGGAACCACAATTCGATTCAAAACATATGTACGTAGTATATTATATTTGTAGATAATTACAGTTAATTTTCTAAACTAAAACCAAATGAAGTGTTTGAAATATTTTTGATCAAAAAGAGAGGTATTGTTTATTTTCTTTCTAAAATCTAATTTTAAATTTTTGGTTTTACTATCTAAAAATCCATGTGAAATAAACGCCTTCAATTAGACAATCGCGCGAGCAAAGCAAATCGCTTGGTTTGTAATGGAAGAAGACTAGATAAATAACTATCCTGCACCTTATTTTACCCTGATACAATATTGCCCAAGAAATCTATTGTGATGCTAAAGGATTGAATAGGAAGAAAATAAAAAGAAATAACCTCATTTCATCTTATGCACTCCTAATCAATTTGCGCATGAAAGTCATTGTTTAAATTATGACACACTTCAAACTACGAAAACGGTTTATTTTTAAACCGACGTTATTGGTTGTGTGTCAATCAGTTTTCGCGCAATAATCAAATAAATTAACCTCTCTACACACTATGTTCTCCTTATGAATGCGCATATGAAATGCATTGTTTTAAAATATCACGTATGAATTTTCTTTCTCAGAAGAATAGCTTTAAAACACAAGTGCACAAAGAATAGTCTAAATTTTTTATTCAGAACTATTTCAATTAGTAAGGATAAAATTAATCAATTTTAAATATACGTTGTATAAAATGTTTTCAGTTTTAACCATTAAATTTACTAGTGATTTAAAAAGTCTCATATCGTCAATGAAATAATAGGTAATTTTAGTTTATGTTTGAATTATTTCTTTTGCTCTCATAAATTCCGAATTTATTTTTAAAATGGTAAATGTTTAATTTTACATAAGAAAATAATCTTAAATAAATTACTGTGTATTTTGTTTATTAAAAAAAACTTTTAAAAAACAATTTCATATTTTATTATAATATTAAAATGCACCTTCTCTGGCCACGCTCAACAAACGTCTGAAACAATACTCCTTAGAACTCTATCCTTCCTTCATTCAATTGTTTTAAAAATAATATTTATAACAAACTGTGATGAAGTTATTAAAAGGTTTTTTGTTAACAATGATGATAACGTTGAAAAGGTCTCGAATGATTTTGCCGAGTATTTCTCTGAAAATGTGTCTCAAATGTTACACATCTGTGACAAGAAAATTGATAAATCAATATCTGAAGAGCTCCCCCACAGTCTATACTTACCTCAAACTAAACTATTTGAAATCGTTAATATCATAAGGCTAATGAAAAACTCGAAAGCACCAGGAGCTGATCTAATCAGAATGGTTGATATTAAAAAACATATTGATATTCTAGGACCGATTGTAACGCATTTAATAAATAAAATTATATCTCAGGGCGAAATTCCATTGAAATTGAAATGCAGTATAATTAGACCAATATACAAAGGAGGTGATCATTCATTATTAGGAAATTATAGACCTATTAGTATTCTACCTGCTCTTGAAAAGATCTTTGAAAAATATGTATTATTAAAATTAACAAAATATCTCGATCTTTTTGGAATAATTGATACTAACCAACACGGTTTTCAAAAAAAGAAGAGTACTGAAACTCTTCTCCAAAATTTTGCTAATTATGTTAATAATGAACTAAGTAATAGAAAACATGTATTAATATTATTTATAGATTTTTCTAAGGCTTTTGATACTATAGATCATTGTAAACTATTAAAATGTTTAAATATAATCGGAATAAGAGGACCATTACTTAACCTCTTCAAAAACTACCTAACTAACAGAACAATGTCCGTAAGTATCGATAGTGCACAAAGCAGTAATAGAAATATCAAAGCAGGTGTCCCCCAGGGTTCCATATTAGGACCCATATTGTATATAATATATGTTTCATTCGTTAAAAATATTTTTTCACATGTTAAACACTTTGTTTATGCAGACGATACTGCTCTAGTTGTTTCGCATAGGGATATTAATAAATGTACTGAAATGTTGCAGGATGACTTTAATATTTTACAAATTTGGTGTCATGATGCGGGTCTTTTAATAAATGCCAAAAAAAGTCAATTAATGCATGTTAGATCGCCACACGCCAAAACAAATATGATACCTGTTGATAACTTTTTTAAGTGGAATATTCATGTTATGAAAACATGCAAACGGTTAAGATCTGTAGTTAGTCAACTACACAAATTAAAGTTTTTAGTTCCTCTCTCCACAACTAGATTAGTATATTTGTCTCTGGGAGAATCTATAATAAGATACGAGATCACTGCTTGGGGACATTCTTGTGCAACAAACATTAAATATGTACAAAATGTTCAAAATGCACTTGTCAAATTGATTGCACCCAATTATGTATACAATCAGAGGAATAATACCCCATTTATGTATGATAAATTAAATGTTTTACCAGTTAAGGGTATTTTATGGAGCAAAATTATTATCCAACAGATGTTCAGCTCGATATATAAACATAAATTAGAACACAGCTATCTAACAAGATTGACATCTGTTGATGGCCTAGTAGTACCAAAATTTAAAAATAAATATGGACAACGTACGTTGGATTATATTGTTCCAAAAGTATTTAATTTGTTGCCACTTGACATGAAAACATGTCATTGTAAAAATAAAATTAAGTTTCTATTACGCAAGTGGTTAGTAGATAAAACGTTCCTTTATTGATTTATTATTTATGTAATGTTTATGGAATACATTTCTTATATTTTTTATTTATTATAATTTTTTTACATTTATATATATATTTTTTTTTAAATTTTATTTTTTTATTTTTTTATCCCTCATTGAATACATTTTTGTTATTTTCTTGGGTTAACCTTTTCTTTTCTTTTATTACTTTCTTACTTTCATATTTCATTTACATCTTTTAAATCTTAATTTTAATATGTACTTTTAATTTTCTTACTATTTTTTATTTTTTTCTGTAGATATGAATTGAAATTCTCGATTTACTTTACTTTGTTTAATTTATTTTTTTATCTTGTTTTGATTACATTTATGAGCACACACTATTTATATATGTGTCTATTATTTTTTTTTCTTATATTTAAAATATATTTAAGTAAATTACTATTCTTTAATTTTAATTGTATTATTTTACTCTATTTTCTTACTTAAAAAAATATCTTTAAACTATTTTTATGTTTATTATTTTATACGTATACAGTATTATGTCTGTACTCTTCTTATTTGATTATTAATTAAAACTAATGTCTGAGCACCCGATGACAAACTATTATTGAATAGTTTATGGGGACAAAATATATCTTAATACTTTGTTTTCTTTATAATGTATTAATATTGTAATAATATGTATATTTTATTGAATAAAGACTCTATAAAAATAAAAAATAAAAAAATAAAATTCCATTTCTTTCCAAGGTTTATTTATTGAACACTTTATATACAAATGCAATTTAAATACATGAAAGGAAGGGAAAATTTCCTTAAACCTATTTCCTTCCCCCTACCTAGACCGTTCGCCGAAACAAAAAATAATAAAAAATCTACTCTTTACTATAATAAGGGGAGAGGAGATGGGAAGAAAAGCAGAATGAGAAAGAAACAATTAATTATTGTAATTTTTCGTTCTTTTGGCTCCTATTTCTCTCTCCTTCTAAACTCATCACATGATTCCACATTCCTCATTCTTCAATATGTATAACATATTGTGTTTTTATTTTAATTAATAAGAGTATGTGCAAGCCTTATCTTTTCATTATAAAATAACTAAAATTTTCCAAATATAAGGTTTATTCGTGTATGTATCTTTTTATGCATATTTTGTTACAAATTTAGTACAAATTTTTAACCAGTCTATCGGTTGCCTCTATAGTGTAGTGGTAAAGACGCTTGACTCACACACAGAAGATTCCAGGTTCGATTCCCGGTGAGAACACAAAAATTAAAATGTTCTTTTTCTTAAGCCTGAGCATACCGTGGTGTAATTCACCACTGTAATTGGGCCTCCTGGCGTTTTGTGGTGCTAAAAAAATTATGAAATCATCTCCTTATTTTAAAGTTGGCTAAAAGATATTCTTTTTAGTATTAAGTCCGCCAAAGCACTTATTCTTTGTACTTGAAGATTTTAATGAATACAATGGATTATGATTTCCGGATGATCTTTTTATGAAAACCGTTGCATATTAAATAAACTTTATATTTCGGATGTCATACCGGTACAGTGAGTTCAAGTGTACAAAATACTGTAATTTTTTATTTTTTATTATTTATTACTAAAAATATGTTTAAATCGTTTTTAAGGTTCTTCGATAAAAATTGGCAACAAATTTGAGCACAAATAGATATTCTTTTATGTAAAATTAATTCTGATAAAATAAAAACAGCATGTCATCAACAATGTTTTGAGTACGAACAAATAGTTGTAGACACACTGGATTTTCTCCCTAGGGAGTTATTTAAATCTAAATATGTTGCAACAGAGAAGAAAAACATTTTGAGAAGGGTATATGGAAGTCTAGGCATTTACTGGGCTTATGACTGGTTTAAGTGACCACTCTACATGCTGTGTTACATTCACTCTTTTGAAGTAAATAAAACAACACAATTAATAATTATAAATGGAACATAAATATAAATTCAAAAACATACCGATAATAATTTTAAAAATTAAAGCATAAATACGAATAGGAAAAAACACCATAATAATTATATAAGAAACCTAAACATAAACATAAACCGAAAATAATTCAAATTGAAGAATCAATTTAAATACAATTTGGCTTGTTTAAGTACCCACTTTATAAACTGTGTAATATTAACCATTTTGTGTTCTTATCAAAAATCATAAAAATTTTCTCAACGTTGATTTTGAAAGTAAACTAGTTAAAACGTTTAATTTTGATGAGATTTTACCGAACTACGTAATTTAAAAATTATATTACCACACTTAAAAGCTATCGTAAGTAAATGCTTTAAAAAAGATCAAACAACAAAATTATAATAATCTTCAAAAAAATTCATCAACAAACCAAACGAAATTATTTTGATGTTTTTGTCCAAAAAGAGAGGTAGTGTTTTTATTCTTACAAGACAAGTTATTCTTAATTGTTTAGTTTTACTAGCTACAAAACTATGTCAAATATATGCCTGCATGTAGGCAATCGCGTGAACATTGCAAATCGCTTAGTTTGTAATGGAAGAAGACTAGAAAAACAACTTGTCTGTACCTTATGCTCTCCTAATGCAATATTTATCCAAATAATCTATTATGTTGGACTATGGGATAGAAGAAAACAATCATAGATAATTTAATTTCAGCTTCTGCGCTCCTAATGAATTTGCGCATGAAATCCATCTACGATTTTTAATTCAACGTAATAGGTTGACTGTCAATCAGTTTTCACGCTGGAAATCCAATAGAGCTTACTAGTGCTCTATGTTCTCCTGATCCATTTGAACATAAAACGCATTATTTTTTTTGTTTTTTGACGGAATTTACATACTTGTAGGGAAAATAGTAAATATTTGTTAAAATGAGACAGATCCGAGGAGTGAGGACGACGTATCGGCCTCTGTCTATACTTCATTATTTCTCCTTTTCTACAACTTATATATTTTATCTTGTTCTTGTAGCGTTTTTTAATCTTTGTGGTCAGTGTTATGTATCAGGAAGTTAGGAATTCTGAAAGATAAAGCAATGAATTGAATGACTTCTAACGAGACAGCCATCGAACGAGACAGAAATTTTAACAAAACGAATGGGTGTCAACTAATGTAATGTTTACATTTGTAAAACAAAACACTCTGCACTTCAGTATAAAGCATGTTGAACGTAAAATCATTTTATTAATTTTTATATTTATTAAATCATTTGAATAAACCTACTGGTCACATAGACGAAGGTCGACGTGAGACAACAACATGGATCTCGGGTGCAGGGCGCAACTCAACTCTTATACAGTAGCGATGGAAATTAATGCTAATAAAATTAAACTTGCGTAACATTTTTGTTAGACCAAAGTGGAAATACCTGTAGTACTTTTGCAGTTTCCTCATTTATAAATGCTTGTGTCAACTACTAGAAATGCGAAACCCACCGACTGTTTTTTTATAACTGGTACTTTATTCGTTATATCTGCGTTCAATAGAGTTAATATCTTTACAACATAATATAATTCTATAGTCTTTCAATCAAAAATATTAAAAAAATGTACAAGAACCTAAATAGAAGAACATAAAATATGTGGCAATGACAAAGGAGGTCGTTAAATAATGGTATACAATATATTTCAAAACACGTACATATTTTATAAGTGTACATGGCGTTAATGCTTTTGATAAATATAAACATAAATCCATTTAACAAAACAGTGTTCTATTACGAAATTCTTAATTAATATAATAATTATATATCTATACAAATTACACAGTTGCTTTGTACATTGTTCTATGTAATAACTTTGCGGTTTTTATATTTGAAATAGCTTAAGTCCAAAATTATCGATTTGCTGGTTTAGTTCTATATTTGGAGTATATTTAATGCCCTAGGTATAATACTAATTGTCTCCTGCTAAGAGATTAGAACTTCTCAACCGTTTTTGGAATAAAATAATGAACCTTTTACGAAATTTAAAAAAATACACACAGACGCCTTCATTTAGGTAATGTCGCATGCATAAATAAAAAAATGGTAAAACTCTAAAAAAAATAGCATATCGGCAACACCATATAAGGTAGGTATATTCTTTTACCGTGCAAGAATTATATTGTTCTTCTTTCTTCAATCAATTTCGCAAATAATTTTTTTGTCAAAACGCGGTGTTCAAACTACGAACGCAGTTTGATCATCACTAAACTGTCGTTTATATTTGAGTATCGATCGGTTTTCACGGCATGCAAGGTATTAGATGCAGCTCACCTTTTGCATGTTATGTTCTCCCAATGAATTGGCACTGGAAATGCACTGTGTTTAGCGTAAATATGATGTACTTTAAATGTGCATCGCAATATTTATCATCTTATAGTACCAGGGAAGCACGAAATCAAGGATGTCTTGAAGTCATGTCAATGTGTATCAAGGCGCTTGTATTGTAGAAGGTTGTATATATACATAGATCATACTTATTTAATATACCTCCTTATTATGGATTATTAAATAACTTATTAATCACATTGTATTTCTTAACAAGCATAATTTTTTTTAATGTTTTTTGTATATTGATGCGTCATAATATGGGAAAGTAAATTTGTTAATTTAAATTTAAAAGAGTCCCGGCTTAACGCGGAATTTTTTAACGCATCGGAACATAAACAAATATAATTGTGCCATAATAAAATTGTGCGTATAAAATTAATCGAACACTCCGCATACACATAACGGTCATAACAGTTTTTTAAGAACTATGTGATTGTTTTACGAAAAATCTTGCATAAAAAAAAACAATATGGTTGAAAATTTCCAAAGGAATTATAATGCGGATAACATAAACAATAATTGTTTATCATAATGATATTGACCAAATTCATAAAAAAACAATGCCATGTGAATAATATTGAAGTTTTTTGTAAATATTTGAAAAAAACTCAACAGTTAAAATGTAAAGAAATCATTCAATTTTGCCATTGTCAAACGCCGTTCTTTCATAATTGCACAATTGAAAAAAAATAGATAAAAACAAGAATTCTATGACGCATATTTGATACAAAATATTTTAAAAGATTCATATGTATAACTAAATTAATATAATTTTTCAACTGGCAGATTACGCATTTAGAAATTAAGACTAAAGTAAAATTATAAACACAAAGTATTTCATTTAAAAATATACACTAAACTCAATAATTTGCCGTTTTAGGTCGCAATGTCCCAAGATAAATTATTAAAAGAAAAAGTAGACTTACTTTCGAAGTATTTTCAAGCGTTTGTATTTTTTAAAGGTGAACACTGCATTTACTGGAAAGACTTCAAAAGTTTCTCCCAGCCTTTACCAAAAAATATGTATCCCAATCTGTTATATTATATTCTCTGTGCTCTGTTAATACTTGTCATTTTGACGCCAATACAAAACTCATAGGTCGTCTGAAGCATTTGCAGAATCAAAACATCCGCTTTATTTTTAATCATTAGTAGTATGAACATGTATTACCCTTTCGCTCCAAACTAAAGTGCCTTCTTTTATATCAGCGCATAAACTCTCAGTTTTTTATAAATTTCTTCACAGCCTATGCGCTCCAAAATATCCTGCGGATAATTCTATTTATGTTTTTGATAATAGTCCTTTGCTTCGCTCTTCTCAGGAGAGAACACTTTCTTTTCCTCGACGTGGTACATTATATTTCAGAAATTTTTGTTCTGTTCAAGATGTAAGAATTTGTAATGAATTACTTCTTTATGAGAAAATGGAAGTTCTCTGGCCACGTTCAACAAACGCCTTAAACATTACTCCTTAGAACTCTAACCTAGCTTCATTAAATTGTTTCTAAAAATAATAGGACTAATAACAAGACTCACTACCTTCTATTTGGAAACAAGAGTAATGAATCTATTGATGTCTTTATTGGTGTTGATCGTCTGGAGAAAAAAAATATCACTAAGTACTTGGGACTGTTAGTGGACTCGCAGCTTACTTGGAATGAACATGTTGAGCGCGTGAAAGGAAAGATTGTCCCTGTAGCTGGAATACTGTACAGATTTCAGAGAATGCTTCCAGTTTCGCTGCTTCGAGCAATCTATTTTTCTATGGTCCATTCGCATTTATCATACCTATGCTGTGTTTGGGGTTTTGCAACTAAGAGCAAAATTTCTGAGGTGCAGATTATTCAGAATAGAGCGATCAGAAATGTGTTTCACCTACCGTATGATACTCATGTAAGGGACATTTATTTTGAAACAAAAATCATGCCTTTTAGCATGCTTTCCTATTTCGAGATAACTGACACTATCATTAATACTACTCTCGACTCAATGCACAGTAACATAAAGCCAGCTTTCATTGGAGACATCCATCGGTACAGTACTCGATCAAAAAACAATATATATATTGGATCTGTGAAGTCTACGAAGTTTGGTACTAGATCTTTACAATACATAGGTTTCAAGGAATTTAATAAATTGCCACAAAAATTTAAAGTACCTATTTCAAAATATAGAAACAGGACGTGCGAATTGAAGAATTATTTTTTCCAGAAGTACTTTGAATAAATAATGTTAGTTTATAGAGAATGCGCATCTTGAACATACATATACCTTTTAATATTTCACCGTTTTTGCTTGTATATGTAATTTTTAATACTATTTAAATGTTTTTTGAGTTTTTTTCTTTTTATATACTTTTTTTGGCTTGTATACATAATTTCAATTTTTTCAATGTTTTTGATAAAAAAAATTAACCTGTTTTGGGTGTGCGCATATTTTGTTAATTAAAAAAATGATTTTATTTTGTACTAGTTCAGTATGTATCTATACATCCATGTAATTTTTAAACTTTTTCAATTTTCTTTCCCAGATTGCATAATGTAAACCTTATTTTGAATTTATTTCCATGCCTAGTATTCTGTTTATTCTGTTATTTTCAAGTATTTTTCATACCCTTTTTAATTTGTAGTATATCATAATTTTAATTTTTCTGCTTTTGTTAAATAATATTATAGTTTAAAATTTAAAAACGTCTCTAAAAAAATTATTATCCGTATGTCCCTAAATGAGTTTTTTTTTAAAAAACTCCTTGGGAATATTGTATATAATTATGTATAATATGTTTTCAATATAATAAAAAAAAAAAAAAAAAATATTTTTATTTCATTTCTTTCAAAGGTTTATTTATTGAATACTTTATACACATATAAGGGCGGTCATATTGCCTTAAGGCAATTTCTTTCTTCCTACGCGAACCATTAAGGTTGAGAAAATAAATAGTTCACGGACATGTCATCATTATTCCCTCTCCGCACCTAAAAGTGCAATGGACACTGCATTGGTACATCAAATGCAACGGATCTTGATCATTTTTGCTACATGAAGGTAAGGTTTTCAGTCTTACGCTTCAGGTACCAGTCCAGGAACTATGAAATGTTCATGTGTGAAAACAACCCCTTAAATAAATATTTCATATCAACCGTGTCGGTAGCTGAACCAGAAACCTCTTGCATGGTGGGCAAATGCACCGACCATTACACCACAAGGCCAACAAATGGACATATTCTAGGTAGTTTCCGAATATAATAATTAATCTTATAATACAGAACCTTATAATTTAAAACAAAATATGAAACAAAAATCAACTAAAAATCTACACTTTACTATGAAGAAAAGAAGAAAGAGAAGATAGGAAGGAAAACCGAATGAGAAAGAAACAACTCAAGTATTTAGATAGTGATATTTCAATCTTTCGGCTCCTATTTCTCTCTTCTTCTAAACTTATCACATGATTCCACATTCCTGATACTTCAATATTCTTTTTTTTTCTTTTCTTTTTTTTTTGCCCCACAACGGGCCAGGAGGCCCAATGAAAGTGGTGAATTACATCACGGAACACCCAGGCTTGAGAAAAATCACATTTAATATTTGTTTTCTTACCGGGAATTGAACCCGGAACCTTCCGCGTGTGAGCCAAAAGTCTTGACCACTACACCACGAAAGCCGCCTTTATGTATAATATGTAAAACATAATGTATTTTTATTTAAATTAATTCGAGTATGTGCAAGCCTTATTTAAAAATAGCTGTAATTTTCCATCAATTAGTTTTTTTCGTGAATGTATCTTTTTATGTATATTTTGTTATTTAGTACAAATTTTTGAACAGTCTGTTTTTAAGGTTGGCTGGAAGATATTGCTTTTAGTATTAAGTCCACCAAAGAACTCATTCTTTGTGCTTGAAAATTTGAATAAATATAATGAATTATGATTTCCGGATGATGTTTTTATAAAAACCGTTGCATGTTAAATAATCTTTATATTTTGGTTGTCATACCGGCCCGACACAGTGCGTTCAAGTGTAATAAAATACGATTTTTATTTTTTTGATTATTTTTTACTAAACATATGTTTCAAATATTATTTTAACCTTTTTTAAAGTTCTTCGATAAAAATAGGCAACCGATTGAAGCACAAATGTATTTTTTTTAAATTGACGTTATTGATGATATTTTCATTATTTATAAATAAATATATTTTTTAACTATATGTTGATTAAAAAAAAAGTACAATCGTAGAATGGATTTCATGCGCAAATTCATTAGGAGCGCATAAACTGAAATTAAATTATCTATGATTGTTTTCTTCCAATAATATCCCATAGTCCAACATAATAGATGATTTGAGCAAATATTGTATTAGGAGAACATAAGGTAGAGACAAGTTATTTTTCTAGTCTTCTTCCATTACAAACTAAGCGATTTGCGATGTTCACGCAATTGCCTAAATGCAAGCATATATCTGACATTGTTTTTTAGCTAATAAAACGAAATAAATCAGAGTAACTTGTCTTGTATGAATCAAAGCAGGACCTCTCTTTTTGGACAAAAACATCAAAATAATTTCGTTTGGTATGTTAATTTATATTTTTAAAGATTATTATTATTCTGATGTTTTATTTTGGTTGAAGCATTTACTTACAATAGGTTTTTACAACTGAATGGATAAATTATTTTTAAAAGCGCATTTTAAAAATGAGAAAAAGAGGTCATAGAGTAGAGAGGAAACACGTCCAAAGCATGCGTCAGTTGCTTCAGTCGTATTCCACTCGTAGACGAAAGCAAGCATCAAATATTGGCGTGTTGCGACTAGTCCCCGTATTTTATACTACCGTATATAATTTTTAAGTATTTTTTATTAAACTGTGAAGTATTTGATTAACTTTTGATAAATAAAATACAAATACTTATAAAGAAATATTCAAGTTTAATGAAGCCTTTTTTGGATTTTTTGTTTTACGAAAGAATATTTCGCGTCGATTTTAATTACCCTTCCACCCCCTGCTCTAGACACCTAATTTTGTTGAAATCATATATTAAGCTTTATAACAAGAGGCAAGAAAAAAAGATTTAAAACATTTCGTAAAAGTTTTGCCAGGAAATCCTCAAAAATCAATACCAAGGAGAGGATATTATCAAAAATGCTTCTTGAGTCAACGGATCTCTGTGAATCCTCTAAAAATTACCAAAAAAAAGTAGTATTCATCGGAAGCGCGAGAGGTGCTCGTACTTTTTAAATTTTAGAAATACAACAAAGTTGTAGAGAAGAAACACAAAATAAGAATATATGTTTACAAACATGTAAATGGTGAAATAGACAGACAGTTGAAAAATATATTTATTTATAAATAATAAAAACATTATCAATAACGTCAAATAAAAAAAATATATATTTGTGCTTCAATCGGTTGCCTATTTTTATCGAAGAACTTTAAAAAATGTTAAAATAATATTTAAAACATATGTTTAGTAATAAATAATCAAAAAAAAAAAAATCGTATTTTATTACACTTGAACGCACTGTGCCGGGCCGGTATGACAATAGAAATATAAAGATCATTCAATATGCAACGGTTTTTATCAAAAGATCATCTGGAAATCATAATTCATTATATTTATTCAAATCTTCAAGCACAAAGAATGAGTTCTTTGGTGGACTTAATACTAAAAGCAATATTTTCCAGCCAACCTTAAAAACAGACGGTTCAAAAATTTGTACTAAATAAGAAAATATGCATAAAAAGATACATACACGAAAAAAACTAATTAATGGAAAATTACAGCTATTTTTAAATAAGGCTTGCACATACTCGTATTAATTTAAATAAAAATACATTATGTTTTACATATTATTCATAAAGGCGGCCTTCTTGGTGTAGTGGTCAAGACTTTTGGCTCACACACGAAAGGTTCCGGGTTCGATTCCCGGTAAGAACACAAATATTAAATGTGATTTTACTCAAGCCTGGGTGTTCCGTGATGTAACTCACCACTTTCATTGGGCCTCCTGGCCTGTTGTGGGGCAAAAAAAAGAAAAGAAAAAAAAAAGAATATTGAAGTATCAGGAATGTGGAATCATGTGATGAGTTTAGAAAAAGAGAGAAATAGGAGCCAAAAGATTGAAATATCACTATCTAAATACTTGAGTTGTTTCTTTCTCATTCGGTTTTCCTTCCTATCTTCGCTTTCTTCTTTTCTTCATAGTAAAGTGTAGATTTTTAGTTGATTTTTGTTTTATATTTTGTTTTAAATTATAAGGTTCTTATTATTATATTCGGAAACTACCTAGAATATGTCCATTTGTTGGCCTTGTGGTGTAATGGTCGGTGCATTTGCCCACCATGCAAGAGGTTTCTGGTTCAGCTACCGACACGGTTGATATGAAATATTTATTTAAGGGTTTGTTTTCACACATGAACATTTCATAGTTCCTGGACTGGTACCTGAAGCGTAAGACTGAATACCTTACTTTCATGTAGCAAAAATGATCAAGATCCGCTGCATTTGGTGTACCAATGCAGTGCCCTTTGCACTTTTAGGTGCGGAGAGGGAATAATGATGACATGTCCGTGAACTATTTATTTTCTCAAACTTAATGGTTCGCGTAGGAAGAAAGAAATTGACTTAAGGCAATATGACCGCCCTTATATGTGTATAAAGTATTCAATAAATAAACCTTTGAATGAAATGAAATAAAAATATTCTTCTTGGAAAAAAATTAATGAAGCTAGGTTAGAGTTCTAAGGAGTAATGTTTTATGCGTTTGATGAACGTGGCCAAAGAAGGTCCAGATTCTCATAAAGAGGTAGCTCATTACGAATTCTTACATCTTGAACAGAACAAAAATTTCTGAAATATAATGTACTACGTTGAGGAATAGAAAGTGTTCTCTCCTGAGAAGAGCGAAGCAGAGGACTATTATCAGAAAGAAAAATAGAATTATCCGCAGAATATTTTGGAGCGCATAGGCTGTGAAGAAATTTATAAAAAAGTTAGAGTTTATGCGCTGATATAAAAGAAAGCACTTTAGTTTGGAGCGAAAAGGTTATACATGTTCATACTACGAATGATTAAAAGTAAAGCGGATGTTTTGATTCTGCAAATGCTTCAGACGACCTATGAGTTTTGTATTGGCGTTAAAATGACAAATATCAACAGAACACGGAGAATATAATATAACAGATTGGGATACATATTTTTTGGTAAAGGCTGGGAGAAACTTCAGAAGTCTTTCCAATAAATGCAGTGTTCACCTTTAAAAAATACAAACGCTTGAAAATACTTCTAATGTAAGTCTACTTTTTCTTTTAATATATTTATCTTGGGACATTGCGATCTAAAACGGCAAATTATTGAGTTTAGTGTATGTTTTTAAATGAAATACTTTGTGTTTATAATTATACTTCAGTCTTAATTTCTAAATGCGTAATCTGCCAGTTGAAAAATTATATTAATTTAGTTATACATGTGAAACTTTAAAAATATTTTGTTTCAAATATGCGTCATAGAATTCTAGTTTTTATCTATTTTTTTTCAATTGTGCAATTATGAAAGAACGGCGTTTGACAATGGCAAAATTGAATGATTTCTGTACATTTTTACTGTTGAGTTTTTTTTGAATATTTACAAAAAACTTCAATATTATTCACATCGCATTGTTTTTTTTATGAATTTGGTCAATATCATTATGATAAACAATTATTGTTTATAATATCCGCATTATAATTCCTATGGAAATTTTCAACCATATTGTTTTTTTTATGCAAGATTTTTTGTAAAACAATCACATAGTTCTTAAAAAACTGTTATGACCGTTATGACCGTTATGTGTATGCGGAGTATTCGATTAGTTTTATACGCACAATTTTATTATGGCACAATTATATTTATTTATGTTCCGATGCGTTAAAAAATTCCGCGTTAAGTCGGGACTCTTTTGAATTAAAATTAACAAATTATTTTTACATATTATGACGCATCAATATACAAAAAACATTTAAAAAAAATATGCATGTCAAGAAATACAATGTGACTAATAAGTTATTTAATAATCCATAATAAAGCATGTATATTAAATGAAAATGATCTATGTATATATACAACCTACTACAATACAAGCGCCTTGATACATTGACATGACTTCAAGACATCCTTGATTTCGTGCTTCCCTGGTACTATAAGATGATAAATGTTGCGATGCACATTTAAAGTGCATCATATTTACGCTAAACACAGTGCATTTCCAGTGCCAATTCATTGGGAGAACATAACATGCAAAAGGTGAGCTGCATCTAATACCTTGCATGCCGTGAAAACCGATCGATACTTAAATATAAACGACAGTTTAGTGATGATCAAACTGCGTTCGTAGTTTGAACACCGCGTTTTGACAAAAAAATTATTTGCGAAATTGATTGAAGAAAGAAGAACAATTTAATTTTAGCACGGTAAAAGAATATACCTACCTAATATGGTGTTGCCGATATGCTATTTATTTTAGAGTTTAACCATTTCTTTATTTATGCATGCGACATAACCTAAATGAAGGCGTCTGCATGTATTTTTTTAAATTTCGTAAAAGGTTTATTCCAAAAATGGTTGAGAAGTTCTAATCTCTTAGCAGGAGACAATTAGTATTATACCTAGGGCATTAAATATACTCCAAATATAGAACAAAACCAGCAAATCGATAATTTTGGACTTTAGCTATTTCAAATATAAAAACCGCAAAGCTATTACATAGAACAATGTACAAAGCAACTGTGTAATTTGTATAGAAATATAATTATTATATTATTTAAGAATTTCGTAATAGAACACTGTTTTGTTAAATGGATTTATGTTTATGTTTATCAAAAGCATTTGTGCCGTGTACACTTATAAAATAAAAACAGTAGAACCATAATGAGACTACTTGCACATGCTTATCCTAATTCTAGCCCAAGCAGTAACCCCTTAAAACTTGTTAGTCGGCTCCGCTCCACGATACGTCAATTTTGATTTAAAAATACAAACTTGGCAAAAATATTGCTGCATCATGTCGATTTAATTGATTGTACGATAATTAATTGTACTATCCTGAGTTTGTTTACCGCTAAAATATACTGGTTGCATTTTAACTCAGTTAACCGTTATCTTTCTGTTTCCCTGCTATAAAGCCTTTGAGAACAATGTAAACTGAATTGCGTTTTTGTTGTTAAGCAACAGAATCGCCACGTGCAGTTTGTTATTTTCATTTGGAATCTTAACCTTCATCAATATGCTCTCCTGATACAAATGCTCTTTAAAATCCGATGAAGGTGACATATAGGTACGTAGTAAGGGTACATTAATATTAGACACAATGTAATCAATTATTTTTTTCTGGTTTGATATTAGTATGCTTAAAATATTTATTTGTGAAAACATTGAAAAGAATTTTAATTAATAAAACCAAGTACCTTTCATCATCATTATTCCCTGTCCGCACCTAATGGTGCATAGGAAACTGCATTCGTACAACAATCACAACGTATCTTGACCATTTTTCGTTACAAGATGGCAATATGATCAGTCTTACGCTTCAGATATCAGCCCTGGGACTTATTTATTAGATGTTCTAGTGTAAAAAGATCTTTATAAATAAATCAATCATTTCAGGAATCGAATCCGAGACTTCTTGCATGGTAGGCAAATGCGCTGACCATTACACCACGAGGCTGACAGTACTCTTACGAAAATATAATTTGTTCGTTTAAGTCAAAAGTTTATTTTACGAATCACGGCTGTAGAACTTAGGTTTTAGATTACATTAAATAAACCCGAATAAACCCGCAAAAGAGAAATATTTTAGTTCTATTTCTCACATATTAAATTGTTTAAACCACTTCCAAAAATTACTGGTGCTGGGAAAATGGAATCGAGTTGCTGTACTGTGGGATTTGAACCTCAGAACTTTGGTCCGTGAGTTAACAATATTACCACGAGACCACAACCTACTTCAATACATACGTATTATTAAAATAATACGTCAGTTAAAAAAAAGGTTGGAATTTCAATATTAAAATCACACACTACTTTGAATGAAAATTAAATCTAGGTACTTAAGTAAAAATAAATTGAACGTTCTAATGTTTAAACGATACAGTGATTTTAAAAAGACTAGATTCAGTGTTTGAATTCAATATTGAAATTATAAAAAAAAAGGAGCTTCACAAAATGAACATTGAAAAAAAAAAATAAATAAATGAAATTGTTTTTTAAAAGTTTTTTTTAATAAACAAAATACACAGTAATTTATTTAAGATTATTTTCTTATGTAAAATTAAACATTTAATAAAAATATTCAGTAGACACTTAGGGGAAAAATTTTATATTCCGTTATTTAAAAGTGTGTTGTCATTTGTGGTCTCCTAATTTTCCCGAATATTTTCATTTCAGTAACTTCAAGTAAATGCTAGAAAATGAACCTCAGAATTCTTATCCGTGAGTCCGTGACAATACCACGGAACCACAATTCGATTCAAAACATATGTACGTAGTGTATTATATTTGTAGATAATTTCAGTCAATTTTCTAAACTAAAACCAAATGAAATGTTTGAAATATTTTTGATCAAAAAGAGAGGTATGTTTTTATTATTTCTAAAATCTAATTTTAAATTTTTGGTTTTACTATCTAAAAATCCATGTGAAATAAACGCCTGCAATTAGACAATCGCGCGAGCAAAGCAAATCGCTTGGTTTGTTATGGAAGAAGACTAGATAAATAACTATCCTGCACCTTATTTTACCCTGATACAATATTGCCCAAGAAATCTATTGTGATGCTAAAGGATTGAATAGTCAGAAAATAAAAAAAAATAACCTCATTTCATCTTATGCACTCTTAATCAATTTGCGCATGAAAGTCATTGTTTAAATTATGACACACTTCAAACTACGAAAACGGTTTATTTTTAAACCGACGTTATTGGTTGTGTGTCAATCAGTTTTCGCGCAAAAATCAAATAAATTAACCTCTCTACACACTATGTTCTCCTTATGAATGCGCATATGAAATGCATTGTTTTAAAATATCACGTATGAATTTTCTTTCTCAGAAGAATAGCTTTAAAACACAAGTGCACAAAGAATAGTCTAAATTTTTTATTCAGTATTATTTCAATTAGTAAGGATAAAATTAATCAATTTTAAATATACGTTGTATAAAATGTTTTCAGTTTTAACCATTAAATTTACTAGTGATTTACTACCCCACCGGAAAGAGGAACGATTAGAAGATGACATTCTTCAAAATGGAAAATTAGCAAAAAAATGTTTAAGATGTTAGTGATTTTTCAATTTTTTTTTTCATCTATCAATTTTTGTATCAAGAGATTAGGAATACTGATGGGTAAGGCTATTTATGAAATTAATACTAGTGAGATGGCGATATAAAGATAGAAAATTAAGATAAGGGAATGGGTGTCAACAGTTTAAATGTGTTTACGTTAGTAACAAAACACTTCAAAGTTTAATATAAAGCGTATGCAACTTAAAGACATATAACTAACGTTTTTTTAAAAAAAATAGTTTGGTTTTTTCTATGCATAATATGAAAAATGATTGATTGCGCGAGTAATTTTTCCGATTAAAAAATAATTATTGGCATTTTCAAATTCATATATTATTGTTTGCTCAATTAAATGATATTTCCATTTATCATTGTATTTGGTGATCGCAATAAACTATAACGTTGAGAGGAAAGATTTAATGAAGACAATAATTACTTTAAAAATTTTCATGTATAATATAATTTTTTTTCAAAACATACAAATTGTACAAAAAGTATTTAACCTACTTATTAGCCCTAATATTATAACTTAATGAGACGAAGACGTAGTGAATTATTTTAAACAATGTAAAATAAAACATTTGTCAGTGTGTAATAATTTTATGAACGTCAATTATGTTCATGCTATTGTCATATCAAAATTTTCAATTGGTCAACTACGAGGAAAATCCCTCTTTTTCACTCCTCGACTCTATTTTCTAATCCCTTAACATTTGAATTGTTGTCTGACATAATGTTTATTTTTTCTATTTACTGTAAAACATGCTCTCTCATCAAATTTGTGAAACACTTGAACTGGGTGTATAATTTTATAATAATATTTTATATTTTTATGTAACGTATGTTGTTTTTCTTAAATAAATTTAAGAATAATTAAATAACTTTATTCCATATCCTATAGAATAGAGTCTTAGGCGCGTTGTTCCTTGATAATTTACATGAATAATCTTCTCAGAACAATTTCGATTAGTATGTCTCAATATCCTGAATGTAAAGGTGAGTCAATGGTAACACAACTTCAAATTCTTTGGGATAGATTTTTCAGCTTTTCGTTAATCTTTTCGCCATTAACACAGTGCAGGATGAAATGAATTGGCATGGGTTAGCTCAAAGTCTTATATATTAATTGTGTTTTTTGATAAATTGTTTATTTTTATTTAACTGCCCCCGTTTGTCTTTGCCACATATTGTTTGTTCATTTTGTTCAGTTTCTTGAACATATGTTTTTTCATATAACTGATTAAGAGACTAAAGAAATATAATATGTAGTAGATATATCAACTATATTGGATGCAGATATAACGAATAAAGTAAAGCTCAAAGTCTTATGTGTAGATCGTGTTTTTAAATATATTAAATACCATTATTTAACGACTTCCTTTGTCTTTGCCACATATTTTGTGTTCTTTTATTTAGTTTCTTGAACATTTTTTTTTATATTTCTGATTGGAAGACTATAGAAATATACTATGTTGAGAAGATATTAACTCTATTGAATGCAGATATAACGAATATAGTACCAGTTTAAAAAAAAAAGGTCGGTGGGTTTCGCATTTCTAGTAGTTGACACAAGCATTCATAAATTAGGAAACTGCAAAAGTACGACAGGTATTGCCACTTTGGTCTAACAAAAATGTAACGCAAGTTTAATTTTATTAGCATTAATCGCAACTGTATAAGAGTTGAGTTGCGCCCTGCACCCGAGATCCATGTTGTTGTCTCACGTCGACCTTCGTCTATGTGACAAGTAGGTTTATTCAAATGATTTAATAAATATAAAAATTAATAAAATGATTTTACGTTCAACACGCTTTATACTGAAGTGCAGAGTGTTTTGTTTTACAAATGTAAACATTTCATTAGTTGACACCCATTCGTTTTGTTAAAATCTTCTGTCTCGTTCGATGGCTGTCTCGTTAGAAGTCATTCAATTCATTGCTTTACCTTTCAGAATTCCTAACCTCCTGATACATAACACTGACCACAAAGATTAAAAAACGCTACAAGAACAAGATAAAATATATAAGTTGTAGAAAAGGAGAAATAATGAAGTATAGACAGAGGCCGATACGTCGTCCTCACTCCTCGGATCCGTCTTATTTTAATAAATATTTACTATTTTCCCTGTACAAGTATGTAAATTCCGTCAAAAAACAAAAAAATAATGCGTTTTATGTTCAAATGGATTAGGAGAACATAGAGCACTAGTAAGCTCTATTGGATTTCCAGCGTGAAAACTGATTGACAGTCAACCTACGTTGAATTAAAAATCGTAGATGGATTTCATGCGCAAATTCATTAGGAGCGCATAAGCTGAAATTAAATTATCTATGATTGTTTTCTTCTATCCCATAGTCCAACATAATAGATTATTTGGATAAATATTGCATTAGGAGAGCATAATACACAGACAAGTTGTTTTTCTAGTCTTCTTCCATTACAAACTAAGCGATTTGCAATGTTCACGCGATTGCCTAAATGCAGGCATATATTTGACATAGTTTTGTAGCTAGTAAAACCAAACAATTTAGAATAACTTGTCTTGTATGAATAAATACAGGACCTCTCTTTTTGGACCAAATCATAAAAATAATTTCGTTTGGTTTGTTAATTAATTTTTTTAAAGATTATTATTATTCTGATGTTTTATTTTGTATTCCGTAATGAAATTCACCACTGTAATTGGGCCTCCCAGCCTTTTGTGGTGCTAAAAAATTATAAAATTATCTCCTTATATTAAGGTTGGCTAGAAGATATTCCTTTCAGTATTTAGTCTGCCAAAGCACTTATTCTTTGTATTTGAAGATTTTAATAAATACAATGTATTATGATTTCCGGATGATCTTTTTATGAAAATCGTTGCATGTTAAATAAACTTTTTGTTTTGGTTGTCATACCTGCACATTGAGTTCAAGATACAAAAAATACAGTAATTTTTAAATTTATTATTCATTACTAAAAATATGTTTAAATCGTTTTTAAGGTTCTTCGATAAAAATAGGCAAAAAATTTGAGCGCAAATAGATATTCTTTTATTTAAAATTAATTCTGATAAAATAAAAACAGCATGTCATCAACAATGTTTTGAGTATTACCAAATAGTTGTAGACACACTGGATTTTCTCCCTAGGGCGTTATTTAAATCTAAATATGTTGCAACAGAGAAGAAAAACATTTTTGAGAAGGGTATATGGAAGTTTAGGCATTTACTGGGCTTATGACTGGTTTAAGTGGCCACTCTACATACTGTGTTACATTCACTCTTTTGTCCATGTATCTAAAATTGAAGCATCAATGTAAATAAAACAACACAATTAATAATTATAAATGGAAAATAAATATAAATTCAAAAACATACAGATAATAATTTTTAAATTTAAAGCATAAATACGAATAGGAAAAAATACCAATAATAATTATATAAGAAACCTAAACATGAACATAAACCGAAAATAATTCAAATTGAAGAATCAATTTTAATACAACTTGGCTTTTTTAAGTACCCACTTTATATACTGTGTAACATAAACTATTTTGTGTTCTTATGAAAAATCAAAAAAAAATTCTCAACGTTTATTTTGAAAAGTAAACTAGTTAAAACGTTTAATTTTGATGAGATTTTACCGAACTACGTAATTTAAAAATTATATTACAACACTAAAAAGCAATCGTAAGTAATTGCTTCAAAAAAGATCAAACAACAAAATTATAATAATCTTCAAAAAAATTAATTAACAAACCAAACGAAATTATTTTGATGATTTGGTCCAAAAAGAGAGGTCCTGTATTTATTCATACAAGACAAGTTATTCTAAATTGTTTGGTTTTACTAGCTACAAAACTATGTCAAATATATGCCTGCATTTAGGCAATCGCGTGAACATTGCAAATCGCTTAGTTTGTAATGGAAGAAGACTAGAAAAACAACTTGTCTGTGTATTATGCTCTCCTAATGCAATATTTATCCAAATAATCTATTATGTTGGACTATGGGATAGAAGAAAACAATCATAGATAATTTAATTTCAGCTTATGCGCTCCTAATGAATTTGCGCATGAAATCCATCTACGATTTTTAATTCAACGTAATAGGTTGACTGTCAATCAGTTTTCACGCTGGAAATCCAATAGAGCTTACTAGTGCTCTATGTTCTCCTAATCCATTTGAACATAAAACGCATTATTTTTTTGTTTTTTGACGGAATTTACATACTTGTACAGGGAAAATAGTAAATATTTATTAAAATAAGACGGATCCGAGGAGTGAGGACGACGTATCGGCCTCTGTCTATACTTCATTATTTCTCCTTTTCTACAACTTATATATTTTATCTTGTTCTTGTAGCGTTTTTTAATCTTTGTGGTCAGTGTTATGTATCAGGAGGTTAGGAATTCTGAAAGGTAAAGCAATGAATTGAATGACTTCTAACGAGACAGCCATCGAACGAGACAGAAGATTTTAACAAAACGAATGGGTGTCAACTAATGAAATGTTTACATTTGTAAAACAAAACACTCTGCACTTCAGTATAAAGCGTGTTGAACGTAAAATCATTTTATTAATTTTTATATTTATTAAATCATTTGAATAAACCTACTTGTCACATAGACGAAGGTCGACGTGAGACAACAACATGGATCTCGGGTGCAGGGCGCAACTCAACTCTTATACAGTTGCGATTAATGCTAATAAAATTAAACTTGCGTTACATTTTTGTTAGACCAAAGTGGCAATACCTGTCGTACTTTTGCAGTTTCCTAATTTATGAATGCTTGTGTCAACTACTAGAAATGCGAAACCCACCGACCTTTTTTTTTTAAACTGGTACTATATTCGTTATATCTGCATTCAATAGAGTTAATATCTTCTCAACATAGTATATTTCTATAGTCTTCCAATCAGAAATATAAAAAAAAATGTTCAAGAAACTAAATAAAAGAACACAAAATATGTGGCAAAGACAAAGGAAGTCGTTAAATAATGGTATTTAATATATTTAAAAACACGATCTACACATAAGACTTTGAGCTTTACTTTATTCGTTATATCTGCATCCAATAGAGTTGATATATCTACTACATATTATATTTCTTTAGTCTCTTAATCAGTTATATGAAAAAACATATGTTCAAGAAACTGAACAAAATGAACAAACAATATGTGGCAAAGACAAACGGGGGCAGTTAAATAAAAATAAACAATTTATCAAAAAACACAATTAATATATAAGACTTTGAGCTAACCCATGCCAATTCATTTCATCCTGCACTGTGTTAATGGCGAAAAGATTAACGAAAAGCTGAAAAATCTATCCCAAAGAATTTGAAGTTGTGTTACCATTGACTCACCTTTACATTCAGGATATTGAGACATACTAATCGAAATTGTTCTGAGAAGATTATTCATGTAAATTATCAAGGAACAACGCGCCTAAGACTCTATTCTATAGGATATGGAATAAAGTTATTTAATTATTCTTAAATTTATTTAAGAAAAACAACATACGTTACATAAAAATATAAAATATTATTATAAAATTATACACCCAGTTCAAGTGTTTCACAAATTTGATGAGAGAGCATGTTTTACAGTAAATAGAAAAAATAAACATTATGTCAGACAACAATTCAAATGTTAAGGGATTAGAAAATAGAGTCGAGGAGTGAAAAAGAGGGATTTTCCTCGTAGTTGACCAATTGAAAATTTTGATATGACAATAGCATGAACATAATTGAGGTTCATAAAATTATTACACACTGACAAATGTTTTATTTTACATTGTTTAAAATAATTCACTACGTCTTCGTCTCCGGGTAAATTTAAGTTAATTATTAAGTTATAATATTAGGGCTAATAAGTAGGTTAAATACTTTTTGTACAATTTGTATGTTTTTAAAAAAAATTATATTATACATGAAAATTTTTAAAGTAATTATTGTCTTCATTAAATCTTTCCTCTCAACGTTATAGTTTATTGCGATCACCAAATACAATGATAAATGGAAATATCATTTGATTAAATAAACTCAACAGAAAATCCCATATTTCTACTGTGCTAAGTTAAGTTACAAAGTACATTTCTGACGGTATTCACAATTAATAAAATTTCCACATCATATTATAATTGCATATTTTTATTTTTTGAATAAATTTTAATTAATGCTTAGCTTAAATTTACTTAAGCTGATACAACACTTCGTTTCCTGGAAAATTTTGTACATACACACCCGTTTTTAACTTTTCTGTCTCAAATTTGATCGATAAGCGATAAACACATTCCAACCAACTCATTCTTTATAGAATCCTGGTAGGAAATTCATATCAAACGTGTATATTCTAAATTATAAAAATTCGAATCACTAAATAAATAACATAGCTCTAGCACAAAAGCAAGTCTCTTTTCTGAAAAGTTACACTTATAACATTAAAAAGTATAAAAGAAGATTGTGATCGAAAAAAAACACGTATCATGTATGTAACTATATTAATTAATAAAAAAATTAAAAAAACATTTCGAATAAACATTTTATATACACCGTGTCGGAAATTGAACCCGAGACCCCTTACATGGTAGGCAAACGTGCCGACCACTACACCACGAGGTCGATATAGGTTTTTAAAAAAATATTATTCATAAGTAATATTGTTTCTGTGGTGACGGCTGGTTTGACTAGAATAAATTTATCCGAGAGAGGGGAATATTTTAGACGTCCAAAATCAGTAATCAAAGGAACTCAAATCAATCTGTACCATAAAACGTCAAGCGTCCAATGAGACACTGAAAGTAATAAGGTGACTAGGTTTTATTCTTCTGTGGTGGTTTGCTTTAGTTATATGCAAGGTTTTATCGAATATTTTTTTGTTGGTTTTTATGGTTTTATCTTTTAGTTATATTCACTTGACTTAGCACTAACATAGTTGTTATGCCAAATAAAAATTCAAACCAAATTTAAATGAAGTTTAAATCGTTGTTTGATCTATGTTATAAATGTATGTACCAGGAGGTAAGAAATACTGAAAGGTAAGGCTGTTTAGGAAATTGTCACTCGTGAGACGGCAATATAACGAGATAGAAAGTTAGAACAAAAGAATGGGTGTCAACAAATGAAACGTGTTTACATTAAACCGTCTTTAAAAGACGTGCTAGATAGATTGAACAGTGATGCCACGAAGAACTCATACATGTGGTAAAAAAGAGGATGTCTGAGGTGAGAAACTACAAGGTGCGCTCTAAAATTCTTGAAAAATTAAATCGAGAAAAAAAATATTTTAAACATAACAACGGCCTTTTATGGCTTCTGGATTTTGGTACCGAAAACTGCCTTGAGATGGTCACCACACCAAAAAAATAGTTTATATGAACTCGGAACTATTGTTGCATGTCTGTTCTTTATGTTTTATGTTTATTTCAATACAGTGTTATCTTTTATATTACATTTGTTTATTATGTACTAGAACATAATATAAAAATTATATTTATCAGTGCCTCAAGACGGGCCATGCCCAGTGAAGTGTTCATATAGAAAAGAAAAAATATAACGTTTTATGTGAAATAAAAATTAAAATAAAAATAAAAATAAATAAGTAATCAACATCAAAGTAATTAAAACAATTTTAAATATTATTGAAACAAAAAAAAAATACGGCTTTCTAGAAACAATTATTTACCTACTAGTATCTTCCATTCTTTATGAATTTTAAACATAGAGCCGCCTTGCAGATACTATATTTTATATGGAATGAATCACCGATGTCTTGGTACTTATTTCTTAGAGTGTGATGACGTTCTTTGAGGAATGAAAAAAGAAAAAAAAGTGCCGAATACCATTAAGAAAAAATGAATATTTCAGGCATGTGAGAAGTAACAAAAACTATATTATATTACAGTCATTCTGCAAGGAAAGTTTAAAGGAAGACGCAGTGCAATAAAAAGACACATCACATGGCTGAAGAACTTGCGAGAGGTTTTCCGTTGCAGCACTCAATCTTTGTCTGAACAGCTGAAAACTAAATCAAAACTTCTGCCATAAAATCCGACCCCCACGGAAAGAGGAACGATTAGAAGATGACATTCTTCAAAATTGAAAATTAGCAAAAAAATGTTTAAGATGTTGGTGAATTTTTCAATTTTTTTTTTCATCTATCAATTTTTGTATCAAGTGGTTAGGAATACTGATGGGTAAGGCTATTTATGAAATTAATACTAGTGAGATGGCGATATAAAGATAGAAAATTAAGATAAGGGAATGGGTGTCAACAGTTTAAATGTGTTTACGTTAGTAACAAAACACTTCAAAGTTTAATATAAAGCGTATGCAACTTAAAGACATATAACTAACGTTTTTTAAAAAAAATAGTTTGGTTTTTTCTATGCATAATATGAAAAAAACAGAAGAAAAAAAAATTGTTGTGATATCGATCATATCTCGTCACGAAATTCATAATTTTAATGCTGTTATTCTCATTAATATTGTAAATAAATTATAAAGGACCATTTTTTTGTTGATATTTGATTTATGAAGTTTACCTGCACAAGCAAGCGTGTAACGCTCCTCTTGCAGCTACAAAGCGCATATAAATAAATAAAAACAACCATGTAGGTACAGTGTTAAACACCGTTTATGATGTTTTTTTTCGTGTCTTTTTGATTGCGCGAGTAATTTTTCCGATAAAAAAATAATTATTAGCATTTTTAAATTCATATATTATTGTTTGCTCAATAGGTTTCTACAAATAATCTGTAAATAACGCAAACAAAATATAAAGTGACTCGTGAAAAATTCAATATTAAATGTATAAAGATATGTATTTTTATAATTTTGTAAGCCGTTTGTAACGAGTTGTAAATAATGCACCATCTGAAAATGGCAATCAAGTTTAGTATACTGGAAGTTGAACCTCGAACCTTTAATCCGATGAGTCCACGATACAGCATCGAGACCACAACCCGGTTCTAAGTATTTCGTATTTTGAAAAAAATATTCAGTAAGCACTCAGGGGAAAAATATTATTATCGTTTAATATAGGAATTTATCTAAAATACATATAAATTGCACAATTAGCATTTTATTCCATTCTTACCCCTCCACATTATTAAAATTACGAATGAATGCAAACTTAACTAATTGTTATTCTCTACGAATAGCTGGTGGCCAACAAATACACCGAGATATCTGTTTCTCATTCATCATTCATTATTTATTTATTTTTTAATTATGTAATTTTTATTTTCATATATTTTCTCATTTTATATTTTTTAAATTTTAATCGACTATTTCGAGGCTGTCAATTTTTTGTGCATCGAGAAGCTGTGTAAATATTAATTAATTAATTATTAATTATAATAATTTAAAAGTTTATTAATTATGTTGGCGGCATTTTTTTTTTTGTTGTTTATTCACGGACTATGCAATCCATTAGTGACAATAATACATTACATTACAATAAACTTAGTTAAAAAATAAAACACATTTATTAAAACACTTTATAACACTATTCAAATTTTTCATTTATTTATAAATGGCCGTAGCCAATTTTTGCTAATTGTAAAACGTAGTTAAAAAGTAATTAAATATAAGATACATACATAATAAGTTTATAAATCTTGCACACATATTATGATGTACACATAGGTACATTATACATGTTGTAAACTTTGATATAATATTTTTATTAACTTAATTATTTTTAATTTATAATCATACACAGTTATCGGATGTTATATTGAAATAAGATATTATAACGATTAAATAATAAATTTGTTTATATATACACATGCTAAATATATCTGTGTCTTAGGTCTAAAATTGTTTGTAAAAGGTTGATCTCAATTAAAAAACTCACATGTAAAAAAATAACTCGTCCATGGAAGTTGTGTTTTTCATTATAAAAAATAGTTTCAAACACTCCAACATTATAAATTATCCCCACAAAATAACTTTAAATTTACTCCGCCCTAATGCTGTGATTTACAACATTAGCCCTTTTAGATACAAGTCACAGTTATATTTATGTAAATGCAAATGTGTAATTATTGTATTAAAATATAAAACAATAGGTTTATATATGTTATTACACTGCATCTTAAAATATAGAAATGGTATAAGACATTTTCAATATTTCCGCATTTAAATGGTTTTGAAATAAAAATAATTAAAAACATTTCATTTAAGCTTGTTTTCAAAGGTTGTTTTTATGTTTCTAGGAAATAATAAAAGTAAGAAATTTAATGAATAACACTATCAGTTATTCTTGTTTTTTTTAGTGTATTTTAAATTTATGATAACAAATTTAAAAAAAATATAATCTCGATAAAAAATGCACTTAACCTATTTCAAATCCATGTTCCATGCCAAATATAAATCACGCATTCTTCAAGGCATAGCTCGCTCGTACACTGTCTTCCTCTTGAGACGGTCCTGTGCTGCTTTGTGGGTATTTGGCTTTGACAGGTCTGATAATTCAGTGACCAAGTCACTCTACGCACCACGTAGCGTTGCTCGTCGTCACCTTAGTTAGCGTATACGGCATTGGCGTGACTGTCAGTTCTCTAAATTCGAGTAATTAAAGTTTGTTGTTTGGTTTCTTTAACACGACCCAAAACCTAATTTCTTCAGCGGTGATTCGTAAAGAAGTTTTGGCAAATAAATTGTATTCTTTTTTAAAATTTTTTAAAAGGTTCTTTATTTTATTAATTAAATTTCTGTATATAATATAAGTTTTTCGGCGTTTCTTATAAAAATTTGCAGAAATTCCTAATAAATACTTCAGGAACAATAATAATAAAATTATACTAGAAAAAAATGATAACATAGTGTCTTATAATGATAACATATACCGTACTGTAATGTATATACCTATATGTCACCTTCATAGGATTTTAAAGAGCATTTGTATCAGGAGAGCATATTGATGAAGGTTGAGATTCCGAATGAAAATAACAAACTGCACGTGGCAATTCTGTTGCTAAGCAACGAGGCCGCAATGCAGTTCACATTGTTCTTAGAGGCTTTATGCCAGGGAAACAGAAAGGTAACGGTTAAATTTGTGAAAATGGAACTTAAATATTATAGCGGTAAACCAACTCAAGATAGTACAACTAATTATCGTACCATCGATAAATCAACATGATGCTGCAAAATATATTTTAAAATCAAAATAAGAGCATTGTGAATTGGAGCTGACTAACTAATTTTTGAGGGTTACTGCTCGGGCTTAAATGAGGACAAGTGAGTGCGAGTAGTCTCATTGTATTCCCACTGCTATCCCGTTTTTATTTATAACTATGGTTTTGACAGGAATGCATTGAGGTTTCGATGTATGCGAGTTTTATCAAAATAACTGTTCGGTGATTGCCACGGCTTTATGTTGACACTTCGGCATTCCGCGCGCTATTTCCGTCCTTTCTGTTAACACGACCAAAGTTTGGATTGAACAACTGGAAAAAATAGGAGAGCACCAACACGATCGAAAAAGGCTTGAAGCTGCATAAAATTGAAAAAAATGTAGAAAAAGTTTAACAAAAGAAATTCTCCTTCCGCTGTGCATCTAAAATATACAGTTTGTACTCTGTTTGACCGCTGGATGAGATTTTTTACGTTTATGTTTTCTTCATTTTACGTCTTAAAAATTGTCTTTAATATTTACTTCGTATTTCTTAAAATAAACAAAATGTGTACTCTCTGAAAAGAGGAGACGCTTTTTCAATTAATTATATCTCAACCTTCAAATGAAGCTAAATATATGTTTTGTTTTACATTTGTGTCTATTAGTTATATTATGTAGAATATTTTAAAATCACCAAATGTTTGTAAAAAAAAATAAATGTCCGTCTTAAATGTCTGGTACAGATTTTCCTCTATCGATTAAAATTTTAAAAAATATCCCTTCTCGAATACAGTTCCTACTGAAGATTGCTGATCCATCTCGCTCGCCTTTCGGACAAGGTCCTGAGCAGGTGCCTTCCACCTTCGATTTTTTGGAGAGCCTCCTCATTTATAATATGGTCTCTCCAGGAAATTCCTAGTAGTCTTCTATAGGACCACATCTCAAAAGCCTCTAGTCTCCGTTTATCTCTTTCGGATAGGCACCATGTCTCGCAGCCATACATCAAGATATTCCATACATAGGTTAACGGTTGGCTATTTATTTGATAGGTGGTTTTCCACCGCAATATTTCATAGTCCCTAGACTGGTTTGAATCGTAAGGTTGATAGTTTCGTTTTCATGTATATCCTTAGTTATTTCTCATACGCTGCGATTAAAGTAGCAATACAGTGCCCTAAATGGGCTTAAGGAAAATAGTTTCGACGACTTTTTTCTTCTTGTGTAATGTTCTAATAACCATATTAGTATGTTTATAAGCTTAGTAGCCGAGAGTTATCTGACGGAACAAAAAAAAAACATTAAATTGATCAGTAATCCAATTGAAGTTGTTTCGTTTAGTAGAAAAACTTTATTTAAAAATTTATTTTTATTTTATTTAGTTCTATGATTGACTAATTCGAAATTTTCAATATAATACACTTATTTAACAATATTTAGTGTACACTAATCATCCTAATTTAAAGTATTTAAGATGTTTTTTTATATAATATACCCTTATAGCAACTTATGGATTTTCAATACTTATGTATCTAACCTAGTTTTTTAAGTATGTACTTTTATATTTAATTTTGTTTTTTCCTAAATAGGAATTTTCTTATTAGATCACAGGCTTGCAAACTGAAAGAAACGAATAAAAAAAAGATACTATATGTATTGAGTTCAGATTTATAAATCCGAATTTATTCACTATTCAAAAATATTTTAAAAATACAATTTGGTACTAACGCCTTCGTTTAGGCAACCCCGCATGGATAAATAAAGAAATGGTGAAAACACTGAAAAATATACCTAGCATGTCTACAACACCATATATATTTTATTCTTTTGTCTTGTTTGTGCGAGAATTATATTGTTCTTTTTTCTTCAATCAATTTTGCGAAATAAATTTATTAGAATAACTTAAACCGCGAACGCAGTTTCATCATTACTAAACTATATTTTATATTTGAGTATCGATCGGTTCTCACGACATGCAAGATATTGGACAGAGCTCACCTTTTACACCTTATGTTCTTCCATTGATTTGGCACTGGAAATCCACTGTACCCAAGTGAAATGTGATGCACTTTAAACGTGCATCGCAAAATTTATCATCTTCTAGTACCAGGGAAGCACGAAATCAAGAATGTCATTATGTTTCTTGAAGTCATGTTAATGTATGAAGGCGCTTGTATTGTTGAAGGTTATAAACATAATGGATCATACTCATTTTTAATACATGCTACACTTTGCATTAATTTTTTTTTTTATTGTATTGTATTTCTTGATATGTGCTTTTTTTTATTATTTGTTTTGTACACTGATGTGTCTTAATATTTATAAGTTAATGTATTGATCTTAGAGAAGGAGAGTCCAGACTTAACACGGAATTTTTCAACGAGTCAAGACATAAAAAAATGTAATATTCAAATTCTTTCAAAATCGAAAATTAAAAAAATAGATAAAAACCATTATTTTCCAAGGTATATTTGAAACAAAATATTTTTAAAAGTTTTATATGTATAATTCAAATTTAATTACTTTTCAATCGGCTAATTCTGCCTTTTGAAATTTAGACTAATGTAAATAATGATAACAATTTATTTATGAAAAATATTATTATGATTTAAAGAAAACAATTTGGAATAACACCTTCAATTAAAATATACGATCCCTTCTTGGAAGTCATATAAGGAAAATTAAGGCAGCACATCCCTAGAGTATGCGGGACAAAGTAAGTTCCAGGAATCACTGATGATGCCAGGCAACGCTTTGAGGAATACAGGATACTGTTAAACCTGAACCCCTTTTCGGATGCAATACTCAGGCGGAAGAGACAAAGACCGTCTTGGATGCCAGAAGAAGACAAATGGTGGTTAATATGAAACAGAATTTGCTATTGGTTAATTTATGTGACCACTTTAAGCTCCTATAACTAACTATTGGGAAGGCCTTTGAACTCTTTTAGATTTCATTACAATTATTTTTTGAACCAGTTGTATAAAATTATTACAATTATCATTTTTTCTCACAAAATGGTGCCAAGGTAACTGCATTCGTACTTAAACAGCAGCGTTTCATTATATTTTTTGTTTCGTGAAGGTAAGACGATAAGTCTTACGCTATCAATGCTAGGCCAGGGACCGTGAACTATTTTAGTAATGAAACATTTTTTTAATAAATACATTGGTAACCATTTTGTGAATCGAATTTGAGACCTCTTGCATGGAAAGCAAACACGTTTACTGTGTGACTACGAGGCGGGCAAATATGCTTCATAAATTATTTACCTTTTATTAGAATGACCCTGCTTCAATGTGTAAGTAACTGTCGGTGAACTAAGTAAATATACAAATTTCGTTTGTGTTAGTTAGTTTTATTAAAAAATGTTCTTTCATTTACACATAAGCAAAGTTAATTAATGATTTAAATGGACTTTACTCAATCAAAATTTCGATGGGATATATTTATATTTAATGAAAACTGTTTTAAAATAAACTACATAATAAGGTACGTAGATAAGATACTTTCGATAAAATTTGTATAAAAATAAAAAAACAAACTATACGTTTTGTTCCCGTATTTATTTTCGAACTTTTCTCATATTATTATTATGTAATCATTTATTTAATAGAACTGTATGAAACAGTACTTATGATTTTCATGTTTTTAAAATATTTTATTATTTAATTTGTTTTTTACATTTATTTTTGAATTGCTTAAACTTTCTACTGAATATGTTGTATAATTTTGAAGTTTTTTTTTTATAAATCTTGTATAATTTTTAGGTTTAATTTTTTTTAATAAATTTTGGCTAAAATTAAATTTGTTTTTAAAAAAAAAAATATCAAGCCAAATTTGTTAGTATTATAAATGTTTGTAAAAGGCAGATTTACTGTTTAGTTAATAAAATAAAATAAAAATAAGATAACTTAGTTCGTTTATCAAGTGCAGTGACCAACAAAATAGTGTTAGCTACCAGGATAGCATATCTGAGAAAACTATGTTAAAGCTCGTTACCCCCCCCACCCACAACTAAATATTGTTATTACTACGCTGATTCCCCGCCCCTTTTTTTCTCCGCCCATTTTCTCGGAACGTATTTTGTATTTTGTTACCAGGATAACATAAAACAACCAGGGTAGCTAACATGTTCAACTTGCGAGCGGCGCCTGCGTACGGTGTGGATTCCGCCAAATCCTTTTCCTGTTACCTACCATCGTTATATTATTACGTATATATTATTTTCATCGGACTACAGGGATAGAATAAAGAGGATTAAAAAAAAATTAACATTGGTGAGCAGTGACTTTTTAAAACCCATGTTTTCTTTAACTTGTTCTAGAAGATATTAAAAACTCAGGTTTCTTGCTATAAGAAAGGCGGCTTCATGCACTTCGAAGAAAAATAACTATTCTTTACCGAATTTATATTTCAAATTATTATCACTCGCCTTTCCGTGCCCAGTAGTGCATAGACAACTGCAATAACGGACTGAATCTCTACTCAAAAACACCGATCACAGAACAGCGTCTCTGTTTTTCTTGTTATGATTTCTCGTGCTTTTTTAAAAAAATATTTATAGCTGTCGTCACAATTATTCTTTGCGTAGCAGGAATAAATATTTTTTGTACAAAAATCTTGCATTTTTCTTTCCAAACCCAGTGTAAAAATGTCCATTAAAAAAATATAAAAAATACAACATTTTCATTTAAAAAAATTAGAGAGATATATTTATCTTCTAAATCTTGTTTTGTATTGTGACATCAACGCCACTCAAGAGTTAAACAAACATTAAAATCAACATTTCACGCCTATTTTTCCAGGAATTGCACCCAAGACCTCAATATTGATAGGCGAATGCACTAACGTTCGTTACAACACTAGGACTGGATGAGTACTAACAACACTGGCAACTAATAAAATAAAAATGCTAACACTTTGTTTTTAGTCAAATCAGACAATGACAAGTCATGTGCCCTGTAAATGCGTAGACATCCACATTCCCTTTTCAAAAATGTTTTCCTTTATTTTTGCAAGAAAATTAGATCACTTTGTGTTTAACCAATCATTATTTATTTGACTACCGAGAGGTTTTGATTACTTGATTTTTTATTTTTTTTATAAAAAGAAATATTTGTGTTCTTATGATCACCCAAATATTTCATTTTGACGGCTATTTTCAACGAGTTGTAAATACTAGCCACAGGACCACAACCCAATTTAAAGTAGAATGATTAAATTAAATACGTTAAAAGTAGAATGGTATTCCATCAAGAATTGTCAATAAATAATTTAAAGCAAAGCAAAATCAAAGTGGTTTAAATTAAAGCGCTTTAAAAAAATTGTTTTATTAATAACCGCAAAGTTTGTGTCTCAAATATAAACTTTATATTGACATCTGTTGTTTAAATTTTATAACTTTTAGTATTAACAAACACTAAATAATTATTACTGGATATTATTTAATCTTTAAGGCGTTTTTTTTTGTGTGTGATGAGTAAAATTCTGTTATTGTACTCCTAAATGATTTTAAGAATATAATGTTGTATTTAAATGTTATTTTCTTATTATTTATTTACATTTTTATACCAATAATATATTAACAATCAAAAAGTTTTGAAGCTTTTTTCCAAATATCCGCGCATAGAATATTCCTTTCTCAATGTTTTCGCTAAAAACGTGAACTTCGTGCTGCGAAAAACCTACAATTTTTGTTGTCCTGGTATTTTACAATATATTTCATAAACGTTGAACATTGAACATCGATGTACGGAGAACGGAAATGGACCGAGTGGATTCTGTATCGCAGGGTTCCTTCATAACTCTCACGGATATGTTATCCTGGTAGCTTATCACTGCACCCAACTCGCTACCGCACCCGCACCTAGCCTCCAATACTGGTGCTTGATAACAAATACTATTCGCTCTTGCTTCTCGGGTTCAGTTTCACTAACAACATGCTTAAACATTATTTTATCGATCTTAAAAAACGCATTAAAATAATATACTTTAAAATCAATAAAATAAGCATTATCTATTTTGTATTTTACCGTACATATTTATAAATTTATCTTACTGTATTAACATAAAACTACTACATTAATTATTTAAGTGATGCCCCATCTCTGTTGCAATCAATTTCATTTCCTGTTGCCAACCAAAAGTAAGATATTTATCAAGTATAAAGTATTGTAATAGTTAAAAGAAACTAATGTTTTTTTAAAATTAATTTAATCAAATATGTTCATAAAATAAATTTTGCAAAATACCCTTTTGCTGTACATATTATTAAAATAAAAATAAACGGGTAATTGTATAACAAGTTTCAGCAACCTTGTTCTGACACAGTAAAAAATACATATTTATTTTAGCCAATGGAACACTATTTTTTTTTAGGAAACTAACAGTTTTTTATACATATTAAAAATAAACATCGGATATTTGTCCAGAACCAATAACAATTTTTTATAAATTGTAAAAAATTAGTAAAATAATATAAAACGTATGCATTTTTTAAATATTAAAATTATTACTTAAAAAAAAACAAATAAAGTAAATATGATTTTATTAGATGAACAAAAATATGATTGTTACGTTTTTTAAATTGTTTGAAAAAATCCGAAGCATGTGATGACACAGTAAATTGTTTTTATTAAATTAAAAATTTTAAACGTTACAATTTATTTTTAGAATCACTTTGTTCGGCGCTTTTCAGGTATTTTATTAAAAACATGACGCTTTATTAGTAATTCACAAAAATAACAAATAAAAACTAATAATAGAGATGGCAGAAAACAAATATGAGTGTTTTTATTTATTCAATAATTCATACAAATACATACTTATTACAAAAAAATACAATAATGACGTATCCCAAACTTTACGAGGCTAAAAGCCCTGTGTTGAGTTGGTTTACAACATAGTGGAAAGAAGAAGCACGTACATAATTCAAAAATAACATAAACATACATATATTTCAAAGGGCAATAACAATAATGCCTCGCACAAGAAATCGTATTTATTTTAATTCATGATTGTAGTATTTTTAAAATATGAAATTTTAACAAATGCCATATTAGCCGCCAGTCTTATTGACGTCGTATTTTGCTTTGTAAATATGTTGTTTTTTAGCGTTAATTTTTCTTCGTTGTATCTTATTTTACTCGTTTTTATTTATGAAATATTGTAATTTATTGTATTTTATTGTAATTAAAGATATTGTGTGTGTCCACAAATAAATAAATTAGCAACAATAAATAAATATCTCGTTAGTGAATAAAGTATATTTTAAAAATCAAATGTTTTTTTTTAAATCTCCAAAACTACTCTTCACTAACTTTTAAGTTTCAGCTAAACCGTGCGTTCAAATATAATGTAACAATGATGTAACCAACAGTTACATCAATATTTAAAATGTCAACCTTTTTATTTGCCAAGTTCATTGTGAGTAGCGCCAGTAGGGCGATAACGCTATCTACTTACTAGTAAATGTTTTAGATCCCCATGAATTAATAATTCAGAACTAGAAAGTAAGGATTCAAAAGGCAACTTAGAACAATATGTGTTAGTAGAAACATTGAAAGTAATAAAAAAATATTTATTTAGCATTACGTCCGCCAATATACAAACCATATAACACAAAAGCAATTTAAGACATAAAGTGAGAATAAAGAAACGTTGATAATTATCAATTATAATAAAAATCATCTAGAAGGGAAATATATAATATAATAATTACGTCAGCCTCGTGGTGTAATGATCAGTGCGTTTGCCTGTCACGCAACAGGTCTCAGGTTCGATTCCTGACATGGTTGCTATGCCATATTTATTAATGAGGGTGTTCACACTTGACTATTTCATAGTCCCAGGACTGGTACCTGAAGCGTAAGACTGATCATCTTACCTTCATTTAACCAAAATGATCAAGTTACGCTGCAATTAGTGTACCAATGTAGTGCCCTAGGCAACATTAGGTGCGGAAAGGGAATGATGATGATGAATTACGTTAGTTTTCATCAAGTTTTGGAAACGAAAGTCTATGTTAAATAGGTGCGAAGGTTTTCACGGTCACTGTTATCAATATTATGTATCTTTTTTGGGTGATACCGTGTATGTTGGATTTGATCCGACGTTTCGGCTACCATTGCAGGAGCCATATTCAGCGAAAACTGTCTTAAAAGTATTTATCAGTTTTCCCTGAAGATGGCTCCTGCAATGGTAGCCGAAACGTCGGATCAAATTCAACATACACGGTATCACCCAAAAAAGATACATACTATTGAAAAGTCTATGTTAACAATCATTTGTTTCCAATAATAAATAATTAAAATGAAGCCCGCTAACAGTTATAGACAGCAAATGTTTTATTTACATCTTTAAAAAATTCTAAATATATCCAGAAAACATAAAATTTTAGTAAAAAAAAACTCAAGCTTGATGCTTTACTTTTAAAAATACAGAATTTTTAAAATCAGGTTGTTGTCCCATGGCAAGTGTCTCGGACTCACAGCTCAAAGGTCCGTAGTTCAAATGCCCTTCTACCCCAATTTGATTCCCATTTTCTCAAGTGAGTTATTTATAACTCGTTGAAAATGGCCCTCAAAACTAAAAATTTTGTTAAATCATAAAAACGCACATATATATATATTTTTATATTTAAAAAAACATATGAAATACTAATGACGCAAAACAGCTGGTTCTTTTTTTTTGTTTATATAGCGAAATTGGCTTTACAGTATTCAGTTTTTTACTGGAATAAAATAATCATCGTTACAATTATTAAAACTAAAAATTAAATTTAAATTATAATAATAAAAATACGTATATAGTTTTATTCCACTTTTATTTATAATTTTTATAAACTTTTTTCCAGTGACCGGTTTTCATTGTGACCGACATCGTCAGACTGGCCCGTCACGACAAAATCCGGTTACTGGTAAAAAAAATTATAAAACAATTATAAATAAAAGTGGAATAAAACTATATACGTATTTTTATTATTATAATTAAAATGCAGTTCCACCAAGAAATAACAGCAGAAAAACTTAATATATAAAATTTAAATGTAAAACTGTCTTTCAAAGTTTTCCTTTTTTTATTTTGAAAGAAACAACGTTTAGTTACATTAGTTATATTCGGATTTCGTATTAAATAGAAAGATAATATTTTCATTGTTGCTATGTAGTAAAAATGACGAAAGCCAGAATCCAGTGTGAAAAGAGATCATTACCGACTAATGACAAATCATAAGTCCTAAAGAAAACCTTGACTTCTTTCTTCCCCTTCAAAAAGTTTCTCATCTTTTCCGAGATATAATAAATGTTCGTAATTTGAGGTTAAACCCACTCGCGTCATATTGAGTATCAGGAAAGCATAAAGAAGTTGCGATGAGATTAAATATTTCTGACAAGAGCTTTGACGCGCACGCGCAGTTTTCTTCACTGAAAACAACACCAATAAATTGTACATTGAGGTTATCTCCTGACACGTCATGGTAGAATTGGATTTTAATAACATTAATAAACGTGTTTCTTTCATAATTTATTAAACAATGCTCATCGTATCTCCAGTGATCCACCGCCCAGATTAAATATGCTACGACAACATTACGTCGCTGGCCAATGTAAAGAAGTGGACGAAGTTTAAAGTACTTACATATTCGTGCGACGGCAAATTGTGTTGAGGCTCTTATGGTAATTATTCTTTATACCCAGTACAAAAAAATATTAACAATAAGATAAAGCTAAAACATGTGTTATTTACTATACCAATCTGTTGCGTTTGTTTGTAAACAATATTGAATTGTCATCACAATAACGCATACGCATGCGCCGCGCCAGCATACCTGCAGACTTATGAAAACAAAATATGAATGACAGGAGAAAATGTCAAATCTCGAAAGAATTTGTTGTGCGTGCTAATCTTCTAAAAAATGTATAAGTAACAAAGAGATCCAAAGCAAAATCTTCAATGAAAATAAATTAAAACAGACTAAAAATTATTTTATTTTATATTTGCATGTGTAAAATAGTATCATTCTTCATTTTCTATCGATGAACTTTAGCAATAAATGTCTAGGACTTGAAAATATGATTCCTTGTAAAAGAGAAAAACCGTTGTATATGCTCTCCGGAGGTGTGTGCACTATTATACTCAGCTAACCGTATCGTCTTCGCTTGACAACAGTTGTTATCGGAGTTGCTTAGTCTGTTCTCTTTTCTAAATAGTCTACAAAGCACACAGTTAAAACATTGAACTCTTAAAATGCGAAATCATTTCAAATGTTTCCAAAGCACAAACTTTTTAAGAATTCGTCTTGTGATTCTTTATTGATTCAAGTAAAATTTTGCACCAAACGACATTTCATAATGCCTTTGATAACATTGTTGAACACATCAAACTACATGTAGAAACTAAGTACATGAAAACAGATGTTTGAACATCAAATTTTCGCAAAATTGTCAAGGCAGTTAACCTCAAAATTCATTGATTATCCCTTATCATGAAGTATGTACAGGAATGCATGAGAGCGTTGAGGTTATTTTCCGTCAATCTAGTGCACGCTGCACATACGCATGCGTGGCGCAAGGCGACCTCTAGGAAGTTGTATCATCTAATTTATTTGTTATATTAATCAAATTTTACATGAATTCAACAAGTCTTATTAATTTATTATTATTGTTAAGTGTTAATTTATTACATACAATAAGAAAATTTTATTTTTCTAGAAATTCAAGCGACATCTGTGAAATATCAGCACTAAATATTATCAAAGTAAGGTTCATGTCTCTCATTATTATAGACACTCCTGAATAAAAAAAAATTACAATAAAATCTATCTTTAAAGCACTTATTTAATGTTTGTATTAAATCATATAACTATGTATTTACTTAGGTGAAAATTGTTCAATAAATTTAATCTATTTATTGATTTTGCGTTTATTTTGTAGAAATTCATATTAATACTTTTAACATAAAAAACAAACGCACAAAAAAAAACTGTTACGATGATATAAATTCTTTATTATATTTAAATTGTGTATTGAAATTTAAGAAAAACAATCTATTATAATATTATTTCCACAAAAATTATCTAAAGATATAAAAGTGTAAAGTTTCATTAATAATCTCACAACACATATGTCAATAAATGCTTACATCATTACATTTTTTTCCGAAATACAAATGATATAATAATACACTTAACCTTGCCCTGAACTCTCGGTTTTTCCCACAATTATGATAACTGTATATGCCACACTAAATATGATGAATTTATTTACTTATGTACCTAGAATAATATAGCTTTATAAGGACCATCAATACATTTAATCTTCTTATTCGCTTAAAAATGCCCCAAAAAGGTGAAATAATTGTCAAAGAAATTTTAGTTTTACTATTGTAAAAATAAAATAAATTGTTCAGTAGACTCAAATCAGCGTTAGTTTTTTATTTAAAATGTATAAACTTACTGGTTTCTAAACATGATTGTTCATTTTTAAAGGCCTATAAATAAACAAACTCCAAATATTTTAAATCTAACCGAATAACAATCAGATACCTAAAAATACATTATTTGCTAATATGTGAGGGACGAAGATGGATTGGCATGGTTTAGCTCGATGTTTATCGTGTTTATGAATATATTGTAAACAATTATTTTATTTCCCTCGTTTGTCTGCAACACAGTTTTATGTTTTTTTTTTGTTCCATTTCTTGTGTTTACGTTTCTTCATGTAACTGTTGTAATTGGATTAGGCCGTATATATTATAATAAATAAATAAATGTGTTTAAAGTTTTATGTTTTTTGTCCTGGATAGAAATTCTCAGGAAAAGAATAGGGGGTGGGTAACAGGATCGAATTGAATGATGCTCATATGTTCATATCTCTTCCCCGATTTGAAGAAACACCTCGGCGGAACGCATTTTGCAAACGAAGAGGAGCTGAAAGAAGAGGTTCTGAGCTACCTTCATGGCCTGGCGGAGACTTCTATGACCAGTCAAAATCAAAAACATGGTGACCCGGATAAAAAAGTGCACCAAAGTTAACGAGAACTATGTAGAAAAATAGCTGAAAGTCTAAGCTTTTCCATAATGTATTGTTCGTCGTAATAAAAATGGTTTTCATTATGAAAAAAAAATAGGGAAATTTATTTTACGGACAAACCTCGTATTTCAAATCGCTTAGTTTATAATGAAAAAAGCAAGATAAATAACTCGGCTGCTCTTTATGTTCTCCTAATGTAATATTTGCGGAAGAAATCTATTCTGTTGGACATACGTTTTTACTAGAACTAGTCATTTGTCAATTGGATTGGAAAAGAATTGAAAGAGGTAACCTTAACGATGTTTGAGTATGTCCAAATGCTTGCAGACTGGCTGGATTTTCTCCCTAGGGAGTGGTTCATATTTAAATTTATTTCAACAGAGAGGGAAAACGTTTTTGAGAAGGGAATATGGAAGTCTAGGCATTTACAGGGCTTATGACCTGTCATTGGCTGGTTTAAGTGGCCACTTTACACACTATGCAACATTCACCATTCTGCCCATGTTTGAACATCCACATTTCCTCAACTCTTCCACCTGTTGACTTTTGTGAAGTAAAGGAGCTGAAACCTTTATGATGTTGGTGAGATTCATTTCATTCACTTATGAATAATGCCAAGACCCATTCAGGGCTCTCAAATTTATGATGATGAGAAACATAGTGGGTTTATTTTAATTATGAAATTAGTTTTATTTATTCAAAGTCTATTTAAAGGTTATTCTTCTAAATATTTAGCAAAATATTTAGTAAATACTGCAACAATAATAATTAAATTAAAAACAAAAATAGATTTTGTGGTATCTAATAATATGTACCGTACTGTAAAGTATATACCTATGAGATTCATTTGATTTTAAAGAGCATTTGTATCAGGAGAGCATAGTGAAAAAGGTTGAGATTCCCAATGAAAATTTCGAACTGTACGCGGTGATTCTGTTGCTAAGAAACAAGGACGCAATCCAGTTTGCTTTGTTCTATTAGGCTTTATACCAAGGGAGCAGAAAACTAACGGTTAAATTTGTGGAAACGGTACAATAATGTTATAGTGGCAATCCTACGCTGAAAAGTTCAATTATTACTATTGTACAACCCATAAATTGACATGTTGCAGCATTTTTTTTGTCAACTCTGTATTTTGTGATCGAAATTAGCATATGGTAAATATTTACAAATAAAATCAATGAATTAGAATATTTAACTACTGATTAACAAATGTGAACATAAAGTCTTGCGTTATATTATACTGCATTAAAATAAGGGTTTCAATTATTAGAGTAGCTGCGTATAATTTGTTTTATATGTTTTTTATTACTTGAGTATATTAAAATAAAAACAACGATAAAAGCATTTTAATCAGTTCTAGCAACAAAAAAAAAGGACTTGAGTTCTTAATATTTACCATTGTCTAAAAGCCGTAAATGTCTACACTTCCATATTACCTAATTAATAGTATAAAAAAATGACATAATAATGGAATTCAAAGGGAAACAGACAAAGAACAGGTATTGCTAATAAGCTGTGATTGGAGAACCAATACGCTATCACGTATGAATAACAAAAGTATAGTGATAATTAATAATATATTATAATTTATTATCAAAATTGATTAAGTATTATATGGGAAACATGGTACTGCAACGCTACTCAAATCGCTGCGTATCAGCAAATTTTTAATAAAATAAAAATATATTTTGGGGTGATTGAAGTGTTATTTATTTTATTTTTTATTTAAGAAATATTGTATTTACTTTGTTATGTTATGTTAAGTTAGGATAGGCTGGGTTAGGTAAGGTGTAAAGTAAGGATAGGTTTGATTAAGTCAGGTAATAAAATCATTGTTATTTTATGATCCAACCTATCCTTACCTAACCTTCATATAAAAAAAGTAACACTGTATTATTAGTATAATGACCTCTTATTTTTTTATTATTATAATTTGGTGAAAACCTTTTTTTTAATGTTAAATATAAATGTTTGGTTATTCATGCGAATTTCATGGCTCTTGGTTAAATGTTTATTTTTACAATATTGATGTTTACTGTTGATATTTCTTAATGAAACTCCATAGTTAATGATTTTCATAAAATTATAAATAAAGTTATCAATACAACTTTTTGGTTTTGTTTTACTTTTTTATTATTTTGACCAACAAGCGCTTTCTATTAAATAGGCACCTTCAAGACTGGTGATATTTATGTTTTCTGTCATTTTAAAAATTAAAATACTTTTATTTGATCTTCTTATCTCCAAAATATGTTAAAAATAGTATAAAAGCTGTAAACGTTGTAAACAATTTACCAGTCTTAAAAATGCCTACTTAGGCAAAAGCGCTCGTTTGTCAAAATAATAAAAAAGTAAAACTAAACCAAGAAATTTTATTGATAATTTTGTTTATTTTAACGCTGTTCTTAATAAATAATTATTTAAATCTGATACATAGCAAGCAATATGTTCGTTGTCAAATAAATAATTCAATGAATTTAATCTTAATAAAACAATAAATAACTATAAAATTGTGTTTTGTTTTTGCTAAAATCTTTACTTATTTGCAAAACGATTAAACGTGGATAGTCAAATTGTAAAATGCCTAATCTTCGACTGGCTGTTTTATTAGACGGAGCCGTAGTTATTATTTGCAAAGGCAATCTACAAAAAATGACAAAACGCATGCGACATTATTTTAATATTAGCCATAAAATAGTAGCCCAGTGGGTTTTGTAAAATAGTTTCGATTGCTCATATTTATATATTATGTTCTGCTACCTTTTCAATTTTTGTTTGTTTATGACCCGAGTTGCCAAAAGTCATTTGACTTATGTTTTTATGTTAATAAAAAAATTAAAAATATATGTTAATATTCAGTGGGCAAGACTTTATGGTATATAATATAATAAAGTCTTGTCGAGTGAAAGACAAAAAAGAAAAAGTAGGAACTATTTTTTTCAGATTTATTCACGAGTTCAGATACTAGACTTTAGACACAAAAATATTTCTTTTAAAAGCTGTTTAAAACATACACATGCGTTAAGGCAATCCTGCATACATTACTATAGTGGTTAAAATAAATGGAAAATGTCTCGAAAATAAACTCGCGCGTCTACTACACTTTTGCGTTTTTAAAAATTTTTTTCTTTGATTAATTTTCAAAATAAACTGATTACATCACAGCATTTAAACCACAAACGCAGTTTTACCATTAAACTATCGTTATACGTATCGATCGGTTTTCCCGGCTTGCAAAACTTTAAATGGAGCTCACCTTTTACATTTTATGTTCTCCTCATGAACTGACAGAGGAAATCCACTGTGTTTAACGGAATCGTGATGCATTTTTAACGTGCATCGAAACATTTATCAACTTGTCGTACCAGGGAATCACGGAATCAAGGATGTATACGTCGCGTCAACGTATGAAGGTCAGCGTGTTCAAGTTCTTTGCATACACTTAAATTTTTCTGCGCATCAGTATAATTTCAACGCGATTATTTCGAGACAAAAAATCACGCGGAATATCAAAACTGTCTTTTTATTTATTATTTTTTTAAAAAAATTAACGGAATTAAAAAGTATATATTTATAATATTATGTTTTTTGAAAATAGAAATTCAATGAAATTCACTCAAAATCCTTGGTTAAGTTTTATTTCGTTTTATTCGACCAATGAGCACTTTTGTTTTAGTAGGCAGAACTGGTAAATTTTTCTCAACATTTTAAACTTTTATAATGCTTGTTGAAATTGAGTAAATGTGCTTTTTAGTTTCTGAAGTTTCTGTATCCAAGCAGAATAGCGAGGGACCTGGCTGAATTCGAAATTTAATTTTTTAAACGTTTAATTTTTGTGTAAATAGAAGTGATATTGAAACATTCCAAGCAAAAACTATGCTCGAAAATTAATAAAAAAAAGTATTCTAAAAAAAACTTTTTTGAACTTGACCATTTTTAAGATTAACTCCTGGATTGCGCAAACAACCACAATACAAGATGGTCAAATAACGACCCTATTTGCTTTTGCAGTATTTTTAGAGAGAGCCGTCCAGTGAAATACACTCATCCGGTATTATGCTTAGATTTCATACACAGAACTATAAGAACCGTTCTCTTTGTTTACAAATATTCCCGCTGTTGTTTTTTATTGCACACTTGACTTATATTGTGAACGGTGAATGAACGGGCGTTATGAGAGTTTCGTCCATTTCGCTCGCTCATTTAGGCATCAAACGGTGCGCAAACACACGGTCGCACTTGTCACACTCCTGTTAAAATACTTGAGAAGTATACATAAGCATAGCGATACAATATAAGAAATATGATACTAAGCAGCTTTTGGTGCGAGCAATTTGCATTCCTTCGAGCGTTGATCGAGATTGAAGATAAGGAACGATATGCACACATATTTTATATATTTGTTTTGAATGCTTTCGGTTATTGCTGGCTGGTGACTTATGAAAATAATATCCATAAATAATTCAAGAAAGATAAATATGAACCTTGATGACGAATTAATTAATATGAGTCCAGACACTAAGAGAATAGGTGGTATAATAGGTATTTGAACATTGTTTTTCTGTCAGTTTTTCGTAGGTGCCTCCCCGATACTGTCCAAAAAAAAACCGCACGTTGAACCGATTTTACATTCATATAATTGACAGAATCGAAAAATTATTGCTCAATTTTCCGCACCTCAAAACTGAACCGATTTGGATATTTTTCACTTTTTTGTTTTTCAAATTTTTTATCATATTTTTACGTCCGAAGACGCTAGATAAAATTGAGCTCTTAAGAAACTATGAGAAACGATTTATCAAAAATACAAATCAATAAAGACACGCCAATGGTCAATATCTAAAATAAGAGGCAAAACTCTTAAGCCCGGGAACGACCGGTATTTACGTGAAACTACTGGACAGATAAATAAAATGATTCTTCCAACAATCTTTCATTCTTTTGATTTCAAAAAAACGCAGCAAGTTGGTTACGAACTGATTCAAATCCCTACTGGCCACGGATGTTTTATGAGCTATCTTCACCGTTTCAAGCTCTCAGAAATCAATAGCTGTCTATGTGATGACGAGACACCCCAAGATGTCCCTCATTTGTTGATGCATTGTCCCATTTTTAGCTTAAAGCGAATGCAGCTGGAGGCGCGATGCAGAAGTCTGGATGAGGACCTAGAAGATGTCGTAACAGTAATAAGTCATAAGGACTTATCGCATGAAGTAATATCATACATGGTAAGAATAGTATAGGTGATTGTTGAAATAAATAAAAATAGGACACAAAATGCCGAACGCTTTCAAAGTGGAACGGAAGCTCTGCTTATGCCTGTCAAATGTCCGGCTTCTCCTGTACGAGTTTCCACCACCGGATCCTCACACTATAGTTAAAAAATTATAAGGAACATACCTTTTCCAGTTAAAATAAGCTTTGTATATAATGAGCAAGGCAAATAATATGCAACTTCTTTATTTAAAAAAACAGTGGTAAAAATCCATAATGTGAAAAAAATCACTGTTTTAGTGCCATAATTCAAGGGGAAACGTTTGTATGAAGAAAAACCGAACCACCTTTCCTCTTAACAAAGCTTTTGATATGCCATTGGTCGATTTATGTAACCACTTCAAGTACCGCGTAACAAACTACCAGGAACGCCTATTCTTTTAAACAATTTTATATTTTTATATATTTATTTTTAGACCAGTTGTATCAAACTATCATCGTTATTTCTTTTCCGCTCACAATGCATAGTGAACTGCATTAGAACACAAACCGCAGCGTATCTGAATTATTTTTGTTACACAAAGGCAAGTTGAGTCTGATGCTTTCAATGCTAGTCCAGGGAACGTGAAATATTTTTATTAGATACAATTTAATACTTTGGCAACCAAGACGGGAATAAAATCCAAAATCCTTTGCATGTTATGCAAATCCAATGACCATGTGACTTCAAAGCAGAAATAAACATGTAATATTATTTACATTTCCTCGTGTGTACACATACAATGCGTTCAAATGTTTAAGACCTCTAGATCAATGTGTTAGTGACTGTTGGTGAACGAAGTAAACATACCTACACTTTTTGTGATACATAATTGACATGGTTGAGCTCGAAGTCTTGTAATTTAACATATTATCTTTATCGTGTTTATAAATATATATTGTGTACCATTATTTTAATACCCTTGTTTGTCTTCGCTTTTTGGATGGGACAATTATTTGGAAAAGGAATATTTAAAGTTAAAGAAAACGGTTTCAAAATAAACTTAAAGTACATGGATATATGATATTCGTATTTTAATAAAAAAATATATGAAAATAAAAAAAAAGTATATGTTTTTTCCCTAAATTATTAAATAACTTTTGTCACATTTTAAATCATGAACATTAGACAAATTTATTATTATTCTCATCGGTTATTTTTGTTAATATATTGATAATTTTTAGTTTCTAGAATTTCACTCGTCTATGCGCTTTGTAGCTGCAAAATGATTGGTAATCTAGCTTCAATAGGTAAATGTAATAAACTATCAAATACATAAATATTGTAATTGTCTATGCGCTCAGTTGCTGCAAGACTTGTATTTTTACTCCTAATTTTCATCAATTAGTTTTTTTTCTATTTTGGTTTTTAAATTCTCATTGACAAATAAAATTAAATGTTAACGGAGGCTAGATTTCTTACTGTCCATGCGCTCTGTAACTGCAAGATGTGCTGTAATTTAGCTCATTTATACCACAATTGAAGACGAGGAACATGAATCCGAACCGTCCATGCGCTCTGTAGCTGCATTACGTGCTGGGATATTTACTTATTGTTCAGCGCGCTTGAGGTGATTTTCACAAAAATAGCGCTATATAAATTATCAAAGTATTAAAATAATATATCATTAACTGTTTGTTTAATATTATTTATTTAGTAAGTAAAATTCTTCTTCAACAGTAGAGATCTTGGTAGTGCAGTTACCAACAAAATAGTGGTAGCTACCAGGATAGCATACCTGGGGTTAAGTTCACACACACACACCTTACAGCTCACTATTATGATATTACTAATGCTAAATCTTCGCTCATTTCTCTTCTCCGCCAATATTCTCGCAACTTCTTTTGTATGTTGTTACCAGGATAACATAAAACAACCAGGGTAACTTTCATGTTCGACGCGAGCGGCGCCAGCGCACGGTGCGATTCCCGCCAAATCATTCTGGTTACGTAGAATGTAAGAGTATATATTATTTTCATCGGAGTACTGGGAATAAAGTTTCTTTTGTAAAGTTACGAGCTGAACTCGGAAATTTTTTGCAACTGCTAGATTTGAGTACATATTCGTACTCGAACATTTACTCATATGTTAAATGAACACAATCGAAAATTTGATATCAATTACTGTATTGAGTCAAAATAAGGTATGGACATTAAGGTGGGTCGATATTTTTTGTTTCCGAATTTTTAAATAAAAAGGGTCTAAAAAGTTGTTTTTTAAATTATTCGGAAAGCAAAAAAAATAAAAAATATTATTTGATACTACTTTTGGCCCTCAACCAGAGCTTGAAGTTTTCGAAAAAGTCATTTTTTTGCGCTAAACCGGCTGTCATTTTGTATTTAAGTAAGAAAATCAGTCCAATTAAATTTTATATCGTGCATTATACTTTAATAAATAAGCATATAAGGGCGTGAGTTGCACTTTGTTTTGTAATAAATAGGTAGCATTGTTTTGATAAACCATTGTTTTCGTCAATATTTTACGGTAGATACATACGGTAGGTACATTGCGGTAGTTTTAAAACGTGTTCAAATTTGTGGTGTGATTAAGTTATATCTTTACTAACCCAAAAATTATTTGATCAATTTTGAAATTTTATCTTTAAAGATAATTAACAAAATATTCTGGCAGTTATAAACTTCGAACCTCGTTTGAGGGCCAAAAGTAGTATAACATATTTAAAAAAATAATTTTTACGTTTAATGTGATTCAAAATGCATCTTTTAAGACTCCTTTTACCTTGATGCCTAAAAAAATTAAAAAACTTCATACATCATCAGGCCTCTCTAATGTACACAAATATGATTATTTTTATGTGTTTTGGATTACATAAATTGTGAAGATATGCGGTGACAGGGAATTTCGATAAATAAATAGGTTTATGAACGTTGTTTTCCTGTCACTGTCTTGAAGATGCCGCATTTCTTCTGAAGATAAAACAGTATTAAATATACTTCTAAAGTTTGCTTTATAATGCTTTTAGGTAACTAAAGAAATAGATAAAGTTTTTTTAACTAAACCATTAACCTATTTGTACAAATAGACGCACTCTGAGTCCTCCAAAAATTTGACACCTAACTCATGCCCAAACGCTCAGTCATGGCCATCGCGTGTTAAGTCGTTCTTCAACCGCCAGTCGGTTTTGACGTGAGCTAATTATATAATTTGAAACCCAAATGCGTGAAAAAAAAAAGAAAGAAGATGGTGTAACTTTTCATTAATAAGTAGAAATTTAGGTACTTGTGGGTGGATTCCAAATTTTAAATTAATTAATATTAAAATATTGAATTTAAGTAGGTACCTTGTACTTTTTTATGTTTGGATTCCAAAGCATAAAACAATTCATTTTCAAACTTATAATTATATTTGCAAATGCCAAACTCTGTTTTTTTACCAATAGGGGTGCTCTGTATTCAGAAATGCGATTTTTTTAAATGTTTTGAATGTCAGTTGATATTAATTTAATATTTCCAAAAACCTAAAAAAAAGGAATAAATGGGTAGAAATTATAAGGAATTTAAAGAAATAATCTGATTGGAATCCATAAAAAACGAATGTTGTTTGTAAACATTCAAAAACTTTTTTATTCACTAAAACATAACATCTTCCCAATTTTTTTATTATATACATTCTCGTGAAATGCAACCCTGGTGATAAAAAAAAAAAACTAACTTTCTTTTTCTCTACTTCATAAATTGAAAAAATTAATTGCTATAAATATGTTTGTCGCCAAGATTTACATTTTGCTGAAAACCGCAAGTAAATCAGTCCAATAGATTCAACCCATCGAGACATACATACAAACATGGTATTTTATAAATATATATAAAGATTGAACATGTTCGTATTGGTAAACGGTGACTATTTGGAAAACGCAACATGTTTTTAAAGGAAATAAATTATTAAAAAATATGTTATTTATACCCGCCTTGCTCTGAACTGTTAGTTGTTTTGATGAATGTACATATATAGATTTTATTTGGTGACGCCCATTTTCTTTGTTGGCTCATGAATATCGTTTTCATAAATGTTCTTACCTCTCGATACTTCTTAACCCCTGATTCAATCTAAGTTCGAATACGTTGTCCAATATAGAACTTCATTTTGGTTAACCGTTTCTATGTTGCAGAACATATTCAAAAATCAAATAGAACCATGCTGAATTTATGCTGAATTAAATATAATATGAAAAGGTAATAAAATCGGTTTGGTCGTGCAAAACGAATAGATTATACAAGAACCGAGTAAGTCAACTTATTCTAAAATATCAATATCAATAAATCATTGAATTAAGCAGGATTATCCATGCAAAATTTAGTGTGGATTGGATTAACGACCTTTATTTATGTTGTTGTATCAAGTGCAAACCAAATATACGTATTTTAAATATATTTGAACACAACCATTTTTCTTATGTACGTTACAGTATTTCAAAAAATTCTGCCGAAGCACATAAAGCCGAATACGGCTTAGGTGTTGTCTTCAAACTTATCACAAATACCCTTAAAACGTTAACAATTAACCAGTAAACAATGCACCATAAGTGTTTTTTTTTTACTGACGTAACACAACAGTATGTGCATGTTCACAAAATAAGGTTATCTTGCGCACGGCCAACATCAGTCTTGTTGAGCTTGGATTCTTGATTTTGAAATCACAAATTTTTCACAGTGGATGTTGAAGCGTTAGTTATGTATTTTATCTTAATAATTTGTAATATTTAATATGTACATAAAATGGATATAATCTATGTTTAATAAAACACCATATTATTTTCTTTTTTTTTATATTGAAATGTTTACTTCTGCTCGAGTTTTAAAAAAGTTCCAAGGAATTCACCTTTTTTATTTCAATAGTTTGAAATAAAATATAATGATTATTTGAATAAAGTAAAATACATGTCTCCTCTCTTCTTCCTATTTGAAATCGAGCATATTATTTGCAGGCTGTAATGCGCCGTACCCGCTTTAAAGAAATGAAAAACTACGAGAAGAAAATATGTATGGTGATAATAATGAAAATGATAAGAATGATAAGGATATGGATGTTTAATTATATTTTATAAATATTGTACATACATATTGTACATAATTACATTTCAGAATACAGAAATAATTATACGTGATGTTTTTTTTGAAAATCAGAATTCTGCGATCACTTGATCCTTAACTAACTCCATTGAAGTTATTTTCTGAAAAAAAAAATTTAAAATATGTTTCTTACACGCGCTTTTGATCACAATATCAAATAAAATCATGTATTGTATTTTTTTCGTCGTACTTTATACATAAGTATTTGGTATTTTGCGCGTCGACTTCGTGGTGTACTGGTCAGTGCGTTTGCTAACCTCACGCAAGAGGTCTCAGGTTCGATTCCCGAAATGGTTGATATGAAATATTTATTTGAAGGGGTGTTTTAACACTAAAATATTTTTATAATCCCTGGACTGGTACCTGAAGCGTAAGACTGATCATCTAACCTTCATGTAACGAAAATTATCAAGATACGCTACGATTGGAGAACCAATGTCGTGCCCTATGCACCATTCGGTGTGGAAAGGGAATGATAATGATGATGACGATGATGACTATGTGCGATGTTAAAATTATTAATATCGATATTTCATACATATGTTTCTATACTAATTGTAAATTAAATTCTTATATTTAGATTACTTTCAATTATACTCGTATACTAAGTTCTTATATCGCGTTTGTACAAAAACCTTAATTCTTGTAAAGGTATGATGGCGTGGTATGTATTTCACTATGATCGATTTATTCTTCCAACTCTGAATATTTTTTGCACCACTTTATATGACATGTTTTTATAGAGGTAATATTTAGATTAAGATTAAACAATTAAGCCAATTGATTGTGTATAAATTTCAGATATTTAAACGCAAAAAGAAATTCTAAAATTTTTATTTGTAAAATGAAATAAACGAATCCCCTATATTCTACTGTCTTATCCGCGCGTTCACATAATATGTAACTTGTGTAACATTAACAATACATAAAAGTTACATCCTTTACTAGTTGTACTACCAAAAAACTACATGCGCCTGTGTTTTAGGAATCCCGCGAGGCGAACACACACTACGCTGTTCGTAACGAAAAAGAACACGAAATGAAATTATTTATTCATCTTAATATTTAAGAAACTTCCATATATTTTTTGATATTTTTCTTTGCTGGATCCTCTTCGTCTCTCCTTCCAAGCTTCTTACCCGATCCATTATTCTTTAATTTCCTTTAATCATATTATGTGCATAATAAAAACATTTCAAAAATTAATTTATAACTACAAGCTCAATAATATTATATCCACTTAAAAAACTGCTGTAATTCCAAAATATGAAAATTTTTATAGATATTATACTTCTTTATCTCTTATAATTTTGACCAATTTTTCAAATGCAGTACAAGTTTGTTTATTTGTTGCATGACAGTAAGGTTATCAGTGTTTCCCTCATATGCCAGTCCAGGAATAATGAAATATTGCTGTTCAAAAACCTGACCAAAAAATCAATATTTTCCGTCCACTTTATCAGAAGTTGAACTCAGAACCTTAAAAAAATGATAGGTTAATGTGACAACCACAATACAACGAGGCGGACTTACCGTCAATTGATTTCGTTATTCAGGAATTTTAACTGAGAGCAGACATCGATTGAAAAACACTCGTCCAGGGTTCTCGTTCAATATCACTCATAAAACTATAGTCTGCATCCGCAGACACATGAGAGTAAATGCGATTTAAAAATAATTTATCGACATATTTTCAACCTGATAAAAAATAAAATGGATTGTAGACCTCATGGCGTAGTAGTAAGTGTGTTTGTCTGCCATGCAAAAGGTCTCGGGTTCGATTCCCGACATGGTTGATGTGAAATATTTCTTTTAATCGGTGTTTTAACACTATCTTAGTCCCTGGAATGGCACTTGAAGCGTAAGACTGATCACTTTTCCTTCGTATAAAAACATTGATCAAAATATGTTGCGATTGGTGTAGGTACCAATGCAGTGCCATATGCACCGTTAGGTGCGGAAAGTGAAAAAAATACAAGAAAAAACCCTTGAAATTGATTTATTATCTGAAATTCATCAAAACATCCCCCGTTAAAGTTTTTAATTAGTGTATATTGTTTGTCAAAAGTTTCACCAGCGCCAGCGTCTTTCGTTTAATTAAAAAATTTATCTATGTTTCATAATTTCTTAAAAAATAAACAAAATAACATTCCCTTCGTTTTCACGAATTTAACCTTAAACTTCCTGCTTCTCTGATACTAAGCGTAATAGAACAAAGCGATGTATCGTTGCTTAGCAACCTCGAAGCTGCGCTGTGCGCGTGTAGTGGAGTTGCACTCGGAATCTCAACCCCTTTTCGATATGTTATCCTGGTACACATGATATTTAAAATCAACTGATACTAAACTTGTACAGTATGGTTGCAAAATATTAGAAACCCTTCAAAACAGCGCTATTACTAACAAATATTTTCATTCTGGATTATTTAAGAAGTACATATTTATAACTGAGTAATAAAGATATCTTCAAAATGATATGTTTTGACACACAGGCCTTTTGCATGATTTTTAACGAATATTTGTAAAATTTGTTAAAATACTGAAATTTATTGCAACATAGATGGAAAACAAAATTCGTGGAAGAAAAAAATGGAAGTATGGATATTAATAGGGCTAATGATCGGTTATTGTCTTGTTTAGGTAACTACTTTACACACTGTAAAATTCACAATTCTGTTAAATTTTCCATCTGTTGGCTTTTATACAGTAAAAGAACTTCAATTTTCAATTATGTACGTGACATTCATTAGGCTAAATGATAATGAAATAGGCATAATGGGCATACTAGGCATAATATGAAAATACTCCACAATTTTTAATCTGCTTTTTATAACTTTTTCGATCTGGATCACTTCTCGAGACGTAACATTTAGCTTTGTAAACAAGCATTTTGACTTACTCAAAATATTGTTGCCAACAACTGTTTATTCTTATTGATTTTATGTATCATTATAAAATATAAGTATATTGTTGAGTGTCTTCGGCACAGGGAACCCCAGTGAAGTCACATTATTTTTATTATTAAAAATGGTTGATAATGTGAAAAATAAAATGAATTAGAAACTCCATATTACATATACGAGTATAACTATTACCTATAACTTGTTTTTTTTTAATCGATTTATTTTTACACATCAACCAAAAACTGAATAGACGTGACAAATAAAAAAAAAACGTCATTATGTTAGATATGACTTGTTAAACTCAGAATAATTTTTTTCTGATAACCGATATTTTTATACTTACCTTTTTGTTTCTCAATAACAATAAACTGTTACCAATTCAATTTTAAAGGATTTTGTTGTTTTTATAATTATCAACTTTAAAAAAAGTAAAAAATGTGAAAAGATTTTATTAATTACGTGTATACTTATGTTTAATAATTAAGCGTTTATTAAGGTTTATGTTTAAAAAATATAAATGTAGGTAAACACTGAAATAGAAAAGGTAAAAATGCGTGTAAATATTAATATAAAGCCAAAACAGAGATGTAATCGGAAATATTACAAAAGGTAGTCATTTTGTAAACCTTCCAAAAATTATAATTATTGTCATTTAAATGTTCAACTGCTGCATTTACTAAAAAAAAAATTAATCTATCAAATATGGTCGGTATGTGTAAGTATCTTTTGCAACAAGCGCATGCGTATTGACAATTTTCAGTGCTGAGTAAAATACCTCCTTGCTTTTGTGTTCTCCTGGTTCTACAATCGAGGGTGAAAATATTTACTTGTTGATAGGTTAGATCGTTTTGATAAGATAAAAAATTTCAAACAAATAAACCATCACGCCGTTTCTCCAGAGAAGATAGAATGCCATATCACTATATCTCTGTATAGATATCTCGCTTTCTCTACATTCATACATCTTCTCATGCTCTCACGCTGATTATTGGGACTTTTGACATGTGCATCTTCAAGTATTTGTTAGGTTTGGTCATACCACGAAAATTCGCATTTCGACGGCGGCAAGATTGTGAATGTTACACAGTGTGTAAGTAGCCACTTAATCCAGCCAATGACAGATAAGCCCTGTAAATGCCTAGACTTCCATATTCTCTTCTCTATAATGTTCGTTATCTCTGTTGTTATTTGCAATCAGATATCATTATCGTTTCAAGCACCATGTGGTTCATAAAGCACTTAATTAATAAACCAAATGCAGCGTATTTTTATAATCTATCAAATTGAGGCAAGGTGATTAGTCTAACGTTTAGACGCCAGTCCAGGAGCAATAAAATACTGAAGTTCAAACAACCTTTAGAATAGATATTTTACATCTACCTTGCCAGGAATTGAATACAGGACCTCAAGAATAGGACTCAACGAGGCTGACTTATCTTCACTAAGTTTTTTTTTTTTTTGCTGAGAACAAATCGAGTCGAAAACTTGTCTAGGGTTCTGATTCACAATTCACACACCGACTTGTATTTTTCATTCGCCTGGATTTATTTCTTAAAATAAAATGACACCCCAAAAAGATATTACAAAATTCGTTTTAAATATTGACATTTTAAACCATGTTTTTGAAATGCATAATAACAAGCAGCAATATTGAGTTAAACACTGTACGGGTAATAAGATATTGTCGGACCAATAAACTTAAACTTATGCGGCATTCCTGCAGTCAATGCAAACCTGGTTCTATAATGCTTTTGCAAATGTCCTATTAACGCTATTTGCGATTCCAATTACAGTTTTGAATGCTGAGAACGTAAGAACGCACTTACAGAATTGTATTTTCTCTGTCTAAACGTAGTATTGATTTTTTGTTATTGTTTGTAGTTTATAAATAATGAATTATTTGAGAAGACACAATTTTAAATAAGTACACGAATCGTCGGAATTGCCATCCAGAACAAGATGGTACCTGGATTTCATGTTACAATAGGAAGTTAACATAGTTATTTTCAATTCCATATCAAGTCAAATTAATTTTTTGGGATGAAAAATGGGCTGTTTGTAAAAACATAATTTTTAAATAATATGTTTAATTACAGGTTTCTGACGATATTACTTAAAATTTTCATACAAATACGAGCGTTTCATATATTTTTAAGTAATAATTTTTTTTTATTTATGTTAAACTAAGTTAATAATTTATTTCTTCCTTCTATCACGTGAGCAAAGCCGTGAGTAAAAACTAGTAAGTAATAATTTTAAATGGCGTTTTCATTCTCTCACATAAAAGCCTTTTTTTTGTTGCAATTACAATTGATTTTAAAATATTACTTGAAAAAACCTGCTTAAGTTGTCTTTAATATTTTTTGCCAATAACTTATTTACATTTCGTGTTTTCCTAAAGCATTTGGTCAGGTTTGCATTAAAAAAATAATACTTTCAAAAGATATGGTGGGCAAAGTGGATGAACACTTAATTTTTTCAATTAATTAAAAAAATTATGTATTGACATTGGGTTATAGGTTCTATCGAAAATTCTAAATAAATACTATGTTTTAAAACGGAAAATAAATAAAGGGCTGGCGAAAGCAGTACATAATATTTAATCAATAAAAACATCCAGCTATAAATTACACTGATTTTCAATCTTAAAAGTTATTATCACGCTTTTTTTTGCCTTTCAGATATACAATAATAAGGCTCAAAAATTATAAATACATAATGAACTTCTGTTTTTTTTAAAATAACTATTTGTCCAATAGAATGACGTTAAGATTATTTTCCCGTTTTTATTAATCAATATGTGCTTCAAAGGCAGAGTAATGAATGTCTCTAGTCGTATAAAGTGATCACATATTTAAACAATTGGCTAAGTAAAGTAACAAAGTCAAAACATTTAAAATACTAATGACGCAATGTTTGTATTTTTGTTGTATATATGGCAAAATTAGCTCCACACTATTCAGCCTTTTTACTGAAAAAAAAAATTTAATTACAATTATAAAAACCAAAAATAAAGTTTAAATTTAAAACTGTCTTTACCAGTTTCAATTTTTTTTTATTTCGTAATAAATAGCGGTTCAGTAACAATAGTCGTATTTGATTTTTTTTTGACATTTAAAAAATATAAAAAGCTAATTTTCCTACGCATTAAGTTTTTTTAATGAATTTGTACAAGAAATGTAAGTTTTGTATGTAATGTATGTTTTAAAGAATGACGCGCATATTTATGTAGTCAAACTAATAAACCATCGTTTACATAGACAAAACACATGTTTTCTACCCAGCGAAATTTACACAAGTGCAAAAGAGATAGAATTCTGTTTTGATGAGAATCGCGACATAGTATGAGCAAGAAAGAGATGGCTTACTGTTACTCTCTTTGGTATGAAGAGTCATATTGCCGCGTGCAATACGTCAATAATATTGCATTTGGGATCTCAACCCTTTCAAATATGTTCTCCTGGTACAAACGCTATTTAAAATCAAGCGAAAGTGAAATATAGATATATATTGTACACTATGGTACAAACTATTAGAAACCTTTGAAATTGATAATTAATCAAAATGTTTTTTACTTTTATTTTTTATTAGTTTTTTATTAATTTTAAATTATTTACTACTCAGCGTTTCAAATAAACACAAAGGTGCATCAGAATTGCTTCTATAAAAACTTTTAGTCTTCAATTTTTTGTTTTTTAATTGTTATGATTTTATTGACAAATTGACTTTATTTATACTTATTCGGTTTTGCTAAGTACATTATTTACATAGGATTTATTGAATCACTTGCAAACGTCAATAAATAACAACTTGACAGTACAATTTAACAATAAGTAAATTTAACTCAACAAACAAATAAATTCAAATCAAAAACACTATTAAAATCAATAAACTAAAATCAACAAACACAAATCTAATGCCAATCTGTCTTGTCTTGCAAATATCCTTTGATTGTATAGTTGCTTTTTACAAACAGTTATGCTCGAGAACTTTTTTTTTCAGTATCTTGTTGTAGAATTGTTTGCAGTGTAAGATAAAATAATTTTTAATATTTTGCAGTCTAGTTGTGGGCACAGCTAGGATATTTTTATTTTCCGTGTTGAACCTATTAACATCTTTGCTCCTTCTAAAATCATAAATATATTGACACGTGGCTGTCAATGTATTAATTTCTTTAAATTTTTATCTTTTCATTTTCTATTAAGATTATGTTATTATTATCAAGTATTGGTATTTTGTTTCCCAAATCGTAATCGTCTCACTCGTTTATTTTGGATTGATTATCGAAATATGAAGTGACGATTATCGAAACTTTCATAAAATTGATACAGAGCTAACATATAACCTATTCTATTTTACGGATGCCAATCGTAGCATCGTAAGGCATCTAATTAAGAAACTATTGTATTTTGAGAATTGGCACTTCGGAAGATTTCTAGGTATGCGGTGGTTTGACTTTGTAAGTAATGTTGAAAAAGAGCAGTAGATACGGCAATCTCAAGTGACAACCAACTATCGATCGGATGCAATATGGTTGGCTGGAGCATACGGGTACTGCGGAGTTATTTATTTATTTGTACTAGCGGCAGCCGTATTTAGCACGCATATTGCCTATTAATGGGTGAATTTCGACTTGCATTTGTACAGCTTTTGGTCGCTTAAAACACTGCCTGAGATCTTTTTTACTCATATTATAATTATTGGGAACATACAAACTGATCTATTTCAGTATATTTGGATTATATATACATTTCTTCCAGAAATTGGCTTGAAGAAATGTTTGCTTAGAAACATTTGACGACGAGATTCGAGGGTTTTGTTGCCCAGCATCCCTGCTAAAAACAATGATGAATACAAGAATGGATAAAAATTATTTGCTTTAAAATAGAAGCGTTGCATCAATTGTTTTTCAACCTTCTCTCTTTCAAGAATGTGGTTTGATTCAGAAGGATTCCAAATTATGGAACACTATTTTAGTATAGTGCGAACTAGTTTATCAAATAATGTGCAAATTGCAGTAGTGTTATTGAAATATTTAGAGTTTAAAAATGCAAATCCAAGCATATTACTTGATTTATCTACAACATTAGTGTAATATGAGACTTAAACCTGAAATTCGCTTATCCCGAGAGCCTTAACCACGTTTGCTACTTACTGCCCTTAAATCATCTTGCATATTTGATTTTCTTTAAAAAGTTTATCTTCATTAAGTAAATTTAGTTTTATTAACGAATTGCGCCTTTGTATTCTAGGTTTAGAGCAAGTCATCTGGTTTGTCAGCGGTCCTGGACGTCTACGGCTGAGAGTTCGTTTGCAGTTCACGCCGGAATACGAAACGCAGACCTACGGTAGGCATATGAGAGTTAGCTGCAGACAGCGAGGCCTGAATAAATTTTATGAATATCTCATCCTCTACCTAAACAGCGGGTGTAAATTAAGTAAGTTTTATTTTTATTAATACCTATCCATTTAAACCACAATCCGTAAGATCTGAATTATTAGTTAACATACTGACGTATATTTGGTTTAAAAAATATGTGTTCGAGTATTAAAACTTTTTGACGCAATTTTATTTGTTAATCATCTGATTTTTTTTATTTTGTTCATGGAAAAGAGTTGTGTTATTTGTTTATTCTTTTATATTTTGTTTCCTAAAAAAAACAAAGTTTCTTTAAAAACGTTGTCCATTTTTATGTTTTTATTTGGTATTGTTTATTTAGCTTATCCTTAAAAAAAAAACAGCATTTGCTGTTTGGCGGGTAAAAAATAACTTATTAATGAAAATATTTTCTTACACGTTTTAAAGTTATTATTATTTTAATTTTGTTGGTTATTTTATTATGTTTAAAAAATTAAGTTTTTTATTCATTTATACACGTTTTTGTACACTTTACTCAACTTACAAGGGTACATATTCCGTTCCAAGCTAGGCAAATGTATTTTATATAATTTGAATACAAATATAATTTTTCTAGTGTACACATATTCATACAAATAAATAAACATAAACCAATATATACATATATAAATACAAAAATTGGTTTGCATACATACATATATACAAAATATTTAACAGGTTTTATTATTTTAATATAAATCTAGAATATTTTAGAGACTAAAGATTTGTATTATACTTACATGAAATTTAAAAATCAAGAAACCTATTTTTTGTTTTCATTGACCTTTAATTGTACTTCAAGTGTAAACATTCAAGTTTGTACATTTGACGTAATTATAAAACATGAAAATGATATATTTTGTGTATGATAAAATTTGGTCATCGTGTGTCCGAACACTGTGCATCACGCGCAAGCGTATTGACGAGGTAAGTGTGGAAACGGCGTTACCTCCTCGCTCTCGTGTTTTCCTGGTATCAAAATCAGTAGTGAAAATGATAACCAACCTGTTGATCATGAGTTTTCGCGGTGACCGCTTTAACATCACTCCATTATTCGCACCTACAAGTGCTAAGAGTTTTTCTGCGATCGCTGTACTAATGCTACTTCGTATCTCGTTTGTAAATACAAGATGATGCGTCTATATAAATACGATTTAATGATTGTTTAGACTAACTTTAACTTTGAATAAAACTTTAACTTTGAATAAAACTGAGCTTAATCATAATAAATACTTGATATTGTCGTAACAAAAAAAGATTTTTAATGTTATTTTCATTTATTCAGTTCGAGTCTTACATCATCCACGCAATCAACTTTTTTGATTTGGCGTGAATTTTTTTTTAATAACTGTGCACTTTAACTGCGAAAAAATCCTCGTACAACCTTTTATCTTTTGTTTCGTTAACTAAATTCAAATGTTAAATCAATAATATTTTTATTTTTTCCAAATGTTTAAACACAAAAATGAATTTGACCACCGAGGGTGTTAAGATTAACATATTTCAACAGTTATCGGAAACATTTTAAATAATAAATATGGAAACCTAGGAATTTATAGTGTGTATGACTTTTCATTGACTGATTTATGTTGCCACATTACACATTTTGAAACGTTCATTTTTTTGCTAATGATTGATTGTATATCCATATTTCTTTTTTCCCGTCAATTGGTTTTAGTGAAGTTAACGAACTGAAACCTATTTATGCTGGTGAGATTCAATTACATTGCATTTTTCTATCTACGTAAGCCTGAAAATATTTTTAATAATAAATAAAGGGGAAAAAAATGAGAGTAAAATAAGATTGGCATGTCTTATCTTTGACGTTATTCTTGTAGAAATGGACACAATATACTTATCAATTCTGTTATTGGATCATTAATTTGTTAACACTAACAATCCACCATTGTGACGAGTTTGTAACATTTGCGATTCAGTATTATATTTGTTTGTAATATTAGCGTGTCCGCGTTTGACCGTGTACTAATCTCTCTTGTGCTGATCAGGAGTTAAGAAGTTTCAACTAGTAAGACTCTTCATTACAATGCCACATAACCAACGGCAATATACGAGTACATACATACAAAAACAGGGAGTGAATGGGCGTCACCAATTAAAACGTGTTTACGTTAGTAAAAAATACCTCCCAGGTCTCAGATTGAAGAAATTCAGAATGAAGCGTGTGCACCTTAAATGAATTCTATTTTTAAAAACATATATGCACTAATATAAAGACTAAATTAACGTTTAAAAATACCTCAATTTTTTTGTTCTATTATTTGTTTTGGCATTATAATCGTAAGCATAAATGGTATTTTTTCTCTGGTTTTAATACTTTGGATTGATTTGCAGTAATGCTTTGCATCTCTCCTGTGCAGCCCTATTTAGATCTTTATTATGACCTGCATCTCATATCCTCGCAAAAAATCCTCGACGTATTCTTGGCGAGGGCGGCGCCCCCTATAAATTTTTCCCCTCAGACATCTCCTATATTAAGGCATGTAGGAAACCCTAAATGAACTAAAAAGTGTTAAAAGATGTTTATAAACAATTGCATTGAAAAAATACATAAACACGAGTATTTTGAATTTAAGGAAACATTACATCTAAAAAAATGGTTAAAAATATATTTTAAATAAAATCGAAAAACAGGCCACTGAATTTTCAAAGTAATACTAATTAATTTATTTCATAATACTAATTTATTTTCAATTTTTTTATTTAATATACGGTTGAAGTAAATAAAAACAGTTATTTAAAGAAAAATATGTAATGAACTGAACAAAAATAACATAAAACTATTAAGCAAAGACAAACAAGAGTATTAAAATACTAATATGTAATATATTTAAAAATGCTTCGAGTTAACCCACGTAAATTAATTTGTATCCCACACTGTGTAAATGGCGAAGGAAACGAAGAAAAGCTGGAAGATTTGACTAATTTACACAATCTGAATATTGGAGCATAATAAAAAAAGTTAATCTTAGAAGAGTTGATAAATAGCAGATTTTGACGTTTGGTGACATGGTTGGAAACATGAACAAAATTGATTGTAATTTAGGACATCACTTTTAGCACTGAGTACTTTGAAAATGCATGTAAGGTCCATCTTTGTTCAACATTTTTCCAGCTAAGACATATTAAAAGATTGCCCTATTTTAAAGAAGAAATAATTAACTCTAGGGCAACCATGCCACTTTTCTTTTTATGATATTTTAAAAATTATTTTGATACATACGTAGTTGTTTTTGTGCTTGCGTAAATCAAAGAGCGGGTAATATTTCTTCATTTGTATTTATATGATATAGTAGTAAGTGTTTATCTGTATGTGCACATTCCAAAGTAAGTGTGAGTGTAATAACGTATTATGTATCAATGTGAGATTCTATTTGTCGTATTTTATATTAATGTTAAACTAGCAGGCAACAGTTGGCTATTGCTGACTGCTCCATGTTTATGAATTCGGCTCTTCAGGCCTCGTTTTGTGGCCTTATGGGCCTCAGTCGATCGGTCTTGGGCCTCGGTTGATAGGGATCTCGAGCACCCTAAAATGTTGCCCCTTTCGACCTCCCAATTTTTTAGTTGAATGCAATTTAAATGTGATAAAGAAGAATTTTTCACTCAGAATAATGCTACCAAACCCGCAAAAAAATACTCATTCAATAATAATAATATTTGGCTGATTTATATAGCGCCATTTTTGTAAAAAATCACCTCAAGGGCGCTTTACAATTGTATATCTAAACTTACATTCTAACTAAACTTAAGTGAACCATTATATTTCCAGATTTAAAATTGAGGGTTTGATAGTTTAAAGAAGTGGGATTTTAGTTGGGATCTGAACTGACTGGGACTGTCGATGATTCGTAAGTTTGAAGGCAATTGGTTTCAGGCAGAGGGGCCGGTTGTGGCAAAAGCACGATCTCGAAATCTAGTGTTTAGGGAGCGCCGGATTTCAACAAGTTTTCCTCTTCCTGAATCAAATGCTGACCTAAGAGTAGATTTTCTTTGACATGTATTTTCCCTAATACAAAGGTTCGATAGGTATTTTCAAGCCATTTTATGAAGGGATTTGAATATTGTCAGCACAGTTTGTATTTATTGTCTCTGGGCTTTTTAACCAGTGCAAATCTCGAAGATGTTGTGAGATGTGAGAATATTTTTTTACTCCCGTAATAAACCTTGCTGCTGCATTGAAAACAGATTGAAGTTTATTAGTTTGATATTTTGGGAGATTTGAGTATATTCCATTACAGTAATCTAGACGTAAACGACATAAGCATTTACAAGAGCTTTAGTTGCGTCTATAGGAATATTTCTCCGCACGGATTTGATCTGTCGGAGATGGAAGAAACCAGCACTCACCGTTTTATTGACCTGAGAATGAAGAGAAAGATCTGAATTTAATGAACACCCAGTAGTTTAACATTTGTACTAGGGGTAAGATCACAACCTGTGATTGAAATTGGAGATGGGTGTAAAAGGTGTTGTCGCTTTTTTGTCGCTGTCAATAGAAGCTCAGTTTTAGATGGATTGAGTTGGAGTCTGTTTGATGACATCCAGTTGTTGACGGTTTGGATGCATTGAGACACACGATTTTTTAAGTTGTTTATAACTTGAGGAGAGCAGTAAAAATAGATTTGTTGGTCATCCGCATAACAGTGAGAAAGTAATCCGAATGAGTGAATAATTTTGAACATATCGTTAATGAACAGTGTGAAGAGCATTGGACCAAGCACGGAACCTTGTGGGACGCCAGATTTAAGAAGGGTAAATGAAGATTTTTTTACCCGCAACTTGAACTGATTGCGTTTGCTCCGAAAGATTGGATTGGAATACAACGTTGGTTAAAAAACAAAACACGATATAAAGAGTGTTTACTTCAAGCACTGACTCTCAATACTCGGAAGATTTTTTTTAGAGTTTTGGTTTTTGTTTATATTATTTACTCAAAAAACAAATAGTACAAATTCTAAATTATTAACAATATTTTGAGTTTGTCCAAATTTTTGTAGACAAGGACTGGATTCAACTCCCTGGGCAGCTGTTTATATTAACATTTTATAACAGAGGTGAAGAACATTTAAGAGAAGGTAATATAGAAGTCTAGGCATCTACAGGGCTTATGACCTGTCAATGGCTGGTTTAAGTGGTCACTTTACACACTGTGTAACATTCACCATTTTGCCTATATTGGAACATCTATATTCCTTCAATTCTTTCATCTGTTGATGTTTGTGAAGTTAAAGAGCTAATATAGGCAGAATGGTGAATGTTACACAGTGTGTAAAGTGGTCACTTAAACCAGCCATTGACAGGTCATAAGCCCTGTAGATGCCTAGACTTCTATATTACCTTCTCTTAAATGTTCTTCATCTCTGTTATAAAATGTTAATATAAACAGCTGCCCAGGGAGTTGAATCCAGTCCTTGTCTACAAAAATTTGGACAAACTCAAAATATTGTTAATAATTAAGAATTTGTACTATTTGTTTTTTGAATAAATAATATAAAAAAAACCAAAACTCTAAAAAAAATCTTCCGAGTATTGAGAGTCAGTGCTTGAAGTAAACACTCTTTATATCGTGTTTCTTTTTTAACCAACATTGTATTCCGAAACCGGACGCAGCCGGAATGAGCGTTTTGAGAGAGCGGCCGTGCATGCCGCAGCAGACCCTTAACCCGATTTCCCTCTTCTTCACACCTGCGAGCTCCCACCATCCTGGAAAGCCATCAGTGAAGATCTCTCAGCTTATTCGTTAGAACCAAAGGACCCGGGATTGGCGTAAGAGGAGGTAAGAGTGCTGGCTGGCGATAGGGTCTCCCGGAGGCGTCTAAAAATATCCGCATTCTCCACTTAGGAGCAGACTCGGAAATATTCCGAGTATATTTTGCCTGGTTTTGCAAGATGTGGTCGAGCGTTTGCTGCAAAATTACTTTGTCGTGTCTCTTCTCGTATTGCATCAACTGAAGGCGATCGAGCTTCCGTAATGGTTTCGTTGGGTTTGAGGAGCTCAAAATACACTACACCCAGTTGATCATGGTGCAGAGCGGAGAAGATAAAGATGTTCGGTGATGTTCCAACAAAACATGGTCACCCTTAGTCTCCACAAAAATTCTGTGTCCTTCAGCTGCAGATTAAAAAAAAAATGCAGTAAAATTCTCCGCAAATACTCTTAATTTGGCACGAATTTTATATATTTAACGCTATAAACAAATTTCGATTATACTTCCGTGGTATTCCGCTTTGTGTCATTACATAATATTATTTTCAGCTTAATGGTGGAGTTCCACGGTATAGTTGGCAGTAGTTTTGCTAGATATAGGAAAGCTAAGATAAAACGATCTGTCGGGTAACAGCGAGAACTTATTCACGTCTTCATTATAATGCGCCGATGTATGTTATTAACTAATTTATTGAACCATGCGAAGGAAAAATATGTAGTATTTTTTGAAAAATGGTTTGGTCGCGTTGTACTATTTACAGAAACCACGTAAAGATTTTCAGAAGTTTTATATCTTAAATTTGAAATTAAAAATATATTTCGGAAAAACATGTCTAAGTGAAAGGTTGATCGATATCGCTCTTGAGCGCATGACACCTTTTACCGAAAACAAGTGCCGTTAAGAGTAATGTTTCACTCTTTTTCTCAGTGCTTTTCGAAGCTTTGTCATGAGAAGTATCCTTATATCGTTCGTCATCTGAAATTAACAATTCTGATACGGCTTTGGATGCCAGGATAACATAAACAGCCAAAGACTATTCGTGTTTCCTTACACCTACCGTTTGATAGCTACAACAAACGATATAGTATAATACATTGGAATCAACTAGGATAACATGAATGAGAAGATAAGTGTTCGTGTAATGGATAATTCATAATATCTATGCGAGGATGTTTGCGTATTGCGTGTTTTACCCTTTTTTATCCAAACTTTTTTTAGCATGTAATTATATTTATTTATTCCACTAGGGTACATTACAGTAATACCATTTATCGTACTACAACAAAAAATATACTGTATACTACCCATGTTGGACCAAAACATCGTCATACAAATATTCTACTATACTGCACGGACTTCAACATTGCATAAAAATTGGGATTTTTGGGATGTTTAAATAAATAAATATCTTAAACTTATTTCAAGAGGTTTCTACATTAATTTTAATTAATGGCTACTACTTTTTTGATTTTTTTGTCACTTTCTCTCGGTCCATAAACAAAACATTATTTGATTCTGTTAAATTCAGTGCACGTGATTTAAATAAAAACATATTTATTGAACACGTTTATTATGTCCTGTCTCTTTTCGTCTATTATGTGTCAAGTTGTATGAATAAACCAACTACTCTTCGTTTTTGCATTCCTAGTAAAAAATATATTTTACAATGATTTATAGATCCTATAACTCCATTTTTGAATATTTTTTAAAGACTTCGGTAAATGGAAAATAGATAAATAAATTAAAATAAAATAATTATCATAATGTCATTAGTATGAACAATTTTTAATAAAAACAAATATAAATTAAAAACTGTATCAAGTTTGTTACAACAGATATGGAAAACGTTTTTGAGAAAAAAATACAAATATCTAGTCGTTTTTAGGGCTTATGTCCTGTAATTAACTAGTGTAAGTAGCTATTTAACATTCTGTGTAACATTTACCACTCTGCCTATATGTAAACATTTACATTTACTCTTTTCTTCCATGTGTCTATTTTTTTACAAATTTATATCATAATAAATCCCCAGATAGAAAATTCAACCTGTCTACAAACATTTTCATATACTCAAAAAAATGTAGATTGAACTGTAAGATTGTTTAAAAATAATGTGTTTCATTTTTAAGAACACAAGCCCAAGCCGATGAAGAATACAGTTCTGAGTATGAAAAAGAATCACTGCGTGCAGAAAGGGGAACGATGACACAATTAAAACATAATAGAACTACTTTGTATCTTTACATAAACAATATAAATACCTTAATAAAACCACTACTTTTAACAACTCAATAAAATAATTTTATTCTCTCATTTTAAATTAAATGCAAAATTGTGTATCGATGTAATGTATTTATAATTAATTTTGATTGAGTATTAGGTATATTTATTTTGGCTATTAAGTAAATCTGCATACGTCTAACCTCTCTTCTTTTGTTGAAGTATCAGGAGTTAAGGAGTATCGACAAATAAGGTGATTTATAAAAAATGCCATATGACAAACGGCCATATAGATAAAAAGACAAAAGTAAATGGACATCATCTTTTAATTTGGTTAAGTTTTGTATTAAATACTTCACGGGTCTCAACTTGAAAAAGTTCAGAATGAATCGTGTGCTACTTAAATATTTTATTTATTTATTTTATTAGCACAGGATATCCATTATTTCACTTTTTATGTGAAAAGTTTTTTTCAAAATGTATCTTTTTTACAAGCGCTATTTTTTTTTGTTTCCTTGTTTGAAAAAAATGACTTCTATTATTTATAACCTAAACTGAGTTCCCGTATTTTATTCAACAATCTTACCCATGCGTAACATGTTATGTAACCTGTTGCTGCAACCTTTGAAGTAATAGTTATATCCTTTGAATGCAATACTGGTTTGCCTAGCCGAAAACCATTTAAAACGTGCGCCTGCGCACAAGCAATCCCACGAGCATAAACATTAAAATGTTTCGTGAATACTTTTTACGCCTTATGTTTTCCTAATGAATTTGTTCAAGAAGTTTTTTTATTGAAACCACAAACGTAGTTAACTTTTAATCTGTCATCGTTAGTTTAGTATTGAAATCGGTTTGATCGGCAATAAAAAATAAAAAGAGCTCACCTCTACACCTTTTCTATTATTTCCATAGGAAATCTATTATTAAGAAATGTGACGCTATCTCAATACAGCTTAATTGTTTACCCAACTATTTGATTAAAAGTAAAAAAAATAACCAATATATTAATTTTAAGTCATAAAAATATAAAATAAATATGATTTTATTAACTATTTTAAAATAGGTTTGCTTAAGTGAATTTAATGTTTTAAAATTGTTCGATCCTTATGTATATGCTTTATTACATTAAAAAAACAAATGTTTTTTTAATTTTTTTTATTTAAATTATCTAACAAAATAATAATGTAGATGTAGCCACTCGACCGGCTCATAGGCATGTTCTGGAGTGCCGGTGTATTATTTATTTTTTACATAAATGTACTTTCACATCCCTTATAGTTTTTGTTTCATATTTTTAAAAAATCAACGGGATCGTAAAACTATTTTTTGAAAAACGTACGTGAGATGAAAAGAGAAAAGATTTGTAATGTTCTTTGTGTACAATTAAATTAATATGCTCCATCTTTAATTATATTGTGTTCCAACTATGGCACTCTCATCAAATTTGACACACGTTACTATTTTATGTGATATAATAAATTCTTCTAAGTTGTTTGCTGTTGGCAAAACAGTTATGAACAAATTGGTTGGATGGAGCGCGTCGTTAGCGTCCCCTTCTATCAGTTTCTGGCATCAGCGCTTCTAGAGGCCTCCTGACAAGAGACGCCCGTCATTTCCATCACAGTTTTCAATATTGTTAGATATTTAAGCTATGTTTTCACATTTTTGAACCCACAAATAGGTTTTATTATTGCGGTTTTTGTTTTATTTACAATTTTTGTTATTTTAATTGAAAAACCGTGAAAAAAATGTATTTTAAAGTTGTTTCAGGTTAATATGATTTTTCTAAATTGTTTTGCTATTATTTAACATCTGTAAATATTGTATGTTTCGGACTAATATTACCAAAAATGTTAAAAGCCATTAAAATTTATTTTTATTTTGTATTAATAAATTTCATAAAAGGTACATGTTTTTTAAAAATTCTATACATTTCTACTTTATACATATAGCAAATGTTATCACTGTAACTCTCCAAAAAAAAGACCAACTCTTGTGCTTAGGTAGTGACTTACACTGTTGTTGTTGTTTATTTATAAGAGTTTATATAATTTTAAATATACGAGTACACGAGAAACAAAATAAAAACATAGGAAGAAAAACATAAAAAAATAATACATCCATACTAATAAAAAATTAATGTAGTTTTTACACGTGTTCAAAAAATTTCTTAAAATTTTCTTAAAATTTATTTATTGATAGTTTTTAGTTTATTAGGGAGATTATTATAATTTTTTACATCTTTGAAGACAAAGCTATTTTGACCATAACTTGTATGGAATTTGGGAATTTTAATATTATGTTGGTATCTGAGTGACTTATTTATCTCAAATTCTTTTATTTTTTCTTCTTTAGAAATTTGTATAATATAATTTATTTAATAGTGTCTACTGTATGAACCTTAAATATTTTATAGAGACTTTCCGTATTGAATGTTGAGGGTTTATTTAAAATTACTTTAATAATTAACCTTCGTACTATTTTAAGAGGGTTTAATATATTGGCATTGGCACTACTTCATCCTGCAATACCATATATAACATATGTAACAAGGATTGTTTAATTGAGTGATTAACTTTTTTTTAATTACTGATTTTTTAAATATTCCTTAATCTTAAAAATATGTATTTACATTTTCTAATTCGTTGAACTAGTTCACTAATATGGTCTTTCCATTTAAATTTAAGTCTACGTATACACCAAGATATTTTATTTAATCAGTTGTATCAAGTACTGAACATGTTAGATCCCAGTTAGTTTTGTTGCAATTGCTTTGGTGAATAATTATTTTGACTACTGAATCTAAATTTGTTTTGTTATTAAAAAATGGGATGATTTTTGTCTTTTCCGTATCTAAAGATAATATGTTTTTGTCAAATCATAATTTCAATTTATTTATAACGTCATTAGCTTCTAAATTTACTGAGTTCCAGTTAACTCTCAACTAAAATAACCGTATAGAAGACATAAATAATAAATAGAAGCGAACCCATCATCGTACCCCGAGGTATTCCAAAATCGTAAGTCTCCATTTGACTATATGTATATTCAATTTTTACCATTTGTGGTCGTTGGAATATATAACTTGTTAGCCATTCAATGGTTTTGCTACCCATTCCCATATTTTTTAATTTTGATAAAAGTTTACTGTGAGATACACTATTGAATGCTTTTTTTTAAGTCAATAAATAAACCAATACACTTAAATGATTTGTCCAATAAATTATGAATATATGTGGATAATTGTGCAATAACATCCTAAATGCTTCTTTTTTCCATAAAACCAAATTGATTATAAAGAATTCAGTCAACCCTTTTTTAACAATTTTTTCAAATATTTTAGCGATGTTTGAAATGACTGAAATAGGACGGTAATATTTGAGTTGTAATAGTTTTCTTATAATTGGATGGGAATATACCACTTTGAAACTTAAATTTATTATTTGTTTTAGCTGTGTCGAAATTTGTTTGGTAATGTGTTTTAATGTGTTGTTTAATTTTATCATAACCCGGAGATGAACCTCCTTTTATACTATTAATAATTTCCTCTATTTCACTCTCAGTGGTGCTTTGAAATATATTGAAAGTGTAACCGCGTTCATTATTAGTGTATAAATTTGTATCAGTTATATTTGATTTTGATGAGAAAGTAAAAAATAAATTAAATTGATATGTAAAAACAGCATTTTTTTTTGTGTGTACTACGAATGCTATTTTTAAAAGACTCTCAGAATAACACGTTAATTAAATTAAAAACGTGATCTCATACCATTTTATTGATTTTACCGTACGTAGGCTAAATATTGTAACCATTCCCTTCATTTGTCAAATTTAACCAATAGCTTTCTGTTTCCCTGATACGAAATATTGCTGAACAACTGCATCTCAGGCTCGTTGCATAGCAACACTATTGATTATCACATGCAGTTTGTTAAATGCATTCGAATATTAACCTCTGTCAATATGATCTCCTGATACAAACTATCTTTAAAATCATAATATGAAAGTGATTTATTTGTATATTTTGTACTATATTTATGGTACAAACTATTATAAACGTGGTCAGCTACTGAAATATTTGTTTTAAATTAACAAATAATGACGGACTTTTATTTTTTTAAATAATTTAACCAATATTTACTTTCAAAAAGACTGTTTTTGATTTATTTGCGTAGAGTATTGAAAACTATTAGCCATACAATATATGTATGAACTAACGTGAGCTTAAACATTTTTAATAAATATTCAGAGTAATATTTATTATATGTCAACGCCATTCTAAGACAAGAATACAAAAGCAGAAACAGAAAAAAATCCAATGTAAAAATAATGTTTGTTGCAATAAACTGTCACATGCAGTACTTTAATATTTTTAAATGTCCAGTTTTATGCCAAACCAAAATTGAAAAAAATAGGATACCATTCAAACTGAAAATCTTCATACTGATCATTAACGGTTTATTAGACTGTTATTTAACCATCGTTATTTTTGGACTGTTGTTTTTAAACTGTGTTCAGTGATATTCTATTTTTTTTTATACTTATGTCCAATGAAATTTGGTCCGTCGATGTTTAGACCTTTTGCAACACGCGCACATGCGTAATGACAACTTTAAAAACAGCACTTTTTTATGCTTTTGTGTTCTTCACATACCACGTAATGAATAAGAAAAATGTTGTCCTGTTGATGATGATAAAAAAAAGAAGATTATCATTTATATTTGTTAAAATAATAGTTGAAACTGACAGACTATGAAGAGCGAATCGTCTAAATAAACGATAGTACAAAGCGTACCATTATATTTGACTTTCAATAATAATGTTTTATACTAACCATGTTAGTGGGAAAATAAATAAAATAATAGTTAAAATTTTTTGCAGCAGAGAGGAATAATATTTTTGAGAAGGGTATATGGGAGTCTAGGCATTTACAAGGCTTATGGCCTGTCACTGTGTAATATTCACCATTGTGTCTATGTTTGAACATCCACATTTCCTTAACTCTTCCATTTGTTGACTGTTGCGAAGTAAAAGAGCTGAAACCTTTATCAATTAAATATGAGCAACTCTCTAGGGGGAAAATCCATCCAGTCTGCAAGCACACATATTTAAAAATGCTCAAAACATTGTAAAAATAATGGTTATTTATTATAAATCACCACTACGTTCATATTTTCCTAAAAAAATTGTCTATAAAGTGCGCCCTGCGCTCAGCCTGTTCTTAATGAACGATGAAACTAGCCGATTACCTTAACTTATTAGTCCATACAAAAAAAGTACACTATATTTTACGTCTTTAACCCAGTCGCGTTTTTTAGTACTAAAAGAAGCTTGCAGATAACAATTGAAGAATTTTTATTCGGCGAGAAAATTTCGAACATTATTTCTAAAGGACTGTTTTTATTTGATAGGATACCGTCGATATAATATTATGTATCATATAGGGCCTGTGGCGTTTGCAGTGGCCATTTTTGGCATTATTTATTTTAAAATAAATCGGCCAGTGCTCAATGTTGACATTTATACCACAGTGGAAATATCTGCTGAATGTCATTGTGGTATTTTTTAATAAATTTTTTGTATTAATATTGTCTTAAAATAGTAAATAATAAAGGTAGTTAAACCTTATTTTTGTTGGAGTTGATTTTCGCTGAATCATTTAATTATAATACTTACATATTATATACTGATATGTGGGTACAAATTTATTTAAAAAAATTCAAAACTCGGCACTGATAACTAAACAACATTTTTAAAAAAACTGCTTACAAAACTCAAACAATAAACCAACTGTAACGGTGGATAATAAAATTGTTAATAAAACTTAATAAATATACTCGTATCTACTTTATTATTAAGTGAAAATAATCATGAATATTTGATTCGTCACACAACATGAAATTCTTTAAAATAGATCTTCCGGCTTTTTGTAGATCTCTTTACCATAAACACAATGTGGAAATAAAATGGATTAACATGGTTTAGCATGAAGTCTTTTCCGTTGCTCGTATTTCTGAACATATTGTATACCATTATTTTGTTGCCCTTGTTTATCTTAGCTACATAGTTATATGTTATTTTTATTCAGTTTCTTGTACATGTGTTTCTTTGTTTAACTATTTCTTTATTTATACTATTTGGTTAAATTAAATAAAATGTATACAAACTAAAACTCATTATTTAACTGTATTTTAACGACTAAATTACGTATTTTTAAACCTTTTAAGAAAGTTTGGATACGAAAAAGTTTTTATTGCCTCATAAAAAAAATATTTTACTCTTCAACTTTATGTCTTTATATCTACACATAATTGCACATGAAAAGTTTATAAAAATATTATATTTTACATAAATGTATCTACTTAATACTTAAATTTGTGATTCGTTTTACAATGACATATTTTGTTATCAAGCACAACTTTTGAAGGCCAGGCGCGGGTGCGGTAGCGAGTTGGGTGCAGTGATAAGCTACCAGGATAACATATCCGTGAGAGTTAACTTTCAGATCAAATCCATATAGATTACACGGTCCATCTCCGATCTCCGTGTATTTTTATTCAATGTTTCTGAAACATATGATTTAGGTTCCAGGATAACACTAAATTAAAGACTTTTAATAGTGGGATTTCCGTGATACAAGAAGAAAAGAACACAACTGAGTTTAAATCATAATTTTGTTTCGAATTTCGAAATGTAGGTATTTGGGAAATATTTTACAAACAATTTGGTTGTAGAGCAAAACATCGGATGTTTATGTAATTTTCTAAGACAAAAATTTGTTTGACCGAATCCTAACATGGAAAAAAAAAACTAAAAAAGAAAAAACGGATGCTTTGGCCAAGTCAAATATTATACAAAAATACATTTTTATATTAGCATGATACGCAAAAAGTTAAACGGTTTTTAATATGCAATAAATTGAAAATAAAATGTTAAAGTGAATATGGAATTGTATTTTGATAAAGAGTGTGAATAAATAAATAAATAAAATAAAATAAATAAAATAAATAAATGGGTTTCTCGATTATGAATTACCTAGTGAGAAATATCTTTGAACCGAAACATGTACAGAACCGGGTTGTTGTCTCGTGGTAGTATTGTGAACTCACGGGCTAAAGTTCCGAGGTTCAAATCACACTTTACTACAACTCGATTTCCATTTTATCAGCACAAGTATTAAACCACATTTAGGAAATGGTCTAAAAATTTTAATAAATAAATAAATAATAAAAACTCATATATTTCTTTTAAAAAAAAAAAATATGTTTGAATGAATTACTTCATAAATAATTATAATAATCATTGTGTATATTGGCAATGACATGGGAGGAGGTGAGATTGCTGGCCAGCGCTAGGATCTCTTAGAGGCTTCTGGTGATGTGCGCATGCTTTACTTAGAAGCGGATATGGAAATGTGGGATTAACTCAATAATAACATAATCGGCCTGCATGCGTAAGAAAACGTATAAATGTAGAGGGAACGAAGTATGTATGCAAATACAGAGTCGCGTTTTATCCTTTGTAGACCCCTCTAGGAAATAATTTACTCATTAATTAAACAAAGTCGAGGAATACATAATTTGATCACTTTGTACTATTTATTGAAACCTCATAAAATTTTTAAGAAGTTTTCTTTTTTAATTTTTACCTTATTTGTATCTTAGTCATGTGTTGATGTAGATTTGTAAATATAAGTTAAATTTAAATCAATACCGCTCTTGAGCGCATGTCAGGTTTACCTATGATATTTGTCATTAGAAGTAAAGTTTCACTTCTTTCCCCAGTGCTTTTCGAAGCTTTGCCATGGAAAGTAACCTTTATCGTTTGTTTTATGTAGTAAACGATTCTGATACGGTTTCGGATGCCAGGATAACATAAACTGCCAAGGATTATTCATGTTCCAATTTACAAACCGCTTGGTATCTATTTGTTGAAAATATCCACATCAAACGACATATTATGTATTAGAACGATTAAACAAAAGAGGATATACGCTGTAGTGTAATTGATAAATTTGTATCTTAGCTCTAATAGGGCTAATGCCGGATTTTCTTTTTGTAAAAACCTGATGTCGATAAAAAAAAAAAAAAATGTACAATTTGAAATACGTTCTCATGTTATAATGTTATTTTTGTGACCTTGGGAGCCGCATTATTAATTTATTAATTTTCCGGAAAAAAAAATGCTTCTCTTCTTAGTTATTGATGCTCTACCGGTATACATTGTTGCTCATTTCGACCTGGCCATAGATAGTGCCATTGAAATTATCATGTTGCTGTAGCTTCGGTATTAAATTAAGTTTGAATATGAAAAAAACATCATATATGATTTTTGGGAACAAACAGGATTTGAAAATTAATATTTCTCTAGGAACTGGCTATATTGAAAAGACCAATGTTACTAAATACTTAGGACTATATGTTGACTCTCAACTTTCATGGAAATACCAATATGAACATGTTAAATCAAAAATAGTACCCGTAACTGGCGTTTTGCATAGACTTCGTGGTCTGCTTCCTCACTCTGTTTTGTTTGCCGTCTATTACGCTATGATACATTCTCACCTATCCTATTTATGCTGTATTTGGGGTTTCGCTAACAAAAACCAGATTTCTGAGATTCAAGTTCTTCAAAACCGAGCTCTGAGAAGCATTCTTGGTTTGAAATGGGATTCCCATATCAAGGATATTTATCGTAACACAAAAATACTTCCTTTCAAGGTAATGGCACTGTATGACATCACTAACACTATTTCAAACATCATAAACTTTTCTGCTCACACAAATTTAAAACTTACATTTAATCATGAAATTCACAACTATAATACACGACATGCAAAAAATCTTCACATTTCTAAATTTTGTTCCACGAAGTTCGGCAAAAGGTCTCTGGAATACATTGGTCGTATACAATTTAATAAACTGCCTGATGACCTTAAAAATGAAATGTCGAGTGGTAAATCTCAAAGACCAGAAATGAAGACCTATTTCTTGAATCTTTTTGAAAGTGAAAGTTTTTAGCTCAGTTTCTGTGAATAGTCTATATATTGTGTTTTAGGTTTAAATGTTTTTCTTTTCTTTTTTTAATATTAAGTTCACAGAATGTTTAAATGTTTTTATTTTCTTTTTTAATATTAATTTCACAGAATGTTTAAATGTTTTTCTTTTCTTTTTTAATATTAAGTTCACAGATTGTTTGAATGTTTTTATTTTCTTCTTTAATATTAAGTTCACAGACTGTTTAAATGTTTTCTTTCCTTTTTTAATATTAAGTTCATAGATTGTTAAAATTTGTTAAAATTTTTATTGTTTAAATGTATACTATGTATTGTTACAGGAAATGTACTATTTTTTTTATGTACCGTCCCAAATGAGTTTTCTCGTACAACTCCTGGGAATATAATATCATGATTTTCATGTCTTATATGTTTTATTAATAAATAAAAAATAAAAAATAAAAAAAATATATATATATATATTTACATCATCGTGCAATATCATTCTGAAGTCACTGTTTCACGATAACAAAAAAAAAATGGTCCAATTACATATCTTTGGGAATTGTCTCCGCGATAAAAATGCGCCACGACAAAAAATGATGTTCAAACGTGGCGGGGTAGGAAATCTTTTCCATCAAATATGCTCATGTTCTTTCAACTGTTAGACAAATTTTTGCAATGCCAGTAGATGCTGCAACCTTGCGGTCAGTTTGCGCGGATTTAACAAAATTTTATCTACAACTCGTTCTAAGTTTTCCAGACTGAAAACAGAAGCTGAAGGTTTGGATCAAAATCCACTTCTGACATCCTTTTCTTTTAATTTTCTGCATCCATATCCACATCAACTTATTCGATTTAGTACTATATTCATTTCATTATAAAATAAATCCACATACTAACTTATCTTGCTTGTTCTGTTTAGGTATCAGGAGTTCAGAAGTTTCGACAAGTGAGGTTATTTATAAAATCCCATATGATAAACAGCGATACACATACATAATAAAACAATGAGTGAATGGGCGTCACCAAATGAAATGTGTTTACGGTAGTATAAAGGTTCAGAATAAAGCGTGTGTACCTTAAATGTTTTTATTTTTAAAACACATGTTAACCAATGCACTGGCTAAATTAAAATAAAAAAAAACACATCATTAACAAAAACATATCATGTTAAAACTTAGGTAAAAGTCATATATGTTATGCAAAAAATCACTTTAAAACATATAATTTTTTTGAGAAAGCCTTCATTATTTACGATTATATTTGTATTTAATGCAAATTATCATGGTTTTAATCAATAAAAATAAAGGAATAAACAGAAAGTTAAAAAAAAACGACGCAAAATTTTTAATTTACGACGTTGAAATGTATCAAAAAAACTATCAACAAATAATAAATTATTTTATTTTAAATTTGATAATATGAAAATACATTCAAATATAAATCGTTTTAAGATGTACCAACGTTCGTTTTTATTGTTCTTACCTTTGAAAAACTTAAAGATTGAGTTATTAGTCCCCTTAGTACATTGTAATAAAATAATAAATGTTTTCGTAGAATAGAATTTTCTCTTACAATACACCATCAAGGCATATTTCAATAATTTGTCCCCCTCTGTTTCATTGAAATATTGCGTATTGTATATCTTTCAACTTATTTTTAAATGTACCTACACTTAAGATAACACTTAGTTTTATATAAATTATCCGTACACTGTATAATATTAACCAGTCTGAAGATGTCCATTAGAGGGTGAAAGCGCTTATTGGTCAAACAAATAAGTAAAAGTGTACCAAGTATTTTTAATTCGTAATTTATATGTAAGTATAAGTTATTACATCATTCAATGGAATTCCATCAAGAATTGTCAATTAATAATTTGAATCAAATTTTGTAGTAATAGCTACATCCTTCGAACGCAATACTAGTTTAAAGCCATTTAAAACATACGCCTGCATTCAGGCAATCCCACGAGCATTGTTAATTAAATGGTGTTAAAATAACTACCTACTTAAAATAAATTTTCTGCGCCTTATAATTTCCCAATTCATTTTTTAGGAATGTGTTTTTTTTTATCAAAGCCAAAAACGTATGTTTTTCTCTAAGCCATCGTTAATTATAAACTTATATAAGTAATATAAATTTATAAATTAAATATATTTGCAATGTTATTATTAGAACACACATAACAATATGTATGATATGTGTGCCCTATTTTAAGATTTAAATAAATAAATAAATATCAGTTTATAATGCACGAAATTAAAACAGCACACTTCCTTACAACTTACGTTCTTTTATTTCCGCAGGAAATCTGTTGTTTACGAATACGATTCACAATTAAATGCAGCTTGATTTGACTTGACTTTTGACGAACAGATAAAATAATATGCTTACATAAATGCGGCCAATCATTTAATTTTAATATTTCAAAAACACTTATAAATAATGCTACGTTTTATCTTATATTATATATATAATAATTATTTCATAAACTATTTAAAGTACATGTTGGTTTGTATTATCTTTAAATTTCATCATCATCATCATCATCATCATTTTCTTTCCACACCTAATGGTGCATAGGGCACTGCATTGGTACACCAATCGCAGCGAATCTTGATCATTTTTGTTACACGAAGGTAAGTTGATCAGTATTACGCTTCAGGTACCAGTCTAGAGACTATGAAATATTTTAGTGTAAAAACACCAGTATTTTGAATTTAAAATAATATTTTGTATCAACCATGTCGGAAATCGAACCCGAGAACACTTGCACGGTAGGCAAATGCGCTGACCATTGCACCACGAGGCCGACAAATTAAATAAAATTTTAATTTAAATTTCACAATTGTTCTTTCTTCATATTCCCGTACATGCTTTTTCTCATTAAGTAAAATGTTTTAAAGGTTAACATAATATAATGTTTTAAATTTTAATTTTTGTGTTTTTAAATATGCCATCACTTTTGATTATTATAATTGTTAAAGGCAGGTAGCTTTTGCTGATGTACTTAGATCTCATGTACTGCGTTTTGTTCTAGTTCTTCTTCCTTCAAAAAAGCATCCAAACGGTTTTTGAATTGGTTGACTGAAATGAAATGGACAACTAGGCTTGGCAATTTATTCCAGTCTGAAATTTTCCTGCTGGAAGAAAAGTTTTTCATAGGATTGAGGTGGAATTGGGTACGGTAGTATTGTAATCTGTTTCAACTCAACACTGTATTTCAGTCTCATTAAGTTAGATAAAATTTAGTTTTTTTATGTTAACTGTTCTATTTTCTGTAATAGATAAATGAATTTAATAACATTAAAAAAAAAATTGATGTATTATAAACCATAAAAAACCTCTTTATTAGCGCAAAAAAAAGCAACATTCATAACTTTAATAATACCCAAGCAAGTAGTTACAGAGAGAAATTTAAAAAAATATATGTTACAATCTTAAATTACAATTTTATTTAAACTATGATAATTAAGTATAAAAAAATATAAAACAAAGTAATAATTATATGTTGGATGTTGTTTATGAAGTCGAAAAATGCTGACTGTCAAAATTTTATTTGGAAAAATAACATTTTAGTTATTTGCATATACTATGAATGCCCTGTTCAATCGGTAAAAATAATGTGTTAATAAAACGAAAAGATCATGATGTCATGTCATTTTATTAATTTCACTTATCAGAAACTAAATATTGTAACCATCCCTCCAAATTTAACCTTAAACTTTATGTTTCCCTGGTATGAAGCATTACAGAACAACTGCATCTCAGGCTCGTTGCATAGCAACACTATTGATTATCACGTGCAGTTTGTTAAATGCATTCAAATATCAACCGCTGTCAATGTGCTCTCCTGATACAAATGATATTTAAAATTGTGAAATAAAGGTGATTTAGAGGTTTGTATTATGAACGTGGTCACTTACTCAAATATTTAATATGAGAGAACAAATAATAACAAACTTTTAATTTTTGAAAAGTTAATAAATATTTACTTATATAAACATTATTTTTAATTTTTTCTCGTAGAGTATTAGTGTAAATTGTATTTTTACTGTCATTTAATCTTTGTATTAACATACGTAAGCCTACTCATTTACCCTAAATAATAATAGTTTTTGATATTGTGAGAGGTATTTAGAATTTATATTAAAATCGTATCGGCAATCGATTTTATCCACATGGATAAAGTAATATTTTTTTTTTGTGTCGACGCCATTCTGTGGGTAAAGATTTCTTCATAATATTTCAATCATGTTCTAAAATTACAAAGAACACCAACCTATTATAATATTATTAATATAATTTCCACAGCAATTATCTAAAGATATTAAACTATTAGGTTTCAATAATTATCTCTTTAAATAAAAATACTTACTTGGTTTTATTTTTTTCCGTAATTTAAAAATTAATACCTAAATTCCCCATTACCTATTAAATACTTAGCTTTGAACTTAACCATTGGTTTTTTTCACAATAATGATTTATGTACATGCTTTAGTTCATGAGATTATTTTCATTTTTTCAAGTACCTTGTATTATAACTGTGTAAGAAAATTTAATCCATCTTTTATTAACATACGTTTGAAAATGCCCTAACGAGGAAAACAGTTGTCACGAAATTTCGTTTAATATTTGTAAAAATAAAATAAAATTTTCAGTAGACTCAAATCAGTGTTTGGTTTCTTATATTATAAGTTTACATAAGTAGTTCTATTAAATAAACACCAAATCAATAAATAATGTTTGTTGCAATCAATTACAATATTCAGTACAAGAATATTTTAGAATGTTCGGTTTTGTGCTTAACAAAAATGGAAAAAATCGGAATACCAATCATAGTGAATATTTTAATATTGATAATTGACGTTTTTATTTTATTTTATTTTATTTTATTAACATACACGGCATAATTGCCTTTTACAAATTTATAATATAAACATATAAGGTTTGATATTTTTTAAACTACATATTTGCACTCAAAACTAAGGAACAATAATCAAGCCTAAAAATTATATAACATAATATTTAAAAAAAAAAAAAGTTTATAAAATAAAAGTTTGAAATAAAAAGTATACGAGAACTTTAAAAATTAATATAAAAAGTAAATCAAATTTTAAACATAATAAGGTTTATAATAAAAATATATATAAAAAAAAAAAATAACAGAAAATCATATATGAAGTAACTACATTAAATATGATTACTGCTCATCTCATGTTTTATAAGAATATCTTGTTTAACTCTCCTTATCTTGGGATTAGTATTTCCAAACTGTTGGTAATGAAATTATGGTTTATGAAAAAAATATACTTACGTTCAATAAAATTAAATCTGTTTGTGTTAAAACTTTATGCAACACACGCGCATGCGTAAGGACAATTCAGTAAACAGCGATACATTCATTTTTTGTGCTCTTCATATACCACTACTAGTGAGGAAATGTTGTCTTGTTGATTCTGATCACAAATGAATATGATATTTTTATATTTTTGTTAAATTAAAGGTACAAACGATACATCACAATTATTAATTAGGCAACAATAATTGTAAATAAAGTCAAATAAATATTTAAAAAAAATATTTTTAAACTGTACCTAAACAACTTTATAACACGTTTTTAAAACATTACTATAAAATTAATTATTTAGATTAAACACAGTTTAAATTTTGTCTAGTTAAAAAAAAAGTTTTACTCTACAGCGTTTGGTAAATTTATCTTATAATTTTACTTTTTATCATTATTTCATTTCCGTTTCTTAATTGGAGCATATGGTGTCCGCAAAGATCATTCGGATATCTCTGTCACCTGCCAACTCCTGTGCATCCTCCTAAGAAAGGTTCGCGTCCTGCAATTGTGACACGAACTTCCGATAAATAGTAAGCAGTGGACATTCAGGACGTCGAGAACCTGATGCCTTGTAAAGTAGGCAAGCGTAGTTAAGGCTCTCAGGAGGCATCCGCAGTACATGGTCATGCCATCCGCATCGCCTCCGCTTTATGACAGTTGTCATCGGAATTTGTTGCGTTTATTCTTTTATTACCTTATTCCTTACAAAGTCAAACCACCGCACACCCAAGATGCTTCTTAGACATATACTCTCGATATCGTCTTAGCAAGGGGCCACAATTCGCATCCGTAGAGACGAATAGTTGTTATACAGGAGTTATATAGGTGGCATTTGGTTTTTGATCTTCAGACAGCCTTCATACTGTTGAATATGGCACCTGCTATTCTTAGCCGCACTACCAGTTCTTTTTGGAAGCTGTCATTTTCCGTAACATATACTACCAGGTATTTGAAATAATTCTCGACCTTTTCGATGACTTGGTTTGACAGAGTCTGGGAATTTTAAGTATCAAGGTTTGAAATGATAACAGTACATGGGTTTTGCAATATTTATTTTGAAACTCATGCATAGAGAGTACCTATTTAGGCTATCTACAGTGACCAGAACAGTCGTGACTGAATGTTCAATTACAACAGCATCATCAGCATACTCTAGGTCGCAGTTTTTGGGAGGAGGAGATGGATATTAGAGATCCTAGATCTAGTGAGATTGAATTTCTTAAGGTGAAGTCGATGAGGATTATAAAAATAAATGGTGCCTGTATTTTTTTAGTAACTTTTTTTGCCTACGCATAATTGAATAAAATAAGTTTGTTTTAAATTGTATATTTAAAAAAAATCTCCCTACGTAATACTTTAAATTTGTAAAATAAAACCTTTTTTACAATGGTATATTTTGTTATCAAGCGCTACTATCGGAGGCTCGGTGCGGGTGCGGTAGCGAGTTGGGTGCAGTGATAAGCTACCAGGATAACATATCAGTGAGAGTCAACTTACAAAACCAGTTCTCATACCTTATCTATTTGGTCCATCTCCGTTCTGCGGGCATCAGTATTATTTTTTTGTGAAATATATAGTTAAGCTTCCAAGACCTAAATTATATAGATTCCAGAAAAACGTTAAATACTTTTAACAGTGCAAATTCATTATTACAAGATAACCCGAGTTGATACGACATCATAATTTTGTACTGTATAATTTCACCTCATTGAGCTTTTAACAAACCATGTAGAAATTTTCTTTTTCAATTTATACTAGTTTGTACCAACTAATCAACTAATTAAGAGATATGTAAAGAAATATCTACCTAGAAATAATGTCTAGGATTCTTTTATGTTTGAAAATTGAAAATATTTGAAAAAATAGTTTAGATTGATTATTAAAGAAAGATCGAAAAATTGACTTTAATTTTGTTTTTTTTTGTTTTACAGTTAATGTTTTTAACTTGATGATAATGTTATTAGTGTTTCATTTCTGAATATGAAAATGAATACAAATATTTGTTTTTCAGAGCAACACGAATAATTTAATTTGTCATCACCAAAAACTAGATAACAAATAGACTTGTTGTCTTGTATATATTACTAAGGTATATGCATAAATAAAATTCAAATCGATCCTTCACTGGAGCGCATGTCATCTTAACTAATAATATTTGTTGTTAAAAGTAAAGTTTCATCCACTCTTTTCCTAAGTGTTTTTCGAAACTTTGTCATAAGAAGTAACCTTTATCGTTCGTCATCTGTAGTTAACGATTGCATTATAGTTTTGGATTCCAGGATAAGATAAATAGCAAGGAGTGTTTTTTTTTGCCCTACGTCTGGTGGCTACTTTTTGAAAACATCCACAGGAAACAATGAATTGTAATATATTGGAATCAACTTGAATAACATGATCAAAAATATACAAATAAGTGTGATTTATAATTCAAAGTATCTTTGGAAAGATGCTTGCGTATACTGTTTTTTGGCTTTTTTGATTTGAAAATATTTTAAAGCACTTGATCATCAATTTGTTTGTTGCTTCGCTAGGGAACATAATTTATTAATAACATGATATAACGTACCTAAAAAAAGTTTTTTAATTGTTATTTTTAGTAATTCATTCAAATATTCTACTAAACTACATGTGTAAGAATTGTGATTATAGTAATTTACAATTTCAAAAAATTCTCAACGCTGTGTGACGAGATTTATAACTAAATTAAGAACTTTTCCTTCCTTAGTTAAGATTTTTACATTTTTTTTTCATTTGTTAACATTATTCTTTGGTCCATAAATTATGTTTTAATTGATTCTGGGAAATTCAGTACACGTTCTTTAAATGTAAACATAATTATCAAACACGCCCATGATGTCCTGTCTCTTTTTCTCTTTTCTATGTTACGTTGTATGAATATTCCAACCTACTCCTCGTTTCTGCATTCCCGGCAAAAAATATGTTTTATAATAATTTATAGATCCTATACCTCTATTTTTAAGTATTTTTAATATATCTAGTCATTAACAGGGGTTATGATCTGTCACTAGCTAGTTTTAGTGACCATTTTAAACAATCACTATTCTGCCTATATATAAACATTAACCCTTACTCATCTCTCCCAGGTGTTAATTTTTTACAAAATGTTGTTTATTGAATCTTTTTTGATGCCGGTAGATGCTGCAACCTTGCGGTCATATTCACTATTTCATTTCGCTGTCTTTACTATAGCCAGATGCAACGCAATTCAAGGTGTCAAGTCTACCAGCGGCTAATAATTATAATAATAATAAATTTGGCTGATTTATGTATCGTCAGTTTTGTAAAAATCTCTTCAAGGGCGCTTTACAATTGTTTACGTAATCTTTCATTTTAACTAAGCTAAAGTGACATATTATGTTTTCTGATTTGAAATTGAACGTAGTTATGCAGAAAGCAGCCAGTCCACAATTTTGGAAAAATGAGATATTGATGTTATCGGGTACAATAAGGTTGATTCTATGTTCTGATAAAAACAGTCAGACCGCTTTCATATAAAAAAAACTGTACTAATCACCTCCGGAAAAAGGTGTCGATCACAAAAACGTCATTTCTCAATTTGCAGAAAACACCCACAAAACTAGAAAAATCTTATGGTAATTTAAAAATCTTTTACACAATGAGATTCTTGTCTGTAATTTATAGAAAAACTAATGTATTCATTGTTTATCGTTTGTTAAAATCAAAAACAATCTAACTACAGTGTAGATTTAATAATTCACTCTTTTCACAAAATGGCTATTATATAAGTTTCACTTTTCTATGGCTGGCTGCTTTCTGTTAACCTACGTTCAATTGAGGGTATGATAAACTAAATAAGTGAGATTTGAGTTGGAATTTGAACTGATTGGGACTGACAATGATTCGTTAGTGCGAAGTCAATTGGTTTTAGGCAGGGGGACCAATTGACAATCGTGCTTTTCGCACTTTGTACATTACAATGTTACTTCGATTTTGTCAATTAACTACTAGAAGGAGAGTGTAATGAAAGATAATCTGGATACGTAAACGAATGCAATGTATTAGAAAACACAACTTTACCTTAACTTAGGAATAATCTTAAAAATTAACTTTAAAATAATCTGACGAAGAGTGTGTGACGGAGATAAGGTTCTGTGAGCGTCGTCGCGCGGCGTTTTGAATTGTGCTGTGGCAGATACACCATGTATGCAAATAATGCATTCACTTAAAGTGTGGGATCAATATTTTTTTTTGGAAATCAAATCCTTATATTTAAGTGTAAGGTTATTGTGTATTTGAAATAGTTTTTACTCATTACTGCAATGTATTTTTATAATTTTTACATATGTTTGCAACTGCTACCAGTATAAATATATTCATACTATTTTCTTGCTATTAATGAAGCAATTAGGTTATTAAGTTTATTCAATCCGGGATTTGGATAATGCATTCGTTTTACACAAATAATTTATCTTGGTTATAATTTTGAAATTTTTTCGATTCAACTTTTATTTATCCAGATAAAAACACAAGTTTATGTTTGTGTGTGTCCTATTTTAAGATTTAAAATAAAATAAATAAGTAAATTATGTACTAGGTAACGCCTTAAAATATTTAAAAATTAAACTACGAGATTTGCTTTTACTCATCATCATCATTCCCTTTCAACATTTCATGGTGCATAGGGCACTGTATCGGTACACCAAATGTTTTTTTATCATGTTTTTACACGTAGGTAAGATGATCAGTTTTACGCTTCAGCTACCAGTCAAGGGACTATAAAATATACTAGTATAAGAACACCCTTTCAAATAAATATTTCATATTAACCATGTCGGAAATTAAACCCGTGATCTCTTGCATGACAGGCAAACACGCATACGGCCTTATAGTCCTTACTTTTTTGTTTTAAGTTATCAGGAGTTAAGAAATATTGACAAGTAAGGTTATTTTAATAAGACTACATACATAATAAAACAAAGAATGAATAAGCGTCACCAAATGAAATTTGTTTAAGGTAGTATTAAAGTTCAGAATGGAGGTCGTGTACCTCAAATGTATTTTTGTTGCAAAACATGTATTCACTAAAACACTGAATAAATAGAAAGAGAAAATAAGTTTTACCTTTAAAACTTATTTTGCTTTGGCATTATAATGGTAACTTAGGTTAAAAAACATATTTTATAAAAAAAAACTATTTTTAAATCTTATTATTTTTTAGTGTTGAAGGAAGTGTTTCTTCTTAAAAAAAATATTTGTTTAAATATTTAATTCCTATTATTTTGCGATTTTTAATAATCTAGAATTTAAAAAAAACTTTAAATTTTGAATTATGACATACATACAAATATACCCAATAAGCCGATGTTCATAATTCGCTGTATAAGACTGTATAAACACATTAGTTAACTTTGTATTTGATAGTATAAAAATAAATTACCAATAAAAGTTTTATTCAAAATAAATAGATTTCAATAACTTACTGTTCTTAAAAAAATTAAAATAAATTCTTTCATTATTGAAAAATATTTACGAGTACATGAAAAAAAAAATTATACGTATTTATTTAATATGCAATATATCTTCTTTACTAACTTTGTATACTTTGTGGAAATCTATAATTAGTTCTTAGTTTATACACTATATCTGTTTGTTTACTATAAATATGTATGTGAACTGTTGGTTTCCCAAATAAACTACAATGACATTAATTTTGATTGTTCTTACGTTTGAAAAATTGTGTGAATTACTTTTGTTCTACTATCTTACCCCTGCGTTCACATATATTCTTATATAGCCTGTTGTTGTAACCTTTAATAGTAATAGATACATCCTTTTAATGCAGTGCTGGTTTTTGTAGGCAAAAGCCATTAAAAATATGCGCCTACGTTCAGGCAATCCTACGAGCATAGTTTCGATCCAATATAAGAACGACCTGCGTCCGCGTATGTCCCGCCTCCTCTACTTAACACATTTAATCACGATTAATGAATTAAATAAACGAATTGACGAATGCCTACAGAAGAGCACAAGACCATTTCAAATAGAGGGATACGGTTTACAGATCAGCTATGCTCAAAGTCAGACGTAATCATCATCCTCCTCATTGAAAAGATACTTGACTATTTTATGTTATATAATTACGTATTCTTTAGTGAATAAATAAAAACAAATATATTTTTTAAATATATGTAGATCAAGCAAACTTCATTAAATAAGGTGAAGTTTTGTTAGCAGGACATCTAGTGACTTTACTAATATGTTCACGGTTAAAACCCCATATTGCTCACTTGTTCCTCTTCTTTTAGAATATGCATCCCTGATCTGGTCTCCCTTCTATGTAGGCCGGATAAATTATATCGAATCGGTGCAACATCGTTTGCTCAGAAAAGTAGCATGGATGATTGGCCTAGAGAGGGGAGACTACACTTATGGAGAAATGTCAATGTTAAAAATCTCAAGTCTACAAAAACGTAGAAATAACATTGATTCCATATTTATGTTTAATTAACTAAATGGCTTAATTGATGTACCATCGTTACGGAAACAAGTGGCGTTTAATATTCTAATCCGCCGGTTGCGAAATAATAATGTGCTGTTCCTTGATCAACACACCATAAACTATGGCTTGCATGCAACAATGCCCCGATTGTGTCGTATTGTCAACTCGAGACAAGATCTGGACTTTTTGGTGTAAGTCTTTATAGATTTAAAAATTCACTAAGATAGACCGGATCTTGTCTTGAGGTAGTAGTTTTTATTTTTTTGTCTTTGCTTTAACTTTATTTGATTAGTACCTATATTTATTATAAGAAATTGTACTTACCATCGTTAGAATAGACTGCATAAATCTGTGAAATAAATAAATAAAGTGAAGCAAGATTCAAAATGGAAATAATACCCAAGTGACCAGTTAGAGGGAGAGGTTTTAAAAAAAATATTTTTCAATCTTACATATTTTGAAATAACTACAATTGACTCTTCAAATTAAAAAAACTAAATAATATTAATAGTTTTGATATTGTTCTTCAAGTAAAAGAAACATTGACTATCATAATTATATTTTTAAAAATAAAACAATAATTTAGTCATATGCACATATTTACTTCGAATCGTTCAATCGTTACTCAAAATAATGTGTTTTTCAAATGGAAAACGTGATGTCATCTCATTTTATTAATTATATTCAACATAACCTGAATATTTTAACTATTCCCTCCATATTCCAAATTCAACCTTAAGTTTTCTGTTTCTATGGTATGAATCATTACAGAACAACTGCACCTCAGGCTCGCTGCATAGCAACGCTATTGATTATCACGTGCAGTTTGTTAATGCATTCGAATATTAACTCTTTTTAATGTGCTCTCCTGATACAAATGGTATTTGAAATCATAATATGAAGGTGAATTATATTATTTATTGTTTCAGAATTTACTCTGTGGAATAACATTTTAAATTTATTTCAAATGAAGCGCTTTGTAATTTTTACCACATAAAGGTTAAATATGTTATAAAAAACAAATTTCAGATATTCTAAATCACCTATCATAAAGTGTAAATAAAAACATAACTAATCTGGTAATGTATCCAAAATAAAACAAGTTTATTGGATTATAATTCTACTTTATTTTTTAGTATATTGTGCCGCGTTTCGTCTTGTTAGGATATTTTCAAACAAACTGACTTAAATATTTACAAAGTTTCCTTATAAACTAAAAATAATTGCTATTTTATGTTTGTGAATTTCTATACAAGCCAAAATAAGTAGAGTAATTAAAATTCAATTAGGGTATACTGAGTTTATTAGAGAAAGATTTTAATTATACTGGGGAAAAATCTTCCTTTATTTAAAAATATTTATAAGGGTATGATTTTAAAATTAATATAATAATTATAAAAATATTGATTTCATTTAAACAGGTTTATTTAGAAAATTATTGTTGAAACTCTACAATGGTGTTTTACACAGGTTTCATTCATATTTAATGTCAACTAAGGTAAAAACACATTCAGATTTTATAATATTATTTAATCTTTTTAAATTTATTGGGAACATTACAAGTTTTTGTATATTTATAAAAAATCAAGTAAAATTAAAATCCAATAAACTTGTTTTATTTTGGATACATCACTAAATTAAATATGGAATTCTGCCAATTATCTGCATACACAATAAATAAACATAACGGTTTAGTTTATATTTACACCTGATGATGGGTAATTTAGAATACCTTAAACGAGTTGTGTTATAATATATCAAACTCTTATGTGGTAAAAATTACAAAGTGTTTCATTTGAAATAAATTGAAGGTGATGGTACAAACTTTTATGAACGTAGTCACTCACTTAAATATTTAATTTGAAAGATCGATTATTTGCAAACTTTTATTTTTAAAAAGTTAACTAACATTTACTCTCATGAAATCTTTTTAACATTTTTTCCGAGAGTATAATACGTGTTAATTGTATATTAATGGTCATACGATATTAGAATTGAAATACGTGGGAGCTCATTTATTTTTAATAAATAATCACAGTATTCGGAATTGTGAGAGGTATTTTGAATTTACATAAAAAAATGAATCGGTAATTTACTTTATCCACATGGTGAGAGAAACATTTATTACAGTTTTTTATAAAAGCCATTCTGTAGCAAAAATATCAAAACAGAAACAAAAAAACTTCCAATGTGAAGATAATGTTTGTTGCAATCAATTGTAACATGCATTTCTAGAATATTTTAGAATGTGCAGTTTTGTTCCAAACAAAAATTGAAAAAATCATCATAACATTCATACTGAAAATTTTCAAATTGATAATTGACGTTTTATTAGAATATATTATTTAACTGTCGTAATCGTAGAACGGTTATTTTTAAACTGTTGTTAGTGATATTATGTAATTATTTTAAATATACGTACATTTAACAAAATTCGAAGAGAAATTTTCAAGCATGCGTAAGGAAAATTCTGTTTACAGCACTTTCATTTAATTTAATTTTTTTTATTTTAATTTATACAAAAATCAATAATATCTTGATTGCGTCAAACTAATAATAAATAAAAAAATTGTCGGCGCTTTCCACACATTACCACAACCTGTCATTTTTGTTCTACTATTGATTCTGATCATTAATAACATTGTAGTTAGTATGTTAGTTAAAATAAAGGATTGAGCCTAAAAACTGCATGGTGTATTTCAAAATTGTTCTGTCCACAATAGTTAAAAAGTGAGGGTAACAGAAATAAAAAAAAATATATAAAAAAATAATAATAATAAAAAACAAAAAAAAAATTTTAAACTTATAACCAAGTTAATGCTTTGGGTCAAAAATGATTTAACTTTATCCAGTTAAAAAAACACAAATACAGTTTGTTTGTTTTATTTTTAGCAATAAAATTTTTAAACATACATGAAATTGCACATATATTTTTTTAATGTAGATTTTCTAAAAATCTATCAACCGAATACTTTATACTTATAAAAATAAATGTTTTTAAAGACGTGTTTCGCTATAAAGTTCCACTGTCGGAGGCCAGGCGCGGGTGCGGTAGCGAGTTGGGTGCAGTGGTAAGCTACCAGGATATCATATCCGTGAGAGGTTAACACTTACAGATCAAATCCATATACTTTACACGGTCCATCTCCGGTCTCCGTGCATTTATATTCAATGTTTCTTAAACATGTGGTTCAGGTTCCAGGATAACACTTAATTAGAAATTTTCAGTAGTGTAATTTCCGTGATACAAGAAAACACTATTACGTCCATATTATTATTTCGTTTCGAATTTCGAAATGCGTGTATTTGGAAAAAATCTTGCGAACAATTTGGTTGAAGCGAAACATCGTAAGTACATATGTGTTAATTTCTAAGCCAGAAATTTATTTTACTGAATTCCGACTTGTAAAAAAAAAATTATAAAGAAAAAATGGGTGCTTTGATAGTTTGGTCATGTTGAATATTAAACAAAATGACGTTTTTATATTTGCATGATAAGCGAAACGTAGAAAAGTTTTGAATAAGGAATAAATTATGAATAAAATGTTCTTCGACAATGGATTTCCCAGTGATAAACACACTTGACCCGAATCATCTACAAAATCGGGTCGTAGTCCAGTGGCAGTATTGTAGACTCACAAGCCAAAGGTTTGAGGTTCAAATCCTACTCTACTACAAATCGATTTTCATTTTTCCATCTATTAATGTTTGTGAAGTTAAAGAGCTGAAACCTCTATTTATGCGGATGAGATTCATCTAATTGAATTATTTTACCACAATTTGTTCTTCATTTCTGCTGTAATATGTTCATATAAACAGCTACCCAGGGAGTCGAATCCAGTCCTTGTCTACAAAATTTGAATAAAATCAAAATATTATTGATAAGTATACTTATATTGACACATAAAAATATGCAAAAACCCTCATACGCCTTGTTTCACACATAGCTTACACTTCAATGAATTATAATTATTATCAAGCATATTTTAGTATGTACATTTTTTTCTTTTGTACTGTTTAGTAAAATATTACTGATATGATAATTTAGTCAGCGTGCGTGCACTTAAATATACCTGAATATATGGAGCAAAGTTTGGATGTAAATACAGATTGGTGCGGCGTTCTGTCATCCTTACCTACCCCTACGGGGTAATGACGTGATAGATTGTGTGTTTAATATTTAATTCTTCAATTTATGTGGGAGAAGATTTTATTTAATTTTGTCGGCCTCGTAGGTCAGCGCGTTAGCCTGCCATGCAAGAGGTCTCGGGTTCAGTTCCCGACATAGTTGATGTGAAATATTGATTTAAATGGGTGTTTTCACCCAAAAATATTTCATAGTCTGGTACCTGGAGCGTAAGAATGATCATTTTATCTTCATGTTACAAAAATTATCAAGATACGCTGAAATTGGTGTACCAATGCAGTGCCCTATGCACTATTAGGAACGGAAAGGGAACGATGATGATGAATTTGTATGTTACCAACAAAATATGATTTGATCACTTTGAAATGCGTGTTTACTGAAACCAAGTATAAATTTTCAGAAGTTTTTGTTTTATACTAGTTGGCAATAATAAATATAAAATGGTTGAATATGTTGAATTTAAATTTTGATCGAAGCCGCTCTTAAGCGTGTCACGTTTTTCAGAAATATTTTTCCTCAGAAACAAAGTTTTTGTTACTAATTTCCTCAGTTCTTTTCGAAGTTTTGTCGTGAGAAGTAACCTTATACCATTCGTAATTTACAACTAATAACTTCGGTATGGTTTTGGAGGCCAGCTAGGGATTATTCGTTTTTCCTTTTCAACACCGTTTTGTAGTTTTTTGATGAAAATATTCAGAATATCATCTCATTAGGAATATTATAAGTGGGAATAAAAAAAATCACATTTTTTAATCCAGGTTCTATTTTTTCTTTCTTATTTTTTTCTACGTTTCTCTTTTGTCATAACTCTCAATTTACTTTATGAGAAAACTGATTTCAATACCGATTCGAGAATCTCAGATTCTGGAAACAACTACTGTTAATGATCATTTGTTAAAGTTATTTCGATATTTAGAAAAAAATTAATAAGCGTTTATTATTTGTCTTGAATAAACATTATTAAAGCTTTGTGCTGTAATTTGTTTTCATTTTTCTAAAAGTAGATACTCTATCGTTACTATTCAAATAAATACTCGTTAATACGCACAGTTAAAACTTTACTTCAATACGTCGGATAATTTTATTTGTAACAATATTATAGTTCTGACATAATACAATTTATTCTTTGCTAGTAAGGATCCAAAACAATCGACCCGTATATAATAATAATAGAATCCGAAAAAAAATCAAACTTAGCTTGTTTCTTCAATATGATTATCATAAAACTATGAAACATTAAATTGATGTAACAACTCATATTTACATATAAGTTACTAATTAAAAATACTTGGTGCACTTCCACTTATTTGTTTGACCAATTAGCGCTTTGACTCTCTCAATAAAATATTGAAATGTTAAAATTCCCTTTTTTATTATTTAATATTAATCGTGTTAGAAATCAAACTCAAGTCCTCTTAAACTGCGATTGGCGATGCTATCAAAAAAGCAAAAGTGCAAAACAAAATTCACATACAAAAATAACCAGTGAAATGCTTTCAATAAATTGAACAATCCGTTTACATACATTTCACGATTTCATACATATTTTGGTATGAATATTGAATATAAAAAAAGCTGAGAGCTCTAGTCCTAGTTCTAGCAGAACTAGGCTTATTAAAGTTTAGGGCGGTCTTAAAAAGACCGCTGCAAAAATTAAGATGGATGCCGTCCCAACACACTTAATCTAAGTGATGAAAGGTGCACCACAAGCGAAATCGCTATGTACATGCAACGCCTGTGGCGCTGTGATGATTGAAGATTGGATCGAAAACTCGCGGATATAAGCAACGCTTACGTTGTTTCACGGGCGTAATGCGAACGATTGTGTCGCCATCTCTCCAACGCAACAATACTTATCAACACCATATGTGTTCAAAGCTATATTATAATCATATATATCAATTGCAATACAATGCGTTCTCAGGAGAAACAGTGCCGGTTGTTGACAATGGGTAATGTAGACGATTGCATTAGTCAAAAGTGACAGTGCAATCTGTTATAAAAAAAGCATTTGTTAGCACTCACTAAACTTATTTAAAACAAACCTATAACTAAAATTGAAATTTCACTTAGCCGCAACCACTCGTGATATAATTCTTGTATCAACGTTTCAATTTTAACCCATTTTAAAGTAGAAAAAAGCTTATGAAATTAAAAATAACAATTGCACTGTTTTTGTTGAGTATGGACTAAAATGTTTGTTTCTTTAATCATCTTATTCAAAAACAAAACAACTTATCATGAATTTAAATCAAAAGACGAAAAAATAATTCATAAATTGTAGTTTTAATTCCAATAAAAAATGCCGTTTTCGCAGCAGAAATTTGGCAAATACGTAAAACACTAACGGATACTTGTACATGTAATAAGCTTACAAATTATCAATAAATATTTCAAATAAAGTCTTTATGTTTTATTTTACCACACTTTAAGGTTCAGCAAAGTTCTACAAATGGGTGTGGAAAATTTTATTAGAAATTTTCTGTAGCCCTTTTAAATTGTATTAAAAAAGTTTAATTTTCATGTTTTGATTAGTTATTAATTTTGAATATTGTAATTAATTTGTTTTGATTTAAAACTGTTTTAGAATAAGTGTTTGTGATATTTTAATTTTTTACTATAACAAATTCATAATATCATGGGCCTTACTTCTAAAACTGGTAAATTCCAAACTAATTTTTCGTCAATTCGAAGCAAATTAAAGTTTCATTTCGATAAAAAAAAATAAAAAAAAATATCGAAAACTGTACGGATATACAACAAAAAATGACAAAATATCATTTTCCACCCTTTGGGATTTTCGAGTTTTACATATAAGGGTGACGATATGTATATGTAGCTTCAGAACAGGTATTTTTGTACCAGGTAAAACTGCTTTAAAAATTTCCTTCAAAGTTTATATGTCAAAATGTTTGTTTTAACTACCTACTTTATTAATATATTTTTTTTTAAATTTAATTTTTAAAAATATTTACAAAATAGTATTAAATTAAAGTCCTACTGAGGTGCATACATACAACTCGTCAGCAGGTTCTTATAAATTACATAAATTATTTACACTTAACCTACATTAACAATAATTTTACTTGAAAAACAATTACATATTACATTATGAAAAACTAAAAGCTATCACTGATACAAAAAACTTTTTTCCAATAATCATAATTTGAGCAAACGTCTCACTCTTGTATTTAACTCAGTATTTTTAATATTGTCTGGTAACATGTTAAATATTTTAGGTAAACTGTATTGCAGTGTCCTTTTGCCATATTTATTGCAATAACTATGAACAGCTAGCCCTTCCATACTAGTAAACCTGCTGTTGTAATCATGTACCAACTTGTGTTTATACTCGGAGTGCGACGCATGCTGACAAATTAATTTGTACCAAAGTAGAGCCCTAACAGATAATTTATTTACAGATGTATACATCAATGATATTGAAATATTGTGTCTCTGGCTGTATACATCTTTATGTAGTAGCAATTTGATCATAGAATTTAGTAAAGTTTGAATAAAATTAATATTAGTTTCACTTGATAACCCCCAGGAAGTTATAGCGTATCGTATAATTGATTCAGAGAGAGATAAATAAATAATTTGTAAAGTATTAACAGGGACATAATATTTTAATATGTACATTCTATTACTTATTGCTCTTAATCAGTTACACAATTTTCTAATATGTACATGCCATTTAAAATTACAATCTATAGTTAAACCTAAATATACATACTGCTCAATATTTTCACACATGCATGGTTGCATAATATCACTATGGATACACGTATAGATATGTGATAAAATTGACGGTGTTCTGTGAGTTTTATAGTTCGGTGATCTTATGTGCATAAGTTTGGTTTTCTTTGAGTTAATTATTAAACCTGCATCATGGGACCATTTTTGCAGGTTTAAAAAGTCTTCTTGCAATAATTTCTCTGCAGTTTTGAGATCTTTGTGAGACACAACTAAAGCAGTAGTATCGGCGTATACATAGTGTTTGACATTGTTAAATAGTTTATGCATGACTGTCACATATATTTTATACAAGGTAGGGCTCAATATTGATCCTTGTGGCACCCCCGAAGAAACGTGTTCTTTTTCACTTTTTTCATCTATTACCTTTTATTAATAATTATTTAATTTTTGAGCTATGTATTTTTCTAATATTTAAAAAAAAACCGGTAAAACACTTATTGGTCGACAGTTACTAATGTCTGAATGTTTACCACTTTTAGATATGGGTCTGACTATACTATATTTAAGTAATTCTGGTATTTTCGCTTGGAGTATAATGCAATAAATTAAATGTGTTAATACTGGTACTAATAAATCCATTTGTTTTTTTACATCATACATTCTAATATTATCAAATCCAGCAGATTAATTATTTTTAATTTTTCTAACTATTGTTTGTCAATTGACGCATCAATTGTTTTTTATTACAATGATGGAGCATGCTTTTTATACTTTTTGTAAAATGATCAACAAAATCGTCACTAATATTTTTAGGAGTAGTATCATTCTTTATAAAATTTTTATTTATACTTTCATCGCAACTGCTTTAACTCCTTTTCCCTAACAACTTATTTATTTCGTCCCAAGTTTTCTTAGTATCATTGAAGCAATGTTTGAATTTATTTCCATAAAAAGCAGTTTTATTATTCTTAATTAATTTAGTTTCATTATTTCTTAACAATTTATACTCTTATTCATATGATTTATTTGTAGGAGTACTTTTCCATCTTTTATAAAACATGTCTCTATTTCGTATTTCTTCTAATAAATGAAAACATGTATTATAATCAAACGGCATAATGTTTTTAAATAAACATAACTTACTTCCTATTATAATTATTTAAATATAGAGGTTGGTAAAGAAGTAGTAATTTTTCTCAACCAAACGGGTGACAGCTCTACGCAAAACTGATCCTAAGGAGTCATTTTTTCAAAACAATTATTCTAAAATGGCCAAATATATACCAAAAATGATTAGCTACATCAAATTGCTTCTTATATATTATTAGAAATATATGATTTTTTTTAACCTGGACATATTTGAACAGGCAGAGAGCAAAGAGATAAAATATATTTATCTCATGCATTAAATTAATGTTTTGAGTTTGTACAATTTTTTATTGACATAGACACTGAATTGAATCATCTAGAGGGCTGTTAATATTAACGACAAAGATGGCTGGCAAAACACCTTTAGGGAGACACACCATTAAAATTAAAAAAAAAAAACACAGATGAATAATATTTTAGAGAAAGGAATCTAGCAGTCTAGTCATCTACAGGGCTTATGACTTGCCATTAGCTGGTATAAGTGGCCAATTTAACATTCACTATTCTGCTTGTATAATGTTTTTTTAAATTTTTTCATGCGTTGATGTTTGTGAAGTTAAAGAGCTGAAACCTTTGTTGATGCGGATGAGATTCGTCTGATTTATTCATTTTTCCCACATACTAGGCAACGCTTGAAAATATTTTTCAATTTTAATACTCCTTCTTGCACCAGGTAGATTTATCAATTAAGTTTCAATTGCGCATGCTTCCATCCTCAGTTATGTGAACTCTCAAGTATTTAAAGCTTTTTACTTTTTGGATCTTCTACCCATTATTAAAGAGAGGCTAAGCAGGGTCAGGACAGAATTTGTTGCACATATCTGAGTCTTTTTGGCATAAATATTAAGACCCAAACGAGTAAAATTTTCCTGTAGTTTGTCAACAACTTTCTAAAGATCACCAACATACTTTTCAAAAAGAACAGCATCGTGTGAATACTCCAAGGGGCACAATTTTAGGAGGGAGTTCATTTCTGTGCTTTGATCGGGTGATATTAATTCGCATAAGATAAAATCCATCAGTATGATTCATAAGAATGGTGCAAAGACGCAGCCTAGCCTCACTCCGTTTTTCGCATTAATTTAAAATTAAATTGAACGGTCAAAATAATTTGCATTCTAAACTTTGTACCTTACAGAATAAACCACGGGAGTCGCATCGAACGAAATGTTGAGAAAACAAGATTTTGTGAAGGTGCAATTTCTAAAGTATCATAATTTTTCAATGGAATAAGATAATTTCAACCTATAAAAAGCTTCAAATATTAAATAACGATGAAAAATATTAAAATACTGTATCTGAGACAAAAGCTGTTTTTTTACATTTTATTTCGATTAAAAAAAAAACATTTTTGCAAAAAATGTTGACTTATGTTTTATTCTCATATAAAATAGGTTATTGTGATAATTTCTGTATTTTTAACTTCAAAAACTGGACTCCCGTGTTTAATAATATAAGCTACAGAATTATATTCAACAGAAAATATATTCGCTTCCTGTCCAAACTATCTATAAAACTTTCGATTGTGTCATGCAGCTATATTTATTTGACCAAGTATTGGAGAACAGTGCAACTGTTCCCTCTATTTCACAAATTTAACCGTTTGTTTTCTGTTCCCCTGTTATAAAGAGACTGCATCCCAGCTCGTTGCTTGGTAACAGCATTGATTATCACGTGCCGTTTGATAAATGCACTCGAATCTCAACCCTTAGCGATATGCTCTCCCGATACAACCGATCATTAAACTTGTTATGTACTGAGGTGGTTGTAGATACTTACTTAAGGCTTTAATCTGGTAAAACGCACGCAAAATGAGGAAATCATAGAATTTCGGAATTTTAAAAATAATTTGTTTTTTTAAAAGCGCAATAATAAAAAAAAATGTATCAAGTAGATAAAAACAATTATTTTTAAAGGTATTTCTATTAAAAAATATACTTATAAGTTTTATGTAAATACAATAAAATTACTTTTGGCCCGTCAGATTACGCCGTTTCAAATTAAAGCTTAACTCAAGTATCTGGGTTCTCAAATAAAGACTAAGGCCCGGTTGTTTGATCGTTAGTAAAAGTAAAGTTTTACTATAGTTTAATTTACCAACGATTTTGGTTTTACTATCGTTCTACTATCAATGCGTTGTTTCACCCGCATTTTTACTATAGTAAAATGTAACCACTGGTTTTTTTATTCCAAAGCTCAAAAATTGAATATTGTACTTTATTCATTTTTTACAAATGGTTACATTGTGGAATGTGACTTTGAAAACGTCAAAACACCGAACAAATTAAACCACGTGACAACATGGCATAGGTTTTGAGTAAACGCAACAAAATAACATCGGTAAACAGAATCTTATAATTTTTTTTATTTAAATACAATTTAATGAAATAAAATCCGAGTTGAAATAACAATATTATAATATCTTAATTGAAAGCAAGAATGATAAGAAAAAATAAATGACAACTAAAATACTGTCAATCCAACAAGACTCTGGAATATTATAATGTAGGAATATAATATTTATATGTTCTTTGTTCATGCCACTATTTATAATTTATAAAAATATCCAAATTTTTTTTTTAAACTTAAACCGAATTATTTTTAAAACAAAGACAAGATTTGACGGACACAAGATTGCCCGTCTGAGTTTTAGTGGAATAATACTGCCAAATTGTTTTCAAAATGTAAACGTTTTACTCGCCAACATTGGCGGGTAAATTTTTTAACTAATGGTTAAAGACTTTTACTATCCACCGTTAGTTACTATGGATGAAACAACCTATTTTGACCATTGTTTACTATTACTACGGATTTTTTACTATTACTAACGATCAAACAACCGGGCCTAAATATTGAACCAAAATTTTTTGAAATAATTTGAAGATAATTAATTGAAAATGAAAGTGGCCGAAGAAAAATCTTAATTTATTGTTTCTTAAATGAAACACAAGCATTTTAAATCACAAACATTTTTGTGACATTTTCCTTTATTTGTAGGTAAAATTATGTCTTCGGTATTACTTTTTAAAAAATATAGTTGGAACCTTTTCTGACAGAATTATACTCTCTTTTTTTTTAAAGAAAATAATTCTGGTTTTGTAATATTCAAATTGTAAAAATACCTTATCTAAGTTTTTATTACCTTTTTACCTACCTCTTTTGGTGCCAGCAAGTGTCACATTGTAGAATATCAACCTTTTAATTCAGTAACATTAAATAATGTTTCTCGTTTGCATGAATTAGGCTATATAAGTCAAGTAATATTTGTCAGTTTTGATTTCAGATATCGACAAAGATCTGGCTATCAAATCTGCGCTCGCAAATGTATAGCCATATAAATATTTGAGTTGGTGCTTTTTTCAATTTGTTTATGCTTCATTCATTAACTATCCCAGTATTTTCTTATATGTATTTTTTATAAAGATAATTAAAACTTTCTATTGATTATTTATTTGAATAATAACCGTGTTTCGATTTTATGATTTTCTGATTGAAAAAAATATTTTAAGTAATTTTACGGGCCTAGCTTACAAGATTTCCTGATACCAAGCTCATACTTAGAAATAACGTACCCGGTATAAAAAAACATTAACTACCTAGAAAAACTATACCTACTGAGCTTATTCCATCGCATATTTTTTAATCATGCATCATTTAATCGCACATTTATGACCAAGCTGCGTGCGTATGTGCAGTTACAAATACTAACATGTTTGTATCAGTTACAAAACAAAACAAGCTATACGGTCATAAAAAACAATAAATTACATACTACAATATGCCTATAATTTTTTTATTTATTTATTCACAATTTTGAAAAACCCGTTAGGGTTACATTAGAAATTAAATATTGTCTAGTCATTTTATGTCTCGTCTAGTCTAGTTAGTTCGGTCATCATGTGCTTTTTCAGGTTGATTTTAAATTTGTCTCCAGTAAAAGTTTTCAAGTAGTAAGGTAGGTCGTTGTAGTGTTTAAGTCCATAATGTAATATTTTTGACTGTCCTGTGTTTGTCTTTTTTTAAATTTGTTTTTTATTTAAATCTTAAAGTAGGGCACACATATCATACATATTGTTATGTGTGTTCTAATAATAACATTGCAAATATATTTAATTTATAAATTGTTTATCACATATGTCTTGACCATTATTTTAAATTTTGATATGTTTTTTTCTTCATAAATATTTTTTTCCATTTCGTAATACTTTTTAATTGCTTTAAATAAAATTGAATTTTGTGACTTTGCCTTTTTCCTAAATGGAAGTCTAATTTTGTTCTTTTCTCTAGTATTGTGATTGTGTTCATGCTGGTTCCGATCAATTTTTTTCCAAAATTCTGTTTTTTTATTAGAGTTTATAATTTTATGAACAAATATCATTGTATTGTAAAATATTCTTTGTTTATATGTTAATAATTTCATTTCATTTACCATCTCTTTGCTTTTTCAATATGATAGTGTTGTTGTTGTCTGGTGTTATATTTGCGTATGTCAGCATTTTTGACTAATATTATGTCGTCGTCTTGTATGTTTCCCAGTGTTATAAAAATCTTTAGACGATTGGATGAATGTAAATTTAAATACTTATTAGAATAAATCTTTAATGTTTAAATACGTAAAAACATAACGAGGATCATTGTTAAAATATCTTAATACAAATTATCCAAAAGAAATCTAAATTTGAAGATCATTTTTACACTCATAAACGATATTTTACTTTAAAATCTCTGAAAAAATTTATGTTACATAAATTGATTAAATTTGACAGATGACAGACTGCGGATTTATTCCAGTGTTTTACCACGACGTCCCAGTTATAAGCGTGAAATAAGTAACTATGGTCGCTATCACAGCTTTATATTGAGTATAACTTTATGCGCGGCTTAAGAATTTTTACCATACTATCCTTATTCTACCATTAGGCATAATTTTAAACTTAGTCTACAAATAAGGCCCTACATGTTTTTTATCAATATTATTATGGATAACGTATACTGTGCCGTTTTTGTTATGTAGTCCCTCAAGGGCGTTTCATACAAATGTATTTTATTGTATTATGGATAACTTATACAGCGCACCCGAGATTCCAATTAGCCAAGGCTTTGGAACAAATTCATAAAGGCCCGCAGAACTGATTATATGAGACCCGATGGGCTAAATTAAATCGCACGTTATAGTCAGTGCAGCGATAGCTGACACTCTACACCAACATGCCAATACTAAAATACACTATCACCTTTACCGCCACCAACGTATACTTAGTATTTAAGAAAAAATACATGAATTATATACAGAGTTAAAGGAGATGCAGACACTACCATGTCCGAAAATGCATACTACGTATATATTTTTTGTAAATATTATGCATACTGCAGTGACGGTAAAAGTGATCGTGTATTTTAGTATTTGCATGTTGGTGTAGTGAGTATCTTTACGAAAAGACGGACACGTCTTTAAACCGGTAGACATAAAAAATAAGTGAGTGGTTAAATACTAATATTTACTAACATTTTTCAAAGTTAAAATATTACAGAGATGAAGAATATTTTAGAGAAGGGTATACAACAGTCTAGGCATTTTCAGGGCTTATGACCTCGTTTTGCTGCAATTAGATGAATCTCACCCGCATAAATAAAGGTTTCAGCTCTTTAACTTCATAAACATCAATAGCTTCAAACATCGAAGGAATATAAATGTTCAAATGTGGGCAGAATAGTAAATGTTACACAGCGTGAAAAATGGCCACTTAAACCAGCTAATGACAGGTCATAAGCCCTGTAGATGCCTAGACTTCTACATAACCTTCTCCAAAATGTTCTTCATCTTCTTTTTAATACGAGTATGTCAATATAAACAGATTCACAGGGAGTTGAATCCAGTCCTTGTCTACAAAAAATTTGAACAAACTCAAAATATTGTCGATTAATTAAAATATTTGACGACAATGTTAATGTTTCGAACATAATTAATAATTTAGAAATTTATTTAAAAAATGTACCTATAAATTTTTAATGTCTTCCTTTTTATTATTTTACAACAAAATAGTCAATAACTTATTGCATCTTCATCGTACACTGCACAAATATAACGAGCAGTTTCGATAGCTTCATTCCCACGTTTGAACGTGATCAGAAAGAGGTGTTAAAAATGGTCACTTGACATTCCATTTTAAAGGCTTGAAATCGAATAAAATAATATATCTAACGATAAAGCAAACACAATTTCTAGTAGAGAAGAAAACTATACGTATTTTTTTACTGTACCGTACTATTGACTTAAGTGTCTATACAAAATCATTTTTGAATTATTTTTATAAAATAAAAATAATTCGGATACGTTTTTTGACGTACGGTATTAAAATGTAATTGCACTTACTGATTGTACACAGTAAACAGCACCCATTTTATTAAACATATTGGAAATATTATTTTGTGTTAGTGAAAAAAATCGGTAATTTTCAATTGATTTTATTTGTTATCAAGCACCTATCAGACTTTAGGTGCGGGTGTGGTAGCGAGGTGGATGCAATGATAAACTACCAGGATAGCATATCTGTGAGAGTTAACATCTGAATTAAGTCGCAAACCCCATCAATACAGAATCTATTCGGTCTATCTCCATTTTCCGTCCATCATTATTCAATGTTCATTAAATGTATTTTTGCGTACCAGAACAAAATGATTTGTAGGTTGAAATAGTGAAAACTTCAGTTACGATTTTTTTTGTGCATGTTTTCCTTTGATTTCTAAATTAATGTCAATATTTTAAAGAACAGCAAACGGTTTGATTGATAAGAACACAATGATTGAATGTGACCTTTCGAAGCCTAGATTTTTAGTGCTTTAATTTACCACTACATTAAGGCCTTTTGGCCTGTTGTGGTGCAAAAAAAAAACAGAATAGGTTTCGTATGTTGACTTCGCATTTTTGTTTTACGTATTAATGTAATTTTAGGCCAATATTACTGGTGACAAATGTTTATTTAGCAGTGTTTCCATAAATATAAAAAATTCCATCATCAGATTTTTACTAATACTAAAGCATGCGCATACATACAAATATATACTATATCTTATACACGCAGAAACCTTTATCATTATGATCAATTACCCATCCACACCTAATATATAGCAGGGGCGAATCGTCCATATAAGCGATTATGCGCAGTTTTTCAATAGATTTAACTATCGATGGTATTTTATTATAGTGACTTAAATAATATTCTCTTATCCCACCAATAATACCTCTTAATTGTTTTTTTTTAACCTAATATTCTTAACGTTTTTAATTATATCGTTTTATAATTATATCTCACTTATTAAAAATACCCTCAACAATCTTAAATATGATAACAACCACCCACTTACCCGAATCTGTTTTAAAGACCTTCTGGCCTCTTTTCAGATCCGCACATTGCAAAAACGTATTTTTTCCAACTGTAATGCACGGTAAACTTCAAGAGACTTTATTTACGGAAAAAACAAAAAATTGTTACTTCTAAGAAATTGTTGCAACCATTTATATTTTCCTCCACAGTACTAATAAAATCAACACAGCGCCAACAGTGCGCCAAGAAAGTAATCAGCTCATTTTTTCATGCAAAAAAGTATATTTTATTTTTAACATCTTTAACCAACTCGCTGTAATTTCCTTTTTAAGTAAGCTAATAGATAACGCTAATTGTTTAAAGATTTCCGATTTAAAAACAGTATTTTAAATGATGTTCCCGGAGGGCAATTTTTCCTAGAGATGATACAGTCGACATTATGACCACCATTACTTACGTGCTATCATATCGCAGGACATGTGGATCTCGACAGACGTGGCCGTTTTCGCATTACTCATTTTTTGAACAATCATGAGTTAGAGGCACTGTACAGCAAATCCAAAATTGTAAAATTCATAACAATAAAAAGATTAAAATGGTAGGGCCATGTGCAGATAATGAATGATAATCGTTCCAAAAAAGATTATTTTACTCCAGAAGGTAGACAAAGCAGAGGCAGATTAAAATTAAGAAGGATGGATAATGTGGAAGGTGACAAAAGAGCAATAGACCCGATGAACTGGAGAAGAGCCGCAGGGTGAGGGGAGGAATAAAGACAGATTCTGGAGGAGGCCAGGACCCACAACGGGCTGTAGCGCCACTGATTGTCATAATCAGTGGTGACTTCTTGAACAAACCAGCCATTTGACATTTTATTTTATTTATTTATTTTATTTTTATTTTATTAGGGAAATCAACAGTTCTACATACATATTTTTAGTAAACAAACAGATATAGTGTATAAACTCAGAACCAATAACAGATTTCCACATAGTATACAAAGTTAGTAAAGAATATATATATTACATATCAAATAAATACATACAATTTATACATATAAAAATGTTATTTTCAAGTACTCAATAATCAAAGATTTTTTAAATATTAATTTTAAGAACATTAAGTTACTGTAAATTGGGCGGGATAAGGACAAAAATGCTTGAAGATAGGATAAGGAGGGGGGGGGGGGGGAGATGTACATATTTATTATTATAATGTCTACTTAGTTACATAATACATTTTTAGTTTAAATTTTAAATCTGACAGAGTGATGTTTGTGCGGACCAACTACTGCTTTGCAATTTTGTAAAGCAGTAGTTGGTCCGCACACACTCTGCGGTATTGTAGAGAAAAGAAATTTTAATTGTAATAGAAATATTATAGACTGAATTAGTTGTGGTATTTTTTATGAACTTTAACATGAGTTTTGCATATCAGTATGTGAATATCGACTATCTAATTTTTATCTAAAACTCAACCGGGCAGCATTACAACACACTACCGCATTCCTTTTATGTACCTTGAACGTGCACCTCAAATATACATCAATTGATTTTATTACCAATAATCTGTTTTTGATTGCACCTATAATTCAGTCTTGCATATGACATTTATATTTTTATTTATTTATTTTATTTTATATTTATTTATACTTTTGCAATGTTTGTATTCTTTTTTTATATACAGAATAATGTTTCCTCACTGGGGTGTGTCCCGTGCCGAAGAAAATATTTTACATTGTGTAAAACATGCCTTAAATTAGTTATTTAACAAATTTAACATAATAATAAAATAAAAACAATATTAATCTTATTAACCTAATTATCATTAACATAATAAGCAATATAAACTAAAATGATAAGAAAAAAACAAAACCAATTTATTTAAACCTGTAAACCAAATTTCATAAACGTACATTTTTTTTTTACCTATTTGGCTTGATCCACTCATCGATCCGTGTGCAACCCACCTCCACTATCCATTTCTTAATAGCAATTTTATATTGTGAGTACTTATTTATTGTTCTTATGGATAATAGAAGTAGATTGTACATTTTAACCGAGTAGTAGGCCAATCCTCTTTGACCAAAAGTTGTTTTAATTTTTAAGTGTTTTTGCTGCATCGGGGTGGAGTATCTAGTAATTCTTGTATTTGTGGAAGGAGTTATGGAAGGTAAAAAATAATGTTTGTGTGCGTACAGTAACAGAACTTTTAGGTAAAGTTGTTTTACATATTTTAAATTAAGATTTACGAATATACCGAGGTAGCTAGTTCTGATTGGGGCTGTTAAGATAATTTTTATTAAAGCTTTTTGCGCAATTATTATTTGTTTGATCAATGTGTCATTTGCACATCCCCATCCAATTTTTTCATATTTCAGAACGGATTGACTTATTGCGTAATAAATTAAAAAAAAATCTTTCAGGCTTATCATATTACTTATAGTTTAAAAAAAATTAATCTGTTTTTTCAATTTATTTTTAATATTTTCGGTTTGATTCGTCCATTTTAAATTCCTATCTATATAAATGCCTAAATATTTAATTGAATCAACTCCGAAACGAAATAAAATTTAAATCATTATGTTCTGCTATAAAAGGTAGTTAATAACATGAATAACGTTTTGAGCTTTAAAAAGAAAAAATAGCTTGTGAATTTGTAAATCCCCATAGTTTATTTCATAGTAAAATAATATGCAAAAATGTGAAAAAAAATTACTTTAATTTTTTTTAATGAATTATTATATACCTTTTTACATATCACTAAAATATTTTGTTTTTTATAAGTAAAATCAAATATTTATTTCTTGACTTGTAACCATTATTTTCTGGTTCATAAAAAACTCATTCAGTAATTCTGGGAAATACAGCCCACGTGCTTTAAACGTAAGCATGTTTATCATACACGCCCATTATGTCCTGTCTCATTCTCTTCTGTCTCAAACGATATAAGTATTCCAATCTACTTTAGCTTCTGCAATCCTGGTTACAGTTTTAACAAAAAATATACTATTTACAAGATAAATTCTGTATTTTTACCATTTTAATCATATTAACCATATTCAACCGTAACAGTTATTTTTCCATTCGCCTCGTGCTATCAGCGCGTTTCTAAAATAAAATAAATAAAATTTAAACAAATTACAATAGGGACGGAGAAGATTTAGGAAAAGAGAATATGGAAGTAGAGGCATTTACAGAACTTACGACCTATGATAAGCTGGTTTAAGTGTCTATTTTATACACTGTGTAAAATTCACCATTTTGCCTCTTTTTAAGCATCCATATTTCTTCTGTCATAACTAGAATTCTATATTCCCATCTCGACAATGAACTCTATCACTGTTGTAATTTGTTAATCTTAATGCCTACAAATCAAGTCAAATCCATTCAAAAACTTATTGACAAACTCAAAATATTGAAACAAATGGTTTAATTTTATAATTACTTCGTTTTATGATAGGTCGATAAATTAGCCAAAGACACATAAAAAACATACGCCTGCGCACAGGCAATCTCACGAGCACGAATAATTACTCCGCGCGCAGACTTGTAAATAACTCATTACTCCTCATGATCTCCTGATGCATTCTCACAAGAAATGCTTTGTTTGAATGCTGGCGTACCACATTAGCAGTTTTATTTTATGACATCTTTACAAGTTGGTTAGTCTCAAGCAGTTTCTTAGCGTGCAAGAAATACAATGTACGCTTTATGTTCTTCTAATAAATTATGCGCATGAAATGAATTGTTATGAAACATGACGCCTTAAACGTGGCTGGGCTTTTAAACAATCGTTTCTTTAGTCAGCGACCGAACTCATTTAAAAGAAAGCAATATAAATTCCATAAGTGCACGAGAGACGGCAGCATTCGAACTGGTAATAAAAACTGCAACATGAGTAAGACATTATAATATAATATATGTTATGTATTGCTAGCGTTCTGCAAGCGTTATATTTAATTAGTTTAAAGTGATTTTAGCAAGGTTATTTAATTTTGCAAAATGCGTTACGCGAATTCAATTTTTTACTTTAATACTTTACGTTCAAGTTTCATAAAAGTTTTCTGTATTACTATATACTATAATTATAAATTGAAAATATTATATTTGGTTTAATTTATAACAGTTTTTGTGACATTTTGTTATTATAATGATATTTTTCTCTCAAAACGACAAAAAGTTCTTTGTAGGCATTTTAATTTGGTAATTTTTTGTAGACAAGAACTGAATACATCATCCTGGGGCGTCAACATAAATAAAGACAATGGTGGTTTAATTGGTAATTTAAAATGACTATTTAAATAAAGGCAAAATAATAAATGTTACAGAATGTAAAGTAGCGAGTAAAACTATCGAATGACATGTCATAAACCCGGTAAATGTCAAGATATTAATTTCTCCTTCTCTAAAATATTACCCTTTTTTTGTAAGGCGTTCATCTCAATAACTCCGTGGAAGGTTTGATCCAGTCGTTGTTTACAAAAATTTGGACAAAATCAGAATACCATTTATCAATTTGACTAGTCTAAATGAAGTTCAAAAATTGAAAAAAAAATCTTAGGTTTTATTGACTCTTCAAATCAGCAAACTTCTCTTCCGCACTCTGTGGTAAAATAATTGTATTGAGAGAAATATAAAAAATAAAAAGTTACATGAACTTGGAAGGAAAAGAAGAATGACGTTTTATTTGATGAAGAAAATGTGAGAAATGAGATACAAGATTTTAAGGCTACTAAAATATAGAAAGATCCTTTAGGCAGCTTTTCTCGTTCAGCAACAAGTAGTTTTGCCCTTTGTGCGGATTCCGTCAGGGAGATATAAACTCTGTAAGTCAAGGCTGTAGTCTCGTAAAACGCACGCAAAATGAGGAAATCATACGATTTGGCATTTTAAAATGAATATTTTTTTAACAAAAAAAAAAAATAGAAATTAGATTAAAAAAACATTTTTTTAATGTATTTATATTAAAAAACATACTTCCGAGCTTTATATTACCAAAATGGAATTTATTTTAGACCGGCAGATTACGCCATTTTAAATTAAGACAAAACTTAAGTATCTGGGTTCTCATATAAATACTAAGTATTGAACGAAAAGTAATAATAATAATTTGAAGATAATAAATTGAACATGAAAGTAGCAGAAGCAAAATTTTAATTTTTTTGTTTTCGAAAAAAATACAAGCATTTTAAAACACACACAGTTTTGTGTCATTTTCCTCTATTTCTATGTAAAATTATGCCTTCGGTAATACTTTAAAAAAAAAATAGTTGAAACCTTTTTTTATGGAATTGTATTTTCTGAGTTTTAAAAAGATAATTCTGGTTTTAATATTCAATTTGTAACCATATCTTATTTACTTTTTTATAACCTTCATACCTGCCCTTGCTGGCATCGAAAATTTTCATGTCAATATGAGTAATAACAATAAAAGCAATTTAAGTCAAAATTATAGAAATGTTGAGAGAAGTAAATATTTTTACTATAGTTTTTTTATTTATTATTATGTTAATCCTTTGCATTCCTTGTTTATTTATTTAAGCACAGCTTAAGCCAATTATAACAATTATATAAAAAAATACACATAAAAAATAACTTATAAAAAAAAAGAAGATAAAACCATAAACAATAAACTAAAACTTATATTACACATTTGTTACATTTAACATCATTTGAATAATTGTCTTCAGTGTAAAACAATGTTTTTGGTGTTTGCCCGAGTGTCCTACACTAATATATCAGAAAATTTACAACGTGTCTTGTACAAACTGTTTGTTAACCTAACAAAATAATGAAAATCAATTTAATGAATGAAAGTTCTGATATGCGGTGTGTGGATGTAGTGGGTAAGCTGTAATAAATTGTTTTTATTCGATTGTTTTACCAAATATTCGTCCAAAATTAAATAAATTTAATAAAATGCTTTGAGATAAAATCATACATATCTCTTAATCTTTGTTATCAGTTTATTTACCAGGAGGTAAGGAGTACTGAAAGGTAAAGCTGTTTATGAAGTTGCTACACGTGAGATGGCTATATAATGAGACAGAAAATAAAAACAAAGGAATGGGTGTCAACAAGTAAAATGTGTTTAAATTAGTATGCAAACACTTTACAGTTCAGAATAAAACATGCACAACTTAAAAACATTTTATGTAATATGTATCCACGTAAAATAAGACTAATATTACTGGATCAAATGTTTTTTTGGCGTTATTTCCATAAATATACAAGAGTGCACCGACAAATTTTTACTTAGACAAAAACATACGCATACATTACACTCATATATAAAAACACATACTCTTTCTTACACACCCAGAAACCTTCATTATTATGATCAATTCTCCTTCCGTTTCTAGTATGTCGCAGGGGCAAACTGTCCATTTTAAAGATTAGGCGCAGCTTTTTGGGTGTCAATATTAATTATAAATTTAAATAAAATAAATATTAATTATAATTATCAATATTATTTTTAAAATTTTATTTGACTATTAGTATTTACAGAAAAATAAACAAGTAATTCAGATTTTTTATGAAAAGTAGCCACTTTTTATATATATCTCTACAGTACTAATAAAACGGGCCCAAGGTCAGCAGTGCGCCAAGAAAGTAACCGAATATTCCAGCATATTTCTTCATACGAATAAGTGTAGTATATTTTTGACATCTTTAACCCACTTGCGGTTATTTTCTGCTTAAGTAAGCTTACATAAGTAATTTGAAGATTTTTGAGTTGAAAAACAGTGTTTGGAACTTTTTCCCTTAAGGGCTATTTTACTTTGAGATGATACAGTCGACATATGACAACCATTACTTTCGTGCTATCATATCGCGGGACATGTGGATCTCGAAGGACGTGGCCATTTTTAGCATTATTCATTTCTTGGAGAAATCGGCCAGTTGACATTTTGATCATTATCGAAATATTATAGGCTGAATTAGTTTTATTAATTAATTCTTGATGAACGTTTTGTGAATTTCACATTATCATATATGATTTGTTTGTAAATATCAAGCAGCCAATTTTTATCAAAACTTAACCTGGCAGCATCACAATACACTACCGCAGTCTTTTCATGTGCCTTGAACGTCGATCTAGATTATACATAATTTAATTTTAATACCATGAAACTGTAAATGACTGCACATATATTTATTTTGGTCTTGCGTTTTACGTTTTATATTATTAAACGAAATCAAATTTCAGTCGATATTTTCTACGATGAAAGGTAGTAACTAGCTTAATTCACGTTTTTGTACTTTAAAAAAAAGAATTTTAACCTACAAATTTTAAAATACCCACGTTTATTTTAAAACACAATAATTTGCAAAATGCAACAAATTACCTATACTTTTATTTGATACAATTAATAATATTATGTCCCTTGACCTATCACAAAGATATATATATATATTTTTTTTAATTTTAAAAAAAATTCATGACTTTTAACCGTTTCTCTGTGGTTCATAAACCCATTCAACAATTCTGAGAAATACAGTCCACGTGTTTTAAACGTAAACATGTTGATTAAACACTCCCATTGTGTCCTGTCTCTTTCTCTTCTGACTCAAGCGATATGAATATTTCAATCTACTTATTGCTTCTGCAATCCTGGTTACTGTTTTACCTAAAGATATACTATTTAAAAGGTAAAAAATACTAAAATGTTTGTTCACCTGGCGGTGCGGTCAGCGCGTTTGCTTACCATGCAGAGGTCTCGGGTTCGATTTCCAACATGATTGGTTCATTTTTATTTGTTTTAAAGGGTGCGTTTACATTATAATATTTTATTATCTCTGAACTGGTATTTGAAGCGTAAGACTGATCATCTTACCTTCATGTAATTTTATTTATTTAAATACTCTACGATTGATGTTCCAATTTAGCACCCTATGCACCATTAAGTACGGATAGGAAATGATATTACTTTTTTGCAACCAGCAACCATTTTTGATAAATTCTATTTATTAAATCAAAAGAAATAAAATCAAGTACTTGCGTATTTTTTCGATTATCCGTAATTAAATTAATTTATTTTATTTAAGGTAATCATTTTTATTTCTGTGCATAGGTGTTCAATACTATGAGTTTGAAAAATAAGATCGACATTTTTATTTATTTCCGCATGTAATACTGCACAGGACATTACATTAGTATACCAACAGCAGTGTATTTCAATCATTTTTGAAACACAGAAGGTAAGAAGATCAGTCTTACGCTTCAGATGCCAGTCCCGGGACCATGAAATATTATTTTATTTTTTTTGGAAAAATTAATATTTCATGTCAACCATGTCGGGAAATGAACCTGAAACCTCTTGCGTGGTAGGCAAACACGCTTTGCACTGTACATATTTATCTTTTTAAAGTTGAAAATAAAATTTACACAAAAGGTTTGTGAGAAAATGAAAATCACAAACATTTTAGTGTAATTTTATAAAGACCCAAATATTTAATTTTTGGGAATTGTTTCCAACAAGTTGTAAATAATTCACCATTAGAAAATGAGAACCAAACTGTGGTAGAGCGGGGTACAAACTTCGGCCCTCTGATCCAAAATCCGCGACACAAGTCACGAAACCAAAACCCATGTATGTTTTATTTTGACAACAAATGAAATTAATCCAACCTGGCGCGGAATTTGGATACCAAACAGTTGTTTGGTAAAAAGTGTTTTCTATTTAACAAAAAAAAAATTTTAGGTTAAACTATAAAAATAACATATTACAACAGAGATGAATTTTTTTTTACTAAAGGTAACATGGAAGTCTGGGCATCTACAGGGTTTGTGACCTGCCATTGGCTGGTTTAAGTGACCACTTTACACACTGTAACTTTCACCATTCAACTCACATTTGAACATCTATATTCCTTCAATTCTTTCATCTGTTGATGTTTGTGATGTTAAAGAGCGGTAAAATAATTCAATTAGTAACTTATTTATTCATATATTTTATAATACATACATATTTTTGGTAAAAACTTTACCCAGCTTACAACCCCGTTCCGTTCGCAATTAAATTTTAATGTACAAAAATAATACACAAGTTAATTAATTCTAAAGATAAAGAGACAAATAAAATATTAACTTACTAAAGACATATTCATATATTTATTTATTTATTTTTTTTTTTTTTCACCATCCAGTAACAATCTCCAATCCGCGGCATGCATCATTCTTTCTGACTCCAGACGACAAACGTCATGTAAGAGTGAGGTAAACACTTTATTCAACTTGCCGCTTTTTACAGACACATAATACAGACAATCAATTATAAACCTTCTGATTCTTCTTTGAAAAGCAAGTCACTTGGACATTGAAATCGTTTTTCTTAAATTACTCAGATTAAAGATTTTTGTGCATTTCTGTGCAGTTATTACCGGGTCAAGGATGAGAACTTTTTTGAATTATGTTTTTTTTTATTAAAAAGTAGCACGTTTTATGCAAATAATCTATTTATTTATTACAACCAATTCAGTAGTCAGGGGATCAGAGGTCCATGTTTTGAATCCTACTCTTTTACATCTTTATTCGATCACTAGAGAAATAAGAAAAAATATGCGACACCAGATTGAATTCGTTTATATAATTTTTACGTAATAACGGTGGTGACAAACGTTAGTTCAGTTTGGCGCCTGTGCCTTTTGCATATATCTATTTTATTTTGAACCATTTTTTCACTTTATTCACATGTTTAACTAAAATATTATATGAATTGAACAAAAAATTAACTTTCTTTGTTTAGGTGCGTAAGAAGAAAAGATAACGAAGATTGCTGTTCAGTTTTATAATTACTTCGTTTGATTACAGATCGATAAATTAGCCAAAAACACATAAAAACATACGCCTGCGTACTGGCAATCTTACGAGCACAAATGATTACTTCGCGCGCAGACTTGTAAATAACCTCATTACTCCTTATGTTCTCCTGATAAATTTACGCAAGAAATGCTTCGTTCGAATGATGGCGCACATTTAAATCCACATACGCAGTTTCATTTTTAAAGCATCATTACAAGCTGTTAAGTATTAATCAGTTTCTCGGCGTGGAAGAAATAAAAAAGAATTTCCCTACTCCGTATGTCCTAATGAATTTGCGCATGAAATGTATTTTTACCAAACGTGCATTCAATGACTCAATTCATTTGACAGAAAGCAAAATAAATTCCATAAGTGTACAAGAGACGAGACGACAACATTCAAACTTATAATAACTGTACCATGAGTATTTTGTATACACTGTTTGTTTATTTTATAAATAATGAAGTAGTAAGAGAACGGATGCAACAAACTCCGGTGACAACTGACATCAAGCGGAGGCGATACGGTTAGCTTGGCTATGTGCTGAGGATGCCTCCTGAGAGGCTTAACCCCGTTTGTCTTCTTAACAAGGTATTAGGTTCTCGACATCCTGAACGTCCACGCTGGCTGATTGTCGGCAGTTCATGGGACGCAAACCTGACTTGGGAAAATGCACTGGAGCTGTCAGCTGACAAAGATTCGTGCAGGATCTTTGCGGACACCATATGCTCCACCTATGGAGCGGACATGGATTGATGATGTTTTTTTACCCAATAAAATAAATACATACATTAAAGTCTTTAAATGCGATGTGGTGTGTAGTGGGCAAGCGTAATTATAATTTTACGAACATTGCTGTTATGTCAAATAATGTGTCCAACTGAAGTAAATTAAATTTAATGCCTTGAGAAAAAATCTAACATCCTCCAGTTGATTTTTATTATCATTTTATATACCAGGAGGTAAGGAGTAAAGATTGGTAAGGCTGTTTATGCAATCGCTACTTGTGAGATGGCAATATGAGACAGAAAATTAGAACAATGGAATGGGTGTCACCTTTTTAATGTGTTTACATTTGTAAGAAACTACTCCACAGTTCAGAATAAAATATGTTTAACTAAAAAAAAAACAAAATTAAACAAACACATTTTTAGTTGAATCTTTTGAATGTACCTACGTGTAATGTGTAATGTGTTCGGATTTTTAAAATCTAAATATGTTTTATTCTTGTTAGCGTGAAAAAACTACTTGTCGCGGGTGCTGGATGCGTATATGTGGTGGGTCAACTGCCGTCAGGAAATATTTTTTTAATCTTTAAATTATAATTTCGTTATAAAATATATTATACGTTAAATAATTTAAATAAACTCGCGTGAAAAAAAATAATTATTCGAAGTTTTATTACGGTTTCTTTTAACACATTCTCAGCTGTTAGTAACATTTAGATTTGGGATTAAATTAATATTAACATGGAAAAAAATATATGTTTGTATATTTTATATGAAGAACGACAAGGAACGAAACAAGTCAAGTACTTAAATAACTTAATATAACACAACAATAAACAAGCCGAAAACCTTAACTTACATAAATAAAATAAATATAAAAAAACGCTTTCGAGAATAGAGGAAATGGTAAATCTAGAACTAAAGGAGATAAAGTTGATCACATGAGTTACATTCCCAGAAGTTATTTAAATTCTATTCCGGACTAAAATAATATTAACCTTAAAAATAAAAAATAAAAAATAAAAACAAATGGTATATTAAGAACAAGAAACGCAACGCAGACGATGGAACTATAGTACTTGTGATGATTAGAACATATCTACCTCAGTTATGTAAAACATTTGGATCCTTAAAAAATGTCGTCTGGTATGATAAACACCTGCGGATTGGAAACAGGATTTGGAAAGATTTTATCATATTAATTGATAAATGAAACCTTGGAAAGGAAGCTTGTGAAGTTGCGAAACCGGTTTGTTATTAAATAAACATCACACGGTTAGAAAAATTGTGTTTATTTTAATTTTAATTGTATTTTATTGTTTCAAAAATAAATCTGTGTTGTTAACTAAAATTTCATAAGTGTGTGTTACCCTTCACAATACGCGCATGCGCATTGACAACTTGGAAACAACGCTGCCTTATCACTGCCGCGCTCTCCTAACTTTGCAATCAGTAGCGAAAATAATAACTAAACAATGAAAATAATGTTGATTGTTAAAACTTGTATTTACTTAAAATGTTTAGAAAAAAGGCCTCAATCATTATTTTTTCCATTATGTTGACATAAAATTCTTCAAGTTGCAAAAGAGCTAGGATATAGTTAATTGGGAAAATTTTTGTTTTCATTTATCTGTAAATTTTATAGATTTATTATTTTCACCAGTGTTTCATCGTAAACGACATCACCCGACGGGTGGGAGATAAAAAAATTCTTATGTTTTACTTAGACAATTGAAAGCAGGGGGTTATCGAAAATAATTTCGTGAGTATTTAAGTATTATGTTATATCAATAAAACACGAGTGATACTTTAATCCACAAATTTGGAATATTTAAATTTAGGTATCACTCGTGTTTTATTTATATAATAAATTACAATGAACTTCCATCAAGAATTTTCACTTAAAAATTTAAATAATTTAAGTATTACACAATATATATAAAAAAATGATGTGAATGTTCGTATTGTTCAAATGTTATTAATAAAGAACAACAATAAGAAATAATGAAGTTTCATAAAACGTTATTTACTTGTTTTTTTGTTTAATTTGCATCCCAATTTTTTAAATTTTGTAAAAACGATCACAATGACTACTGGTTTTTATTAAATATTTATTTACCTTATTTTTAAATGGTTAAGCTTTGAATGAATGTCGTTTTAATACCGCAAACGTATGTTTGTCAGACTGCTGATCTAAACGTAAACATATTTCATGAAACAGTCATTATGTTCTGTATCTTTTTTCGTTTCTGTCTCACATTTGGGCCACCCATATTGCTACATTGCTCGTCTATATTGCTGTATTTATTTATTTGATACTCCACAAAAAAAGTTATGTACCTAATTGAATAAATAATGTATACCTCATTAGGAAAACCCGTGTCGAGGAAAACATTTTACAATATTAACGTTTAGTTTGTTTTGTTTATTTTTCAACTGACTCTTCACTTCTGCAACCCTAGTATAAAATGAATCTAGAATGACTTATTTCTAGTATATTTTTACAATTTGTAAAGCGTTTGTTATTTTTGTGTCAGTCGTTAGTGACCGTATATTTTGTTTTATTTTTAATAAATTTTACAGAACACGTACGGTGAACTGTTTAGTAAAAAAAAAAAATTCTATGAGAAGTAATTGCATTTCCCGTTCCAATAAGAAAACTTTACTTTTACTTTTACTTTTATTTTTATGCAATAAGGATATAAATGTTAAAATAATTAATACTGAGACCAAAAATTTCAAAACTTATTTTATCAAATGTATTTTACTTATTTTATCAAATGTATTTTACATATAATTTTATATGAAGCTTAATACTACAGCATTAATATACCTGGAATAAAATGGTCTTAAACCTATTTATTTGTAAACTCTACAGTTAAAATAGTTTTTATTAATTTATACATAAATAATTGAAAAATGTAATAACTGAAAAATGCATACCACAAAGTGAAAAATGTTTTTGATTTTAAAAATACAAAACTATGTTGCTTATTAAAAAAATACGTTTTTCCTTTTTACAAGTATTTTACTAACAAATTATAACGTCGGTCAAAAACAAGTTACCTACATTTACAAATTATATTAAGCATATAAAAACAGATTGGATAATTTGATTTAAGTTATTTATTGACAATATTTGATGGAATTTAATTAGAATGATAAAATTAATAACTAGAATTTAATTTAATGACTTATTGTGTCAAGGTTCATTTTTTACTATGCCACACTGATGTGTATATTTATGAACAGGCTACGCGCGCATGTGCGGTAATTAATAGAAAAACAAATATTTCCTTACTAACGTCAAACGTGTTTCGGTGTACTAGACATTTTGCATAAACTGGTATTATTATTGATTAAAATGGTAAAAGCTTTAAAAAAACGAAATGAGAATTGAGAGGAAGTGAAAAGGGAATAATAAGGTAGTTGGTTGATTCGAAATATACGTTATTTAAATAAAATTTTATCATGAAAAATACATGTTCTTAACGCTATTTCAGTTCAAGCGTTCTTACTACGAACAAAATACCATGAATGTGATTAAAATTAAAAGAAATCACCGCGAATGTTTTGATAGAAAAAAAGATGCCTGGGATGGTATAGGGTAAGTTTAATGCATTTTATAAAATGCATTGGTTTTTTATATTTTGGTGTTGATTGCGTTTATGAAATTTCTGTTTACCAGATTTAACGCTTTCAAAACCCATGGACGTAATCTAATTGAAAGCATTGTAGAAGGTCATTAAATGGACTCTAAAACGCATGAGGAATAACTGGCTTTTAGTGTTTGCCACTGGTGATAGACGGAAGTCTTCAAATTCAATTTCCAGCTACGGTTGTATATTTAATTTACTAAATAATAACAAAGTTGAAATTATTTTTTCCGCCTTTACTGTAAATTTAATTTTCAGATTGTGAAAATTACATCTACACCAAAGTTTTCAGTTGTCAAGATAGGCATCTGCCACCAGTGTGTAGAATTTTGTTTTCTGTGTTCTTTAACTCAGTCCGTCTATTAAGTACGGCACATTGCATCTGAGGACCTATAAGTTTCCTTGGCGGTACTCACATTCAAAGAAAAATTGCCAAAAAACGCGAAGCAAATTCTTTACTTTATTATTGATCGGACATATCGTCAATGCGCTTTGTAACTGAAATATGTGTTGGGATATTTATTGTTTAGTACGTTTTATGTAATTTTCATAAAATTGGCAAAAGATGAATTTTCCAATCATTTATCCTTGATAAAATACCAATTGATTCTCCGAAGTATTGATAATTCTAAGCCATACAACATTTTAAGGATTTGTTTGTCTTGTTATGTCTTTACATATTGGTGAACAAAATTAAAAACAATATTTTCAAAGCTCGAGTCCATAAATGGATTGCTAAAAAGAAGAGACAGGAATTTGAGGAATATGTTTCACATATAAGAACATAAGAATATAATTTTAGTTTCTTTAGAAAATTCTTTTTCGTTTTATTGATGTAGGTATGTTATAACTTTTTCATTTTTATTTTTTTTTAATTTCTACACACAGCTGATGTGAAAGAATGTACAATTATAGTTAAAATAAATAATACCCTGACACTCCAGAACGTGCCTGTGAGCCAGCGGAGTGGCTACCTTTATATGTAAAATTAAAATTGTATTGAATGTACCTAGTCTAAAAACATTTTTGTAAACTATGTATTTGTATTTTGTATTGGATTAAAAAAGTAAAAAAATAAAAAATAACAAAATACATTAAACATCTAATATTTTTGTAGAAGCCACTAGATCTGTTTATTCATCAAAACCTTTACAAAAACTGTAGATAGCAGCGAGAAGCTATTATCAGTTTTTAAAGAGAGGAGGAAAGAGACAAGACCACAACGTGTTCTCTGAAAATTAATTAAGATTCTTTAGCTCCACGAAGAAGAATCAACAGTACTATTAACTAATTATATTCTATTAAATTTGTCATGACCTGATAAGGAAATAACCTGAAACACTTTAAGCGCTGATACTCAAGGCTACCCTCGGAAGGAGAAGGTTCTTATCACGGCCTTCAAGCATCAAAAAAGTTATGTAAATAGTATTTTTTATGACATGATTTTAATACTGATATCTGAATACAAACATTTATTCTGTTCAGAGGAGATGGACGCCACCAATCACAAAATAATGATTTATTTTTAAATAAAAAATTGCGGATCGTCGCTTGACCTCCAGATTCAACAGGAACAAGCCTGTTGGAACTGTAAATGCGTTTGTTGAGCATGTTTTATATGCTTCATCAAGAGTCAGGAGACGTTGTTTTTATCCGTATAAAATAATGTTGACTTCAAATGTTTTCATTATTCCCACCATTATATACAAAGCTCTTTTTTTTCAGAGTTGACTATTGAACGCAGAAATTAATTTTCCCATTTCTGTATCAGAGAGTCCCATGAGGTCATCATTTTTTTTTCAATTACTTATTCACACCTACTTTAGGAGAGTCAAACTGGTTAGATGTATATCTTATCTGTATTTAATGATTTAGATTAAATTTTATAATTTTTAAGAATAAAATTCAGTTTAGAAACTAAAATGTAATATTTATGAACATTTCTTAAAATATTTTGACATAATTCCATATTATATGTTAACCTTCCAGTCACGAAATCAAGGTATTCTGCTAAGTTAATCTTCTAGAAAATGTATTTTCCATACTGATACTTTAATTTTATTTCTATTTGTTCTTTTTTTATTTTTTGAACAAAAGAAATAATTTAAAAAAAAACTATGGCTTAATCTTAATTTAGCTCAAAAAGTTTCCTAAAAACGAACTGTTTTGCAAACCAATTGTAATTATTCTTGTGCAAACAAACTGTGTGTTCCTCAATAAAATACTCATTTTATTTTTTTTTATAAATCCAAACTTTGTGACAAATTATAAAAGTTCAATAATTTATTAGTCCTGATAATGCATTTTTGGTCAAAAGCGCTCGTTGGTCAAATTAAATAAACGTGAAAGTTAACTAAAAAGTTTTACAAAGAATTTTATCTAAATCATTAACTATGGAATTATATAAAATAAGCATCTACAAAACACATCAATACAATTATCTGAATTCGTTTCTTTGCTTTTTTCTGAAGTCTATGCCTTTTCAGGGCTTATGGTCTATTATCTGGTTTAAGCGTAATAATTTTACACACTGTTTAACATTTCTTTCTCTACCTATGTTTGAATATTCAAAGTTCTAAGATTCTTTCATCTGTTGATTTTTTTACAAAAATTGTTTTGCAAACCAATTAGAAAATTTAATTCTGCTGATGTGTTATAACATGGTAGTCAAGTGACTGATCCTTTCACTAGACTTTCATTATTTATTCCATTTTCTATAATATTCTATATCTCTGTTTAAATACCTGCCTATGTTGATAAAATGTCTAATGATGATACAAATGTACTACTTGTCGACATAGAAAAATGGTTGCTAGATTACTTTATTTAAGGTTGTGTACTTATTTACAAACAAAATAAAGTTCTGGTCAAATCTCAGAGATACAATTGACTCTATACTCTCATAGAGTGCGGTTAAGAAGTTAAAATTTAAAAAGGCGATGAAACTTTTATTTGTATGATATATTATTTTTGATATCCTTTAAAACATTTTAAGTTACTGCAATGCAAGAACAACTCCTAAAATCATGAATTAAAAAAACCGATTACATAAAAAAAAATTCTTATCTGTTTTCTGTACTTACGCTTTTTTAATGATTTCATTTTTTTATATAATATCAAGTCACACAAATTAATAAAGTGACAGACTTATCCTTAATTTTTTTCAGCATCTAATTAAGCATTTTGACTTATTTATGGTAGAGATTGTTTTGAATTTCTGTGATTCTTGATTTTGAAAGTCTAAAAATATGAAATTTCTCTTGTAGAACTGTGATGAATTTTATTATTATACTGAAAAGTATTGTGTGGAGCATGATCACCAGATGCTTCAAGGAGACCTAATTGTCAGCCAACACTCTCAACTTTATCCACGTCAAATCCGCATCCCCAAGTTCCATCACGTAAAACTGAAAAATTGACATGGACGGTCTTCTAAGCCAGCGGAAGCAAATGCAAATCTTGAGGCATCCACGGCACGTATTCAAGGTCTACCTCCGCACTTTCAAGACGTTTATTATAAGAGACTGCTGTGTCCATTTTCTGACCTCAATGTTTGTAGAATCAAACTGCCCTTTACCTTCTATTCTTTTCAAGCACATAATCTCAAAACACTTTTATAAGTATCTAATAGAATATAAGAAATTTTATATATTGAGTTTTGGTTAGGCGCTAAAATTCACACCTCTATCATAATGCATGAATTTAATAGTCGGCATTTAGTTGAACCAGAGTATAAACTACAGTTATGGAAATCACGTATCATGTTAAAAGTTGCTCCAGCGGATGGCGACCTCTTTGTGCATGCCACCATCCTCAATTTTGTAAGCTTCCTGATAAATTATTAAAAGCAGTTAAGTTTTTTGATCATCTGTTTCTTATTTTAAATAGCATGATCAGGATCAGGATAAAATCTGTTACACTTAATAAATGACATTTGGTATTCATAAAAAGACCAGAAAAGTATATTTTTTTAAAACTATTTTTTTACAGAAGGCAAAGTCTCTGAACAAGATTCTTAAAAATATTAAAACTGACTGATTGAATCTTAAAAACTGTATTTTAATAGTGCAATTCATTTTCATTATTAATTAATAAAAATAGCCCGATTGAAATATTCTTTATAAAATTAATAATTGCTTATGAAGTGTTTGATGTATAAAATGTATGTATATAAAATGAATGTATAGAAACATGTATAAAATATATTATACATGATCTTGTGAATAGAGATATTTTCAAATAACTCAATTGTAAAAATTATTTTTATTTATTCGTATGATGTAATGAAGTGATACTATTCATTATAATGTATCAACTGTATTTTTCAATTAAAATTTTTATTGTTAACCTAATTATTAAGTTTTTTAACATATAGGAATAGGACAGGAAGAAAAAAATAGATAGACAAAGTCAAAAAATACAATTTTACGTAAAAAAAATATTGTCATATCAGTTTTATATGTATCATATGAAATCTCCTAACCTTTAGAACTTTGTTGAAAAATAAAAGAACGTTAACCAAGTCATCATAGTGCATGTGTTACAAAGTTTATGTTTACATACATAAATACATATCGATCTAAAACCAGTTTTAATTGAATGAAAAATATATTTTATTAGCTTAGTTATCAGAAAAGTGCATGTCTTATTAAATTAGCGCGATACGTTGTTCGAAATACGACGATGTATGCTCTAAACTAAATCTGCGATGCCGGGTCCACAAAAATAAGAAGTGATGAAGTCACAAATATTTTTTTACTCTCGTGTTTTTCTAAGAAATTTGTGCGAAGGAAGGTTTTTTTTCGAACTTGACACTTAAAAACCAACGCTGCTAGTTGTTGTTGTTGAATTACACTTCAACTTAGTAACAAATAACCTCATTAGATTATATTTTTTTTTAAATGTTTTATTCACAATACTTTATAAGCACTATATACATACTTACTATATAAGCTTATTGAAAATTTGTTGAAAAACTTGTGAAACTGGAAGTTCTTGTACAATTTTAAATATTCTGTATACCAGGAACGCATAAGAACAGAGAGAAAATCGTAACCTGCTGTCAAAGTTAAATAAAATTTCTTTGGTGTCGCTTGGGTTTCTTTACTTCTGATATTTATGTCTATTAAATACTAATTATTGGAATTAATGGATGATTCAGTTGCTTTGCATTTTACAAAATTTTATGACAAACTGAAAAATACATCAGCAAAGACAGTATAAATACATACATACATACAACCTTCAATGTGCCGCTCTAAGCCACGCATGCGCTTTTTGTGTGTGCACCAGATAAACTGACAGAAAATAACCTCACCGCTTTCATGCTTTCCTGTACATACTGGTTGATAAGAGATAACCAACAAGCAAACACAGCTTACAATTTACCCATTTGGTTACTCAATCGTGTTGTTAAATAAAAAGTTTTATGAGTTTATTAAGCATTGTTATTACCTCATGTTATACAAGATTTCATTTAGGTTATTGAGAAATTAGAAGACAAAAAGGGTTGTGCAGATTCTGCAACTCTGGTGACAACTGTTATCAAGCGGATGTTTTACTGGGGGCTGTGTAACATTCTGCAAATATATCATGAGAGGTACTTAACCAAACTTGCCTACTTCAAGCCATCAGATTCTCAATGTGCTGGACGTCTACTGTTGACAGTATTAAATAATATGTCTCTAATTAAATTAATTTAGTTCAATTATTATTGTCAATTCACGTTCAGGTTTCTTCAAAGCTTTTGTGTTTTTTGTATTTTAGCGCGCACAATAAATTCTTTCGGCACTTGACGTTTTTCTCTGTTGTTCATATTTATTGTTTTCGTCTGCGGGTACGCGCGCGCATGCGTTATGGTGTTGACATTCCAATAATGTTTACAAACAAACGCAACAGATTGGTGTTGTAAATAACACGTATTTCAGTTTTATACGGTCGTAAATTGTAGTGTATTATGTTTGAAGAGAAATTTATTTTTCATTTCTTAAACCATATATAAATTCTTGAAAGATTTTAAATACAATGTGTCATTTGTAAAAGAAAGATGTTTATTTTTGAATTGATCAGCAAATAGATATTATGTTACCAACATTATCAGGCTGGTAGATTGCCGGAGCTATTAAAATATTGGTCAAAGCCAATTATATGCATTTTATTAACGTAATTAAAATGAAATTCCACCAAATGTCAGGAGATAACCTCAATCTACAATTAATTGGTGTTATTTTCAGTGAGAAGAACCGCGCATGCGCGTCAAAACTCTCGTTGGAGAATTTTCTCAATATCGTAACTCTTTCATGTTGCCCTGATACTAAATGTGATGCAGATGGGTTTAACCTCAATATATCTCAATTTCAAATTTTATTATTACTGATATCATTTAATGTTGAGAAAGATTTACTAACTCCAAATTTAAGGGGATTATGACGTGTAATTGTTTTGTTTAAGTGATAACTTTACATACTGTGTATCTTTGACCGTTCCTCTTTTGTTTACACATCAATATTTCCTATTTTATTTTATTTGTGGTTTTTTATGAAGTAAAAGAGTTTTCTCATGTCCGAACGTAGTGAAGAATATTGTTTTTTATTTGATGGCAACCAACAGACAGGTAAAAGTCCAGCAAAAAGATATCTTGTGGAAATTAGTCTACCGGTAAATGCCTTTGCCTTCAATGCTTAAAATTTTGGGTTCGATTCCAGGAAAGTTCAAAGAAAAACATTTCAAAAAGTACATTTGCTGTGGATTGAACTCTGGATCTCTGAATTAATCTCCACTCACTTTGCTTTTTTAGGATCTGGATTTAAAAAACTGTTCTTTTTTCTAAAAAAAAGATTTAAAAAATTAGATTTCAGAAATTATTACATAACTGCGTTCTTATGACTAATAGGATTATTTCAATCTTCGGGTCTAAAAAATTTTCATTTCCTCCAATAAAAAAAACGAATAAACTTTTAAAACTTAGTTTTCAGACATCCACCATAACTTGTATATAATATTGTAAGTTAAGTAAAAGTGCAAGTCTGAACACGAAGAATAGGTTCAAGTCAGACGTAAACTAATTGTCAGGAGTATTCGCCTATTCACGAAACTTCAAGACATGGAAACAACCATGCTGAACTGGGTAATGTATTTGGTGCGAGGTCTGATTGTTTATAAGGACAATGTAGTAAAACATTAAAAAATAATTACATTATACACACGTTTCTACTTTCTATTATGTTGTATCCCAACTCAATACAGCGATCTTGGCTTCATAAAGTTAAAGTCACGTTAATATTTTTTTGTAATATAAATCTTACTTAAAATAAATATACATAATAATAATTTTATGAGTATATAATAATAAATAAAATAATAAACATATACAATACTCTTTCTCTCCAATCCGTGTTTCATGTCTGAGAACGGTGATTACGCCTGACTTCAGGCATGGCTCGTCTGTGGACAGTCTCCCTTCATGTAAAACGGTATGGTGCTTTTTTATAGGCATTCGTCAGTGATGATTCTAATAATTCTGACTATGCCGCTCCATCCCATTAGTTAATGTCCACGCGGCCTTGTCCTTTTGACACTTTTCAGGAGAATAGTTTTCTCCAAACTATTAGAATTTCTCCTGGAAATATGTCCAAAGTACTGCAGGACTCTTTTCTCGCACATGGATGTTAGTCTTTCTCCTATGTCTGTTCCTGGAGTATAGATGCATTTGTATGTCTTTCCGTCCTGGAAATCTACAGCATTTGCCACTAACACTACATTTTGAAAGTTTCGATATTTTTCTTTTCAAATTCCCTCAATGTCCAACACTCCACACCGTATATGAACGCTGAGAAAACCAAGGCCTTAACCAGTATCTTTTTGGTATTAATGGTTATACTACAATTCTTCTCAATCTTCACCAGCCGACTCATAGCACTTTTGGCAATACCTTTACGTTGCCGTATTTCACCTCCACATCCACCACCATCGGTGATGAGAGAACCTAGATAAATGAAATATATTTATCACCTACCTTAAATGTCAATAGTTTGAACTCATTAAGCAAACTATTTGCCCATAAAACACTGAATCCATTAAATAGCAAAAGGTTTCAGCTCTTTGATTTCACAAAGATCAAAAGATGGAAGAATTGAAGAAGGATAAATGTTCAAATAAAAGTAAAATGGTGAATCTTAAACAATGTGTAAAATGGCTATTTAAACCAGCCAATGACCGGTTATAAGCTTTTTAGATGCAAACACTTCTATATTCCCTTCTTTAACATATTCTCCATATTCGCCAACAAATTTACTTGTGATATAGACATTTTATATACGACAATTATCCATTTTAAAACGTTCTTAAATGCACTGTTTGAAACTAATTATTAATGTCGTAATGAAACTTTCTTTTTTATACAGTTTTTTCTCTGTTTTTGACGTGTATTATTATTTATTATTATCTTTTTCTGAAATTAATGTATCAAATATTTTTGTGTACCAGATATTATGTTATAATCTTATATATACCTACTGTACACAATTTTTTTTTTTTTTAACAATAATTTGTAAATACCATTTTTTATATGTATAATTATACGTAAATGTTTATATTTTTTTGTTCAAATTCTTTACAAGTAATTCACAATTTGCTTTTTAATTCTATTACTTTTCTTATATTGATTTTTTTTTTCTTTTTTACTATATAAAGTTTCACTTTTTATTTTGCATAGCAGTATTTTGTTTATATTTTAGTTTTATTTGCTTTTTATTGTTTTCACATGTAAACAAAAAAGCGTTGTTTATCTTTTAAATTATTACCTACTATGTTTGTACTTACCTGTATATTTTTGTAAATGCTCTTTGGGCGTATTGTAAAATTAAATATATAAATAAAAATAAAAATAAATATCCGTTGTAATATGTAAACACTAATTAAAATAAATAAACAAATATTTTTCAAACGCACTTATGCTGTTAAAAAAATATAAACTTATTTATATAATTTATCATATTTCATTAGGAATAAGCGCACTTTACGTTTTATATATTTTCTCTGTTTTCAAACTCTGCTATCGGAGGCCCGTCGCGGGAGCGGTAGCGAGTTGGGTGCAGTAATAGGCTACCAGGATAACATATCCGTGAGGGTTATGAAGAAACTCAATACAGAATCTATGGGGCTCATCTCCGTTATCCGCACAACAGATATTCAATGTTTGAGAAATATATTGTTAGGTACTAGAATCACTTAAAACGTAGATTTTCAGCAACACAAATTTAAACTAGCGACAACGTATTCAATGCCGATGTTATTATTAAGGCAGTATTAGTATTTCGTTTTGAATACACAAATATAAGAGTTGAGAATTTTAACCAAATAATTATTGATTTTTGAATTGTACAATTAGTGTCACGAGTATATATAGAACTAGCAATAAGTGACCAGCTTTATTATTTTATTTTCAATTAATGGTGATCGATAGAGCCAATACATTTTCTTCATCAAACGTATTAGATCATCTTAAAAAAATTAATTACTTATCTATTTAGGCCAAACATTAGTAACTCCGGTGGTCGTGACAAATAAATTGAAAAACGGATCGCTAAAGCAAATTAAAAATCATTTTTCTTTCGAGTTTCTTGAATATTTCGTTCAATGCGATACCCGTGGTTTATCCTTTAAGGTACAGATATACTTCCAAGTCACGTATTTTATTTAAACATTCAGGGCTTTACTCTTAACTTTGTATAAAGTTATGCCTATTATATATAGTATATTGGTAGAAATTTCAACCACTCTGCCTAGGCATAACTTTATACCAAATTTATAAGAAGGCCCACAATAGTTAACCAAACTGAGGTGTTTATTGAGTCGATCGGTGTCGAGAATATGCAAGTTTATTATTTGATTAAATTCTTTGAAACGTTAACTAAATGCAAATGTGCATTAAAATCTTGAGTTTTCAAACTTGTAAACTTGTTTGTTCTTAATACAATTGAATTAATGTGCGTTCTTAATAAATACAACTTTAATCGATACAGCTCTTGAGCGCATGTCGCTATTTTCGGTAATATTTCATTAGATGTGTTTCTTTCACTCCTTTCCTCAGTTCTTTTTAAGGCTTAGTCTTGGAAAGACAGATTGCTCGTAGTCTAAACTTAGGAGATTTCGATACGTTTAAATATACCAGGATAACATCAACAGTAAAAGGCTATCTGTGTTTTCCATCTCCTCCCGTTTGGTAGCTACTTGACGAAAATATTCATAACATGAATATTATATGAAATATTGGAATCAGCTAGTAGAACAGGAAGGAATATAGATTTTTAGGGGAATAAATTATTTATTATAAATATATATGGAGAGAAGCTTGCTCGTTGCGTATTCTATTTACAATTTTATAATTTTGAAGTACATATTTATAAGCATATTTACATTAATTGCATTTGAATTATTTCTAGTCTTTATTTACAATTATGTAAATATGACATTGGAGATTAAAAAAATTGAATATCTTCCTTGCATACTTTATTATTTATTTTGATCAGGAAAAGAAACAAATATTACAAACAAACTAAGTAAAATCACTGTTAAAATGTTCTATCACATTTTTCCATTGATAATAGTTTAACGTACCCAATACTTTTATAAATTTTTAAGCCATTTTACTGCCGTCTATTCTTTTTGCATGTCCAAACCATCAAGTTTTCTATTAGAAAATATAGTTATATCATACATCCACTCAAGAGTTTACATTTTGTAAGCATTGAATCGGCATTAATTCTTGTTCTTCCAATTCCTACTTCACTTCCATTAATTACGGTACCAAGACTCCACTGTGAACTGTTTATATTGCTTTATGCGAAAAATAATTTTCCAAATTCAATTTGAGCGCACTTTTTATCCTGTTCCAGGAACTCACCATCCTCTCAATATATTTTTCTCCATTGCCAATTTTAGTAAACATTTTTTTCATACGAGTATATACAAATTATTTTACCTGTCTTAGAACATCTCCGTTAACAAGGTTCTTAAATATGTCATACGCACCCCTTTCAAAATTTTTTAATTCGATTTATCAACATTAATTATCAAATTAGCGGTCTGCATGGTGTAATGAATAAGACACTTGACTTAAGCATGAAAAATTTTGAGTTTGATTAAAGTTTTATGTTCAATTTTATGTTTAAGATTAAAAGCATGTAATTCAAAATTCTTGAATTCAAATATTTTTTCAAGCAATTTTGTTCAATAATTATGATAAATAATTCGATTTTGTATGGAATAAGAGACTATTGTAGGAGGCTACTGCAAATAATCGCATAAATTTGTCTACTTTAATAATGGTGAGTGGTGATGTGGAATAAAATATATAAATGTTAACATTTTTGTTCGTTTTTTAAAAATATATCTGCTTCCACTTTCCGTTGTTTTGGAATTCAACTTAACACATGGCTTTTGATCTTATAAAGTATACGGTACATAGTCATGTAAAATATAAATTGTTGTAATTAATTAATAACTATAAATACTTGAAAAATTAATAGAAGCATTATTAATTCAAATATACATAAATTATGTTAAAGTTATTACATTTTTTTTTCCCTTTAATTTGCATCATAAAATTGGAAAGTTAGCTTTTACTCAATCTCGTTAGTTCAGTAGATAACGAAAAGTGTTAGCTACCAGGATAACATGCCAGAGAAAATTACTTATAAGCTCATAACCCCCACCTTCACGATACTTATTACTTGTGCTGACTCTCCGCCCATTTTCTTCTCCGCCCATTTTTTTCTCCGCCCATTTTCTCTAAACGCATTTCGTATTTATTACTAGGATAACATAAAACAAATGGGGGTAGCAATCATGTTCAGTAGCAAGCGGCGTGGTTGCACGGCGCGAATTCCACTAGATACCTTTCTTGCTACCTACTCCGATAAAGTATTCTTATCGGAAAAATACCAGAAAAACTTTAAATATAATAAGGTATTTTTGTTGGTTTGTTGAACACGTTTGCTTTTTCAAGCGGTGTGGTTTTAGGCAATTGAGCTGCAAAAATGTAATGCGGATTTCTTCTTACGGCTTTAACCACGCTTGCCTATTTTTCAAGGCATCGAGTTCTCCACGTCCTGGACGTCTACTGCTGACTGTTTGTCGGCAGTTCATTTCAAAAAATGCGGGACGTAAACCTGATTAAAAGGATGCACATGAGCTGGCAGCCTTCAGTTATGCCTGAAAGATCTTCGTGGTCACTGTATGCTCCAACTAGAGAGCGGATATGAAATGGAGATGATATAAGCATATTATAGAATTCCGAAAGTAAGAATTTTTTATTTGATAAAGCGTTCTGTTAGGATATTAATTTGAAAACAATGTAAGAGTATCTATAAAGCGTTTGAATGTTCAATAACTCTATGTTAAAATGTAAGTTACTGTCAGCAAATCAAGTAAAAGTACAAATCTTTTTTGGTAGTAGGTAAAGGAATGTTTTACATCAAAACTTAAAAACCTTAAAATTCTTAGCAGCGGCGGCCTCCGTGGTGTAGTGGTCAAGACGCTTGACTCACACACGAAAGGTTCCTGGTTTGATTTCCGGTGAGAACACAAAAAAATAAAATGTGATTTTTCTTAAGCCTGGGTGTTCTGTGATGTAATTCACCACTGGAATTGGGCCTCCTGGCCTGTTGTGGTGCACAAATAAATAAATAAAATAAAATAAATTTATTTAAATGTTTAAAAATATGTATAGTCGTAGCATGATCTAGGCAGACATGGCAAGTGTGTCATCTCAAGTCAGGAGTGATAATACCGCTTGCTTCTTGAATGTATGCCATTGCTGTATGAAGACATCGACATTTTACGCTTGTTTTACATTTGACATTGGTTGAAACATCAAATCCACTTTTTTTATTTCCGTGAAATGGGAAAAAATTCACTTTTTATTTAATAATGTTAACGCAAGTAAAATATTGAAATTATTTGTTAAGTAGCGTAAATATGTGTTTTTATAGTGAATGAATCGTTTACTCGGCATTCGTAGTCGTTGTTTATTTGTATTTTTTTTTGTTTTTAACAGTTGTTTTTAACAATAAATACTTTTTTATTAAAAACACCCGTTGAAAGGGAAATCAAGCGGTTCCCCAAAACTCAAAACAATAAATATATGAGTTTTGAGAATTGAATTGAAGAAAATATCAGGTACAACATAGTTGTTATATAATATTTAATATTCGAATATTTCTGCAATATAATCGATTATCTGAAACATATTGCAGAACGCATTTGCAATCCGTTTTGTATCAGGAGTTAAGAAGTATCGAGAGGTAAGAATCTTCATGAAAATGTTACTCGCAGCGGCGGCCGTGGTGTAGTGGTCAACACGCTTGACTCGCACACGAAAGGTTCCTGGTTTGATTCCCGGTGAGAACACAAAGAAATAAAATGTGATTTTTCTTAAGCCTGGGTGTTCTGTGATGTAATTCACCACTGGAATTGGGCCTCCTGGCCTGTTGTGGTGCACAAATAAATAAATAAAATAAAATAAATTAATTTAAATGTTTAACAATATGTATAGTCGTAGCATGATCTAGGCAGACATGGCAAGTGTGTCATCTCAAGTCAGGAGTGATAATACCGCTTGCTTCTTGAATGTATGCCATTGCTGTATGAAGACATCGACATTTTACGCTTGTTTTACATTTGACATTGGTTGAAACATCAAATCCACTTTTTTTATTTCCGTGAAATGTGAAAAAATTCACTTTTTATTTAATAATGTTAACGCAAGTAAAATATTTAAATTATTTTTTAAGTAGCGTAAATATGTGTTTTTTTAGTGAATGAATCGTTTATTTGGCATTCGTAATCGTTGTTTATTTGTATTTTTTTTTTGATTTTAACAGTTGTTTTTAACAATAAATACTTTTTTATTAAAAACACCCGTTTGAATGGGAAATCTAGTGGTTCACCATAACTCAAAGCAATAAATATATGAGTCGTGAGAATTGAATTGAAGAAAAAATCAGGTACAACATAGTATTTATATAATATTTAATATTCGAATATGTTCTGCAATATAATCGATTATCTGAAACATATTGCAGAACGCCTTTGCATACCGTTTTGTATCAGGAGTTAAGAAGTATCGAGAGGTAAGAATTGAATTAAAGAAAATATCAGGTACAACATAGTTGTTATATAATATTTAATATTCGAACATGTTCTGAAATATAATCGATTATCTGAAACATATTGCAGAACGCCTTTGCAATCCGTTTTGTATCAGGAGTTAAGAAGTATCGAGAGGTAAGAATCTTCATGAAAATGTTACTCGCAGCGGCGGCCGTGGTGTAGTGGTCAAGACGCTTGACTCGCACACGAAAGGTTCCTGGTTTGATTCCCGGTGAGAACACAAAGAAATAAAATGTGATTTTTCTTAAGCCTGGGTGTTCTGTGATGTAATTCACCACTGGAATTGGGCCTCCTGGCCTGTTGTGGTGCACAAATAAATAAATAAAATAAAATAAATTTATTTAAATGTTTAACAATATGTATAGTCGTAGCATGATCTAGGCAGACATGGCAAGTGTGTCATCTCAAGTCAGGAGTGATAATACCGCTTGCTTCTTGAATGTATGCCATTGCTGTATGAAGACATCGACATTTTACGCTTGTTTTACATTTGACATTGGTTGAAACATCAAATCCACTTTTTGTTATTTCCGTGAAATGGGAAAAAAATCACTTTTTATTTAATAATGTTAACGCAAGTAAAATATTGAAATTATTTGTTAAGTAGCGTAAATATATGTTTTTTTTTTAATGAATGAATTGTTTATTCGGCATTCGTAGTCGTTGTTTATTTGTATTTTTTTTGTTTTTAACAGTTGTTTTTAACAGTTGTTTTTAACAATAAATACTTTTTTATTAAAAACACCCGTTTGAATGGGAAATCTAGCGGTTCCCCAAAACTCAAAACAATAAATATATGAGTTTTGAGAATTGAATTGAAGAAAATATCAGGTACAACATAGTTGTTATATAATATTTAATATTCGAATATGTTCTGCAATATAATCGATTATCTGAAACATATTGCAGAACGCATTTTCAATCCGTTTTGTATTAGGAGTTAAGAAGTATCGAGAGGTAAGAATCTTCATGAAAATGTTACTCGCAGCGGCGGCCGTGGTGTAGTGGTCAACACGCTTGACTCGCACACGAAAGGTTCCTGGTTTGATTCCCGGTGAGAACACAAAGAAATAAAATGTGATTTTTCTTAAGCCTGGGTGTTCTGTGATGTAATTCACCACTGGAATTGGGCCTCCTGGCCTGTTGTGGTGCACAAATAAATAAATAAAATAAAATAAATTAATTTAAATGTTTAACAATATGTATAGTCGTAGCATGATCTAGGCAGACATGGCAAGTGTGTCATCTCAAGTCAGGATTGATAATACCGCTTGCTTCTTAAATGTATGCCATTGCTGTATAAGGATATCGACATTTTACACTTGTTTTACATTTGACATTGGTTAAAACATCAAATCCACTTTTTGTTATTTCCGTGAAATGGGAAAAAAATCACTTTTTATTTAATAATGTTAACGCAAGTAAAATATTGAAATTATTTGTTAAGTAGCGTAAATATATGTTTTTTTTTTAATGAATGAATTGTTTATTCGGCATTCGTAGTCGTTGTTTATTTGTATTTTTTTTGTTTTTAACAGTTGTTTTTAACAATAAATACTTTTTTATTAAAAACACCCGTTTGAATGGGAAATCTAGCGGTTCACCATAACTCAAAACAATAAATTTATGAGTTTTGAGAATTGAATTGAAGAAAATATCAGGTACAACATAGTTGTTATATAATATTTAATATTCGAACATGTTCTGCAATATAATCGATTATCTGAAACATATTGCAGAACGCCTTTGCAATCCGTTTTGTATCAGGAGATAAGAAGTATCGAGAGGTAAGAATCTTCATGAAAATGTTACTCGCAGCGGCGGCCATGGTGTAGTGGTCAAGACGCTTGACTCGCACACGAAAGGTTCCTGGTTTGATTCCCGGTGAGAACACAAAAAAATAAAATGTGATTTTTCTTAAGCCTGGGTGTTCTGTGATGTAATTCACCACTGGAATTGGGCCTCCTGGCCTGTTGTGGTGCACAAATAAATAAATAAAATAAAATAAATTTATTAAAATGTTTAACAATATGTATAGTCGTAGCATGATCTAGGCAGACATGGCAAGTGTGTCATCTCAAGTCAGGATTGATAATACCGCTTGCTTTTTAAATGTATGCCATTGCTGTATAAGGATATCGACATTTTACACTTGTTTTACATTTGACATTGGTTAAAACATCAAATCCACTTTTTGTTATTTCCGTGAAATGGGAAAAAAATCACTTTTTATTTAATAATGTTAACGCAAGTAAAATATTGAAATTATTTGTTAAGTAGCGTAAATATATGTTTTTTTTTTAATGAATGAATTGTTTATTCGGCATTCGTAGTCGTTGTTTATTTGTATTTTTTTTGTTTTTAACAGTTGTTTTTAACAGTTGTTTTTAACAATAAATACTTTTTTATTAAAAACACCCGTTTGAATGGGAAATCTAGCGGTTCCCCAAAACTCAAAACAATAAATATATGAGTTTTGAGAATTGAATTGAAGAAAATATCAGGTACAACATAGTTGTTATATAATATTTAATATTCGAATATGTTCTGCAATATAATCGATTATCTGAAACATATTGCAGAACGCATTTGCAATCCGTTTTGTATTAGGAGTTAAGAAGTATCGAGAGGTAAGAATCTTCATGAAAATGTTACTCGCAGCGGCGGCCGTGGTGTAGTGGTCAACACGCTTGACTCGCACACGAAAGGTTCCTGGTTTGATTCCCGGTGAGAACACAAAGAAATAAAATGTGATTTTTCTTAAGCCTGGGTGTTCTGTGATGTAATTCACCACTGGAATTGGGCCTCCTGGCCTGTTGTGGTGCACAAATAAATAAATAAAATAAAATAAATTAATTTAAATGTTTAACAATATGTATAGTCGTAGCATGATCTAGGCAGACATGGCAAGTGTGTCATCTCAAGTCAGGAGTGATAATACCGCTTGCTTCTTAAATGTATGCCATTGCTGTATAAAAACATCAACATTTTACACTTGTTTTAAATTTGACATTGGTTGAAACATCAAATCCACTTTTTTTATTTCCGTGAAATGGGAAAAAATTCACATTTTATTTTATAATGTTAACGCAAGTAAAATATTGAAATTATTTGTTAAGTAGCGTAAATATATGTTTTTTTTTTATGAATGAATTGTTTATTCGGCATTCGTAGTCGTTGTTTATTTGTATTTTTTTTGTTTTTAACAGTTGTTTTTAACAATAAATACTTTTTTATTAAAAACACCCGTTTGAATGGGAAATCTAGCGGTTCACCATAACTCAAAACAATAAATTTATGAGTTTTGAGAATTGAATTGAAGAAAATATCAGGTACAACATAGTTGTTATATAATATTTAATATTCGAACATGTTCTGCAATATAATCGATTATCTGAAACATATTGCAGAACGCCTTTGCAATCCGTTTTGTATCAGGAGATAAGAAGTATCGAGAGGTAAGAATCTTCATGAAAATGTTACTCGCAGCGGCGGCCATGGTGTAGTGGTCAAGACGCTTGACTCGCACACGAAAGGTTCCTGGTTTGATTCCCGGTGAGAACACAAAAAAATAAAATGTGATTTTTCTTAAGCCTGGGTGTTCTGTGATGTAATTCACCACTGGAATTGGGCCTCCTGGCCTGTTGTGGTGCACAAATAAATAAATAAAATAAAATAAATTTATTAAAATGTTTAACAATATGTATAGTCGTAGCATGATCTAGGCAGACATGGCAAGTGTGTCATCTCAAGTCAGGATTGATAATACCGCTTGCTTTTTAAATGTATGCCATTGCTGTATAAGGATATCGACATTTTACACTTGTTTTACATTTGACATTGGTTAAAACATCAAATCCACTTTTTGTTATTTCCGTGAAATGGGAAAAAAATCACTTTTTATTTAATAATGTTAACGCAAGTAAAATATTGAAATTATTTGTTAAGTAGCGTAAATATATGTTTTTTTTTTAATGAATGAATTGTTTATTCGGCATTCGTAGTCGTTGTTTATTTGTATTTTTTTTGTTTTTAACAGTTGTTTTTAACAATAAATACTTTTTTATTAAAAACACCCGTTTGAATGGGAAATCTAGCGGTTCACCATAACTCAAAACAATAAATTTATGAGTTTTGAGAATTGAATTGAAGAAAATATCAGGTACAACATAGTTGTTATATAATATTTAATATTCGAACATGTTCTGCAATATAATCGATTATCTGAAACATATTGCAGAACGCCTTTGCAATCCGTTTTGTATCAGGAGTTAAGAAGTATCGAGAGGTAAGAATCTTCATGAAAATGTTACTCGCAGCGGCGGCCATGGTGTAGTGGTCAAGACGCTTGACTCGCACACGAAAGGTTCCTGGTTTGATTCCCGGTGAGAACACAAAAAAATAAAATGTGATTTTTCTTAAGCCTGGGTGTTCTGTGATGTAATTCACCACTGGAATTGGGCCTCCTGGCCTGTTGTGGTGCACAAATAAATAAATAAAATAAAATAAATTTATTAAAATGTTTAACAATATGTATAGTCGTAGCATGATCTAGGCAGACATGGCAAGTGTGTCATCTCAAGTCAGGATTGATAATACCGCTTGCTTTTTAAATGTATGCCATTGCTGTATAAGGATATCGACATTTTACACTTGTTTTACATTTGACATTGGTTAAAACATCAAATCCACTTTTTGTTATTTCCGTGAAATGGGAAAAAAATCACTTTTTATTTAATAATGTTAACGCAAGTAAAATATTGAAATTATTTGTTAAGTAGCGTAAATATATGTTTTTTTTTTAATGAATGAATTGTTTATTCGGCATTCGTAGTCGTTGTTTATTTGTATTTTTTTTGTTTTTAACAGTTGTTTTTAACAATAAATACTTTTTTATTAAAAACACCCGTTTGAATGGGAAATCTAGCGGTTCACCATAACTCAAAACAATAAATTTATGAGTTTTGAGAATTGAATTGAAGAAAATATCAGGTACAACATAGTTGTTATATAATATTTAATATTCGAACATGTTCTGCAATATAATCGATTATCTGAAACATATTGCAGAACGCCTTTGCAATCCGTTTTGTATCAGGAGATAAGAAGTATCGAGAGGTAAGAATCTTCATGAAAATGTTACTCGCAGCGGCGGCCATGGTGTAGTGGTCAAGACGCTTGACTCGCACACGAAAGGTTCCTGGTTTGATTCCCGGTGAGAACACAAAAAAATAAAATGTGATTTTTCTTAAGCCTGGGTGTTCTGTGATGTAATTCACCACTGGAATTGGGCCTCCTGGCCTGTTGTGGTGCACAAATAAATAAATAAAATAAAATAAATTTATTAAAATGTTTAACAATATGTATAGTCGTAGCATGATCTAGGCAGACATGGCAAGTGTGTCATCTCAAGTCAGGATTGATAATACCGCTTGCTTTTTAAATGTATGCCATTGCTGTATAAGGATATCGACATTTTACACTTGTTTTACATTTGACATTGGTTAAAACATCAAATCCACTTTTTGTTATTTCCGTGAAATGGGAAAAAAATCACTTTTTATTTAATAATGTTAACGCAAGTAAAATATTGAAATTATTTGTTAAGTAGCGTAAATATATGTTTTTTTTTTAATGAATGAATTGTTTATTCGGCATTCGTAGTCGTTGTTTATTTGTATTTTTTTTGTTTTTAACAGTTGTTTTTAACAGTTGTTTTTAACAATAAATACTTTTTTATTAAAAACACCCGTTTGAATGGGAAATCTAGCGGTTCCCCAAAACTCAAAACAATAAATATATGAGTTTTGAGAATTGAATTGAAGAAAATATCAGGTACAACATAGTTGTTATATAATATTTAATATTCGAATATGTTCTGCAATATAATCGATTATCTGAAACATATTGCAGAACGCATTTGCAATCCGTTTTGTATTAGGAGTTAAGAAGTATCGAGAGGTAAGAATCTTCATGAAAATGTTACTCGCAGCGGCGGCCGTGGTGTAGTGGTCAACACGCTTGACTCGCACACGAAAGGTTCCTGGTTTGATTCCCGGTGAGAACACAAAGAAATAAAATGTGATTTTTCTTAAGCCTGGGTGTTCTGTGATGTAATTCACCACTGGAATTGGGCCTCCTGGCCTGTTGTGGTGCACAAATAAATAAATAAAATAAAATAAATTAATTTAAATGTTTAACAATATGTATAGTCGTAGCATGATCTAGGCAGACATGGCAAGTGTGTCATCTCAAGTCAGGAGTGATAATACCGCTTGCTTCTTAAATGTATGCCATTGCTGTATAAAAACATCAACATTTTACACTTGTTTTAAATTTGACATTGGTTGAAACATCAAATCCACTTTTTTTATTTCCGTGAAATGGGAAAAAATTCACATTTTATTTTATAATGTTAACGCAAGTAAAATATTGAAATTATTTGTTAAGTAGCGTAAATATATGTTTTTTTTTTATGAATGAATTGTTTATTCGGCATTCGTAGTCGTTGTTTATTTGTATTTTTTTTGTTTTTAACAGTTGTTTTTAACAATAAATACTTTTTTATTAAAAACACCCGTTTGAATGGGAAATCTAGCGGTTCACCATAACTCAAAACAATAAATTTATGAGTTTTGAGAATTGAATTTAAGAAAATATCAGGTACAACATAGTTGTTATATAATATTTAATATTCGAACATGTTCTACAATATAATCGATTATCTGAAACATATTGCAGAACGCCTTTGCAATCCGTTTTGTATCAGGAGTTAAGAAGTATCGAGAGGTAAGAATCTTCATGAAAATGTTACTCGCAGCGGCGGCCGTGGTGTAGTGGTCAAGACGCTTGACTCGCACACGAAAGGTTCCTGGTTTGATTCCCGGTGAGAACACAAAAAAATAAAATGTGATTTTTCTTAAGCCTGGGTGTTCTGTGATGTAATTCACCACTGAAATTGGGCCTCCTGGCCTGTTGTGGTGCACAAATAAATAAATAAAATAAAATAAATTTATTTAAATGTTTAACAATATGTATAGTCGTAGCATGATCTAGGCAGACATGGCAAGTGTGTCATCTCAAGTCAGGAGTGATAATACCGCTTGCTTCTTAAATGTATGCCATTGCTGTATAAAAACAGCAACATTTTACACTTGTTTTAAATTTGACATTGGTTGAAACATCAAATCCACTTTTTTTATTTCCGTGAAATGGGAAAAAATTCACATTTTATTTTATAATGTTAACGCAAGTAAAATATTGAAATTATTTGTTAAGTAGCGTAAATATATGTTTTTTTTTTATGAATGAATTGTTTATTCGGCATTCGTAGTCGTTGTTTATTTGTATTTTTTTTGTTTTTAACAGTTGTTTTTAACAATAAATACTTTTTTATTAAAAACACCCGTTTGAATGGGAAATCTAGCGGTTCACCATAACTCAAAACAATAAATTTATGAGTTTTAAGAATTAAATTGAAGAAAATATTAGGTACAACATAGTTGTTATATAATATTTAATATTCGAATATGTTCTGCAATATAATCGATTATCTGAAACATATTGCAGAACGCATTTGCAATCCGTTTTGTATCAGGAGTTAAGAAGTATCGAGAGGTAAGAATCTTCATGAAAATGTTACTCGCAGCGGCGGCCGTGGTGTAGTGGTCAAAACGCTTGACTCGCACACGAAAGGTTCCTGGTTTGATTCCCGGTGAGAACACAAAAAAATAAAATGTGATTTTTCTTAAGCCTGGGTGTTCTGTGATGTAATTCACCACTGGAATTGGGCCTCCTGGCCTGTTGTGGTGCACAAATAAATAAATAAAATAAAATAAATTTATTAAAATGTTTAACAATATGTATAGTCGTAGCATGATCTAGGCAGACATGGCAAGTGTGTCATCTCAAGTCAGGATTGATAATACCGCTTGCTTTTTAAATGTATGCCATTGCTGTATAAGGATATCGACATTTTACACTTGTTTTACATTTGACATTGGTTAAAACATCAAATCCACTTTTTGTTATTTCCGTGAAATGGGAAAAAAATCACTTTTTATTTAATAATGTTAACGCAAGTAAAATATTGAAATTATTTGTTAAGTAGCGTAAATATATGTTTTTTTTTTAATGAATGAATTGTTTATTCGGCATTCGTAGTCGTTGTTTATTTGTATTTTTTTTGTTTTTAACAGTTGTTTTTAACAGTTGTTTTTAACAATAAATACTTTTTTATTAAAAACACCCGTTTGAATATAAAATTGTTTGTAAAAATATTTTTCAGAATGTTCTTTTTTTATTTAAAAATATTAAAAAATAAAGGCGTTGCTCTTAAATTGAAACATTTTTAATAAGACTGAAAAAAAAAAGTTCAAATTTTTCTTCTGTGCGACTATTTATTTATTAAAAATAATATTACTTGCTTTATTAATTTTTAGAACAGTTTGAAAATTTACTGTACCACAATTGTCATTTTGTGTATATGGACTAAAAATAAACATAGGTTTAAAAAAAAACTTCAACTTAAATTTACAAAAATTTCAAATCATTTTTAAATACATTTTTTGACAAAATGTTATAGTAATTTTTTGGGCATTTAACGTCGTTTTCTCGTGTCGCAATGTGTACCTTACAGCGTATAAAATGTTCACTGATGGTTAAAATATTAATTTTTAATTTTTAAAACTAAAACATATGCTTCATTGCATTGACAAATTAAATAACTATCATGGCAATACTGAAGCTTTTAACATATTTTACTGTTGCATCGATATTAATTTTGTTTAAAATTTACTTGTGTTCCAAAAAATTTTATCCGTGTCTATTCGAAAATTTTGCAATCTACGTGCACGCAAATTGGCAAGTCAGTTAACCGTGTAACCTTCTCGTTCTTATGGTTTCATGGAAACAAAAACCATTGCAAAAACCGCAACTTGTGGCTTCCGTGGCTTGAGCCGTTTAAGGTCTTAAGACGGCTCCGAAGGCTCCATGTTCGATTTCCGGTGAGAACACAAAAAAAAAATCTCAATCCTAGGTATTCTGTGCTGTGATTAGGTCTTCTGGCCTGTCGTAGTACAAAAATATGATTCTGATAGCCTGGATAGTATTAAAAAGAATTCATATTTTAAAAACGAAATTTGATCTCCGCCTTAAGTACAACGAAAGAGATTTTTAATAAAATTAATACATAAAAGTATGAAAACTGAATAATTGATTTGATTGTTAACAAATACAGTATACAATCAAATCAGCAAAGCAGCTGCTGTAGTAAAATTGTTCGCGCAGCCAAACCAACGTGGAGAGCATCACCAGAGGTGATTGATAAAACAAACATACATGGAAGCAATAAAGCCTTTGATCACGTATGCTTCAAGCATATAAGTAGAAGCGGTTAGCAAGAAATATAATTGAAAAAAATTGAACTCCACTCAGTGACAAATCATCATTAGGTCTTGCAAGAAATATATAGAACGATATCTTTAGTATCTGCTCAAATTTTCAGTGGATTTTAGCGCCATGATCTAAGGATTAGAAACCTTGCAGAAGTTTATGACGTAAAAAACAACAAACAAAAAGAACTATTATCCCTAAAATTATTTTTTGTAAATTAAAACGTATTTTTATTATTCATTATATACCTTCACGCAAAACCCTTTTTATGGAAACATACATTTTAACCTTTTTAAAAACATGTTTGAACTAAATCTTTCTCCAATTTAACAATAAATTTTATCTTTTTTATTGTATTTATAATTCATGATAATACATTGCAGAATTTTTCATGGATCACTTAGAAAAAACAATAAAAAAATCAAAATCATATGACAATGTAAAATTCCATTGCCGCTATGTTGATAATATTTTCATGATCTGGTCTGGCAGCTAAAGACAATTAGATAATTTTCTAACATAACTAAATAAAATAAATCAATCAATTTAACTTACCTCGTAGCTGGGAGGAAAATTATGATATCTTGAATTTTGAATTGAATACAATAAAATCATTAACACACATGGATAAAAATATAATTTTATTGGTCGATTAATTGAAAAAAAAACTAATTGCATAACAACTCAGTCAAGGATTTATTATAAAAGATTCAAAAGCGTGTAATAAATGGGCATAACAATCATATTTTGGAGATTGTAGTAATTTAATTAGTAAAATAGCTAACAGAGATGAATGTTCTATTGCAATTCAAATATGGGGAAATTGTTAATTAATAATAAAAACAAATGTGAAAAGTATACTTACTCAGGCTCATATCTATTATGCTGCGGTTCATGCGAAGCCGAGTACGTGGGCCAAACAGGAAGGTCATTCAAAACTACGATTAATTAACACTTCTAAAGTTGCAGAAATAGCAACGAAAACTCATATGCAAACCACTTTAAAGAGTCAAATCACGTTTTTGATTAAAAAAATATAAAAAATTCTCACATGCAGCAAAGCTAAAAAATTAGCGAAAATTGTAATTTGAGAAATAAACCGCTTAAAAACTAAAATAATACTAAACGATTTGATAACCCATGTTCATTCTCCACTATTGAATTTATTTAAATACTTTAAAAACACCATTTGATAAAAAATAACTAACGAAAATTTTGTTTTCAGATAAAAAACAAGGCTGTCGATGAAACTACTTACCAGCGGCCTCTGTTATAGTTTTAATAAAATGTGTATAGATATAATTTATGTACATTTTAATGTAAAACCTTGTACAATTTTATGTTTTAGACTTGCATACGTCACTGATCTTCATCGTAGCCAATTTTCTTGGTAAATTTGTGTTTTATTCGATAAACACCGTTTCACGATTTACATATCTACACGTGTAAATAAGTAAAATATTTTTTAAAAAACAAAAAATGTAAAATGACAATTTATTATATTTTATTATATTTGAGTTTGTCCAAATGTTTGTAGACAAAAGACTGAATGTTCAAAATAGGCATAGGCATAGTCAAAATGGTAAATGTTTAACAGTGTGTAAAGAGGCCACTTAAACCAGCCAAACACAGGTCATAAGCCGTGTAGATGCCTAGACTTCCATATTCCCTTTACTAAGGTATTCTTCATTCCTGTTGTAATTTGTTAATCTTAATGACTCCCAAGGGGGTAAAATCTAGTCTTTTGTCTACAAACATTTGGATAAACTCAAATATTGTAATAAGAACCAACTGGTTCAAGTAGAAGTTTAAAAATTGGAAAATTGTTTTCAGGCGTTGTCGTTGAAATTATTCAGTCAGATGAATCTCTTCATAGCAATAAAGGTTTCAGTTCTTTTCTTCACTAAAATCAACAAATGGAAGAAATTAAGAAATATGGATGTTCAAACATAGGCAAAATGGTGAATGTTACACAGTGTGTGAAGTGGTCACTTAAACCAGCCAATGACAGGTCATAAGCCCGGTAGATGCCTAGACTTTCATGTTTCCTTTTCTTAGGTATTCTCCTATCCCTGTTGTAATTTGTTTATTGTATTTTAATGAATGTAACAAGAATATTTACTGTGAACATATTTTATTTTATTCTTCTTTTATCACATTTGTACAAATTTGATTGGGCAACATTGCTTTTGCGTATTGCGTCAGCTATTTAATTATTAATCGGCCTCGTGGTGTTATGGTCTACGCGTTTGCCAACCATGCAAGAGGTCTCGAGTTTGATTCCCGACATAATTATTTAAAAATATGTTTTTCCACTTGAATATTTCATTGTCCCTGTACTGGTACCTAAAACATAAGGCTGATAATCTTACCTTTGTGAAACAAAAAGTATCAAGATACGCAGCGATTGATGGTCCTATGCAGTGTTCAATACACCATTAGGTGCAAGACCGGAATAATTTTAAAAATATTTAATTTGTAACTGCTGACACCATTTAAGCTAATTAAATAATAACTCAAATGTTAAACCGAATAAAATATGCAATTCTCAAAAACCATTTTTAAAAAAATATATTTAAAAACAAACACTGAATTATTTATTCATGCTTTTATTCTTGTATTCTTTATTTTGTGATACAGAAGAAGGAAATGTGAGAATTTTTAAAAGTAAACGTCAAACAGAGAGGAGGCCCTGAAAGCTGTTTTTTGCGCAAGTGAGATCAATCACAATGACAACCCAAATCATTAATTTAAGATTATTTAGTAGTTTTGCTGTACAAACGATTTTTCAATTTCGAAAAAGTCCGTACACCTCACGTGCACTTGTTTCATGTATCAGGAGTTAAGGAATATCGGAGAGGTCTGTCTACTAAAATTTAACTAGAGAGAGACAAAACATAATATCAATGGGTATGGGCGTCACCAAATAAAATATGCTTATGTATGCAAAACTAGCTGCAGTTTCCAGTAGGTTCAGAATAAAGTGAGTGCAACCTGAAAGTTATATTATTAAAATTTATTGTTTTAATATTGTATTTTATTTTATTAAAATAAACGGTACTTTGTGTTTTTTACATATAAATTACAAAAACAGTTAAATAAACAAACATGTAAATATAATTATAAGTAAAACAGAGCATTAAAAACAATATTGTTTATTTACTAACTAAGAAAGTCTAAAAAAGATTTTAAAAATATTACCAGTTGTATAATTATCGATGAAAACTGATTATTTGGTTATTAGAAATACTTTAAACCAGTTTAAAACAATTTTGAATATCACTCGACGGTAAAAAAAAAAAATATTATTCTCAACTATTACTAAGGGAAATAGTATATATTTGTGTATAAAAATATTTATTTCATATTCCAGTTATTATGATTTTTGCCGTTATATAAAAATCGTATTATGGTGGCCGCATTTTACTACCATGCACTTGGTTTTGATTTAATTCCTGAATATGTTAACAAATATACATTTTTTTTACAAAAAAAAATATTACGAACAAAATAAATAACACAAATATTTTCTAACCTTCAAGAAATTGAACCCAGGACTTTAACTACGGTAGACGGATTTTCCAACCACCAAACTACAATGATTTTATATTTTTTTTGGTTTTTTCTTAGTGATCCATAGAAAATTCTGCAAGAACCGTAGAAATTGAGCTTCTCATCGCCAGGCTCATTTTAAAGAGATAAAATTTATTATTGTATTAGAAAAAAATTTGGTCCTAATATGTTTTAATTAGGGTAATAATATGTTTTCATAAAAGGGTAAAATATTTTTTATTCTATAAAATCTATGAGAGCAATTTTTAATTCTTCTGTAAGGACATTAGTAATAAACTAACTTCATCAAAGGAAACAAGAGTAAACGTTTCCGAAAGTGTAAAGTTTTTGAAACATTGATTGATTCCGACGAATTTCGGAAACCATAACGAGGTTTGATTATTTGATATTGTTATTAACGTAATAACAACAAAGCGGAATTATTCCCACTTTATTGTCTTTTTCAGGATTTTCGTTTTCAAGCTGAGGTCGTGGTCAAAATGCAAACTTCTGGACAAATGTCAGAAAAAATCAATATTTGACAGGGTTACTAACGAAAAAATCTGGCGAAAGTGTAAATCTGAGTCTAGTTTAGTCAAAAAAAATAAAAAAGAGTATCTGAGTGTAAAACGGAATAAATAGCAATAATAAAGGGTACCGTAGAACGTGGATGATCAAGGAAGATATGGTGTGATCAGATAAACAAATATCTTAAGTCTGGTTATGTCAAAAATCAAAGAGCATGGATGAAAACATGCATGAATATAGAAGAATTTACGAATATAAGACAAAACAGACGTGTGTGACAGTTCATCCTCTTTGCCTACTCCTTCGGGGAAATGGCGTGATGGTAGTAGTAGTAGTAGTAGTAATTGTAGCCATTGATTCGACAACATTCGTCAAGTATTTTTGTTTTATGCCACAAACATGTATTTTGCATCGTTATGGACATCTAATTTATAACAATAAACTTTTTACGTTAAATACAAAAACAATTATCGTTCTCAATAAAGTTCTAGCCTAGCATTATTTTTTTTTCTTAACAAGGAATTCAATTTTGTGTAATTTTTCCAAGTTTTTCTGTTCGATTATTTTGTGTTTTTGTTGTGCAGAAAATTTGCGCATAGCCTTGTGCTAACCTCTCATTATATATTGATGTATCAGGAGTTAAGGAGTATTGATAGGTTAGCTTGATTATGAAAACGAGACGTCAATATATGAATAAAAGAGACAAAGCACTCGAAGGAATGGGCGTCACCAAATGAAATGTATTTACGTAAGTATATACAAAATTGCATCGGTCACAGCTTAAAAAAGTTCAGAATGAAGCGTGTGCATTTTAAAAGTTTTATATTTTCAAAATATGACAAATTAAATCGTTTTAATTATACGTTGTTCGAAATAATATTTTTTTTTCTAAAAGAAAATAATATTTGTTTTACGTAACCTTAATATTTTTATTGATGAAAAACCTACAAAATCGGATGTCAAGTAGACAAAAAAAAGCATTTTTGACACCTCTTGTTTGCGTTCAATCAACGGAATAAAGCATTCAAAGCTTCTAGCAATATTTGCCTAGTATTCGGCAAAGATTCTTTCAATAAAAGTACAACTCGATAACTTTGGTAAATGCTAAAAGCCAATTTTTATTCAGATGAAAGTAAAAATAGTATTAATTTGCGACTAGTAAATATCTTTTATTTATTTTATTTGGTCAAATCTTATAAACATCGATTGAACAACATTCATTTATCTTGTTGCTGACGCAAATTATACTTTTTGCTAAAACTGTTTAAGAAATACAAACACAAATATTTCATTACATATCTTCATTTTAAAGGGTAAACCACGGAAGTAACACCGAATAAAATGTTTTGATTTGGTGATCGCGTGATCATAGATTTTTAACTAAATGAGATAATTTCAAAATATGAAAAACTATGTTTAATTATTATTATTTGGATAGCTGTAAACATTTTAAAAGCGTATCTAGAACAACTTTTGTTTTTTGCAATAAAAAATGTGGATTTCAGATTTTTATTTCAACGTAAAAAAAACCACACGCTCCAACTCGGATAAATCACAATTTAAATTTATTATATTCTTATTATTAGGAATTTCGATGTAGGAATATACGATATTAAAATGTCGGAGAAATCCTCGCATCTTGTATCTACACTAGTTTCATGTATCAGGAATTGAGGAATATCGGAGAGGTCCTTCTGCTAAAATGCAACAAGAGAGAGACAAATCACAATTCCAATGAGTATGGGCGTCACCAAACAAAATATGCGCATAAATGCAATACTGGCTGCAGTTTACTGAAGTTCAGAATAAAATGTGTGCAGCTTGAAAGTTACATTATTTATAAATATTGTTTTAATATTCATTTGATGTTACAGTTGTAATGATTGTAAACTTGACTTTTTTTTATTACTGGGAACATATTGTAATTAATTAAAAATTTCTGACATCCTCCATAAAAAATCTATTTAGACTTTCAAATATTTAAGCTAACATTTATTTGCATATCCTGTATGCGCTTTATTTTTAAAATGTCGTCATTTTCCAAAAATAAATAAATAAATTAGTAAATATATTTTTGTGGCATGCGCCTGCATGCAGGCAATTCGACGAACACTTATCTCTAAAAAAATTAACAAGTTACACCAGGAGTACACAAAACAATGGAGCGATATGTTTGTGGAGTATTCTAGATAGTATGATGTATTCCACCTTATTTAAACGTAAGCATATTTTAAGGCCCGCCCATAACTTTATATCTGATATCTTCGTTTTCCATCTCACATTTGAGCGTTTTAAATAGATATTTTAACCTACTCATAGCAACTGCAGTCCTAGTAATAATTTTTTCTCGAAATATTTAATTTATCTAAATATTGATTATGATGAATGTTTTTCATATTTAAAATGAATCGTTTTCAAGGAATTTTGTACTTTTCACTTTGTTGAACCTGCAAATCTTAGTAACAATAGTTTATGATGTATACACATGCCACTGTAGCAATTTTCTGGTAATTATTTGGGAATTGAATTAGAAAACGGAAAAGAAAAATGTGATTAGAGTGTTGTCTTAAAATATGCAGAAAAAAGTATGTATCTGGGTAGTATTTTGACTAAGGATGGAAATATTAAAAAAATCATGCAATGGAAGATGAGTGTAGGAAACAAAATGAACGGTGAACACTAGAAAAAACCTTTAAAATATTGCAAGGGGTGAAGTTAAGCATTAACAATAGTCCCGATTGCTTGTTGTATGAAAATCAAGTATTTTATTGGAAAAATTAGTATAAAAGTAGGCAAAATGCGATCATCTCTCAGGCAAATGTAATCTAAAACTATAAACAAAAGGTGCAAAGTTAATGTCAATATATGCACAGTATGTAAACTTGAGGTTAATAACATCGACAGAATAAAGAAAAGAATGCAGCGTCGGTTCAGATACGTAAAAAAATACAATACGAATGTTGATGGATGGTAAAAACAAGAATACTTAAAAAGTCACGGCTTAAGTCGGAATAATTGAGTTTTATGGATGAAAAAAAGTCAAACTTTTCAAAAAGCGAGTATTATTTTGTAATGTAATAAATACATACAGTTTTTTATAACAATACCAGTCTCAAAAATGTCACGCAAGCAATGAAACCGGCCACTGGTTATTCTTAATTTATGGGTTTGAGTTTAACATTTCGTTTATTTCTTTAATAAACTACCGTGAATTTTCATCAGTGATTTAACAAACAAATTGAAATGTTATATTTTTTATTGATAAATAAACATAAACACTATAAATTACAAAATATTTTGTAAATTATAAATAGATTTAACCATTTGATTATTTTAACTTTGAAATTTATGTTCCTCTACTTGCTCTAAATATTATCTTTTCAATTAAGCTATCTACCCGTGTTGTATTATGGTGATACACCTTTTGAAGGAGATTGTAAGTAGAAAAATTAAACTTTTTGTTTTTCAGTTGACTGAAAAAAATAATATTTGCGTTATATTCTCCGAAAGCCAATTTCATAGCGAGTTTTTATTTGTAATATCCAACTGACAATGGCTGCTAAGGTAAGACTTCTAATAGAATCGTGTTATTATCTATGGTATACGAACTTAAAAATTTTACAATTATTATTATCAATCAATCGTACAAACTTCCTAGTCAGTAAAATCCAGAGAATGTCTACAAACATTTGAACATCCGATACCGTTGATATTTTTATGTAGGTATATTGGTTGTCACGATATCTTATTTATCTATTTGTACAATAATATTTTTCAATCTTTTGCTGTTTATGAAAACACCAAGAGACAGCTGCATTAAAAAAGTTAAATAAAATAAAGTTAAAAGTTAAGTTATTTTACTTTCTCGTTTAAATTCTTTCTATTTTGACGAAAACGCAAATGAGTTGATATTTTAAAATATAATAAAACTATACCTAACTTATTCTAACCAAACCTTACATCATATTACAACATAAATAAAAATTTATAACAACATAAATAAATACTTTCGCTTATGAACTCTTTTGTCCATTTTAACGGAAACGCAAATAAATTGATATTTTAAAATATAATTGAACTAAACCTAATTAATTCTAACCTAATCTTCCTTTATATTACAACATAAACAAAAACTTATTACAACATAAAGAAATACTTTTTCGTTTGTATTATTTTGTCCATTTTGACGAAAACACAAATAAATTTATATTTTAAAATATAATTAAACTAAACTTAATTTATTCTTACCTAACCTTCATCATATTACAACAAAAATACCAACTTATTACAACATAAATGAATACTTCCTAGTATGTTTTTTTTCCATTTTGACGAAAACGAAAATGAATTGATATTTTAAAATATATTTAAACTAAACCTTACTTGTTCTAACCTAACCTTACATCATATGAAAACATAAATACAAAATTAAAACCGTTAATATGTTCGGATCAACTCTCAACCATATTTATTACTACCTATTTGTAATTAATATTAGAAGGTTTATTGTCGTTCAGCCTTTTTGTTAAATGTTGTTATAACTTATATTTAAATATAAGTTACCAATTTATAATACTTGGTACACTTCCACTTATTGATTCGACCATAGACCGGGTAGACATTAAAAGTCAGTAAACAGTTAAATATTAATATTTGTAAGTATTTATTTAAATGTTTAACCAGAAAGTTGATGTTTTGAACATAAAAAGTTGTTTATAGTAGTCTTGCATTATTTATTTGTTGTTTACAAAAAAATTCCATCTGTTTGTCATTTTTAAGGCTGTTTGATTAAATTATTTTGTATTTTTGATTTGAGTGAATTCGCGTATAGCCTTGTGCTAACCTTTCATCATATATTGATGTATTAAGAGTCAAAAAGTATCAACAGGTTAGCTTGATTATGAAAACGAGACGTTAATACATGAATAAAAGAGACAAAGCACTTAAAAGAATGGGCGTAACCAAATGAAATATGTTTACCAAAGTGATACTCTCTGTAGCAATTATACATTCAAAAGATTCAAAATGAAATGTTTGTATTTTAAAAGTATTAGATTTTTTTTAATGTTCACTTTCGGGCAGCCTTGCAAATGCTTACACTACTCCTCTCCAAGCCATTGAAATGGCTTAATGTTGTATATGTGCAGTTTAATGTGTGTACAGTTTTAGTGTTCTACATACAGCTTTTTTCAAGACTAAATATATAAAAAATGTAAAAAAGATTTTATTACTGATTTTTAAAAGAATAATCAAGATAATATAGAAATACGAAAAATATGTGAACAATACAGACTTTAAAATAGACATGAATAATTTTTAAGAAGCCAAATGATAATGTTTGTTTTTCAACAATTTTATCTATTTTTTTTTAAAACCTGTCTATATGTACATTTAGATATACATAATACATTAAAATAATATGTTGATTATTGAAATAAAGTTTATCGATCGACAAACAATTTCAAAATTCGTTTATGACTTCTTTAAAATCTTATTCAGGCAGTCAAAATACAATAGTTATTAAACGATTGTATTTTGACTGGTTGGTTGGTTAGTTTTTTGCATTTAACGTTATTTTTTTTTAACATATTGATGTTAAAAAAAAAGTTAAATGCAAAAAACAATGCAAAGATTAACATTAACATACCTACATGCACAAGTAAGAAACATTGTGAGAAAAATATATAAAAAAACAAAAATGTTACAGAATTATTCACTGAAAATAAAAATTAAAATTAATTACCTGATACATTAATGCATTTAATTAAAACCTTCTTCAATCACTGGGATTGTTAACAATGGTTAAACAGAATAAGTTTTACTAATTGCGTCCGCTTTGAAAATTCAAATTGCTTATACTGTATCAGGTAAAGTCTTTGCCAGATTAGGATGCATATGCTCACAGAAGGACCGCAAAGAAGGGTTAACGTACGCATTTTCATCATAATATTTTTTTGAGTATGTTTTTGAAGAGGAGTAGTTAATCATTAATCATGATTAAAACGAAATATGTTATGGTTAAGGACTGTTTTGATAAGAAAGGTGAGCCACATTTAAGGTTAATAGAAAGAAAGTAGAAAAAAAAAAGTCTGAAAGAAAAAAAGGCTTTTGGCTGTTTTTTCGTTGCCATATGCTCCAATTAGAAAGTGCTGACAAAAACAATCACAATAAAGATAAAAATAGTTTAAATTATAATATTTAGTAGTATTGATGTCGACCTTGTGGTGTCATAGTCAGCGCGTTTGCTTGTGCCATGCAAGAGGTCTCGGGTTGAATTCCAGACATGGTTGATATTATTTTTTTATTTAAAATGCTGTTTTCTCACTGGAATATTTCATAGTCTCTGGACTGGTACCTGAAGGGTAAGACTGATCATATTACCTTCATGTAACTAAAATGATCTAATTATATTGCAATTATTGTACCATTGCAGTACCCAATGCACCATTAGGTGCGAAAAGAAAATGATGATGATGAGTTTTGATGTAGGAGTAGGGAAAAGACAATTTTTAAATTTGGAAAAAATCTGTGCATCTTGTACCAACACTAGTTCTTTGTATCAGGAATTGAGGAATATCGGAGAGGTATGCTGTTAAAATGCAATGCAAGAGAGAGACAAAACACAATTCTATCAAGTATGGGCGTCACCATACAAAATATGTGCATGTATGCGATACTGGCTGCAGTTTATTAAAGTTCAGAATAAAGTGTGTACAACTTAAAGTAATAGTAAAGTATTATCATTTATTGTTTTAATACTCATTCCATATTACAATTGTGATAGTTCAAAATTTTACGTGTAAATTGTAGTATAGCCACTGCATTTTTTTCCCGTGCATTTCGATTCTATTGTTTCCCGAATAGGTTGACAAATACATATATACTTTAGATATTTTGAGACCAATTTTATGAAATGTCATCAGATGATATGTCAGATGATATGTCATCATCATTCCCTTTCTGCACCTGGTGGTGTAGAGGATACGGAATTAATATACCAATTGCAGCGTGTCTTGATAATTTTTTGACACGTGAAGGTAAGATGATCAGTCTTACGCTTCAAATTTCATAAAGTCTTAAATAACTGAACTAGATAATGGGAATCAAATTGCAAATAAAAAATGTGTTACGTAAACAATGGTGAATCATGGTAAAATCTACGACGTATTTTGTTTATTTTATATTATAATTTTCCAGAAGGTTTGTGTTAAAAGAAGAAAAGAAGCATTTTCAAGCGTTTTTTCAGGAATATTTGTGTGTAATGGTTTTTGAGTTTTCGGCTTTACGTCTTATTTAGGGTTTAAAAAATTACATGTATATGTATTTATTATGTGTAGAACCCAAGCCAATGCAAAAAGATGTTTGTTGAAACATATTAACAAAAAGAACATAAAACCATGTATCAAAGACAAACATGTGTCATATATCATTTTCTTTCGGCACCTAATAGTGCACAGAGCACTGTATTGGTACACCGATCGTGGTGTATTTTTACATTTTTTTCCAGGGATTATGAATTATTCTAGTGTAAAAAAATTTTTTTAAATAAATATTTCATGTCCACCATGTCAAAAATCAAACCTGAGACCTCTTGCATGGTAGACAAACGTGCTGACCACTACATCACAAGGCTGGAAAACGAATAAGGGAAATCAATAATGGTACACAATATGTTTATGAGCACGTTAAACATATAAGAAATGAGAAATGATTCAGAAATAAGTATAATGTTTTGTTTTTCATATATTTATTTAACATGTCCCTTAATTTATTTATAAATTAATTGAGACTCATTTTTTTGGCTGCGATACGCTTTCACTTGCTATTTAATGATGCTTACGCCTGCATATACCTGAACACTTACTCCCACATAAATACACACCAACACATCTCCACACTTACTCTCATGCAAATACACACAAACACTTTCTTTTGTTGTATCACAATTTCATATGTATGATTTTTATTTAGAAACTTTGCTAGTCTATCTTTAAACTGTATATTTTTTATGTTATCGTATCATTGCTTATTGTTTGTTCCTGTAAAACAGATAAACATAAGACTTCGAGCTAATCTATGCCAATGTTGCTCTAATGCCAACTGTGTTAATGGCGAAAAGATTGAGGAAAAGCAGAAAAGTTTTTTTCAAAGATTTCCAAATTGTGAGGCAAATCAATTTATATACACATCTTGCATATTGGGGCATAAAAACAAAAGGTGCCCTTCGAAGATTTAATAAATACATATTTTGACTTCTTGTGACGTGGTTGAGAACATTAAGATAAATTGACTGTAATAAAGATGGGACATCACTTATAACATTAAGTATCTTGCAAATGCATATAATGTCCACCTCTGTTCTCTTTTTCTCTAATTAAGACAGAACGAGAGATTGTTCCATATAAATTTTCTTCATTTTTAATATTATTTCCATTTGTACTCACTACAAACTACAAACCTTAAAATATATTTTTCCACTTAAATTTTAATTTTTCAACAACTTTCATTTATATTTTCTTTTTCCTTCTCTTTTTTATACTTTCATAATTAACCTTACATATGATTGCTTTTTAATATGGAAACTTCACCGGTCCATTAGAATTAAGTCTAATTGTGTAAAATATTAAACTTTGTTACTGTACTGTATGTTTCCTGAATAAAAGAAAATAAAATAAAAATAAAAATAATGTTAATCTAAATGTACATTCATTTTTATTCAAAACAGTTGTGAAATTTTATGATTGTTAATTTTATTTCATAACTTAATCATTAATGTCATACTCAATTATGTTAAAATGTAAAGATGCTTATTAACAATTTAATTTTAAATTATTTTTATATTATGAATGGATTTAACCTACAAATGATGTAATTTTCATGATGTGCGCCTGTGATTAGGCAATCCCACGAGCTTTCCACATTGCCAGCTTAAACATTGAAGAAGTCACACCAGGAGCGCATAAAACTAAGTAGTCATATGTTTGTGGAGTATTCTGAGAATTGTTATATACATACATCAAACGTTAACAAATTTATTGAACCCGCCCATTATTTCTTGTCTTCTTTTTTCACATTCTGTCTCACATCTTAGAGATATATTTTTTTTCTTTATTTTATATTTTTAATTTATTAATTCACATCATAGAAACGTATTACAAAAAAAATAAATCACTTGTAACTTTAACTCTATAAGGCCAATAGCCCTGTGATGAGTTGGGATACAGCAAAATAGAAAGTGGAAGCATGCACATCATTCAAGAATACTAAAAATGACATTACTGTAAATTTCAATAAACTTCTGGACAACATGCTTAATATTACTATATTTAAATCTATGTTATGTCTCACAGCAGTTGCTTGAAACTCTCTTTCTTTCTCTTTAGTTCTTTTTCTATAGATAAAATCCAAATTTGTATACCTCCATTGAAAAAATGAATTAATATTTGAACGTTCTTATAACTTCTCCAGTTCTGGAAGTAGATTTTTCTCAAAACGTTTAATTTTTCCAAAAAAATAAATACCAATAACTTATTATAAACACCTTTTATGAAATTTTATAAACCTTAATAAAATAATTAAAGTAAACATAAAATTACTTTGTATTTAAACAAAAAAAAAATCTACCGACCAAGCCACACATGCTTCTTTATGAAGGTATAATTTACTGATAAACATATATATTTTTTTATTTTGATAGTGAAGACTAAATATTACATCCTTATATGAAGAGCCTATTAGTTGAGTCTTTTTGTTATTTAAAAGGTGTTAATTTTGAAATGAATTGAAGAGTTTTAGTATAGGTTTAAAAAAACGAAGCATTTGAGGTAAAGAGCGTCACCGATTTTGTTTTCAGGTTACTTTGTTTAGAGTAACCGTAGCATAGAATTGATAAAAAAAACACCTGGCCAGAGCTCAGGTAATATTGCTCACAAATAACTGTATTTTCAATCCGTCCAGTCGTAGAATTAATAAATGTTATTTATTTTCACAAAGCTTAATTGTTGCATTTTTTTATATTTGACAATAAATTTAGTTTGTGACATTTTTACAGACTTTTCGAATTGATATTAACATCCATGTAGTGTTTGTTTGCATTTATAGTGCGTAAATCAGTGTGTGAATACCTTGTGTTAAAACTTTTTATTGTATTAATGTACCAGGAGTTAAGAAGTATCGAAAGGTTAGCCTAATTATAAAAACAAGAGACGTCGGTATAGGAAAAAAGGAGACAGATTACTTGAGGGAGTAGGTGTTACCAAATTATATGTGCTTATGTTAGTAAATAAAACAATGCACCGGTCACGCCTTGAAAAAGTTCAGAATAAAGTGTGGAAACCTAAGTATTTTTTATTAATACATAAATATTTACATTTGGGCTGCCATCTAAATACCTACAATAACATATTTATTCTTTCAGTGATAGACTCCATCTTTGTTGTAAATAAATGTCAATTTCACATTAATACAGGTTATTTTTTATTCGTGTTTAGGTAAATAAAGAGTACAGTTATATTATTTCTATAGTAAAAGCTACATTCTTAATACGAACTCAAATAATAAATTTACAAAACAATCAATGTTAAGAGTGTATGTGTTTAAATATTCATTCTGGATACTTTATAATTAATAAATATAATTTGCTCTTGTGTTCCGAATTTTCATAGAGAAATATGAATAATTACAATACCGGTGTATTAACAAAAAGTACTTTTTAATTATGGTTTTGTTTTAGGTAAAAAAAATAATATTTTAATTGACATGCGACATAAAAGACTGAATGTTGTTTTTGAGTCGCCATATGCTTCAATTAAGATGCAATATTTAAATCAACCACAATCAAAAATTAAAGGAGTTGTAAATGTATAATGTTTAATAGTTTTGATGAAAGGGTTCAGTGAAGACAATTTTTCAATTTGTAATACAACCGCCCATCTTGTGGACACAAGTTTCATGTACCAGGAGTTGATGAATGCTGAAGAGGTCTATCTGCTAAAATGCAACTAGAGAGAGACAAAACATTACTACAATAAGTATGGGCGTCACCAATCAAAATATTTTTTTTTTTATTTATTTATTTTTATTTATTTAATTTTACAATACGCCCAAGGGGCATTTACAAAAAATATACAGTTAAGTACAAACATAGTGCGTAAAAATTTAAAAGATAAACAATACATTTAGAAACAATAAGAAGCATACTGCCATGCAAAATAAAAAGTGAAACTTTACATAGTAAAAAGAAAAAATAATTTTATATGGATATAATAAAAGTAATTGAATTAAAAAGCAAATTGTAAGTAACTTGTAAAGAATTCAAACAAAAAAATAAATACATTTTCATATATTTATAAGTGTAAAAATAAATATACAGGTAACTACAAACAAAGAAAGTAATAATTGTATAAATACACAACACATTAAAAGAAATAAAAAAAGATTTTATATACATGTAGAAACAATAAAAAGCAAACTGCAATGCAAAATAAAAAGCGAAACTTTGCATAAAAAAAAAAAGATTAAAAATATGAATATAAGAACAATGTTAAAATTAAAAAACAAATTGTAAATAACTTGTTAAGAATTCTAAATATATATATACACACATATATACACATACATATATACGTATAAAAAAAATGTTATTAACAAATTAATCTTAAAAACAAGTAATGAAAATTAGTTAACAGTAAGTATATGTGTGAAAATAATATAATATACGGTACACAAAAATATTTGATAAATTAATATCAGCATGTATGCAATACTTGCTGCAGTTAAGTAAAGTTCAGAATGAAGTGTGCGCAACTTGAAAGTCATATTACTAAAATGTATTGTTTTAGAATTCGTTCCACGTTCCAGTTAAAATGATTGTAAATGATACCTGTTCTACGAGTCCACGACCAGGTTTGTGATGTAAATTTTAAAACATTATTTTTACATGGTAACTTTAAAGGTCTAAGGAGATTTTAAAATAATATTTGTGCTTGTAAAAGTTCAGTACATCGCAAGTACAATATTTTTGTTTTTTGTTTACTTTTTTACATCAAAATTTGTCTCTTCTGTATTTTCTAAAGGCTTACAAATTGAAAATCTGTTCTTAATGGCATGCGCCTGCATGCAGGCAATCTTACGAGCACTGCAGGTTGTTCGCATAAATATTTAAAAAGTTACACTGGGAGTGCATAAAACGAAAGAGCAACATGTTATCTGGATTATTCTGGGAAATTTATTCCACGTGCTTTAAACGTAAACATATTAAGCCCACCCATTACTTTCAGTCTTGTTTTTTACTCTTCTGGCTTAAAGTTCAGAATGAAACATGGGCACTTTCAATAGTGTAAATATTATTAAATAATAACTACGTATCCGAATAATCTCAGATAAAAATATTTTTTTTAACTTAAAATATTGGCATAAACGTGGTTTTGAACTACATTTTTTTTTTGTTTCGAGTCAGGCACCTAAAACGCAAGACTGATCTTAATTTATCCTTCGCATAAAAGACAATCGAAAAGCATTGCATTTTACGTTTGAATGCATTGCCTTATTTATCATTAGGTGCGTAAGGGAAATGCTGTTGAAAATTATCCATTTATTTCGATCATTAAAAAAATTTAACCCTCTTATTTAATTATTTATTTTGGTTTTTCAATACCTTTTTAAAAAAAAAATTTCCTTTAAAAGTACACACACACTAGGTTTTAAACAAGACTTTGTGAAAAATGCACCAATGGTTAACTAACAAAATGTAATAATTAATAATGCATGGGCAAAATAAAATATATTGCATACGTAAAGTAAAATTTTTCACTTTCACAAAATACACACAGCTAATGCAAGGAATATGCTTACCTATACAAACATGTATGTGTACATATTTTCAAAAATAAATAAATATGTAATATACATCATACATTCGTTGACGAAAATGTAAAAACACTCATACAAACATTCGTACAACAAACAAACGCTTTTACTGTATTGCAAAAACCAGCAAAAGTTACATAAACACCCAGTTAATCCGTATCCAACCTTATGTTAACTCCTGATATTATATTGATGTACCAGGAGTTAAGAAATGTTGATAGGTTAGCCAGATTATAAAAACAAGATACGTCGATATAGGTTAAAATGAGATAGATTACTGGAGGAAATGGGTGTCAGCTAATGAAATATGATTTTCAATAAAACAGTTGTATCAGTAACGCCCTAAAAAAGTTCAGAATAATATGTGGGCATCTTTAAAGTATTTTACTAAAAAAATTAAAATATTCACGCATGGGTCGCTATCTAAATAAATAGACCTTTATATTCCGTTTGCTAATATAGTCTCCACCTTTGTTGTAATATATGCCATTTTTCATTCACACACACCGTATTCTATTACTTTATGTTTTTTTTCAAATGTAAATGTTCCAAGTAGGGCAATAAACAGAGGCTAAGGATTCGAAGACAAATTAAACATATTGCACTGAACTCGGGGCTCCAAGATGGTAGATGAATACACCAATCACTTAACTATGAACATGTCCCAACTGGATTTAGAAAAAAAAAAGATTTTTACTTTAAAGTAGCGGTAGAATTGAATGTATTAAAAAAAAACTCGTCCAGTATTCACGTTCTTCATCAACCAAGTCTTTTCGATTCAGTTAAGCTATTTTGAATTTCAGTTGAGAAAAGAGTTTGCGTTTAATATTATGCTAACTTTTCACAGTATATTGATGTTTCAGGAGTCAAGGAGTATGAAAAAAGTCTGTCTGGCAGTTTACTTAAATTCAGAATAAAGTGTGTGGATTTTAAAAGTCTTGTTAATAAATTATTTTTTTTTACTATTCATCATGCTAACAGTTGAAAATATTGTAAAATTAACTTGAGACCTGTTCTAAGAGTCCACGATCAGGTTTGTGATGTATTTGTGCAATTTTATTTTAAAATTACTATTTTTAAGTGTTTTCATTAAATGTTTTCTTCCGATATCCGACAGAAAAGCCTGGAGGCTGTTATTGAGAGATCAAACGCTTTAACTAGAAAGCATTCTTGAAATCTAACACAATCGATGATTTAAAACAGTTTTAACATATAATACTTAACAATTTTGATAGAGGGGTTGGGTTAGATAAGGTAAGGTTAGGTTAGGTTATTACAAATATTTACAGATAATTTTTCAATTTTTAATAAAACTGTCCATCTTGTGAACACTTGTTTCATGTACCAGGAGTTGATGAGTGCCGGAGAGGTCTATCTGCTAAAATGCAACTAGAGAGAGACAAAACATACTCCAATGAGTATGGGCGTCACCAATCAAAACATTCGCATGTATGCAATACTTCACTAAAGTTCAGAATAAAATGTGTACAACTTACGTCATCATACTAAAGTCAATTGTTAAAGAACTCGTTCCGCGTTCTAGTTGTAATGATTGCAAAGCAAACTTGATACTTGTTTTATGAATTAAACTGTAATTTAAAAAGATTATTTTTACACAGTTCCTTTAAAGGTTTAAGGAGAGTTTTTTTAATTATTTGTATGTTTTAGTTCAGTATATTGTAAGTACAAGTGGTTTTGTATTTTTGTTTTTTTTTTTACATTAAAATTAGTATCTTTCGAGGTGAGCAGGTTTGACTGTGGGGTGCAATTCGAGCGACATAAAAGAATACACTTTCTATTTATAGACTCTACCGTCTTATTAGTATGTTTTTATTGAAATTTTTAACTTCCTTTCAGCATTACGTACTGTTTTTAATTTTTAATGTTGAAAAAAAAATTAATCATGATAAAAATGTAAATATTTTATTTTTATTAGGTACTGCAACTCTTGATATTGAAAGTCTTACATGTACGCAACTGAAACGATTGATTGTTTATAAACCAAATATGATGGTTGTTGAAAAAAATACCGTAAATGTTGTCAATTCGTTAAGTAAATTCGCATACAACCTTGTGTTAACCCCTGATATTGTACTGATGTACCAGGAGTTAAGGATTATCTATAGGTAAGCCGTATAACGAAAACGAGAGATGTCAATATAGGTAAAAGAGAGACAGATTACTTGAAGAAATGGGAGTCACCAAATGAATGGTATGAGATGACCATTACAATAGAACATCGTATAAAAGGAATAAAAAGAATCCGTTTAACCTTGCGTTAACCCCTGATATTGTATTGGTGTACCAGGAGTTAAGAAGTATCGATAAGTTAGTCTGATTGTGAGAACGAGAAATGTCAATATAGGTAAAAGAGAGACAGATTACTTGAAGAAATGGGAGTTACCAAATGAAACAAGGTTATGTTAGTAAGTAAAACAATGCATCAGTCGCGCTTTGAAAAAGTTCAGAATAATATGTGGGTACATTTATTGTACAAACAATCGTATTTTATCTAAATAAATATAATAATTCACACTTGAGTTCCCATATAAGAATTTAGATTTTCATATTCTCTTTTCCAAATTGGTCTCTGTATTTGTTGTAATAAATTTCAACTTTGTTTTGGTTAATAATATTATGTATCTTTTTTGGGTGATACCGTGTATGTTGGATTTGATCCGACGTTTCGGCTACCATTGCAGGAGCCATCTTCGGGGAAAACTGTGTGTTTTATAGAGAAATGTATGTGTTTAAGTACTAGTAATTTGTACCGTGTCACAGTCAGCAGTAGGCACATTTCTTGTTTTGTAGGAAAGAATAATTATGTTTATGTACTAGTAATTTGTACTGTGTCGCAACGGCAGTCTTGAGCATACGGTATATAGAAAACCAACACATACGAATCGATACTTACACGCTGATTCACATCATCATCCAGCCCAAAAACGAGGATTAATAAATACACTTCTAACAAGAGCGACTCGAATATGCGAAGATTCTGAAAAGGGCGAAGAGTTCAACAAAATTTCACATGCATTGGAGCATAATGGATATAAGAAGAAACAAATTGACAACATTATTAAATCGCAAGGGACAAAGAAGAACAAGGAAGAAGATATTACCAGAGGGACTGCATACCTACCATATGTACAGAATGTAACTGACAGGATAGCCAAAGTGCTGAAGAAACAAAATATTGCAACAACGTTTGGGACTGTGGGAAAAATAAAAGACCATTTAGTAAAACCAAAAGATAAAAATCCTCTGGAAACTGAAGCCGTGTACAAACTAAGTTGCCAAGGATGTGAAAAAGTGTATATTGGACAAACAGGGCGCACAGCAAAGATGAGAATTGACGAACACAAAAGAGCGTGTAAACTTGGACATCCAGACAAATCCGCAATAGCGGAACACTTTATAGACACAGGACATTTTTTCGCCTTTGAACCAAAAATTCTACATAAACCTAGTAATTATAGTGCACGAATAATAAAAGAGGCAATTGAAATACACAGACATCCAAATAATATAAACAAAGACGACGGGCTTAAATTAAATTCAACATGGTTCCCAGCACTACATATGACAAAAACGAATAGAAATGTGCCTACTGCCGGCTGCGACACAGTACAAATTACTAGTACATAAACATAATTATTCTTTCCTACAAAACAAGAAATATGCCTACTGCTGACTGTGACACGGTACAAATTACTAGTACTTAAACACATACATTTCTCTATAAAACACACAGTTTTCCCTGAAGATGGCTCCTGCAATGGTAGCCGAAACGTCGGATCAAATCCAACATACACGGTATCACCCAAAAAAGATACATAATATTGATAACAGTGACCGTGAAAACCTTCGCACCTATTTGTTTTGGTAAGTTCATCCAGATTGTATTTGATGGATTTCAAGGTTGATGTGAAGCATACGAATAAAACGAGAACCTTAACGAGTGTTCTAGACTTGATGGCTACTCTCAGATAAAAATCCTGAATAAGAAAATTGAATGTATATAAAGATAAGGTCTCATTGTTGTGTAAAGTTTGACAAGCTAGTTCACCATTTTTGAAGTTTGAAATTGATTGTACATGAATGTTTTTTTAACTGCATGCAATATTTTGTGCTCCTGGACTGGCACTTAAAAATATACTGCATTTATTTACAAATGCAGTGTGCTATACACAACCGGGTGTGGAAAGCGAAATAATGAGAAAGGGGAAAAATATGAATTTAATTTACTTTTAAACCACAAAAATCAGCTGTGTTTTATTACTTTATTTTTATTAACTAAAAGACCATCGAACTGACCCGCAATTTTAATGTGTCGTGTTATCAGCGTTATGATTTTTTGAAGTATCGTAATTTTGAAATTACTCTTCTCATGACGTCACACGTTTTAGGCGGAGAGTTCAGTTGATTGATGAGTTAATTTTCCGAAAACATAAAATCTATGACAATTCTCCATCATTGGTTTATTCTGATTAAATTATGACGTAGTTCAAAATAGTTTGATTTTAGGAAAATCATTTTTATATTTTTTTTTACGTTTTTGGAAAAATTCAATTAAATCATCTTATTTTCACCTAATTTGAATAAAGTGATCTTAAATTGAACTTTTTGTAGCATTAAATTTCCTTATTTAGTTATCTTGGGGAATTCAAAAGGTTAATTTTTTGTGAAAACGTGTGTACCTAAAGTGTGCGTCACCAAATTTGATTACGTCAGTCGCACGCAGTACCTGCACCAGCGTAACTTGGAATTTAGAATGAAGCTTGGGCACTATTAATAATATGGTGATTGAATTTGCATTAATAAATAATAAAGTTTTGTGCGTAAAACAGTACCGAAATGCTAAATAATTAGTTTTGACCCGATACTTTAAAGTAAAAATTATTTTTAAAATATAAAAACATTCGTTGATTTTTGTCTACCACGTTCGAGGTCCGAAATTAAATTTCTTGCAGGATGAACTTAATTTTTTTTTTTTTTTTGCTTTTTTGCACTACAACAGGCCAGGATGCCCTGTGGTGATTTGGGTGATGAAGTGGTGAATTACATTACAGAACACCTAGATTTGAGAAAAATCATATTTAATTTTTTGTGTTCTCCCCGGGAATCGAACCTGGAACCTTCCGTGTGTGATACAAGCATCTTGACCACTACACCACAGAGGCCGGTGGAGGATCTTGGTGTAAACATTGTTTTGCACTGCTAATTTTCTTTGTTTCTTGTCAGGCACCTGAGCCACGATTACAATGGGAGGTTAACAGAGTTATCTTCGACTGTCTATAAATAAAAACCGATATTAGTTTACGAAAGTGAGTATATTTGCATGAAAATTTAAAGTATCCTTGTCGGTAACTTATATTTGAACATGTTTAGAAGAAAAAATGTATGCATCAACTACTTTTTATACAGAAAACTAAATTTTCTTTTTAGATATAATTGATATATATGAGATATATGATATAATTGAAGATACATGTTAACTTCCCGTTGTAATCGGGGCCCTGAAGCGCAAGACTGATCTTCATCTAAACTTTACGTAATAGACAATCGAGGAGCACTGCATTTGATGTTTGAATGAATTGCTTTTTGTATCATAAAACGCGGAAAAGGAAATTATGATGATGATTTTGAGAATATTTTGATTTGATATTAATATTTTGAGAATGAGATTGATATTTTTGAGAATAACCAAAAATAAAATAAAAGAATAAAATAAAAGATGTTCAAGAATAAACAGAATGGTTAATATTATACAGTGTGTAAAGTGGCCACTTAAACCAGTCAATGGCAGGTCATAAGCCCTGTAGATGCATAGGCTTCTACATTACCTTTTCTAAAAGGTATTTTATCTCTGTTGTAATATGTCAACCTTTTTTTAGATTTCAATTCTTTTAAAAGTATATAGTTTTTAGTTTGCATTAAATCATTTAAATAAACTGTAAATATTTTAAACAATGTGTGAAAAATGTAAAAAGCATAAAACAAATTAATGTCAGTTCTAACTAACAAAATGTAATGGAAAACACACACGAAATCGTGCATGGGCAAAATATAATATTGCATAAGTAAAGTCAAATTTATCATTTTCACAACATACACACATCAAATGCAAAGAATATACATACCTATACAAATTTTTAAAAACAAACAAATAAATTATATTAATTACGCATTCATTGACACACATGTAAAAACGCTCATACAAACATACGTATAGACAGAGTCCGGGGGTACTCTGTCGGCTGCGCATTGAGAAAAGTTAAACAAAACATTTCTTAACAAAAAGATGTAAGGATTGAGGCCATCAAGTTGTCTCTATCCCCCGGATCCTTTCAATGTCATTGTTTTTTATAATTTTATTTATTAAAAAAATAAACATATTGAAAATAACGATTAACTATAAACCACTTTTTTTTGTCCTAAATGCAAATATAATTAAGTTTATTTATCGCAAATTATAATCAAACAAAATATCAAAAATGCATTTAAAATACTGATTGGCATGTACCAATAATTCAAATATTAACAAATAACATTACAACGTATAGGTTGTTGGCACAGTGTTAATCTCTGATTTTTTACATTTTTTTTTGTGAATTTGGCACTCATTTAAAGATATATTTTATGATTAAAATAATTACATTTGATACAAAACTGGCTAAGTAAACATATATTAAATTACTGGTAAACATAATACATTTAATTTATTACATAATTTTTTTATTTATATTTTTCTACTATAATTTTTAGTATTTGTATTTTTCTATTATTATTTTAATTGTTTTGATTATTTTGTTTATTGTTTTGATCATTTTGCATTTTGTTTTAATATGTTAATAAATATTTTTGATTTATATATCGAAGAGTCCCAACTTAACACGGAATTTTCTAACAAGTCGGGACATAAAAAACAAATAATTGTGTCTATGTTTAAATTGTGTATTTTGTGAATTCAATAAAAAAACTTATTAAAAAATTATGGAAATAAAATAAATCCAAAAATTTGGAATATTGCTTCGAGGAAGCAATAAAACTGGTCACTGGATATTCCAAATTTGTGGATTAAAGTATGACTCGTCTTTTATTTCTATAATAAATGACAATAAATTTCAATCAAAATTTTTCACTAACAAACTAAAATGTTTTAATACAGTAAGTTTTGTACTAAGTTTGTTGAAAATTAAAGTTCAACTTAGCTCTATTCTTAAGAAAAACTAAAGAAACTCTCGATTTCTCACACTTTTCAATAGAACACATTGACAGATGGTTTTAAATAGGAATACCAAGATAATAACAATGATTAATTGTGGCCAGTATTCAAGAATATAATTAAACTTGATCAATTTATGTACTCCGTTTTTAATACTAAAACTTCTTACCATCTTTTTTGAGTTTGAATAAGAGATTGCCAATTACCGAGAAGATTCCGACAATACTCTGGTTAACCCTTTATACTGTCGGACTATTTCTTATCGAGGTAGAATATGACAGGCTGTGAACCTCGCAGAGCAGCACTTCAGCAATTTAGAGGAATTCAAAAAATAGCTGGACAAATGGTTTGCCGCGAGAAACAAACAGTTTTTCGGGCATGTTATTTGTAATTTACGTAACAAATGAGCAAAGTGTGTAAATGTCAATGGCCAATATTTCAACTACTCAAATAATATATTTCCCTAGAAACAAACGTTTTTTATGAACCGCAAAAACCAGCAAAAGTATACACCTGATTAATCCGTATGTTAACCCCTGATATTATATTGATGTACCAGGAGTAAAGAAATGTCAATAGGTTGGCCAGATTATGTAAACGATATACGTTGAAATAGGGGAATAAGAGATAGATTACTTGAGAGAATGGGTGTTACCAAATAAAATATGCTTATCAATAAAACAATGACAAAGTCACACCCTAAAAAAGTTCAGAATAATAAATGGGCACCTTTAAAGTATTTTATTAAAAAAATATGGGTTTCTTTCTAAATATTTAGATTTTTATATTTCCTTTGCAAATATGGTCTCCATCTGTGTTGTAATATATGCCATTTTTCATTTACACATACCGTATTTTATTATTTTTTGTATTTTTATAATTTAAATGTTCCAACTTGGACCATAAACAGAGACGGGGTATTTGAAGACTAATTAAGCATATTGCACTGAACCCGGGACCTCAAGATAATAGGTTAATGCGCTAATCACTAAACTGCAAAGCGGACATATCTCCACTGGATAATTTTTCAAATGATTTTTACTTTAGAGTAGCGGTAGAATTAAATTTATTCTAAAAAACTCGTCCAGTGTTCAGGTTTTATCAAAAATACATCTCTGTGTTCTTTATCTATCCAGTCTATTCGATTCGGTATAACAATTTCACATTTCTATTAAAGAAAGAGTTCGCGTATAATCTTATGCTAACTTCTCTCAGTATATTGATGTTTCAGGAGTCAAGGAGTATTGGAGAGGTCTGTGTCGGGTGAAATGTTACAAGAAAGGGAATAAACATTATTCAAATAAATATTGGCAATAGCGATAAAAATATGTGCATTTATATAATACTGGCTCCAGTTTACTAAAGTTCAGAATAAAGTTTGTGCATTTTGAAAGTCTTGTTATTCAAATAAATTGTTTTACTATTTGTTTTGCGTTCTGGTTGTAATGATTGTAAAATTAACCTGAGACCTGTTCTAAGAGTCCACTCCAAAGTTTGTGATGTATTTTTGTAATTTTATTTTAACCTCACTAGTTTTAAGTGTTTTGATAAAATCTTTTCTTTTAATATCCAAAAGAAAATCCTGGAGGCTGTTTTTTTAGACGCCCTATGCTCCAACTAAAAAAACATTTTTGAAATCAACCATAATCGATAATTTGAAAGAGTTTTAAAATATAATACTTCATAGATTTGATGTAGAGGTTGGGTCCAGACAATTTTTCAATTTTAAATGAAACCGCCCATCTTGTGGACTTGTTTTATGTACCAGGAGTTGATGAATACCGGAGAGGTCTATCTGCTAAAATGCAACTAGAGAGAGATAAAACATTACTCCGATAAGTATGGGCGTCACCAATCAAAATATGCGCATGTATGCAATACTTGCTGCAGTTTACTGAAGTTCAGAATAAATTGTGTGCAACTGAAAAGTCATGATATTAAAATTAATTGTTTAAGAATTTGTTCCGCGTTCCGGTTAAAATGATTGTGAAGTAAACTTGATACCTGTTCTACGAGTCCACGACCAGGTTTGTGATGTAAATTTTAAAACATTCTTTTTACATAGTAACTTTAGAGGTCTAAGGAGATTTTTTAAACATATTTGTGTGTGTAATAGTTCGGTTCATCGCAAGTACAATATTTAATTTTTTTTTGTTTACTTTTTTACATCAAAATTTGTCTCTTCTGTATTTTCTAAAGGTTTAAAAATTAAAAATCTGTTCTTAATGGCATGCGCCTGCATGCAGGCAATCTTACGAGCACTGCAGGTTGTTCGCACAAAAAAATAAAAAGTTATACTGGGAGTGCATAAAACAAGAGAGCAACATGTTAATGTGGAGTATTCTGGGAAATTTAGTCCACGTGCTTTAAAAGTAAACATATTAAGCCCGCCCATTACTTTCTGTCTTGTTTTTTCTCTTCTGTCTCTTATTACTCACCCCGCCTCGTGTAGAGTTCCGCAAGTTTAAGTGCGTCAAACTTTAAATATTTTGATTTTGGCAAATTTTGACCACATTTCAATTTTAAACAATTTAATCAATATAATTAGATTGTAATGAAAACGCCAACATATTCGATATTTTTTTTTGTTTGATTAAAAAACATCTATTGTTTTTAATTTTGACACTTATTAAATGTTTTATGACTCTAAATAAATACCACCATAGAGTGTCATTTTGCACTCGTATTTGGTTCTAATGATTTTTTCGATTAAGTAGTTTGGCAGAGTGCACTAAATTCCAAATTCTATAAAATGTCACACTGGTTACAAAACACAGTTTTTTTTATTTCAATGAAAGATGTAAAAGAATGCACTTATCTACTTATATACCGTCTTCGAAGTATTTTTTTCTCGAAATTTTTAACTTACTATTAAATATGTATTATTTTTAATTTTTCTTCTTTAAAAAAAATGTAATCGTTAAAGAAATGTCTATTTTCTTTTTATAAGACACTACAAATCTTGATATCGAAAGTATAACATGTATGTAACTTGAATGATTGCTGATGAATATTTACAAACCAAATATGATGGTTGTTGAAAAAAAGCACCTGTGAATGTTGTCAATTCGTTAAGTAAATCCGTATACAACCTTGTGTTAACTCCTGATATTGTATTGATGTACCAGGAAATAAGAATTATCCATAGGTAAGCATTACAATAAAAACAAGAGATGTCAATATAGGTAGAAAAAAGACAGATTACTTGAAGGAATGGGTGTCAACAAATGAAATGAGCTTATGTTAGTAAGTATCAATCGCGCCTTTAAAAAGTTCAGAATAAAGTGTGGGCAACTTCTATGTATTTTATCTTAAGAAATATAATAAATCACACTTGGGCTTAGACTTTCATATTCCTTTTTCAAATATATATTTGTGCAATGCTGTCTACAGTTTGCTGAAGTTCAGAAGAAAGTGTGCATTTTGAAAGTCTTGTGATTAAAATTATTTGTTTGAGTTTCCATTCCGCGTTCTAGTTATGATTATAAAATTAACTTAAGACCTGTTCTTAGAGTTCACGACTAGGTTTGTGATGTTTTTTTAGAATTTGATTTTTAATTAACAATTTTTGAGTGTTTTTATTACATGTTTTCTTCTGAGATCCGGCAGAAAGGCTCAGGCTGTTTTTTAAATCGCCATATGCTGAAACTAGAAAGCATTTTTTAAATCAAACACAATCAATGATATCAAAGAGTTTTAAAATATAATACTCAATAGTTTTGATGTAGGGGTTGGGTCCAAACAGTTTTTGAAATTTTAATAAACCCGCTCATCTCGTGGACACTAGTTTCATGTACCAGGAGTCGAAGAATGCCGAAGAGGTCTATCTGCTGAAATTCAACTAGAGAGAGACAAAACATTACCTCGATAAGTATGGACGTCACCAATCAAAATATGTGCATGTATGCAATACTTGCTGCAGTATAATGAAGTTCAGAATGAAGTGTGTGCAACTTAAAAGTCATGATATTAAAATATATTGTTTAAGAATTCGTTCCGCGTTCCAGTTGTAATGATTGTGAAGTAAACTTGACACATATTCTACGAGTTCACGACCAGGTTTAAGATGTGAATTTTAAATAAAAAATTTTACATACATAATAACTATTTTAAGGTACTTTTTTTTATTAATATTTTATAAATAGTTTAGTACATCGTAGGTGTAAAAATGTACAGATGGTCACAAGTCTATATGCGTCAAACTGAGAAAAACGACTTTGAATATTTTGACATTTGCAAGTTTTGACCACATATCAATAAAAAATAATTTTGTCAATATAATTCGATTGTAATGTATTAGCCAATATATTCAATTAAATAAAGTTAATTATGAAAAAAAAATCTTTAATTGTTAATTCTGATAATTATTACATAAATTCTGACTTTTAATAATTATCATCTGATAGTACCATTAAAAATTCGTATTTGGTTTTTTTATTAATTTTTTCGCTATAGTAGTTTGGCAAAGTTTACCAATTTTCAAATTTTATGAAATGTCATAATTAACTCAAGACTGTTTTTTGTACTTATAGTGCAATTGAAGGGATGTGAAAGAATACTTTTATCTACTCATAGCTTTTCCCGTCCTAGTAGCACGTTTTTCTCGGAATTTTTAATTTATTATTATAAATACGTACATATTAAAAAAAAATGTAATCTTTATAAATAAATGGTTAACTACTTTTTTTCTTAAAATTTTGATACCAAAAGTCCAACATGTTGGCAACTAAAGCGATTTGCTCATGAATATTGATAAACCGTTTGTGATGATTTTTACAAAAAAGTGCTTAGTGTGAAATCACCGTGAATATATAATAGGCAGAGAAATTTGTGTATCAAAGAAATATGTTTACTCGGCATAAAAATACAAAGAAAACATAACGAGGGTTGTGTTTTAAGTTTTGCATATAGAGCTGTAATGAACAAAAGATAACTCCACAAAGATTAAAAAAAATGAAAATAAAAGCTCGAACCAACTCCACTTGTTCGTTGGTACAGTCGAAATTACGAACTTTTGAAGGCGCTGACTGCTTCTTTTGGTGACTGGAACCTTTGACTAGGACATCCGTTCTTGCTTTTTGGAATGATTAAAAAATAGTTGGGACTTAGTTCGGAGCTGTACGAAAGATGGTGTTCCAATGCGATATTCTGTTGCTTTAAAAACTGTATTGTCTTGCGAGTTGAATGTGAATATGCCTTATTTTGATGGAGGGTTTGCGTTGGAGTTGGTATTTCGAAGCTCAGTTATAACTTTATGGGTAAAAAATGATTGTATACCAATTCACTGTAATATTTATTTGACCTTGCAAATGATTTTTTGCTACATGACCTGTTTTTGAAAGAAATGTTGCGACACACTTTGTTTGTTTTTGTAGATTTTTTTGTGAGCTTGCGTCCAGCATCGACGTTTTCCTCAAAGACTGCTATTTTTGACGCACCTATTTTTGAATCGTTGCTTGACTCAGCCGTTTTTATTTGACCTAATACTAACGACAAATTGTCAATTGACGTGATTTTTTTTTTGTTAAAAATAAGAACAAACTCTGTGAGGCATTCTTGTTGAGAAATTGTTAAAAAAGTATTGCGCGAAAATTTTCTTGATTGAATTCCGTTATTCAAATAATTCGTGAACTTTTACCATTTGTTATAGCTAACTAAATACTTCTTAGGTAAACTTAGAATTGAAGTTTCTTTTTGGAATTAAAGTTACTATTAAAACATTTGATTTGTAGCGCCCTCTATGTCCCTGTATGATAAAAGTAAAATAACAGACTAGTAAAAGAAATGTGAATACTAGCAACAGGGTAAACTGAGAACCAAAATCCACCTAAACTATAAATATTTATCGCGAGATGAAAAATCAGTCCTTCTTAATTGAGTACTTGAAAAACCATTATTTTCTTCTTTAAAACCATTAATAAATTCTTTTTTTAGTTCAATTTTTGCATCATTTATGATTTTTTTTTACAAGCAATCCATCTTTGTAATAAATTTATTTTGCTTTTTCTAAATTTATTTTGCATAACCTTGTGTTAACTCCCGATATTGTATTGATGTACCAGAAGCTAAAAATTATCCATAAGTTAGCCTCATAATGAAAACAAGAGATGTCGAGATAGGTAAAAAAGGGAAAGATTACTTAAAGGAATGGGTAAATAAACCAAAGTATGGAATAAAATGCCGAACATTCCTCTAGTGAAACGGAAGGCCTGTTTACTACTGCCAACAAGCCGGCTTCTCCTGAAAAGTTTTGAGTGGTTTTCTCTCCATATAAGCAAATGCTGAGAAGTTCTTGATTGGCCCACATTAGTATATCCCTATTGATCTCAACAGTTTAGATAAATTTAAAGAAATTTTATTTCATAAAAATGCACTTTTGAAATATAAACCTTGTATATTATAAGCAAGGTAAATAATAAAGCAACTCCCATATAAAAATATTAAAAAATAGAATGGGTGTCACCAAATGAAATAAGCTTGTGTTACTAAGTAAAACAATGCATCAGTCGCCCTTTGAAAAAGTTCAGAATAATTTGTGGGTAATGCATTGCATGCATTTTATCTAAAGAAATAATAATAATATACACCTAGGCTTCCATCTAAATATTAAGACTTTCATATTCCCTTTTCAAAATTGGTCTCCTCCGCTGTTGCAATATATGTCAATTTTGTTTTTGTTTATTTATTTATATTGTATTTTATAGATTTCAAGGTAGATGTGAAGCATACAGTTTTGTGCGTAAAATAAAACATGAACTTTGATGAGTGTTCTAGACTCAATGGCTACTCTCAGATAAAAATCTTGAATAAGAAAATTAAATGTATCCATTGATGAAGTCTTATTGTTGTTTAGAGGTTGACGCTCTTGTTCACCATTTTTAAAGTTCAAAATTGATTGATCATGAACGTTTTTTGAGCTGCATGTAATACTTCGTGCTCCTGAACAGGCATTTTCGTGTAATAGATAATTAAAATACGCTGCATTTATTTACCAATGAAGTGCGCTGTACACCACCGGGTTCGAGAAGCTGTATTATTAGAACGATGATAATAAAATTCAGCTGTGTTTTTTTATGATATTCTTATTTCTTAAAAGACTATCGAACTGTGCCACAATTTTAATGTGGCGTGTTATTAGCGCTATGATTTTTTGAAGTCTCGTAATTTTAAAACTACTCCGCTCATGAGTACAAGTTTTAGGAGAGTTCTGTTGATTGGTGACTTGGCTTCCCGAAAACCAAAAATCCATAACAATACTCCAATATTGGTTTATTCTTTAAAACTTGAGACACAGTTCAAAATGGTTCGTTTTTATGAAAATCATAGCTCGTGAATTTTTTCATTATATTATCCTGGAGAATTCAGTACGTTTACTTTCTCGTGAAAATATGTGTTCCCAAAATACAACTGCACCAGTGGCGCTGCTGGGAATTCAGAAGGAAGCATAGGCACTTTTAATAATGTGAATATTTTTGAATATAAACTATGCGTCCAAACGGATAAATAATGCTGTTATGTGTGTGAAATAGAACCAGATTTCTTAATAAGTGATTTTGACACAATCCTCTAAGATGAAAATATTTTTTTAAATTTAAAATATTGGCATAAGCGTGGTTTTGCACTGCAAAATTTCTTTGTTACTGGTCAGACACCTGAAGCGCAAGACTGATCTTTATCTTATCTTCACGTAAAAGACAATCGAGGAGCACTGCATATGATGTTTGAATGCATTGCCTTATTTATCAAAAGATGCGGAAAGGGTTCAATCATAAAAAAAAAAACAAGCCCTGTTATTTGAAATTTGTTTTGGTTTTTCAAGAACTTTTTTTATATTTGATTTCTCAAAAAAGTACGCAAAGGTCAAATTGCATTGAATTCCTGAATTAAATTATTTAATTTTTTTTATTATTTATTTTTAAAAAAATAATTGTCAATTTATATTTGAACAAAATATTTCATTTTGAAGGTCATTTTTAAAGAGTTGTTAATAACTTACTATTAAATAATGGAATCAAATTAGAGTTAAGTGGAATTTGAACCACAAACCTTTGACCCGTGAGCCCGAAACACTAGCCACAGGACCACAACCCGACTGCTGTATGTTTCAAACTAGACTGTGTGAAAAATGTAAAAAATAAAAATCGTATGAAAATAAGCTCCGATAGTTATATAACAAAATGTAATAAAAACACTTATGAAATTGTGCACGGGCAAAATATAATATTGCCTACGTAAAGCGAAATGTCTCAATTTTGTACATTAAAAGCAAAAAATAAGCAAATCCATACAAACATGCATGCATTTGTATTTTAAAAAAAAAAATGAATATATCTTATAAATGATAGATCAAAGTAGGAGATGACAAGTTGTGAGCATTGCAAAGCAGCACTTAAGTAATTTCGAGAAAATAGGAAAATATCTCAAAAAAATGGTTTGCTGCAAAAGACAAACAGTTTTTTTGACATGGTATTCATAACCCTTCTGAAAATTATGCAAAGTACATAAAAGCACATAAAAGTACATAAAAGCCGGTGGCCAATACTTCAAATGTACAAAAAATTTATTTCCTTTGAAACAATCGTTATTTCACTACCGAAAAAACCAGCAAAAGTTATGCATACACCCGGTAAATCCATATATCGTGGGTATACTGGCAAAAAACTGTAACTCTCAAATCTTTGTTTTGAGAACTCAAGCATATAAGTTTTGTTCCGATTTTGCTCTTTTATATCTTATTTAAATAAAGTTAGATGTTAAATGCTCATTTAAGAACATGTTTTTAATTAAATGATTCCTAAATATTAAGTTATTTAAACTGTTAGCTTTTAGCCTGATCCAAATACTCGGTATACGATTTAAGCTAATATTCATTTTTAAACTACAGATGTATGAAATTTTATATGACTTTGTGTATTTTGTCAGTTTGTAGAGCATTAAAAACTTTACAAAGCTGCATCATTAAGTCAAATCCGCACATTTTTGAGTTAACGTTTTTCGCCAGTATACCCACGATATTACCTTGTCCCCTGATATTGTATTGATGTACCAGGAATTAAGAAATATCGATAGGTAAGCCTTTTGATGAACACGAGAGATGTCAATACAGGTAAAAGAGAGACAGATTACTTGAAGCAATGGGTGTCACCAAATGAAATATGCTTACAAATAAAACAATTGCATCAGTCACGCCCTAAAAAGTTCACAATAATATGTGTGCACCTTCAAAACATTTTATAAAAATAAAAAAAATATTCACTCATGGGCTGCCATATAAATATTTATGATTCCATATTCTCTTTTCAAATATGGTCTCCACCTTTTTTGTAATATATGTAATTTTTCGATCATACAGATCGTATTTTGTTTATTTTTGTTATTTAAAATTTAAAATGTGAATGTTTCAACTTGGGCCATAAACAGAGATAGAGGATTTGAAGACTTGAGATTAAACATATTACAGTAAACCCGGGACCTCAAGCACGGTAGGTTTTTTTTAAATGGGAGTTGCTGTATTATTTACCTTACTTATAATATACAAGGTTCATATTTCAAAAAGTGGATTTTTCTGCAATCAAATATCTTAAAATTTATCTAAACTATTGGGATCAGGAGAGACATATTAATGTGGGCTAATCAGGAACTTCTCAGAATTTGCTCACGTGGAGAGGAAACCACTTAAAACTCTTCAGGAGAAGCCGGCCTGTTGGCAGTAATCAACAGGCCTTCCGTTCCACAAGAGGAGTGTTCGGCATTGGTAGGTTCGGCATTGGCAAGCATGGTAGGTGAATGCGCCAACCACTTGACTACGAAATGGACATATCCCAACTGGTATAATTTTTTTCATGTTTTGTACTTTTGTGTGGCGGTATAATTGAATTTATTCGAAAAAACTTGTCCAGTGTTCAGGTTCTATTTAACACACATAATTGTGTTCTTCATCTTGCCATTCTTTCTGATTCATTAAAATTATTTAGCAAAAATAGAGTTTGCGTTACTTTGTGCTTACCTCTCATAGTATATTGATCTACCAGGAGTTAAGAAGTATTGGAGAGGTTCGTCTGTCAAAATGCTAAAGAGAGACAAAACATTATTCCAATCGGTATGGGCGTCACCGATCAAAATATGTGCATGTATGCAATAAGGGATGCAGTTTACTGAGGTTCAGAATAATGTTTGTGCATTCTTAAAGTCATGTTGTTAAAATTAATTGTTTTAGTATTCGTTCCGCGTTCCAGTTGGAATGATTGTAAAATAACTTGAGACCTGTTCAAAGAGTCCATGATGTATTTTTACAGTTATTTTTATGACATCATAGTTACAAATTTTGTTTATGTATAATTTTTATAAACAAGGTTTTTCTCTTTTGTATTTCATGAAGATAAATTTTTTTAATCGGTTTTGATAGCACGCGCCTGCATGTAGGCAATCCCACAAGCACTGCAGATTGTTCGCCCAAACATTTAAAAAGTTACACCAGGAGTGTATAAAACAACGGAGCAATATGTTATGTGTGGTATTCTAGGAATTTAGTTCTCGTATTTTAAACGTAAACATATTAATTCCGCCCATTACTTTCTGTCTAGTTTTTTCCTCTTCTGTCTCTTATTTCTCACCCCCCGTCTAGTGTTACAAGTCTAAATGCGTCAAACTGAGTAAAACGACTTTGAATATTTTGACATTCGCTAATTTTGACCACATATCAATATAAAATAATTTTATCAATATAATTCAGTTGTAATATATAAAAGAATATATTCAATAAAAAATAACCAATTGTTGAAAAAACATCTTTAATTTTAAATTCTAGCACTTATTAAATATGCCACGTTTATAAATAAATACCATTTGAGAGTGCTATTATTCACTCGTATTCTGTTTTTGTGAATTTTTGCGTTATAGTTGTTTGAAAGAGTGTACTGCATTCCAAATTGTATGTAATGGCATACTTAACTTAAGACACAGTTTTTTTTTAAACTTATTGCGCCCTTGAAGGAGTGGTGCGATTGGAGCGATGTGAAAGAGTTCTCTTATCTACTCATAGCTTCTCCCGTCCTAGTAGTATTTTTTCTTGAAATTTGTAATTTTCTAATATCATGTATTTTTTATATATAAAAAATATAATCCTCTTAAACAAATGTTTAAATTATTTTTATCGGAAGCTGCAAATTTTGGTATCAAAAGTCTCACATGAACGCAACTGACCGTGATTTGCTGACAAAAGTTAAAATACCGAATGTGATGATATTTGAAAAAAAGTACCAAATGAAAAATTGCCGGGAATATGAAATAGGCAGAGGAATTCGTGCATTTGGGAAGTATGTTAACTTGGTATGGAAATACCATGAAGATATTACGAGGGTTGTATATGGAGCTGGAATAAAACAGTAGATGGCTCTACGAAGATCAAAACATGTTTGAAATCGCTCGAACCAACTCTAGTAGCAGTTATTCAACTCATTTGTTGGTACAGTCAAAATTGCGTTTTTAAAGGCACCAACTGCTATTTCTGGTGACTGGAACCTTTGACCACCCCTAAAAATTGACAATTTACGTGGGGCTTTATTGCTAAAAACAGAAATCAACTTGGCGAGGCATTCTTGTTGAGATAATTGTCTTCGAAAGTTGTAAAAAATCATCATCATTGCTTTTTCGCAACTAATGGTGCATAGGGCAAATAGGGTACTCCAATTGCAGCCATTTTGATCATTATTGTTATATAAAGGTAAGATGATCAGTCTTACGGTTCAGGTGCCAGTCCAGGAACTATGAAATATTCTACTGTAAAAATACCGTTTTTAATGAATATTTCATCTCAGGCATGGCGGGAATTGAACCCAAAACCTCTTGTAATGTAGGAAAACAAGCTGACTAATACACCATGAGAAAAATTAACAATAAAGTAACTTAAAGTGAATTTTGACAATTCATAGTGGCTATAAGTATCGCACTGAAACTTAAAATGTGAGTTAACAAAAAAATACGGTTTATTTTTAGTGGTGAAATTTGATTCGTAGCACTTTCTATGTCCCTGTTTGCAAAACTTAAAATATGCTTGAAAACTAAGAACCGTATTAAATAAACAATCTTTGCTTTTTTCAAACCATTAAAAAAATATTTCAATAATTTATACATGAAATAAATAATTATAATATATATTATTTTGAAAACATAACTTTATGGTAAAACACTTTACTAATTATTATTAAATATATGTCTTTATTTACTTACCGGCTTGTTAAAGAACACATTTTGTTTGATGCTTAAACAAGATTTCTCTTTCAATTGAACAAAATGTAAAATAAACGAATCTCAAAGATGAATTTCTTGATCATAAATGATCGAAAAGCAGAACTTAATTAACAATTCATTAATGTATCAAAAATGTATATATACCGGTTTCGAGACGTACTCGTCTCTTCATCAGGACACCAATTAAACCAACATGCAAAGCCCAACATACATACACCTTCACCATAGTTGCATAAAATTATAAAACCAACACTACATACATTTTAATAAGCACATACACTGATCAGGACAAACGTGCGCTGAGCAGGATATAAAATATTTTATGCTGTGGGAGAAAATTGTATGGGATTACCATTACAATAGAACATCGTAAAAAAGGAATAAAAAGAATCCGTTTAACCTTGCGTTAACCCCTGATATTGTATTGGTGTACCAGGAGTTAAGAAGTATCGATAAGTTAGTCTGATTGTGAGAACGAGAGATGTCAATATACGTAAAAAAGGGACAAATTATTTAAAGGAATGGGTGTCACCAAATGAAATGTGCTTATACCAGTAAGTAAAACAATGAATGAGTCGCGCCTTGAAAAGGTTCAGAATAAAGTGTGGGTAACTTCTATGTATTTTATTAAAAAAATATATTATTTACAGTTGGACTCTCATCTAAAGATATTCATATTCCAATTTCAAAGATGGTCTCTTTATCTGTTGTAGTATAATATGTCAATTAAGTTTTTATACAAATTGTATTTTATATATGCCAAGTTGGATGAAGCATACAGTTTTGTGTCAGACAAAACCAGAACCTTGACGAGTGTTCTAGACTCGATGGCAGCTCTCGTATAAAAATCCTGAATAAGAAAATCGAATGGAGATACAACCTCATTGTTGTGAAGTTTTTGATGCGTTTGCCTACATTTTTTGAGGTTTCTGGGTCTAGACCTACACTCTGGAAAATACTAGCCCCACCGGAGTTCGTCAAAGTTGCGTTTTTGCACCGTTTTTTTTAAAATTCTTTACTTTAAAGGAGTCAGTTCTACTAGATCGAAAAATATCCATCTTATGCTCCTAAAAACTCTGCAATCTAGAGAATGCCGATGATATGGTTATAATTGACGATTCAGTCGGGGGTTTTCAGGTCACTATAGATAAGGTAAATAGGTACTCTGCATGTATGGAATAAAAAATATATATATTAAATTCATGAACTGCGTTACATTTTATGCAGTGATGCTCAAAATCCCCTGATTATGTCAAACGAAATCATCAAAAAGGTTCATAGTTTTAAATACCTGGGAGAATATGTTACAGAAAATTGCACTTTTCAAAAATAACTTGGAGTGCGGCTAGCAGTAGCAGTCACCACATTTAGCAGTATGAAGGCTTTCTAGGTATTGAATACTTACACAGTTGAAACGAAATGCCGTCTTTTTAATGCCTGCTTAACACCTATTTTCCTCTACGGATGCGAATCATGGCACCTCACTCAGGCCAACAATAGCAAAATACCAAGTTTTGAGAATAGGTGTCTCAGAGGAATTTTAGATGTGCGGTGGTTGGACTGTAAAGAATAAAGTAATAAGAGAATGCATGCAGCAAATTTTGGTGACAGCAGTCACCAAGCGAAGATAATGCGGTTGGGTGGGCCATATACTGCGGATGCCTCCTGAGAGCCCCTTAACCACGCTTGCCTACTTTAAAAAGCATCATGTTCTAGTCGTCCTCGACGTCTTCTGCTGACTATTTGTCGGCAGTTTATGTCAAAACTATGGACGTGAACCTAACTTGGGAAAATGCACAAGAACTGGCCGCCGATTAAAATGCACAGTGGTTTTTGTGGACACCATATGCTTCAACAAGGGAGCGAACATGGAATGATGATGATTAGGATTTTGTGATAAAGAACATTTTTGAGAAGGGAATATGAGATCCATTTTGAGTTGACGTCTGACAAAAAAACCAGGAAGTTTTATTTTAAATGCCATATACTCCAACTTATAAGCACACGTGAGATTAATCACAATAAATATCTTTATTCTAATGTGGGGTTAGAAAGGTACAGACAATTTTTCGATTTGAAAAAAAACTGCCCATCACGCGTGCATCAGTTTCATGTATCAGGAGTTAAGGAGTATCGGATAGGTCGATCTGATAAAATGCAACTAGAGAGAGACAAAATATTATTTCAACGAGTATGGGCGTCACCGATCAAAATATGTGCATGTCTGCACTACTGATTGCAGTTTACTAAAGTTCAGGATAAAGTGTGTGCAAGTTAAAAAGCATGTTATAAAAATGAATTGTTTTAGTATTCGTTCTGCTTTCCAATTGTAATGATTGTAAAGTTATCTTGAGACCGGATCTACGAGATCACGACCAGGTTTGTTATTTTGCAATATTTATTTTACCCAGTTACTTCAATGGTTTGTATGAGATGGAGATAACTGTTTTTAAGGGTTTTTAAAAAAATATTTTTGGCCATGGTTTAGTTAATCGTAAGTACAAAAGTTTTGTATTTCATACCCTTTTTAAACAAGTTTCGTCTCTTTTGTTTTTTCCAAAGGTTTATACGTATTAATCTATTTTGCTAGCATGCATTTGCATGTAGGCAATCCCACGAGCAATATACATTGTACGCTTGAAAAATAAATAAAATACACCAGGGTACGTATTCTGATAAAAAGTTAAAATAATTTATCTTCAATTTTAACTACAAAGCAAAATCAAGTTTTATGTATGAAAAACAGAACATATATATTTTTTTTTCTGAACTTGTTCTATTACCGGTTACTGACAAAAATATTTTGAATTTTCATACAAATATTTACAAATTCATATATAAATATCAATATTATTTTATACCATCTCAGTATATACCGATTGCTGCACTAGTGCTTGTATGTTCAATTGACCATTTTGCAAATTTTACAACAGAAATTTTATTTGTTTTTGAAGTCAAATAAGTAAAATCAGTAAGTGGAGATTGAAACTCTAAAAATGCTGAAAATGGTATTTACTAACGGAAAAAATAATAATTCTCTAGCTACATGGACGCGTAATGAGATGATGAACCTATTGGCATTCATAAATCAATTTTCTAAAAATGGTTTATTGAACATACAAGAACTAGGGCATCACGATTAATATAGTCATTCTTAATTGCGACTCAGGAGTGCATGAAATAATAGAGCGATTTAATTTAATGATATTTATGATAAAAATATTTTTTTAAAAAAACATACATAATACGACGGGGAAGCTATCCCTAGCTAGACAATAAAGACGACTTACCAGCAAAAACAACAAAAATGTATGTATACTTTTACTACTTAATTAACCTAGCCGGATTACGGGTCACGGTGGGTTTATGAGCTACCTGCATCGCTTCAAGATCTCCGAAATCGACAGCTGCCCATGCGACGATGAAACTCCTCAAGATGTCCCTCACCTGTTGATGCATTGCCCCCTTTTCAGCTTTCAAAGACAACAGCTGGAGGCGCGCTGCAGAAGCTTGGGTGAAGATCTATGCGACATCCCATCGGTGATAGGTAATAAAGAACTCACACGAGAGGTAGTATTATACATGATCAATATAGTGCAGGCTATTGGTAAAATAAACCAAAGTAGGGAAGAAAATGCCGAACACTCCTCTAGTGGAACGGAAGGCCTGTTGACTACTGCCAACAGGCCGGCTTCTCCTGAAGAGTTTTGAGTGGTTTCCTCTCCACATAAGCAAATGCTGAGAAGTTCCTGATTGGCCCACATTAGTATATCCCACCTGATCCCAACAGTTTAGATCAATTTAAAGAAATTTAATTGCAGAAAAATCCACTTTTGAAATATAAACCTTGTATATTATAAGCAAGGTAAATAATAAAGCAACTCCTATATAAATATAAAAAAAAAAATAAAAATAACCTAGCCGGATCAAAGGGGGAGATTCGAATCCTCCATAGACCGATTTTAATTCGACAACTCAAGCATTATTAAAGCTATTTGCCGTATAATTTTTGCAATCGTGCAGTTAATAGAAAGAAGCATTTTCCAATTTTAGTTTTTAAATTTTGAAATAGTTTTTTTTTTAAATAAAAAAACAAAAAAGACTTAAATAATACAAGGATCACCTTTCCTTTATAAACATTAAAATTCCGAAAACTAACAAAAATAAATAAAATACACGAATAAGTAAAATTTGTGTACGCGAAAACACGAATAAATTATTGCACGGTCATAAACACTTCCAACGTTTGATCTTCCTGACGCCATATACAAGTAGGCTCTGGGGTCGTTTGGTCCCCCCGTTCGAATCATGTGTAATTTTTGGATGCTTAGTGAGGGTAAGGTTATTAAAAATTAAATATTTATTACTGTAATAAACATGTAAATATGTTACAATTAAATAAAATTTAAATTAAAAAATATGTTTCGTGGAGTATTCTGGGAATTTTTTTCCACGTGTTTTAAACGTAAACATATCAAGCCCGCCCATTACCTTCCTAATTTTTCTAATAAGTCTAATTTTTTTTTTTTCTCTCACATTTCTCATTCCCTCGTCTAGAGTTCCATAAGTCTCAATGCGTTAAACTTAGAAAAAACAACTTTTAAGATTTTGACATTCGCAAGTTTTCACCGAAAAAAAAAATTACCCAATTAATTTATATTGTAATATATTAGTTAGCCAATATATTCAAAACAACAATTATTTATTTAAAATAAATTCAATACTTTATTCTGCACATAATAAATATGTTATGACTTTAAATATGTAATGTTGGATACAAATACTAAATAAGACATTAAAAGTAATGAGAGTGCCGGTGCACTTAAATCAACTTTAGCTTATGCATGTTTATTGCAGGAGGCAAAATGAACCGTTCTCGACATTAAGAAAACCATTTGTTGATTTATTCAAATTTTCTGGTCTTGAATCATTTATATTTTTTCTACAAGCAATCCACATTTGTGATTCATGTAGTTTTATCTTGCATTTTAGGTGAGTAAATTCACAGACGAGGTCGGTTCAAGAAGTATCGCGAATTTTGTGATTTTTTCAACAATTATTTATTTATTCATAAATATCTAAATTGTTTCCTTCAAAATAATCCCCACTAGATAATATACAATATACAATAATATACAACAATCCTCGAAGCACTTCGAAAAATATTTTTTTGTGATTTTGTTTAGCTCTTCCTTTGATGTCGTCTTTATCTCCTCAATCGTAGCGTAGCGTCGTTTTTTCATGGGCCTCTTCAGTTTCTGGAACAAGAAAAATTACAAGGGGCCAGATCTGGGGGATTCAGTGGCTGCGGCATTATGAGTGTGTTGTTTTTGGCCAAAAATTAGCCCACAAGCAACGATGTGTGAGCAGAGGCGTTATCATGGTCTAAAAGCCAATTTTAGTTCTTCCACAAATCTGGGCGTTTCTGGCGTATTGCTTGGCGCATATTACGCATTACTTGTAGATAGTATTCCTTATTAACCGTTCTTCTCTGTGACAAGAATTTATAAAGCACCACGCCCCTGCAATTAAAGAAAACTGGAAGAAAAACTTACATTCGACCAAACATGGCGCCCTTTTTTAGGTCTTGACTCGTGCGGTAGCTTCCATTGGGACGATTAAGCTTTGGTTTCCACGTCATAACCACAAATTTATAATTTTTCCCTAGTTATAACCCCCTGGAGCAAATTTGGGTCGTCGTTAACAGCGTCGAATCCAGCAGCTCCTAAGTAGTGTTTTTGCGATGATGTTTTTGGTCAAAATTGAGCAATTCTGGTACGAATTTTGCCGCGTCCCGTCTCATGCCCAAATCATTAGTAAAAATTGAATGGCACAAGCCAATTGATATATTTAAGTCTTAAGCAACTTTTTAAATAGGATTCAATGATTGGCCAATACTATTTTCTTCACTTCATCAATGTTTTTGTCTGTTGTTGATGTGCTCGGGCGTCTGGCACGCTTTTCGTCGTTCACATCTTCCTGGCCCTCCGTAAACATTTTGTACCACCAATAAACGTTAAAAAAACCATCCAAGTCCTTCACTACTTGCTCCAGTTAATATTCAGAATGCGTCCGCGCACTTAATTTTGTTTTTCACACAAAATTTGATACGAATTCTTTAATGCATTTTTTGGAATAGGCAAAAATCAAAGACAGGCCAAAACACGTGCAAGCAAAGCAGCTGTCAAAAATTTACTGAATATTTAAAATGGCCAAACTTATTGGCAAAAGCTAAAAGCATAAATGCCAACATAACGTCATTAAAAAATCGATATCCGAATATACGTAACCCGCGAAAATTCAAATTAAGCGATACTTTTTGAGCAGACCTCGTATAAACCTCGTGTTAACCTCTGATATTATTGATGTACCAGGAGTTGAGGAGTATCGACAGGTAAGCTTGATTACGAAAACGAGATACGTCGACATAGGCTAAAAAGAGACAGATTACTTGAGGGAATGGGTGTAACTAAATGAAATATGCTTATGTTAGTAAATAAAACAATGCATAATAAGTCACGCCTTAAAAAAGTTCAGAATAATATGTGGGCACTTTTTAAGTATTTAATTAAATATATATAAATATTTGCACTTGGCTGTCATCTAAATTCGATTTCATTTTCAAATGTGGTCTTCATTTCTGTTGATATAAATGTGAGTTTTGTATTTATACAGTTTATGTTTTATATGTGTAAAGGCGCGTAAAAAATAGAGCTTTGTGTGTCAAATATAACAGAATGATGATGTGTGTCAGAGACTCGACGTCAGCTCTCAGCTAAAAATATTGAATAATTTAATCGAATAGAGATATGTCCGTCTCGTTGTGTGAAGTTGACGATTTCGTTGCCCATTCTTGAGGTGTTTAAACTGCAATTTATCATGCTCCTGAACTGGCGGAGAGGTAACTGATCATCTCACTTTATGTAACATATAGTAAAAATACTTTATATTTTGTTAACTTGGACCAATATTGCCATAATAATGTTAATTGCGGGAAACAAAATAAGCAGTTCTTAATAGAGTCCTTGTTCCGACCCTTATTTTTGGAGTTTGATAGCAAAAGATTTATTGTTTCATTGCTCCAGTACTTCTTCCAACCAACCAACAAAACAATTCATTGATACCAAGACTGCATAGGTTAGGTAACACTTATGGAACGGCTGCAGACATTCTGTCCAATTCTTTACCATCTTATAAGTCCACAATATCAAGTTTATTTGTAGCTGCTCGTCAAACTATTATTGACCATTCAATTTCATAAATTAAAAAAAAAACTTACTTGTTTATTTTTATTACCTTATACTTGTTTTTTATTTTTTACTATTATATCAAATTGCACTGTAGTATTGGCAAATACGCATCTAATAGATACATATTTTTATTTATTATTTTTTCGTGATAATATATGCTTGATTGTTTGTTAATTTAACTTGAAAATGTCTTTTTTGCTTACCGGAACACTTTATTTATTGTTTGATTTTATTTCATAAGCTTATGTCTTTGCATTTTATGTTTATATGCTTACTGTTTTTTCTTGCATACCTTTGTCATTATTGTTTTTTTTTTTACTTTGTAAAACTTTTTATCATTTCCTTTTTAACTTATTTCACAATTTTTTTCTGTATATTCTGTTTATTATTTGGTATGTTAGCATGTATTTCATTTTTATTTTTTGTAAATGCCTTTTGGGGCGTTAATGAACATAATAAAGAAATAAACAACTTTATATTTAACTATTTTTCTACTGACTTGTTTCAAAGCTACACAAGTACAAGCCTTAAAGCTATACAAACTTTCTACAAGACTAGTTTTGAACGTACTTATCTTAAATTAGCTTCCTATCATTACAAGACTAAGATATTTGTTTTATAAGTTACGTACGAGGCACATTATTCATAGAATAAAGTAGGATCGAATTCGTTAGTTAAGTAAACCTTGATAAAAAAGCTTGTATAGTTTTGAAACCAATCAAAAACAAAGATATTTTATTTATTTTGCCATCATAAATAATGATAATGTTAGTGCTTTAAATATATATTTTTTTAAATTTGCAAAACAAATTGTTCATTTCGTTCATTTCATTAATCATTTCTGATTTTTTAATAAGCCATCTGTAGTTCGTTTTGATATTTTGTAGTGTTTTTTTTAACATTTTACAACAGAGATGTAGAACATTTAAGAGAAAGTATAAAAGTCCAGGCATCTACAGGGCTTATGACCTGTCAATGGCTGGTTTAAGTGGCCACTTTACATACTGTGTAACATTCACCATTCTGCCTATATTTGAACATCTATATTCCTTCAATTCTTTCATCTGTTGATGTTTGTGAAGTTAAAGAGCTAAAACCTTTATTTATGCGGGTGATATTCATCTGATTGAATTATTTCACCAACATTCAAATGTTCTTCATCTCTGTTGTAAAATGTTAATATAAACAGCTCCCCAGGGAGTTGAATCCAGTCCTTGACTACAAAAATTTGGACAAATCCAAAATATTGGTGTTTTTTTTTGTTTGATTATGCGAGAATTCGCGTATAACCCCTCATATTGTATTGATGTACCAGGAGTTAAGGAGTATGGACAGGTTAGCCTGATTATGTAAACGAGAGATGTCGATATAGGTAAAAAAGAGACAAATTACTTGAGGGAATGGGCGTCACCAAATGAAGTGTGCTTATATGAGTAAATAAAGCAATGTTGCAGTCGCGCTTTGCAAAAGTTCAGAATAAAGTGTGGGTACCTTAAAAATATTTAATATAAAAAATGAAAATATTTGCACTTGGGCTGGCATCTTTGGTTCAGCCGGATGAATCTCACCCACGTGATAAAGGTTTCAGCTCTTTTACTTCACAAAAGTCAACAGATGGAAGAGTTGAGGAAATATGGATGTTCAAACATGGGCAGATTAGTGAATGTTACACAATGTGTAAAGTGGCCACTTAAACTAGCCAACGACAGGTCATAAGCCCTGTAAATGCCTAGACTTCCATATTTCCTTCTCAAAATTTTTTACCTCTCTGTTGAAATGAATTTAAATATGAACAACTCCCTAGGGAGGAAATCCAGCCATTCTGCAAGCATTTGGACATAATCAAACAACGATGAAAACATTTTAAAAACATATAAGAAAAAAGTTTTTTTTTTGAGGTCTTCCAAACGCATCAATTAAACGTCACATTTAAATTTATCAAAAAAAAAAAAAAAATTAACTCAACAAACGACAACTTATGTTATCCTGGGGAATTCCATAGATTGACCCTTTCGTGAAAACATCTGAACGTGAAGTGAGCTTTACCATGTCAAATGTTATTATATCCATCTTCATATATATTACAGCTCGGAATTTAGAATAAAGCGTATTTACTTTTTGAAATATTCGTTATTATTAATAACACATATAAAACTGGCCGGATAAATAATGCAGTTTTGAGTGTGAAATAAAACCATAATGCTGGACAAGTGATTTTGACCAAATACTCTCAGACAAAAATCATTGAAAAATATTTCAAAATCGTGATTTGTGCATTCACCAACCATGTTCAAAGTCCCAAGTTCAATTTCTAGCAGGGTAGATGTCCAATATTGGTTCAAAGTGGTTTTACATTGCAAAATTTATTTTTCCTTATCTTACCTTCTGAAATAGATAATCAAAAAGCACTGCATTAGATTTTTGAATGCAGTGCCTTATATATCACTGGGTACAGAAAGATAAATAATGATGATGATTGTCCATTTATTTTAATCAGTTGAAATAAAAAAAAGCATTTTCTTTGTAATTAATTATGATTTTTCAATGAGTTTTGTAGATTTGATTACACACATTTAAGATTGCTTTAAATTATTTTTTCTAAATAGTGAATATTTCAAACAAGACGGTGAGTCTCCAATATATGGAGTTCGAGTTTCTACCTCGTTTTAAACTCTGGAAAACACGAAAAATGAAGAAAAAAAATCACCCATATTCTTTAATTTAAAAAGTATATCACGACATATTTATAACCTGAATATTTTAAAACATCTAAATTATCTGTTAAAATTGAAAAAAAAATTTTTTTGCTTATAATTTTTGATTTTGTGTATTTATTTTTTAGTTGGCCTAATGGTGCGTTTGCTTACCATGCAAGAGGTCTCGGGTTCGATCCCCGACATAGTTGATATGAAATATTTATTTTAAATGGTGTTTTTACACTGGAATATTTCATAGTCCCTGTACTGGTACCTGAAGAGTAAGACTGATCATCTTACCTTCATGTAACAAAATATATGTGGAAAAGGAATGATGATGATGTTTTTTTTTTAAATACACGACCGACTTCTTTTTTACATTAATGAAAAAATTTCTACGGTAACTAATACATATTATTATTTATTTCGCAAAGATAATGGAAGAATTTATTTTTGCCTACCGTCTTATCCGTGCGTTCACATATAATGTAACCTGTTGTGTAACATTTACAGTAATAGAAATATCCTTTGTTTGTAATACTAGCTTGACTAGCAAAACGCCATATTAAAACACACGACTGCCTTCAGGCATTCCCCAAAACATATTGAACGTTATTCATACGAGTATAAGAATTTTATGGTAAACATATTTTACAACATGTAATGTTCCCATGTTCCCATTATCCTTATTTTTATTGGTGAAAGTCTGCTATGCAAGATTCTTACGTCACTGCAACCCATGAAGATCTATTGTGACGGATCTTTGTGAATAGTTCTCACCCTCCAAGCCCATGTATATAAAAAGCCTGGCTGCTATGTGGGAAGCGAGAATTAACATTTTGTTGAATCTCCCCCCCTAAGCTCAGATCCGTAAAGTATCGAGCCATTATGTAGGGAGCGAGCTCTTTAACATCCTCAGATTTAACCAGTGGTTCCCTGAAAATAAGGCTCTTTTTATGATGTAAAGCATTACATTGACATAGAATGAGTCAAGGTGTTTCCTCACCTTTACTGCAGAAACTACATCTGGACCTTTTGGAGGGATCATTCTAGCACAGTGTTTGTTTAATCTGCAGTGCACTATAAGGACTCTAGTGATAATATTTACTTGATTTAGGCTGAGCTTTATTAGGTCAAAAGCAAAACTTTGCGAATAATCTTTTTTAAGTTCCTCCGCATGGTGCTAACCAGGTACTTTTTGACAGATCATTATACTCTGTTTCCTTGCCCATGACGTAAGCTCATTACGAGGAGCACATTTAGGCAACCCACGGTAGGGTTCAGGGTCTATTTGGCATGTTTCAGCTCCCAGCCTTGCCAATTCATCAAGTGCCTCGTTACCGTTGATGTTTGAGTGTCCTGGTACCCAAATTAATGTCACACTATTATACTAACCAAAACAATTCAGCACCCGTAGGCACTCAAAGGTAAATTTATAATTGATCTAGAGAGTTCAGTGCTTTTAGAGCGGCCTGTCTGCCTGAGAGAATATAAAGTATATTATTGTTGTATTATCTTTTCTGGTGTAAGATTTTCTGGTATGTACATATGGGAGTTTGTATAGTATTCTTTTTTTCCACATTATAAACAATGATTTATCTTTAATATAATGTGCCAAAGACACTAAACCATACATTTTGAAAATATTTTTACATGTGAGGATATACAAAGAAGACTTTATATAAAGAGAGAAATAAAAAAATGTTCATACAGTTTTGAACACTACGTATTTATGTTTATATTTAATTCATGTTTACCTTTATTATTTATTTAGAAAACTCACAATAAAAGAACAACAATATGACATAAGCTATACATATGTGTATCAATGACGTGCGGTACCATTTACCAATGGGGAAGCATTTTTTTAACTTCTTCCATTGTGGGGTTTATTAAAATTTATAAATATTTTTATTAAAATAACCCACTATTAACGTTCATCATTATGTTTGCTTTTTTAAGGGAAGAAGAGCGCAAATAAAAAGCAGTACACGAGATATTCCATCGCAGAGATAGGTGCGGTGCATCAGCAAAGGTTACTTGCCCATAACGAATAATAATGATAATAATTATAATTGTAACCATACCCCTGTCTACACCCAATGGTGCATAGGGGACTATACAAGTTCACTTATTGCAGTGTAAATCAATCATCTGTTTACACGAAAGCAGAGTGATCAACCTTACGCTTCAGGTGTCTAGAAACACATACATACTAGGCAACGCCTGAAAATTTTATTTTTTAATTTCTATACTTCTTCATGGACCAGGTGGATTTATCAACAATTAGAATTCAATTAGATGAATCTCACCCGCATAAATAAAGGTTTCAGCTCTTTAACTTCACAAACATCAACAGATGAAAGAATTAAAGGAATATAGATGTTCAAATATGGACAGAATGGTGAATGTTACACAGTGTGTAAAGTGGCCACTTGAACCAGCCAATGACAGGTCATAAGCCCTGTAGATGCCTTGACTTCTATATCACCTTCTCTTAAATATTCTTCATATCTATTGTATTATGTTAACAATACATTTAGTTACCGTAAATACAATCAATTAAAACATCCGTATATTTTAGTATATAAGAGTTTTGACTTAACTCAGAATCTTCTCACAAGTCGGGACATAAAAAAAAGAAGATTTTCCCATAATTATTTGAAATACTGTGTGTATTAAATAAATAAACCTGGCTTGCGTTTTTTTTTTAAAGGTTCAGCATGCTGTTTGTTGATTTGTTAATTTTGCCAAAACCATAATATATTGGCTTTATTATTCAAATTTTTGCGCGATTTTTACATGACTTGGGTAAAATACTCATTAGCATTCTGAAACATAATAGAATGACAGCACCTCATATTTGTTGCTGGGTAACAGTATTGATCGCTACGTATGATGTTAAGAGCATTTCAATCTCAACCCTTTCCGATATGCACTCCTGATACAAACTTTCTCTAAACATCAAATGACGATAGTATATAGATGATGTTTATTTTACAGAACGGTGCAAATTATTTATTTATTTAATTTTACAATACGCCCAAGGGGCATTTACAAAAAATATACAGGTAAGTACAAAGATAGTGCATAAAAATTTTAAAGAAAAACAACGCTTTGTTGTATACATTTAGAAACAATAAGAAGCATACTGCCATACAAAATAAAACTTTACATAGTAAAAAAGAAAAAAAATGGATATAAGAAAAATAATTGAATTGCAAATTGTGAATTGAAGCAAATTGTAAAGAATTCAAACAAAAAAATAAAAACATTTTCACATACTTATAAGTATAAAAAAATGGTATCAACAAATTATTGTTAAAAACATATAATGAAAATTAGTTAACAGTAAGTATATATGTGAAAAAAATATAATATACGGTACACAAAAATATTTGATAAATTAATATCAGAAAGAGATAAGATAATAATAATACACATCAAAAACAGAGAAAAAATTGTATGAAAAAGAAAGTTTTATTACGACATTAATAATTTGTTTCAAACAGTGCATATAAGAACGTTTTAAAATTGATAATTGTCGTATTAAAAATGTCTATTTTACAAGTAAATTTGTTGATTATGAGATGCACTCGCAAAAAAGGTTGTCGTAAATTTAAATGTTTTTTTTTATTATTCGATTATGATTCCATCACTGATCACCTTTTTTAATAATAAGAAGAGGATCATAAGAGTCGACTATATTAAATTCTTGGGAATTCATATAACAACAATACTGGCATGCACATAGAGCTCTCCACATAGTGATTACCGGAGAAATTTTTAACATTGTGCGTGATTTCTAAAACTGCAGTTTTTACTCGGTCAAAATTAAATGCCGATTATTTAACTCCTAATGCACCTTGCAAATACTGGCACCTGACCGAAACTCAAAAGAAAAACAGTTTTAGTTTTAAGAAGAAATGCTAAAGAGAGTATTTGAATTGCCAACATTGCCGAGAAAGGACACAGTAGTCTCATATAACTAGCGTTTTGGGTTCGTGCTGCGGATGCCTCAGGAGAGTCTTGATCCAAGTCTCTTCTTATTCACATCTACAGGCTCTCGCCACTCTAGAAGGCAATCTTATTTAATCATTCAGCATTTTTCAGCACAACTAAGAGACGCAGGATTGAATTGTAAAGATCTGAGAGTGCTGGCTAACAATAAGGTTTCCTGGAAGCGTCTAGTGATACCCTCATGCTATATTTAAAAGTAGATTGGAAAAAAAATGAAAAAACTTTTTAAATTTATTACTTCATTTTTTCCAACTCGTCGACCTCATGAAGTAGTGATCAGCGCGTTTTCCTATCGTGCAAGAGGTGTCGGGTTCGATTACTGACATGGTTGACATAAAAATACTTATTTAAAAAGGTGTTTTTACACAATAATATTTCATTGTCCCTAGACTGGTACCTGAAGCGTAAGACAGATCATCTTACCTTCGTGTAGTAAAAATAATCAAGATACACTGCGATTGGTATACCATTGCAGTGCCCTATGCACCATTAGGTGCGGAAAGGGAATGATGATGATTTTTCAACTATAAATTATATATTTTTTTTAACGAAAACTTTTTGTCGTATATTTTTAATTTTATTCCAGATATATTGGTTTAATTAACACTTATTTAATATTTTATTATATTTTCGAAAAACATTATATTTCCTTAAATGAATGTGATTTAATTAAAAGGTTGTAATTCTAAGATTTTCGACATTTTCAAAAATTGTACCTAATTGAGATCCAATTAATCCAATCAGTCAATTTAACCTTAGTTGTGGCACAAAATCCATTTAGTGGCAAAATGTAAAAAAACAGATTTTTTTTTTTTTAAATGTCAAACTGAAACCTCATTTTCTGCTAAAATGTTATGTTTTGTAAAATTTTTGAGTCAATCCAATTAATACTTTCCAAAACTTGCGGCCACAAACATACGAAACCTAAATTTTAATATATTTACGAGTGGATTTATAAATAGTTAAAATACAATCGTGTTTTATAAAACTTGGTCAGTGTGTGTTCAAACCTTTTGCAACGTGCGCGCATGCGTATTGACAAATCTGGACATCGTGTTATCCCCTCGCACCTGTGTTCTCCTGGTAACAAAATCTATGGTGAAAACCATAACTTGTCGAAAACCTGGTAAACAGTTTAATAATAGTCTTATCTGAAATCTATGATTGTTACATGTTCAACCATAGATTTCACACGAGAGCTAATTTTACGAGTTTAAAATTTATCATCATCATTATTCTAATTCCATCAAATGGTGCACAGGGCAGTGCATTGGTCCCCCAGTTGCAGTTTATTTAGATCATATTTATAACATGAAAGTTAAAGTGATCAGTCTAACGCTTCAGACGCCAGTCTAGTGACAATGAAATTTTTTCGTTAAAACCACCTTTGAAAACAAATAATTTATGTCAACCCTCTTTTTTTATTTTAACCTAAAGAAACTTTCAAATCGAAACCATTTGACCAGGGTTTTTGGTTCTTTTTCTGATATAAAACTGTATTTTTGATCTGGCCGAACATACATTGCATATAAACTAGGGGCAAAATATCGTCATAGAATGATGGAATTTTTTAACTCTTTTTGAACGTTGCAACTAATTATATTTAAAGCAACTATTGATAAGAAACACATTGAAAGTAACTTTTTTGAATATATAACAGCGCTTTTTAAAAACAAGTTAAAAAAACCGTTTTACCAAAAAGACCTTAAATCTGTTTTTATATTTAAAATACTTCAGTGTATTGTATCACTGTTAATATTGGTATGATTATACGTGCATATAAATGATTTCAATAAAAATAACCTGTTTTTTACAAAGTCATTAGTTCTTCTGAATTAACCAACGACAGAGGGTTGTGATAGATGGTCAGGTTTACGGAAAACCAATCTACTAATCAACAGAACTCACTAAAAAGAAATTGTGACGTTACCCATAGAGTAATTTAAAAATTACAAAACTTTCAAAAATCATAGCACTGATAACATAATTTTTTTTTTTTTTTTTTTTTTTATTTAGTTTAAATTGATAAATGAAAAAATATTTTTAAAAACCACTGAATTTCATGAAGTAAGAGTTGAAACTTTTTTCCCTTCCCAAAAATTTTTTTCCTCTGTTGCAACAAATTTAGATCTAAATAACTCCCTAGGGAAAAAATCCAGCCTGTCTCCAAATATTTTGACGCTCATTATATTTTAGTTGTTTCATTGAAAATGGTTAACCTGCTCCAAAAAAATCAAAATCGTGAAATGCATTCAACATTATGGTTATTTTAGGCGAAAAATGCTTGATGCTACTCCAGTGATAATCAAGTAACTGTATTATATTATTTTTAAGACTGCAAATATAAACATAGTGATAATCAAGTAACTGTATTATATTATTTTTAAGACTGCAAATATAAACACTACCATCATTTTAAAATTGTAAAAATATACATTAAAAGTCTGCACTTAATCTTTTTTTCGCATGACCGGAGATATTAAAAATATTATACTCTTTGAAATAAAAATAATAATTTTTTCATCGTTATTTTAAAAGGGCTATTTTTAAAGCATACATTATAACAATAAACTGTTACTTCACTTTCTCCTTAGTATGATGTTATTCCGAGAAATTCAGTACAATCGCTTTAAACGTAAACAAATACATTAAACACACACATTATCTCGTGCTTCTTTTGTTCTATTCTGTCTTCATTCTGAGCGATAAAAATAATGATTCCAACCTACTCGAGGTTTCTGCAATCCTATTAGAATTAAAATTGAATTTGATCTAAACTAGGATTTATTAGTAAAAAAGAACTCGTCTATTTATTTATGAGCTGCCAGTACGCAAATCTGACACAAAATCCCATTTAGATGTTGCAACGGACAGAAAGGTCTGATGTTTCTTCAACGATGTAATTATTTTTCATCTACAGAAAATACATGTAAAAACTCAAATTAATAGTATCGCCTTTCAGAGCAATGCGTAAATTTGAAATGAGGTACATCCTGTCAATATTTTATACCTCGTAAAAAATCGCTCTTTCCTATGTAAATTAGATACAGGTATCAGGAAGTAAGGAGAAATGGAGAGATTTATCTGCAAAAAGGTTATAGAGAGAGATAAAACACTATATCAATGACAATGGGCGTCACCAAATGAAATCTGTGTTTGTATGCGATAAAACACTGGCTGCAATGTGACAAAGTTCAGAAGAAAGTGTGTGCAACTTGAAAGTTATTTTATTATTTTTTTATATTTTTTTATGTCTGTTTTTTTGTTCTAGATGTAATGATCATACATTTATGTGCACTCTATCTCGTTGCATGAGTACCATATTTAGCTACATGCATTAGGTCCCGGGTTTTATTTCCGTTATCAAACGTCACAAAAAATATTTATAGTTAAAATGCCTTAAGCACTTTGAAGTCTACGATAAATGTCAATTTGTTAAGATTATCTTTTTAAAATTACATTTGCAAAACTACAGACATCGGAGAAATAACTTACAATTTTTTTATAGAAAAATATTGCTAAAATGTTTGTATCCTTACTATAAAATACTCAAGCTAACGGGTAAGTGGAAAATGCAGACAAAACATGTAAATAAAGATATAATAGGTAACAGATTTTAAGCCAATTATAGGAGTAAATTAAATTCATTTTTAGAAAATATTTAATAAATAAATCTCACTGTTAGATGAGTATAGAACAATATGACGTCGATATAAATGTTTTAATCACAATAAAAGGTAAATAGAAAAATAAAGGGGTTGGAAATTTGGTAAAGGAAAATATCAGAAAATGCCAAGTCTACAAAAAAACATAACTAGATGAAAAAAAAGATTGGCAAATGTGAACTAGGAAAACGTGTGTGTTTAACGTGTGTGATAGAAAAAGGCTGTCGAGCAATGAACTGGACATCATTTGTGTCATATTACTGAAGAGAGACTAACATAGTTTTTTCCTATGATTTCAGATGTGCCATGAGAAAACCGCCATTGCTGTCGTCCAATGGGATCCATTGACAGGCAAACTTGTCACAATGATTAATATTTAAGCGGAAATAACACCTGGTGAGTGCCTGGCCGAGAAACTGCATTTGGATGAGTGACCGGCTAATCCGATCAGTACTGTCAGTACTCAATCTAGTAGCGGGCAAGTTATTCGGGCAAGACAGTTGATAGAAGTAAGGTCCAATGACTCGGCTGAGTAAGTCCTCCCTATCACACACTCAACAAGGTTTATTTTTTTTTAGAAATGGTCCCGTTTATTAGCAACCACAATCCTGTATCTGCAGGAATGATTGATTTGCAATGGTATTCAAACATTCTCTTTTTCAACTATTTTTCCCCGTTTTGGAGCCATAGTAACATTACTTATGACTAAATTAAATAAAATAAAAAAATACCAAATATTTTTCGTTTAAATGTTCAATTTTAAGAACAATTTTAATAGAGAAAAAATACATTTTGAATGAACTTTGTGTTTTTTTCTTAAAGATAAAGACATTTTCTTATACTTTAAGCTACATGGACCAGATTATCTCCGACATTGATTGTAGCGGATACACCAATTTGAAGAGACAAGCGGAGAATAGAGGCAGGAAGAGACTGACCATGCATGAAACAAACCAATCGCACAGATTGTGACATGCAAAAAAGAAGATTAAGACACGAACTATTAAATTTAAACCTATTTTTAAAAATTTTGACAAATCACTTTTTGAATGTTTGCTCTTTAAATATTTCTGTTAAATTCCCAGAAATTATATATTGTAACTAAATAACTCGAAATTGTGTATGTAAGACGATGAATGGTAGGTTCTTTTTATAATGGGAGGATGTGGTATAACTTATGAAATATGTAGAGAAAGGGAGGGATTAGTTAGGTAGGCAGGTGGTTTAAGCTGCCGCGTAGCAAGCGGCCGGCGTTGCGCGGTAGACCACACTAGTGCACATGTATTATCTAAGAATAAACAATATTGTAACCCACACTCTAGTAATTGTTAAAGAGTTTCCTTTGCCAAAACAATTAAGGTAATAAATTCACAAATCAATATCGTAATACGTGTTTAATATCAAATGACATATTACAAACATTTTATATTTTTAACGTATGCCGGCAGTTCAGTTCATAAACGTAAATACAGAATTTAAAAAAATTAAAAGATGCCTACGTTTTATTCTGAACTTTTCTTTGACGTCACTGGTGTATTGTTTTATTTACTAACATAAGTATATTTCATTTGCTGACGCCCATTCCTTCATGCGCTTTGTCTCTTTTCTATGCATATCGCCGTTTTTCACGTACTGTTTTCATAAAAAGCCTGACCTGCCAATACTTCTTTACTCCTGATACATCAACCGAACGCAAAAGGTTGCTACAATGTTGTTTGCAAATGCAAAATAACCAAAACAAAGTAAATGCTAATCTAAGAAGCAACAAAGTGATTGCATTTGCAATACAAATTCAACAAATCATCTGATACAAACAGATTTAAAAATCAATTTTACAAATTTTTGATGATTTTGGGCCATTTTGATTATGAATGAACTGTTATTTAAGGTTCCAACAATTCACAAATTTCTCATTATAAATAAAATACAAAAACACGTCTTGCGGTACGTTAAGATATTTTGTAATATGAAAGTAAGTTTATCAGATGAATGAAAGTATTTGTAGCAAATAAGTACGTTTAAATATTTATGCATTTATTAAATATCAAACCATGGATCATTTTTGTGGTACTCAAATAAATTAATCACTACAGCACGAGGCAGCCGATTTTTTAATAAACTTTTACTTAAATATTGTCGTTTATTTCATGAAATGTTTTTAATTTTAAATATTTCGAAAGAGTTTGCGATTTGCGATTGCGTGAATAGGTTACTTTTTCTTAGATACACTATAAATAAACATGAAACTATATACATATTATCATATTCAAAAAACAAAAAACATACTTTCAATGACACATTTAAACTTCCAATAGTGTAAAATGTGCAAATAAAAAACATTTTGTTTATTTTTATAAACTATGGATACAACGAATTCCTATTGAAAATTTTCAAACGGCGTCAAATTCAAAAATAGTGGAGGTCAATATGACAAGTTCTGGAAACAATTTCGCCAAATCTGCCACACAGTAAATATATTTTTTCACGAAGTATACGTTTTCCAAACTGAACTCCCACGATTTGCAGTCATTGAGCATTGGTGCAGGGCACAAAATATTACATCTATTTTTTTTTTAAACTTTCGAAAAAGAGAGTAATATCAATCGAACGTTCTATAAAATTAAAAACACCCGTTCAATGCTAGATCATAAAACAATTCGATTTGCAAACACACGATTTTGCATGAAAGTTATGTAGGTATATCAAATAATAACGAAGATAATACAGTATTGACCATTTACTCCATGATTTTATGCGCTCCTGGTGTGGCTTATTCAATTTTAATGCGTGCAATGTGCAATGCTCGATGGCTTGCCTAAATGCAGGCGCATGCTCAAGCATCCATCTTTTTGAATTTCATTACTAACAACTCGTTTTGCTTATTTCGAATTTTTAGTTAAGATAAATTGCGTACAACCTTGTGTAAGCCTAATCTATTGCGTTGGAGTAACAGGAGTTAAGGAGTATCGACAGTTGATCCTTTTTATTAAAATGCTAAACGACAGGCAGCATTATGCATTAAAGAGTTGTAGGATTCTTAAGAAAGTGGGCGTCACTAAACAAAATATGCTTGCATTAGGTATAAACATACCACCAGTTGCTGTTTAATAAAAGTTCAGAATGAAGCGTGTGCACTTTAAATATATTTAAAAAAATTAAATATATTAAAGGTTCTATTAAGGGCACGACGATGAATATTACTAATTTTCTAAGTGATCACTTGAACCAGCCAACGGTTGGTCAAAAGGCTTATAAATGCATTCAGTTTCATTTATTTGATTATTATTCTTATATAAAGTATGCCTGTTAATCTTAATAAACAGTCTAGAAGGTTACATTCGGTATTTTTGTTAAAACGTTATTCTAATTGTATTTTTATTCTTATTTTTAATACATATTTGTGTATTTAAAAAAAAAAAACGCTAATGCATGTTTACATGTGACAAGGTTTGTCATAAACTTTTATTAAATACTCTTAATTTGATTGGAGTCAGATGCAATATGACAAATTTGTTTTAGTGATATAACTATATATAACTGGTACGTATATGACAGTAAAAGTGAATGATTTTGCGGTCACAATATATTTTGGTAATAAGTGAGGTTCCTCAAGGTCCCTATTTGGAACCAATTTTGTTTGGCATTTTTGTGAATGACATGGTAAAAATTTTCAAATTTGTTCATATTTAACTTTTTTCTGACACCTTAAAAGTATATGGTTAAAAAAAATGTTTGTCATATACTTCATAAAATATTAATGGACTTTACAAAAGATGTATTCAAAATATATTTTTTGTTTAATATAAGTAAATATCAAAATGTAGACAGTATTTTTAAAATAATTTTTAATATACAACTTACAAAGAAAGAAAAATAAATGAATTTGATATAAATAACTCACTTAAATACTAAAATAATACCAAATTCCACTTATATTACTTATTCCGACTTATGTCGATCCCGTATGCATATAAATTTCTCTGTTTTGTACACAACCACGATTAATAAATGATGTCACTACACCTTGTGGTTTCCTAATATATTTGAGTTTAAATTCCTTTGTTTAAAAATAAAACAAACCATTGCATCATTTTTGTTCTTTTTTTTATTTATTCAACTTCTTGTACACATTGTAAATTTTACATCGGCGGGTTTATTACCAAATGGCAATATCTTTGAACCGACCAATAAAATAAACATTTTGTTTAAAAATTTCAATTAACAAAACATCTTCAAGAAAATGAAATCCTTAAACAGTTCAATACATACGAAAATATATGTGTTTGATTTTAATTATTAATTGACAATTCTTGATGAAATTCCATTATAATTATGTAATAAATTATATTTACATGTAAGTTACTTATAAAAAATAATTCGTACACTTCCACTTATTTTTTAGACCAATTAGTTCTTTCACCCTCTAATGAGCATCTTCAGACATGAATATTCAAACAAAATGCCAAGTGTACGCATTTTTGAGCATAACATGTATCAGTTAAATGTGTTCACCCAAGCAGTAGTTTTAAAAAAACTGCTGTTACCAATAAGAAAAGTATTTATAATAATTTTCTGTGACATATTGTATTAGTGAGCCTCTAAAAAAAATGACAAAAGGTTGTATATAACAGGTGAGATTAGTACGTATCCTTGAATGTTACGATGGCAAAGTTATAGTTAATAAGTTTTATTTGAACTGAAGTGTACATGTGACTAAAATATTAATTTTTCAAACTGTTATTATTGTGATTTATGTAACATTTTAGAATTTGTCGAATAAATAATAGTAGAAGAAAAGGTGCAGTTTTTTTATTTGCATGTCACCTAAGAACGGCGGCACTTCGAGAAGAGAATTCTTTACCAGCTGGAGTGAATATTTTGTAAACACAAAAGTGAAAAAATTTTCAATTGTAGAACCAGGTTATAAAAATAAAAGATATAAGTTTTCTTTGTCAGCATTGTAAAAAGATTTGTGTTTTATTATGGTCATTGTTTGTGTGTAATGTGACTTAATATTTTCCAAGCATCGTTAAAAATATTTCACAACTCTGCTTTAATTTTGTATTTTAAAATACAGTAGTCTGTCATTTGATTAATTTAACCAAACACCCGGTTGAATATTAAAAAAAAAAATTCTTCTAATTTTCAGAATGTTTGTTTAATAACAGTTACGCTCTTTGCATGTCAATAACTGCATTTGGAATCTCATCCCTTTTTTATATGCTTTCTTGATACAAATGCTTTTTGAAATCAAATGAAATTGAAAGAAAGTATAAATTATACAGTATAATACAAACTGAGTAGAGTGAGGTTCAAACCTCGTACCTCTGATCCGTAAATCCGCGACACTACAACGCGACCACTATTGTTTCTAAATGATATGCCAACATATGCGGAGGATTATATTAACTTTTTAAAAAGTGATTTGCGTTATTGCGATATTTAATAATGTTAATATGGTATAGTGGTCAAGATGCTTGACTCACACACGGAAGGTTCCGGGTTTGCTTTCCAGTGAGAAAAAAAAAAGTTATTTTTCTCAAGGCTGTGTATTCTGTGATATAATTCACTACTGTAATTAGGCCTTCTGGCCTGTTGTGGTGCAAAAAAAACACACAATTGACAACATATAAATTATCTCTTAAAATCCTAAATATGCAACGATGTCTTCCCTTTAATATCACACTTTAATTCCCAATAAAATATATATATTTGATATATCCTGATCCTTTAATAAAACATTTTGTCATTTTAGGGGATTCAGTACACGTGCTTATGAAAACACGTGGACTTGAAGTGGGCGTTACCAAATATGTTTACCTCAGTCATAAAATACTGCACTGGCGCAGTTCAGATAGGTTCAGAATGAAGAGTGTGTAGCTAAAATGTCATCATTTTCCTATCCGCACCTAGTGGTGCATTAGACACTGCATTGAAGTTGCGATTGCAGCGTGTATGAATAATTTCTGTTACATGAAAGGTTATGTGATCAGTCCTGCGCTTCAGGTAACAGTTTATTAGTATTTCAATCAGGAGAGCATATAAAAAGGTGTTGAGATTCAGAATGCAGTTATTAACATGCATGAAACGTTTCTATTATTAAACAAACAGTAAGCCAAACAAAAAAAAAATCATTTGAATTTTGAAAATCATGAAAGAATTTGCTTTTAAAAATATTTTCGTTTCAATCCCTGCAATGAACATATCCAATATGCAGTATTTCTGTTTAAAATGAGTGACAGTAAGTTCGTTTTACGGTTTTTGCATTTCTCTATTCAATTTTTTTTAAAATTATTTTTAATTAACTCATTAATTACATTTTTGTTATTTTCTTGGGTTAACCTTTTCTTTTCTTTTATTACTTTCTTACTTTCTTATTTCATTTACATTTTTTAGATCTTAATTTTAATATGTACTTTTAATTTTCTTACTAATTTTTTTTTTCCTGTAGATATGAATTGAAATTCTCGATTTACTTTACCTTGTTTAATTTATTTTTTTATCTTGTTTTGATTACATTTATGAGCACACACTATTTATATATGTGTCTAATATTTTTTTTTTCTTATATTTAAAATATATTTAAGTAAATTACTATTCTTTAATTTTAATTGTATTATTTTACTCTATTTTCTTACTTAAAAAAAAAAAAAAATCTTTAAACTATTTTTATGTTTATTATTTTATACGTATACAGTATTATGTCTGTACTCTTCTTATTTGATTATTAATTAAAACTAATGTCTGAGCACCCGATGACAAACTATTATTGAGTAGTTTATCGGGACAAAATATATCTTAAAACTTTGTTTTCTTTATAATGTATTAATATTGTAATAATATGTATATTTTATTGAATAAAGACTCTAAAAAAAAAAAAAAAAATTATATCAAAAAAACATTAGCTTCAGAAACTTTTCCCATAACTTTCACGTTAGCGTTCTGAACAACTGCACGTCATTCTCGTTGCTTAGTAACAGTATTGATTATCACATGCAATTTATTAACTGCATTCGAATCTTAACCCTTTTCGATATGCTCTCCTGATACAAACTATGACTAAAATATATAGGAATGCATTTTACAGTATGGTACAGAATATCAGAAAACCTAAAAAATATACCAATAATATTTTTTAAATGTTTCACTAGATATCTTTTTATTTGTTTTTTACAAGAAATCAAAGTTAGCCTTGAAATCGGCTGGATTAAAAAAAATTAAATTCCAAGACCAAATTATGATGAATTCAATGAACATATTTTAAAGTAACTTTAAATATTTCAGTTCATGCATACGTAATACTGCAAAGAGTTCGGAGTTCATTATTCGAGAATTAAGAGAAAACCAGGCGGATTTCCTACCTGGTGGGTCATGTGTGGATTATATCCACAACAAACGCTGTATTCTACAGGAAAACAAGGAACTTAATAGTTCCTTGGCTATGTGTTTCGTAGATTACCAAAAAACGTTTAAAAGTCCGCATTGACCTACACTCAGGAAAATACTAAAAGTATATGGAATGCCAATAAAACAAATAAAACTTATTAAATCCCTTCACTCAAGTAGCGAATGCCGAATCAAAATTAACGATGTTGTCACAGATCAGTTTAAGGTCACCACTGGAGTTTGCCAAGGTTGTGTCCTTGCACCGTTCCTTTTTATAATCTTTGTGGACTTCATCCTTAAAAAATCGATTCCACTAGATTGAATAATACCCATCTCCTCCTTCCAAAAACTATGCAACCTGGAGTATGCCAATAATGCAGTTATAATTGACGATTCAGTCGGGAGTCTTCAGGTTACTGTAAATGAGTTTCAAAGGTATTTTGAATGCCTGAGTTTAAAAATCAGTATTGCAAAAACCAATGTACTTTATCATACTTCGTGACTAGATGCTCAAAATCCCCTGACTGAAACAAAATCATCGAAAGGGTCGAGAGTTTCAAATACCTGGGAGTATACGTTCGAATACCCTTTAAAAACCTTGGGTGTGCAGTGGTTTGACTTTGTGAAAAATCAAGTCATAAAACAACGGACACGGCAAATTCCGGTGACAACTGTCGTCAAGGGGAGGCGTTACGGTTAGGTATAGATTTTAAAATGGAAGATTTTGTTGTTTTAAATGTTGCGAAATCTAAGAAAGATATTAAGTGCAAGTGATCATTGAAAAAAAACAATAATATGAATTTTATTGGAATATGTCTATTTAATTATTATATACATTAAATCGTTGTTAACTTTCCGAACCTGAAGGTGAAAAAAATCCGTGAGCTCCGAAGGGGAGTATCAGGAATAAACTAAAATGATTAATACGAGACCATCATCATCATTCCCCTTCCACACCTAATGGCGCACTACTAATGGGCACTGCATTTGTAAACTATCACAATGTATTATGATTATTTTTGTTACATAAGGTAAGATGATCGGTCTTATGTTTCAGGCCCCAGTACAAGGACTATACAATTTTCCAGTAAAAAAACACATTTTTAAAGAAACATTTCGTCTCAACCGAGGCTGTCATATACGTCTTAAATAAATGAAATATTCAAAAAATTATAATGCTAGAAATAATAAAAATCGTTCTCACAATTGTCACAGTAATGTTTATAAGACTGTTTCAGAATATTTCTAGTTTTTTTGCGAAATTAATACATTTTTTCATATATTTTTGATATTATTTTTTTTTTTTAACTTTTTTTATGTGTGCTCTAATAATAACAATACGAAAATATTTGCATGCGTAAGTCGTTTAACAAATGTTTTTTTTCTAAATTATGCAAAAAATGAAATCAATATCAACAAAAAAGTTTTATTGAAAATAAAATTGGTAGCTTGGGGATCTAAGATACTGGGAAAAGCTAAAACATATTGATTATTTAAATAATATTCAACTGTTAAATTGACGTTTTCATTTTGTTTTTTTTTTTTAACCAACTTACCGGCTTTTTTTTATGCACAGTAATACAAAATTTAATATTTCATCTCTATTGGTACACTTAATGTTAATCAAACTAATTACTTTACATGTATATTTGACGAACCAAATAAAAGTAGAGATCAAAATTAAAATGGAAAAATAAATAAAGATAAGTAATGAAATACACTTGTATATGAAGAGAAAACTAAATAAAATTCACATTAATATTAGGTAAAAAGTGAGAATCTAGACATTTTTTGATTTGTAAATCACTCGTGTTAAAAATATCCTACCATGCAGGAGATCTCGGGTTCGATTTTTGGCGTGGTTGACGTGAAATATTGATTTAAAATGGTGTTTTTACAAGTTGTTAAAAATATGTTTGTGTTCTATAAAATTTGGTCAATGTATGTATGTTCAAAGTGCACTACGCGCGCATGCGTTTTGACAAGTCTGTAAGCTGTGTTACCTCTTTGCTCCCTTACTTTCCTGGTACTAATCAGTGGTGAAAACGTTAGCAATTCCTGAAAATTCTTCTTTCTGTTCTATTAATTGATATTAAAAAGTTATCAAAGATTCATTATAAAACGTTAGCAAATTTTAAGTAAAAAATTTAGTATGGAAAGGAGAAAAACATTTTTATAACGTGAATATGGAAGTCTAGGCATTAACAGAGCTTATGACATGTCATTGGCTAGTTGAAGTGACCACTTATATAAAGTTCACCGTTTTGTCTATGTTTGAACATTAACATTCTTTCCAATTTTCCATTCGTTGATTTTTTGAGGTCAAAGAACTGAAACATTATCTGATGTTAGTGAGATTCATCTGACTAAAGAAGAATTTCTATTATTCAAAAAAAATATTTTTTCTCTCTATTGCAATAAGTTTAATTCCTAAAATCCAGCCTTATCTAAAAATATTTCAACCTACTTAAAATACTGTCAATTTGAATTGTTGAATTTGTTTACAGTGAACATATTAATGTATGTGAGTTTATTATTTATTTCTATTGCTGTACATCTTTGTCATGTATCTGGGGTTTTTTTCAAAGGCTTAATTTTATCATAATTACGGATTATTTTCATTTTTAAATATTTCTTATAAAAATCTAATAATTTTTTTCCTGTTTTTTTTGCCTAGAATAACACTTTTTCAATAAACATAACCGTATCGAATAAAATATAATCATATTCAACCTTTAATGAAAGTACAAAAACCAATAATAAAAAATACGCTTGATAAGAATAAAACATATCCGGCCATCCGATTATTCAAAGAAACCAAACTTTTAAATGTAAGACAGTTGTATTGTCTTCAATGTCTAAATCGTCAGTACTTGTTCCCTCAAAACCCAAACCGCCATAGTCAGAGAAGGAATCAAGTGCTGGAAATTTCGTTTTGTAAATCAGCACTTGGAGAAAGGTATGCAAATTTCCTAGCCCCTAAACTGTTTAACTCATACTTTATAGACACAAGGGAAAATTATAATCTAAGCCTCTTTTCTACTAGTAATTCATGTATAAACTGGGTGAAAAATATAAATGTTAATGTGAATAAAAAAATGTTTTAGACGTATTCTTTATTTTTTTTATTTCTTCTATTCAGATTATTTACTTTTACTCAAATTTAAAAAAAAACAACCTGAAAACATAAAATTTTTAATTAAAGGTTTTTTTTATTTTTTTTTATTCATATATTATGCATTTACACCATAGATTTAGGTATGGCTATGCCTTTGTGGGGAATTAGTTAAGAGCTTTGTTTTGGAGTTAACTCATTTATAATCATTTAAATAAAAACATTAGATTTTCTCTTCAATTCTACTTTTATTTATTTATTTTATTATTACGTTGCCTCTTCTTAAAACATGATGTTATTCTGGGAAATTCAGTCTACGTGCTTTAAGCGTAAACAAATATATTGAACACGCCCATTATGTCCCGTCTCTATCTTCTCTTCTCTTTCACTTTTAAGCGATATGAATGAACATTTCAACCAACTCGCCGCTTCTGCAATCCTGGTAGAAATTCACCTTATTTGAAGTCATGTTCACAAAACACAACGATTATTTGGTCATACCTGTAGATTCCGAATATCAGAAGAAAATCACGGTTTTCTTTATGCCACTTATTTTCCTACCATTTATGCATATTAATTAGCTACAACAGTATATTACATCAAATAGTAACTTGTCTTAAATCCCATTAAACCAAAAGCCCTGTGCCAAGTTGGGAAATAATTTTATGGAAAGTCGAAAAACACGTAATTTAAAAATCCAAAAACAAAAATTGTAATAATAAAAACAAATTACTATCTTATTATTAATAATCAACAAGTTTTTGCAAAGTCTCGTAGCAGTCTCCTGCGAAAAATAAATTACTGAACTTTTTGGTCTTTGTTTTGTGTTAAACATTTTATTGAAATTAATGACGGGCACTGTGTTGCAGATTGTTTGATGACCAACTGTTGAACTGGCATTACGGGTTCGATTGCCGCCAGGTGCAAAAGAAAACAATGAAATGTATTGTAATTTTATATTTTTGATAACTTTCCCTGTTTTCCATCTGATGGCAAGCCTCTTAAATAGAGGCTTTGCAAGTGTTTTTTTTAAAAATGTTTAAGGACATTTTAATAATAACACAGTTCATGTTTTTCAATCGAAAAGAACATTTTTTAAAAAGGAACAAGGATTTTTACACAGATTGTGTGATAATTTGCACCCGCCAATTTATTTTTAATTTTTATCAATAATCATAGAAAAATATAGAAATGACATGAATTTAATTTGTATTTAATCAAAAAAATCTTGTCTGATAATGAAAAAGTTCATTGTTACGGGGAAATTTTTATAAAAAATGTTTTCTTACGGGTGCTAAATATTAGAGCATTTAATTGTTCTGAGAAGTTTCTCTAAAATATATGAAAAAAATAACAAAAATGAACTTCCTCTATTTACATTACAAGTTTAACCGAATCAACTAAAGATAAAGTGTTGTGATAGATTTCCGGTTTCTGGAAAACCAACTCACTACTCAGAAAAACTCACGGACGGAAACTTCTGACGTTACGGGCAAGGTTTTTTCATAATTACAACACCTAAATCTAATAATAAATAATAAAAAAATAAAAACCATCGAATTTCCTCATTTTAAAATTATGTTTGTATTAAAGAAACAAAAACTGTCGATGCTTTTCAAATCATAATTTTACATGTGTTGGTAGTGTAGGTATATTATTAATTACAACAATATACCTACAGTCATCTTCATACTTACATATTCTGGCAAGCTTATTCTAGATTTGCATCTTCTATTAAACAGACCTTATTTTAAAGCCCAATTTACTAGTTTATATTAAACCAGTACATATACTTGAGTCAATTTCGTGGTGTAATGGTCACCTCGTTTGCCTACCATATAAGAGGTCTCGGGGTTGATTCCCGACATGTTTGATGTGAAATATTTATTTAAAGGGTATTTTTACAATTAAACATATTTCTTAGTCCCTGGACTGGTACCCGAAACGGGAGACTGATTATCTTACCTTCATGTTACAAAAATGATCAAGACACGTTGCGATTGGTGTGCCAATGCAGTGCCCTATGCACCATTAGGTGCGGAAAGGGAATGATGATGAAAATTATATACTCCAGAGAATTATTTTATGTTTTTTAAAATCAGGTTGTGGTCCCGTGTCTAATGTTGCGGACTCACGAATCAGAGGTCCGATATTCTTATCCCACTCTACCTCAACTTGATTCCCATTTTCAAATAGTGAGTTGTTTACAAATCGTTGAAAATGGCCCCAAATCTTTTTAATATTTGGGTAAATGATAAAAACGCAAATATTTATTTTTTAAAAAAAGGATCTTTTCTATCACACAAGGACATAACATACAATGTATGGTTTAGTGGGTGAGTGGTCTCAACCATGTTTGCCTAATCTACACTTCTGAACATCCACTGCCAATATTTTAAACAGTTCAACTATGGGACGCAAACCTGATACTGGAGGACGCTCTGGAGTTGCAGCCGACAGCGGGCCTAAAAAAAATAAATTTATTTTTACAGTTTTAAAATGTACAGAGCTATATTTATTATTTATTCAGGTCCTGACTAGCTAGGAAATTCGTGTGTTAAGGAAGAACCTTCTTTTTGACTTGTGTTTTTTTTATTGAATTAAATGATGCTCAATCAATTCAAAGAATCATAATAACATTATAAAAAAAAATTTAAAAAAATTAGAAAACATGCAGGTTATAATAATGAATTTTTTTTTTGTATTTTAAAGGAATAACCCGCTAAGCCTCTATTTTGAGGCTTGTCAGCAAGTGGGATAGAGGGAATATGGAAGGAGGTAATGAAAAATACACCACAACACCCGGACCAATTGAGAAAAAAACTATCTTGGATATTTTTCTTGCAACTGGCGGGAATCGAACCTACGGTGCCAGTTTCACAGTTGGCCGTCTAACCAACTGCGCCACGGCGCCTGTTTTAATATAAATTAGAAAATATAGCATTAATAATTAAGATATGAGACATAATTATTATAAATTTAAAAAAAAACCTATAATAATAAAAATTGAAGCATAAATACAAATTAAAAAATAGATCATTAGTAATAAAGAAATTAAAAATAATTATAATTTGCAGAACATACCGATAATAATAAAAATTGAAGCATAAATATGAATTTGAAAATAAATCAATAATAATTAAAAATTGAAGAACAAATATAAATTAGAGAATATTCCATTTATAATTAAAAAAATAAACATACGTGTAAATACTTGTAATAATAAAACAAATATAAATAAATAAACATAAAAAGTAAAAAAAATATGAATAAAAACAAAAAAGAGATATTTGTCAATTAAAAGCAACACAATTTTTAGTCATGAAAATAATTTAGAGGATGTAAAAAGGTCTACCTCTTATCCACTTGCTCACTTTCTTCTTATAAACATTAAAACTGACAGATTTGTTCTTTCAAATAGAGTATGAGAGGGTAGGTGGGTGGCAAGTTTAGCATTATTTTCCATATTGTTTTTTGGAAAATGACCAATGGAAAACAATAATGATATCAAAAAATATTTCATACATAAATATCGATTTAATTGTAAAAACACATTTTCCGCATCTTGTACGCACTAGATTCTTGTATCAGGAGTTGAGGAGTACTGGAGAGGTTTGTCTGCAAAAAGCTGATAAAGAGAGAGAGACAAAACACAACATCAATGAGAATGGGCGTCAACAAACAACATCTGTATTGTGCATGCACGAGTGTGCTATAAAGCGCTGGCTGCAGTTTAAGGTTCAGAATAAAGAGTGTGCAATTTAAAGTTATTTTAATTTATTGGTTCAATTAACTAATAAATTTATTAATATTATTTGTAATTCTTTCATACAATAATTGTACTACTACTACTACTACCATCACGCCATTTCCCCGTAGGGATAGGCAGAGAGAATGGACCTCTACACACATCTATCCTGGCATACATTCCTGGCTTCTTCCACATTCATACATCTTGTCATATATTTCGGTTCTGTCTGCTTTTGACATGACCAGACTTAAGATTTTGGTTTATATGATAATGCCACGTCTTCCTTGGTCGTTCTTGTCTCACGTTACAGTTCATTTTCGCCATATATACTTGTTTTACCATTCTTTCGTCGTCCATTTGTTCTACGTGACCGAACCATCTCAGAGACCCTTTCTTAATCTTATCAATTATACTTGACTCAGATTTACACTCTCGCCTGAATTCATGATTTGTAACTCTGTCATACATTGATTTCCCACACATTCGTTTTAGAGATTGCATTTCAACCGCGTTTACTCGGCTTTCATCGTTCCTCTGCCAGTTCCATGTTTCACTTCCAAACATAAGTGTTGGGACTAAAACTCCGTTGTGCACTGCCAGTTTAGCTTCGATTGATATATTCTTATTAGTTATTACTGTGCTCAGTACTCCGTTCATTTTGTTGGCCGGATTCACTCTCCTTTCAACATCTTTTTCTAATCTTCCATTCCTTGAAAAGATGCATATGTGTGATGTTGGAAAAACAACATTTTTAAGCAATCGTGTACTTCTAAGTATTTCAAAAAGAATCATGAACGGCAAATATTTACTACACGTGTTTTTCGTTACATTTGTAAAAGTAGGTAACGAGGATCTTCAGCCCTACGAGAAATTGGATGCAAAAATGTTTTTGTTAAATTATAGTTTAAAATTAATCTGAAAAAATATTAAAATAAAAATTAACTACTATGTACGACGTCACTAGTTCATATCAATCAACCAATGATAAGGAAATCGTTGAAGATTTCTGGTTTACTTACCGTCAACGGGCCAATCGATAGAACTGACCGAGAAGACACAAAAGAGAGCTTGAAACGTCACACGTGGAGTGGTTTCAGAAATACAAAACCGTAAAAGATCATAACGCGAAAAATACGATTTAAAAAAAATTTGTAAAAAATTTCCACGTTATTTGAATATAAAAATTTAAAAAAAATTAAAACCACTGAAGTTTCTTTTTAAAAAGAATATGTGAACAATATTTTATAACATCTACCACTTTATAAACTCTTTTAAAAAATTCAAATGATTTTTTGAAACGTTGCAACTGTTTAGTAAATAACACCCTTTTTTTCGATATTATTACCTTTTCTTCCCATTCTTCCCTTGACCCATCCTTATGGTACCTACCTTATATTAAGATAAAAAAATATAAAATTAGGACGTTTGGATTTGGAACAAAACAAAAGATTGATTGATTCTTGGATTCGTCGCATGTCATAAATCCTTGCATAATTCATTATGAATTTTATCATCCAGTGCCCAAAATTGAAGAACATCCTCATCGTACCAAAGGTAGGTCCATATATGTTGTTCTATTCCTCTCTTCAAATATTTTTAATTCTTTCCAAAACTAAATGAAATTTGGTTTTCCGCTACAGTCCGCTCTTCGTTAACAGCAACCATACTCACCAAGATATATAGGTATATTATTTTATTTTTTTTAAAACTATAATAATTATTCCTTAATTCTACTGTCTTATCCGTGCGTTCACATATTACGTAACTTGTAATCCTGTGGTTACATCCTTTGTACCAAACGTGATATAAATAGAACGTAACCAATCTTCCGACCACTTTTAACAATCAAAATTAAACAAATATTCAAACATATTGTTTTATTCGTGGAGATGAACCAATAAAATTTCATCATAATCATTCCCTTTCCACACCTAATGGCGCATAGGGCACTGCATTGGTACACCAATCGCAGGGTATCTTGATCATTTTCGTTACATGAAAGTGAGATGATCAATCTTACGCTTCAGGTACCAGTCCGGGGACTTTAAAATATTATCATATCAAATCAGCTGTTATTTCAAGGTTTATTTTAGTCACATTGTTAATTTTAGTATTCAATACTCAAATTTCACGAATACATCGATATTTTTATTTTTACTCATCTTTAAAAATAATATTAATGAATGATATTGTTTCTGGTTAGTCTAATTATATTTTTGTTTAAGGTTAACATTCAATGTCAAAATTATTAAAATATATTCTAAGCCTTTCCCCGATTAAATTTTGAAAGGCGTGAAGACTAAAGCTGTGCTCTATTTTATATTTTAAAAACTCATACTCACATATTTGAAAAAATATATTAATTAAATACTCTTTAGATTTATTTTTTTAATTGGTATTTGTTTTTAAACTACAAAACTTTTCACTGTTGGAGTGATTTTTTTTATCTTCTATATTTGAATACGGTTAAGGGATAGGAGATAATACATTTTTTACCCGAAAACTTTTTTATAAAAACAGCTAACAATATATTTTTTTTTTTATTTGTTTTATTCATTAATTGAAATAATGGCAACGGTGGCGGCGCAAGCAGGTCAACTTTTTCATAATCGATTGAAGTACCAAGAATGCAACTGAGCTGGTAGGTAATAATGTATCCAGACAAGCCAATATGCGCATGCGCGACGTGTCGAAGGTCATACATACACTGATCAAATTAAATTATACACAATATTTTTTTGTAAAATTATGTCTTAAAGTGACAAACATTGTTCTCGGTGTTAACTTTGCAGAAGTTAGACGATCGCACGTTTGTAATGCCTTCGAAAATAAAAATTAATATAATATTTAAAATAAATGTTATTAAATATTTGTATATAACCACTTACCGACTTTTCTATGTCAACCCGTCTCTTCGTCAGGACACCAATTAAACCAACATGCAAAACTCACTATACACATTCACCATAGTTGTTACACAAAAATGTAAAACCAACACGACATGCATTTCAATAAACACATGCACTGATTATTGGTGTCCTGACAAAAAGACGTGTACGTCTCAAAACCGGTAGACATAGAAAAGTCAGTAAGTGGTTATTTACAATAATTAAATAACATCCATTAAAATGTTTGACCACAAAGTCAATGCTTAAAATATTAATAATAAAATATTTAAAAAATCAAATAGTAGAATACGCAACGCGCATGCATTCGTGAAAATATTGAAAAATGACAATATTTCTAATTATACTAATATTTTAAATATTTTTTTAAGTCCCTTTTTTTATTTATTTATATATTTATTACAGCAACATAAGAGTAGGTGCATTGAATTATTTATACAATAAATTTATTGAGTAGTAAAAGTATACCTACATTTTTTTTTGCTGGTGAGTCATCTAAACTGCCTGACTAGGGATAGCTTCCCCGTTTTCAAACACAAGAACCTGTTTCTTTTTTGGAGAAGAACAACATTAAAAAAAAAACAAATATAAGATAATTATTATTTTAATAAAATATCGTATTTTAAATAAATAAAATAAAGTCAATTTTATGCAGTGTGCAAAGTAATCAATTCACCCAGCTAAAAACAGATGATCATCTATTCTGTAAATTTAAACACTTCCATATTCTTAACAGCTTTGCTTCTGATGAGAAAATATTAAATTTATTATCCCGTAGAAAAGAAGTTGCTTAAAAATAGCGAACCTCCTAAATACTTTCGAAGAATTGCATTTTGAGATTGTTCATACCAGAGTTTGTTAATTTAAACAGGTGAATAGATAGAATAACAAAAGAGTAACAATAGAATAGATTATGTTGTAGGTATGTCAAAGAATGGAAAAACAACTCTCACGAGAAAAATGAAGCGATACACAATAATCAGAAAGGTAATTAAAGTCCTTAGTGAGATATTGCACAAGCAATTAAAGAGATTTAATGTTTATGCTCGGAATAAAATGAAGCATGAAGCTGAAGTTTGGTTCTTGAGGGTGATTAAAATTGTATTTTTTTTACAGAATAAAAATGAAACTATTATTTTGATTCTTTATTGGCGATAAGTTATAAATATTAACGTAGCGCATGAAAAACTTTCCAGTAAATGGAAAGTATAGTTCTGTTAGATAAAAACTATCCTTACAATTTTTTGTTAGTTATTTTTTGATCAAACGACTCATAAATAAATTATAAATACCAATGTACTAATGTTAAGTTCTTTATGATGACCACAAAAAGGTTTGAAATTGATTATAATTTTAATACACTAAATTTAAGTGATAAAAGTTAAAAAAACTACTAAAAATAATATAATGTGATAACATTTATTGTTGGATGCTCGATACCTTCGACCTCGGGACTGTAAAACAAGGCCTGCCCTATCGCGATACGCGTGTTCGAAGAAAACAGGGAACGTTTGATTTTAGGTAAACTAATTGACGTTATGGTTTTGAGTGTCAATCCTGGAATTAATGAAAGGAGTAAGGACTTACGGTTTCCTCCCTTTGGCACTGGTCCAGAAAGACACCGTTATCGTTTGCACTGGTCACTTTGCACGTTTTCTTATATGTTGGTGATTCGAAATCACTGTCACGCTCGCGGTACGGTTTTCGCTGTTGTTCGCGGTACGGTTTTTTGTTGTGTTGTCACGCGTTGCTTTCTTGACTCGCCGTCAGGGAGAAGTAGGTATATTGGGATTCAAAACAAGGACCACCGGAATCAAAGGAAGGAAATGGCTTGACACTTGAATAAAAGAAAATGAATCCGAAACATACTCCCCCGCGCTGCGGAATATGACGGCATATTCCCAGTAAATGGTTCTGTTTTGGTTAACGGTTAAAGAAATATGCCGACCGATGTGATGTATGATATGATGAAGGTTTGAATAATACGATTGTCACTACGTGAATATGGATAATAGGTGATGATGGGTGATTATAAACAATGTCTAATGAGGGATGATTATGAATGAGAACTCGATACTTATTCACCCGGAATAGGGCATAACTTTACAAGTGGTCTTTTGATCAAACCACTTGCTGTTTGCACTGATACGATAAGATGTTTTCGAGGCAATAAAGCTGGATGTTTTGCGTCGTATGATGAATCTGAAGATTTTATTCCCCCACCGACCCGTATATACCTTCACTGTCAATAAAGGGATTTAATTTTCTCATTGATTTCGGTAAATCTTTTCCCAGTTTCAGATTCTGAATTTCCCCAATGAAGGCGGTGTTTTGAACAGATTTTACAAGATACATCAAAGCCTTATGCATTTCCTGATCTGTAGGTTGACGAAGTGCTTTATCTTTTATAAGAGAATAATTTATGAAACGTAATATGTATACTACGATACGTTGTATTTTTCTAAGTGAAGAATAACGTGTGATTAGCACTTCTAATGGACGCTGACATGAGTCGTTAACAAGTACGTTAGGTCGTTTTTCTAATTCAATATTTCTTGCTACGTCATTAGATTTACCAATTATCAAATTCGGCCAGTCGTTAAGTTCCAATTTCAGCCATGAGGGGCCCATCCACCAAAGTGGATGATGTATCAGGTCATCGGGCAACAAGCCTCGACTAGCACAATCAGCTGGGTTTTGACTGGTAGGCACGTGCCTCCATTCAGCACACGGCAGCTTACGTTGAATGTTGGAAATTCGATTTCCAACAAAAACCTTATATCGGGTTGATTGTGATTGAATCCAAGATAATACGATAGTTGAATCTGACCATGCATATACTTTTGTTATATTGCTGATTTCTGAATGTGTTTTAAGAATGTAATGCATGAGATCAGCTAATAATGAAGCTGCACTGAGTTCTAAACGCGGTAACGTCATGCGCTTTACGGGTGATACTCGAGATTTGGCGCATACAAGTGCCACCTGGTGATGATGATTGGCTGTCGAACTGCGTAAGTAAACAACTGCGGCATAACCAGATTCACTGGCATCACAGAATCCATGAACTTGATATTCATGAGATCCGTTGTTAGTTATACGTCGGTTTACTTTAATTTGTGTAAGATTAGGTAATTGCGTAGTGTACCTTACCCATAGGTTATGTATGTCACTCGGGACGGGGTTATCCCAAGAGACCCCGAGCAGCCAAAGTCGTTGTATTAATAACTTGGCCAAGAATGTTAGAGGCGATAAAAATCCTAAGGGGTCGAATATACGAGCTAGCTCTGAAAGCATAGTTCTTTTTGTGCATGATCGGTTAAGCGGATTGATGTGATAAATAAATTGATCTTCTGCAGAATTCCATTCAAGTCCTAAAATTTTGATAAAATCACGATTAGAATCGAATTGTAGTGACGAAGCTCTGTGTTCTTCGGGTATAGCATTCAGAAACTGTGGTTCATTACTTGACCATTTTCTCAACTCAAATCCTCCAGAAGACATGATACCGTTTAATTGTGTCTGGAGACTCCGAGCTGATTCTAGCGAATCACAGCCCGATACTACGTCATCAACATACAGGTCTCTCATTATTACGCTAGATGCAAGGGGAAACGAATTTCTCTCATCTTGTGCTAATTGATGCATAGTTCTAATAGCAAGAAAAGGAGCCGAAGAAATTCCAAAAACAATTCGGTTGAGTCGATATTCTCGAATGGGTTCATTAGAAGAGCAACGGAATAGAATACGTTGATACTCTTGATGACCTTTAGTAATTTTTATTTGGCGATACATTTGACGTATGTCCGCCGTAAAGACGATTGCATGAAGACGAAATCTCAAAAGAATTTCTACGATATCTGTTTGTAGTTTACACCCTGTCAACAAGGTGTTGTTTAATGAAGAACCTCGCTCATCCTTGGCCGAAGCATCAAAAACGACGCGAAGTTTAGTCGTAAGACTTTCGGGTTTCACGACTGCGTGGTGAGGAATATAATATGCAGATGAGGATTGACATTCACCGGGAGGAATGGGCTCCATATGATTGCTTGATAAATATTCCATGATATGATCATTGTATTCCTTATAAAAAATATGATTTTTTAATAGGCGCTTTTCAAGATGATAGAATCGCCGCAGGGCAATTGAATAAGAATTGACGAACGATGGTGTCTCTGAATTGCGGAAAGGTAAATTCACTACATAACGCCCATCGGACTCTCTGGAGTAAGTGTTCTGGTACATCTCTTCACATCGTTGATCGTCCATAGAGAAATTTGATGACTCAATGTTAGGTATGTTTTCAATCTCCCAAAGTTGTTGCACAGCACAATCCAGTCGGGTGTCATCAATTACAGACAATGAATGTGACAGTAAATTGATTTGATTGCTCGAGTTAGCAGACAAGACTCTTCCCATCAAAATCCAACCGAATACGGTATTTACGGCTGTCGGAACCACTTCATCTCTTTCTAATTTGCCTGAAAGAAGAAACTTGGGAAACAACTCACCGCCTATTAAAATATCAATGGGACGAGGTTGGTTATAACGATTATCAGCTAACACAATATTTGATAGGTGACGATATTGACTAGTGATTTGGTGGGTTGGCATGTCACCGCAAATACGCTCTAGTGTGACAGCTTCGGTAAAATATACTGGATCTGGTTTACCCACTGGACGTAGTTCAATGCTTACTTTATGAGAAGATGTAGTAGGTACCTGACCAATGCCTGACATTGGGGTTTCTACCTTACACCGTTTTAAACCTAATCTGTTTACGCAGCGATTTGAAATTATGTTGATTTGACTACCAGGATCGAGTAAAATACGAACGACTTGATAGTTGCCATAATAATCCCTTACTTCAACTTCAGCTGTCGCTAAGAGGACAAAAGAAGGTGTAGGGCGTGATGCCGAATGCATATTGCTAAGAGTAGTAGCTGGAATGATATAATTATTTTTAGAAGTGGAAGCGATAACTTCTGGTGAATTATGAACTTCAGAGACGTTTGAAGAACACAAGTTTGTATTATGACGAGAATTGCATTTTTTGCAATTGAAAGTTGATTTGCAATTTGATAAGTTATGATTTGATCTCAGGCAGTTTACGCACAGTTTTAGTTGCTTAACGACATTCCAACGTTCTTTCGTGGGTTTCTCCTTAAACCGTTCGCATGAATATATAAAGTGATTTTCCGAACACAAAGGACACGTTTGTGTATTCGCCAATAAGGTTGATGAGGATTTCGGTTTGTTAAACGGAGTCTTCTTGGCGATGACGTCAGGAGAACGATCTCTGGAAAGACGTGATCTCTCCAAAGCCTGACATCTTTCTACAAGAAACTCTTGTAATGTTGAAAAAACTGGAAAATCTACCCCTTTAATGGATAATTCAAATGCTTCGCGTGAATTTTTATCGAGTTTAGTCAAAAGAGTGTGAAAGAGAATAAAATCCCAGTCAGATGTCGGAAGTCCTAATCCCTTTAGGATAGAAATATTTTCCATAAAAATGTCTAGAATTTTTCTCAACGCCTGAGGAGTATTAGTAGTAATTTGTTTTTGATATAAAATCTCTTCCCAACATAAAAATGCAAGATGTCGTTTATTATTATATCGCGCTACTAACGCATCAAATGCGTTACGATAATTATTAGCCGTGATTGGATATGCTCGCATAATGTTTACAGGCTCCCCTGATAGTGACGATATTAAATATTGGAACTTTTCCACGTTCGATAAGTCGTTTCTACTGTGCACTAGACTTAAAAATAAATCATAAAACGCAGGAAACTCTTTTATTTGACCTGTAAATAGAGGTAATTTTATTAATGGCAATTTTGCGTAGTGCTTCTTTTCACACGTTTCGGACTGGACTTCTTTCTTCAATGGTGGTAAAACCAGTCGCTTGATGCTGAAAATCTCACACACGATTTCATCCATTTGTTCCTGAATCTCATTGTTCTCCCTTACGGCAGCTTCATCTTCAGAAATTTCGGACAAAATTTTTATTTGCGTTTCGTTAAACATATCCATTATAGGATCTAGCCGCTCGCACCACGATAAAAAACGTGGAATGTTTTCTGGATCGGACATAGCGTTTTTTCCCGATCGTAAAGCATCCTTCAATCTTTTTAGCGCGTGATTTCGCCTAGTTGTATAAACATTTACGCTAACACTCATGATTCTAAGTTAAAATAAGTGAAAATGATTTATAAGTTGCTAATGCTAAATGCTAAATGCTACTGCTAAAAATTATTGTTTGCTTTGCGGGACAGTACACGCGCTTATTATTGACGCGCGAAGAAGGTAGTTTAAAAGTTTTGATGCAAATAAAAAAGAGTATGACGAAAAGGCTCACAGAGATTTATGTAAATGAATGTTGTTAATGTTTTTATGATGATTATAGGTTAATAATATATTATTTATAAATATAAATTAATGATATGTTAAGATATGATGAGAATTTAATCGTTAACCAATGCAGGTTTTATTTTCATCGACAACGTGTCGCGAAAGGGCAAAATGTCCGAATATATTAATTATCCGGTTCGCAAGATAGACCAAATGTTGGATGCTCGATACCTTCGACCTCGGGACTGTAAAACAAGGCCTGCCCTATCGCGATACGCGTGTTCGAAGAAAACAGGGAACGTTTGATTTTAGGTAAACTAATTGACGTTATGGTTTTGAGTGTCAATCCTGGAATTAATGAAAGGAGTAAGGACTTACGGTTTCCTCCCTTTGGCACTGGTCCAGAAAGACACCGTTATCGTTTGCACTGGTCACTTTGCACGTTTTCTTATATGTTGGTGATTCGAAATCACTGTCACGCTCGCGGTACGGTTTTCGCTGTTGTTCGCGGTACGGTTTTTTGTTGTGTTGTCACGCGTTGCTTTCTTGACTCGCCGTCAGGGAGAAGTAGGTATATTGGGATTCAAAACAAGGACCACCGGAATCAAAGGAAGGAAATGGCTTGACACTTGAATAAAAGAAAATGAATCCGAAACATTTATCGTTTTAACATAACATTTAATAAAATGTCATTAAAATGGAATTAACAATAAAAATTTCAAATAATGATAATTTCTTCTCTTTTGTTTGAACTCTTTACTCATGTGGGAATTATTTTTAAAATTTATTATCGTTTTCCTTTTTAACTTTTATTTTAAAGCACTTTCTTTTTCTTTTTTTTTTTTCTCTTTTTTCTTCTCTTTCTCTTTTTTAAAACTGCTATTTTCTTCAATTTGGCTTTTTTTTATAAGTTTTTATTTTATTTTTATTTTATTTATTTATTATTTTTATTTTATTATTTTATGTAAATATTTTTAACAGATGTAATATTTATTTTTTTACATATAAATACCGTTTACCATTGTATACTTTTCTCGATGTTATTGTTCTTATTTAATATTATGCTATTTTTTGTTGTATTTTTTTCACTGGTTTTCTTGTAAGTATGTTAAAGGTTCATGGAACCGTAAAAAAATAACCACTTATTGACTTTTCTATGTCTATCGGTTTTTAGACATACTCCTTTCTTAGTCAAAACACCAATTAAACTAAGATGCATTTAGTTTATAATTTTAGCATTCAGTTGCAGAAAAACATTAATTAAAATGTTGTACCACAAAGTTGATGCTTAAAATATTACTAATAAAATTTTGTGTTATTTTTTATCATATTTTTCTCTGCACATTTATATTTAATGAATGCTGTTATGCAGTGGTTTGTTAAAAAAATATTTGTCATATGAAATAAAACAATTTGAATTTAGTTTTTATTTGAATTTAGCACCTAAATTTTTTTTTGTGGTTATTAAAAATCAGAGTTTTTATAAACTGTAGTATTTGTTCAATTATTATTTTCTATTATCCAGTAAAAGATATTCAAAGGAAGGAAAAAAATGTGCATTTTAATCAACTTTTATAAATCAAAAGAAATGTTACCGCAGGAAGCAAAATTAGCAATTTAAAGTGGAGTCCCGGTAACTACCTTCAATATTTGGAAATAAAGAAGAATTTATAAAAAAAGAAGGCTGAATGATGTCAAATTGCGTAGGCAAATGTATAGTAAAACAATGATTCTATGATACTGCACAAATGGCGAGATCAAAGCAAGCCTGAGACAAGCGTTAACTCCAAAATTAAGGAAAAGGTGATGTGTTCGTTTGGATATGTCCAGTTTTCACTGGAGTAAGGTAAAAAAAATAGTTTAAAAAAATTAAGATGCGAATGTTGATGGATGTAGACAGGGCTTGACCAAATCAAATAAATACTTGAAGATGAACATTTCGAAAGTCGGAATAATTTTCTTGCATACATGAAAAGATGTATGAACCTAAATAGAAAATAAAGGCATTGCATGATGTGTCGTTCTATAATCTATTCCTTATACTACGAAAAAACACTAAGATTATTGTGCGTCATTCTATAGTATTTTTTGTTGACCTAAAAATCGAGAATGATGTATTTTGTTCAGAAATTAGAATTAATATTTTCTTTTCAAAATGTTTCTAATAAAATACACCATACTGTAGCATACGTATAACATTCGTTTTAAATGTCACTTGACATCAGGAGAGCAGGTAATATGGGGTTAAGCTTAAGGATTCAAACGACAATAAACACGTGGCGATACTGTTACTAAGTAACCAGCAAGGGAACGCAACGCTTTGTTCTACAGCGCTTTGTACCAGGAGAGTAGAAAGTCATAAAGGAAAACGAGGGAACAAGTCTAATATTGAAAACACTGTATTAGCATGGTTACACGTTACGCAACTTTTTATTTATTTTTTGCTAGAAAGTATTCTATCATAAAATCTACGAAACCTATGTATTTCGAAAAAAAAACACTTTTTATTCCGGTGTTGATATCTTTTTCATCGTTTCTCCACACGCACATGATGGCGTATAAGGCATTATTGACTGACATTGGTACACCAACCGCAGCTTTATTTTTATATTTATTTTTATATGAAGGCACGATAAGGCGGCTTTAGCCATTCTTTTACTTATTTATTAAAAGAAAACAACACCAATTATAACAAAAAATAAATATTTACAAATGAACCAAAAGTATAGGCTAATTAAAGTTTTCTATTCATTACTAAATACAATGGCATATAAAATAGAAAAAACGAGTGCTTTTAAAAAACTACTCCTCCTCATTCTATACAAAAAAAAACAAAACAATAATAATGTAATAATAAAAAATGAAAATAAAATTTTTTGTTTACTCGGATTTAAGAATCCGGCGGATCTATACGGAGTAACCCCACATCAACCTTTAAAAAACTTTAACCTTGTACATTGCAAGCAAGGTATTGAATAATGCAACTTCATATATAAAAAATAAAAAAAAATAAAAAAAAAAAACTCATATTCGTAAAAAACCTTTTTCATGTTTAGAGTGTAAATACACATGTATTCGTAAAACTCAATTACAACAACACATTCTAACGCATACTAGCGAGAAACACCCTTCATATTTAGACTGTAAATATTAATGTATTCGTAAAATTAAATTGGAACTACACTTTTACTCAAAGTGAATTTATTTACAACATATTTTGAGTTTGTCCAAATTTTTGTAGACAAGGACTGGATTCAACTCCCTGGGGAGCTGTTTATATTAACATTTTACAACAGAGATGAAGAACAGTTCAATCAGCTCTTTAACTTCACAAACATCAACAGAGGAAGGAATATAGATGTTCAAATATAGGCAGAATGGTGAATGTTACACAGTGTGTAAAGTGGCCACTTAAACCAGCCATTGAAAAAAAAAAAAAAAAAACCCCACATCAACCTTCCCTCCTTTATTCTTTCACATAAGAAAAAATAATTAAAAGATCAAAGTGTACAAAAAAATAAAATACTTGGTAGTTACAATTAGATTATATAATAATAATTATTTTCAATTGGGGTTCTGGCATTTTCTTTAAATTTGTTGAAAGTGAGGAAATATATATTGATTTCAGTATAAAACGAGTTATAATTATTTAAATTTCTGGGAAAGGATGCATTCTTATTATTATTCGTGCTTGAAATACCAACATGAAACAATTGTTGCAGCCGAGTTGTACGTTGAAGGATACGAATTTAAATTTCATTTAATTTTAATTTTATGTTTATAAATATTTAAGATTATTAAAAAAAACTACGTATTCATTTTCCTGGTATTATTTAGTTTACCTATCAGGAAATAAGCAGTATCATGAGGTTTGGGATTTTGTTTTTTACATGTTTAACGCGGGGAGGCAGCATAAAACAGGAACTAAACATGAGAATAATGGGAATGGGCGTCACCAAATGCATGTGTGTGTGTTTATGTTTGCAACTGAATCCTGGATTCAGCTTTTCGAAGTCCAGAATAAAGCGAGTGCAATTTGGAACAATTTTTTTTTTGTTAATATTTAATTGTGCATTTGAAAATGCATTGATTCTATATTTTGCTGTACAAAAATAATTAACTTAAATTTGTGTGATATTTAAAGGTAATAAATATGAACATATTTTTATACAACTTAAGCATTCCATTCTTAAAATGGAGACGTTTCCTAATTTTCTGAGACCTTCCTGCAACCTTCTTTAGAGGAAAAACACTTAAATACTCATTTTTTTTCTTCTAAGTTTGATCCCCGAAATAGCGTATTTCAACAAATCAAGAATAACGTTGGAAACAAATTACATGTTTAAACTGATTTTTACAATTTCAATGATATACATAACTATAAAACATTTAAGTTTGTAAGTGAAAGTTCTTGATGGTAGTTCATTGTAATTTATTAAAGAAATAAAAGACGAGTGATATTTTATTCCACTAATTTGGAATATCCAGTACTGGATCTGGATTCGGGGTTTTAATCGAGTATTCACAAACGATGCGTACAAGTACGTTTATTACATAGGAGCGCCAAAAATGAAGTTTTCTGGTAATTTAAAATAGGCGTATTTTACACCATTGCTGAAAATTTATCCGTCGGCACGAGGAAAAAATAATAATATCATTTACATTACTTTTTTTAAATTTAAAAATAATTATATTGTAACAATATTAAAACAAGCTTTTGCTTAACAGTTAACACTCGTATTTTGTTGGTATCTGATAAAACCCTCAAAATGGAAAGATTTGAGAAAACTAATTAAAAATGCAGTTAGGTGTGATTATTCGAGCTTTATCAACTACAATCATTCTCTTAGTTCTGCGTGATTTTTTTTCAAAGCTAAAGCGCATAGAAACTTACTTGAGTGAAGTTTGAACCTTGGACTATGGGACCACAACTCATAAAATAGATAACAAGAAAAATAGTTTTTTATCAATATTATATGGTTTTATCAGAATACCGATGATATACTCGTGTATATGTTTTTTATTATGGAGTTCCTCTATTTTATATACATGTACTCGTATTTGAAAATAAAAAAACACTGTTCTAGTATAAAAATAATAAATGCTTTAATGCCATATGTAATGTAAAACAAATTAAAAAATAAAAATCACTTCAAATATCAATTGTGTAGCGGAAGATTTAAAAAAATATATATGAAGACCAATAAACATATTACATTTTATAATTGGTACAAAAATTATTTACATTTTTATGTATAATGTTACTTTATATTTGTATTTTATTTTAGATTTTACTATTTTATTTATTTTTTTTTTTTTTTAAAAAACCTTTATTTTAGCATAAATAAACAATACATTCAGTAGACAAATGAAACACTTAAGGTTGAACTTGCCAAAAAAGAGTCTATCTCTTGTGTTTGGCAAATTTACAAAATAACATAAAAATAAAACATAAAATGCAAAACAAAATAATAAAATAAATAATCAATTAAACAATTTTAAATATTGAGAAAATATAACACCAAAAAAAAAAAAATATATATACATATATATAAAATATATATATATACTAAATAAAAACACAAAATTTGTAAACACGGGCACATATTAAACATACATCTCTTTTTTTAAAATACAGTTAATGTTAATGTCAAGATGTCAAGAGTTATGTCAAGAAGCTTTTCTTTAATTTATCCTTAAATTTTTTTATGTTTCAGTAGCATGTATTCTAAGCACATATTCATACTTCATATTTTTATAATAATGATTTTAAAATTTTTCTTTGCTAAGAATCTGTAATTGAGTAGTATTTTTTTTGTTCTATTAGTAAAAAACTACTTATACTTCAAAATTTAAAAAATCCATCTAAGAACAGGCCGAGTCATTTAAGATGGAGACTATTTTAATCAGATGACGCTCTATATTTATTTTCTAATTATAATTGTTTTATATGTATTCCCCGTATAATAAACATGTTTATGTAAACTTATTTAGACAGAAGATCAACAATATAAAAACAAATTAATAATAAATATAAATTAGGAAAATAAAAGTTTATCGTATTTATTTCGGCAAGAGTGGCAGGCACCTGCAAAATACGTAACGCGAGTTTGTAGCAATTTTCTCTGTGGTTTTATGCGATCCTGGTCGAACTGCCGTACTGTCATGACATATAGTGACTGCTATAGACAAATGATTTATTTGCTCGGGGGATACTACGAGAGCAAGCGTAGGAATTAAAAAAAAAAAAAGCAAAATATTAAAAATTTGTACTAAAAAAATACATATACGCCAATGAAATAGACAGTGAAATATTGGAGTGTACAATATTTAAAAAAATCAATTAATACCAACGTTATCAGAAATCAGTTGACAGAAATCAGTTGACATAATCAGCTGACCACTTTACAACAAAACACACTTATACATTAAGTCGATTTTCTTTATTAGAATTTTTACCTGAGGGCAAACGCTTGTCTAGGATTCTTGTTATATTATTTAGATAACCGTATTTTTCTTCCGCTTTGACACAAAATTGTTTTGCAGACATGTTTCTTAAAATACTTTTTTGATGTGTTTCCATTACCAGTAAAATGTTTTGTCTTTTTCGTATTCCATAAAAAAAAAACGATTTAATATATAATGAACCTTCACGGAGGCAATCCCGCGAGCATCTCCAATGCACGCTCAAAAGTCGAATTGCCTTACCAGGAGCGCACAAAACAAAGGAGTAATTTGTTAGTGTCAGTTGATTGACAAAAATATTCATAGATGTCACTCTCATGTCGATTAATCATAATAAAAAATTTATCCGAGATCTGTTTTATCATTTAGCCAAGTTTCATTTTCAACTGATTGGACATTTTTCTTGGTGATCCTTATCGAAGTATATTTTTTAATTCTTATCTACTTTTTATTCAATTTAAAAAACTGATATTATTTTTAAAAAAATAATATTTTTAACAATGTAGTGGATAATTTTTTGTATGCGAGATAATTCGAAAATTCAGTTGTCTTTTTGAAATAAAACTAGAACCCTCCAAATGTGTTTTTGAGTTGATAACTGCCATTTTAAGGTTAAAACCCTGAGAATGAAAATCTTGTCGTGAGTCCGCCTCGTGGCTTACTGGCTAGCGAAGTTACCTTCCACATGAGTTTAATAAAAAAAATACGTCATAAATAAATGTCCGTTAGATGGTGATGGTGATGGTACCGTTAGGTCTTGGGGTCAATTCCCGACATGGTTAATATGAAATATTTTTTTGAATGGGTGTTTTCACACTAGAATATTTCATAGTCCCTTGACTGGTACCTGAAGCGTACGCCTGATCATCTTACCTTCATATAACAAAAATGATCAAGATACGCTGCGATTGGTGTACCAATGCAATGTCCTATGCACCATTAGGTGCGGAAAGGGTTTGATGAAGATGAGATGGTGAAATCGCTGATTGGTCAAATTATGAAAAGTTTACCATTGTAAATATTGATAAATTCAGGTGTACAAAACAATTTTTTTTAAAAACGTGTTAAAAGCATAAAAAATGGCGTTTATATATTACTTAACCGATGCAGTTAATTACCATTTTGGCTAAAAATTAGAGAAATCTATCGGGCCTAATTAAAATGGTCACTAAGCCTTCAAAATACTTACTTATAATACCAATTTACTAAAAAAACATTTTTAAGTTGGCCTTAAACTTACTTTTAAGTATTTGTTAGGATTATGAAAAACAAATTAGATTCGTAACATAATTTATTGGTTTAACATAAAGAGTTGAGAAAATGTTGAAGTTTAAACATTGTAATGCTGAGTGTTTCATAGTGTGCAAAGAGGCCACTTAAACAAGCCAACGACAGGTCATCAGCCCTGTAAATGCCTAGACTTCCAGATTCCCTTACCACAAATGTTTTCTCTCCCCGCTGTAACAAATAAAGATAAGCATGTCAATTTTAAAAATACTGTTTTATTTATTATAATCTAATTTGAAAAAAAATAAAGGCAACGGTGCGAAATGGTTTACTTTTTCGTTAACAAATGTAGAACCAATAATGCACGCAAGCAGAGAGGTATTAACGTCGCCATACCTGGCAATATCTCCATGCTCGACTACATGCACTGATCAAATTTAATGCACTATTTTGTATTTGGTTGTACATTTTTAAATGTGTGAAATGATAATTCTGTTTTATTATTTAACATCGAATTAAATCTTCTTGATAACACTAATACCCGTATGCAGAGACAAAACTTAAGGAGAGGAAAGTACATTCTAATTTCAAATGCAGAGAATAACCCAAAGGTGATGACAATAGAATGTACTCTCCTCACCTTAAGGTTTGTCTCTGCATACGGGTATAAGCTTTAATTTGTTCGAAGTTGATTCGAAGTAAAAAATCTGAATTAAGAGTAACAATAAAAACATACAAAAATGAGAAATTCTAATTCAAAATACGAACACTTAAATAACTCACCAGTAGTAGTTATTTCTTATACCCGTATGCAGAGACAAACTTAAAGGTGGGGAGATTACATTCTATTGTCTTCACTTTCGAGTTATTTTCTGCATTTGAAATTAGAATGTACTTTCCTCACCTTAAGTTTTGTCTCTGCATACGGGTATTAGTTTGGTATAAGTTTACGAATTACAAATATTGACTTTTAATGTAAAACCTTTGTAAAAATACAATTTCAAATTGTTTCCTCTATGGCATATTCCAAAATGTAATATATTTATCAAATTTACTTTGATAAACCAGCACATAAGTACGTTTAAGTAGTTTACTTAATCGAAACACTTATTTTGACGTTTTATAAATAAATCATTAATGAAATGCTATCCTTGACATAAAACATTTGCACACTTAAAAATACTTCTAAAATGAAAAATGAAGTGGTTGTTTTTGTTTTTTTATTTGTTTAAAACATATTTGATTAAAAAAAAATTTTGTATTGTAACTGCTATAATTTGATAAAGTTTTGTAATTTTTAAATTACTCCACCCGTGTTGATTATTAAGAACATCTGACAAAGTTCAAAGTAGTTTATTCAAAAATGAAAATGAAAATTGTTTTTTATACATTTTCCAGAATCTTAACATTAAAATACTTTCATTTTTACTACATGTAAGAAAATTTTTTTTGGTTCAATTTCGCTTGGCACTAAATATCCTCATTGTTCTGTTTCAAACTTTTTTGTTCTGAATTTATAAAGAACACCTTTAAAGCATCACAAAAACATATTTTTTATTTATTTATTTATACATCAATGGTTCGAAGAACCTTTTCCAAAAAAATAATAATTTACAGAAATAATTATAGCAGTGCACATTTATCATGTTGTACATAGTATGAAATAATAGAATAATTAAAACTAAACAATTTAGTAAACATATAGTACAAAAAGTTAAAAAGAAACACAATATTTCTAAATAAAGATAGCAATAACCATAAGGAAATCTTACGTACTAAATATAAATATAAAACCGTCAAGTTGAAAATAACAAGATAATAATAATAAAAAGATAAATACAACATTAGTACTTAAAAAAATTAAAGTTTTTTTATCAATAAAACAAAAATTAAAATAAAAAGTTTAATTACTAAATAATACCTCTATTTAGTGAAATCTTTATAGTCAGTTGGATGGAAGAAGTTGCCATTTGGCAATAAATCCACCAATGTACAATTTAAAATTATGTCTAACATGTTAAATAAAGAAATTAAAAATCACGTGTTCCAGGAAACAAAGTTAAATTCAATAATATATTTAAAAATAAATCCATTATTTTTCTAAAAAATAACAAGTGAGAATTCGTTTTAATTCATGAACAGAATTTGTATTGAAGATATCGAATATTTGTTATAATTCATTTCCATACCTATGTATCCTGGGTATAGGAGAGTGTTTTTTAAAGTTGGTCCGTGAATTGTTGCAAAAAAACAATTCCTTACTTCTAGTGCACCTATCAGGTATTTGAATTTAAATTAGTTCAAGCAGAGCAGGGCTGTCAATGATCGTTTTCATTATTTTAAATAAGAATAACAAATCAGCTATAACTCTACGATCAGATAATTCAAGTCATCTCATTTTATGTCTAAGGAAATCATAATTTAATAATTCAACAGGTATTTTCAATTTGTAATTTATAAAACGCAAGAATTTATTTTGTACCCTTTCGATAGCGTGTGAATGAATTTCAGAGTAGGGAGCCAAACCGTAGAGTTGTATTCAAGTCTACTCCTTACTAATGAGCAGTACAATTGTTTTTGAAATTTGACGCTACTCTCAAAATAAATCCAAGAATTTTTATTCCACCGTTAGCTATCTGATTGATATGATAAGTTAACATCAGTTTTTCATCAAGCGAAATACCCAGATCTTTTATTTGAGACACTCTTATCAAATCGAAACAATTTAAAGAATATGTCAATTTAATGGGGTTTTTACATCTACAAAAGGTTATACTTTGACATTTATCTATATTTAACTGAAGATTATTTAAACTACACCACTTGTACAATCTATTTATATTTTCTTGAAGAATATAACAATCAGTATTTTTTTAAATATTCTTATATATTTTCAAGTCATCGGCAAAAAGTAAAATATTAATTTCTTTAAAAATGTTTATTACATCATTAACAAAAATACTAAATAAAATAGGACCTAAATGGGATCCTTAAGGAACCCCACTTGTCGCCAAAAATGATTGTGACACAAAATCATTAACTTCAACTATCATATATCTACTAGTTAAATAACTATGAAACCAATTCAGCATATAGCCTCTAACTCCTAAAAAATCTAACTTCTTTACCAAAATTTTATGACAAACCTTGTCAAAAGCTTTACTAAAATCAGTGTAAATCGAATCTACGATCTACAATTTATCGTACGAGTATACCGTTAATCTCTTATTTGACAACCTTTAATTTGATCACACTATTTATTCGTCTTGGACTGAATTTGCAAAAAAATTGTTAAAAATTGACTTGGAATTTTTCGAATTCGTCGTTTTGTAACTCTTGTACAATTTCGGTAGATGTTTTATAATTTTTTTACGTACCTTTTCCCAATATCCTAAATTTCAGCATGATTTTGCACCTTGTCATTGAGTTTGATCTGGGAGTGTGATTTTTTGTCAATGAGTTTAAGCTTTACCTTAAAATAGTATTAAACATTTTAACACAACTCTGAAAATCATTGTATTACTTTTTAAAATAAAATTTGAAAAATCTCAAAAAAACTTTCATTGCATATATTCATCATCATCATCATCATCATTCCTTTTCCGCTTTTATTTTCATTTATATATATATATGGCAATGATGTTGAATTTGTAACAATTATTTATTTAAAAAAAAAAGGAATATTACCGTTCTTAAAATTTACGGAAATATTCCACTGTGGTGGCTATTTTAGAAGGAGTTGTAAATAGCTCTATAGTATGATTAACAAATTGCAACAGGAATGGAAAATACTTTAAATAAGGGAATTTGGAAGAAGGGTTTAAACTATCAGTAAGGTCGCAGTGAGTCACATCTTCCTGGAGGATGTGATTCTATAAAATGCTGCGAACGCTGAGTTGCATTTCAACGGTAACACAACTGACTAGTCCTACTCATTAGCGTCCACGTCGCGGACCCTGTGCAATAGGATCACACTCATAACGGTGTGATCATAGCAAATAACGAGAGGATGAAAGGCGAGTTTCTGGCGCCTCAAAACCAAAACCAATCAGCTAGAGTGTTTTGTAGAAAAAAGTATGTGTTTAAGTATTTGTAATTTGTAACGTGTCACAGTTGGCAGTAAGCACATATCTATTAGTTTTTAACACAAAAAGGCGTCTTAACCTGGGCACCCCCTGACAAATCTGAAATAGTGAAACTTTAAAGACACTGGACATTTTTTTGCCTTTACATCGAAATTTGACATAACCCCAGTAGTTAAAGTGCACGAATAATAAACGAGGCAATTGAAATACACAGACACCCAAATAACATATACAAAGATGACGGCACAAATTAAACTCAACATAGTTCCCAGCACTACATACATTAAAAACTAATAGATAGGCATTTTTTTTAGTTTGCTGCATCCGTTCTTTTAGTTTTTCTTTTCTTACAAAATTAAACCACCGCACAATCAAAATTCTTCCAAGACATCTATTCTCATAACTCGGAGGCATTTTGTTTTCATTGAGTAAATATTTATATTTCAAACATAAACAACAGCTCATTTTTTTTTTTTAACTTAACTTAAGAGTTTAACTTAATTTAACTCGGAAGAGTCTTAAATACATAAAATAAAGTAATACGCTAATTAAAAAATACTTAACTTCAATATCAATACATAGATGGTGCTCCAACACGCTAGTGAATGCTTTCTCATTTAATAAGATATATACAAGAATCAAAATGGTACCAGTGTCGATATTCGCTAATAAGCGGAATGGGGAATGTTGTAAAAAACGTAAAGTGGCCACTCAACCCAGCCAATGACAGGTCATAAGCCCTGTAAACGCTCGAATATCGATAATCCTGAATTTGAAAAAATTCTACCTCATATCTGTAGGAATATTAATAAAAAAAAAAAAAAAAAAAAAAAGCTCATTTGATTAAATTTACCTTTCATAGTTTGCTGCGAGACCCTGATATAATTTGAGGGCACCCCAATTTTTTATTTGTAAGTAAGAAAAATGGTTACGATTCCTACGCCCTAGTAGTTAATTGTAAAATTTTTACTCCTGTACCTGGGCTTTCAAAAATATACTATAATTACACATAGCAGCAGCACAAAATGAAAATAGTGGGAAACGGTAAGTGAATTCATGCTCAGGTAATTAAATACATGATGTTTTTCGGCAACCTTAGTTTTAATTTATATATCATTCTTTGGCAAGCATGTAAAACTGTGTGAACGTGTTAAAAACATAAACAAAAAACGATATGGTAACTTACGAACTAGCTTCAGCGAAATAATATGCCGATGACGAAGCGGTAATAATAAACCAACGTGCATGTTTTGCGTTAATTGATAGAATACTATTGAGTAAGTGAATAATGTTTATTTTGTTTCCACATGTATAACACTCGCTTATGTAATAGGACTCGTGCAGAGTTTCCCGTCTCGCCAGCCAATGCATACGTATATTTTATTTATTAAACACATTAAACATACATTTGTTAAAGACAGAGACATAGTTTAAAGCGATACAATCAGGAACGACCGATGTCTGTAAACTTGCTCCGACTCGTTAGAAAATCCGTGTTGAGTCGGGGCACTTGTAATGCATTCATAACCATACACTAACACATATATACATATATATTCGTACATTATATTTTATACATACATATACATATATTTTAAGTTTATAGACATCATTGATACTTTATACATTATTACATTTTACATTTATAAAAACATATTTATCATTTACCAGTGAGTCCACATTTGATCGCAGAAATCTATTTCCGTTCGAGCAAACCAGTTACTGAAACCAGATTTGAATTTCGAAAATGACTCAGATTCCTTTGTTACCTGATCTAGTGAATTAAATGTTCTTGGACCTACCACAGAGAAATGACTCCTAGCCAAACTTATTTTACTTTTTGGTACGTAGAAATTTACTTTAGAGGAATATCTTGTTATTTTTTCATGTTGTGTTCTTTGTTTACTACTTGTGGTCCAAAAGTTGATCAGACATGACTTATAATAAATTGATTTGTCTAATTGAAAAGACTTTGGCCTTATTAAACAATAAATCAGATGAAAAGGTGGGAGGATATTTAAATATAATAATAATACAACAATAAATTATATGCGCTATTTATTTCTAAACTAAAAAATATGTTTCATAGTATGGATTTTGTTTAGTTTGGAATAAATCAACGACAGCGCAAAATTGTGAAAGTGAGAATTTTTACGTGCTACAAATAAATTTTACACCTTAGAGGATAAAATACCGGAGACCATTTTTTACCGTTTTGAATTCAAATATACAGAAATCATCGCAATTAGCTATTTTGCAAGCAAGTAAAATACCGAATTCCACTTTCTTCGTATGCATGCTTTTTAATTTGAAATAAAATCTAAAGTTCATTTTATTTTTATGCAAAAAACATCAGCAACGCCATTTCAATAACAATCACTATCAAAATATATTTTTTTTAACGTTGAAAGTTCTTTATATAATGAAACTATCTAGTTTTCTTCAAAAATATTGTTAATTGAATCGGCATTCACTTCGTAACACTTCATTATAAATTATCATGAAAATAAAACATTGTTATTAGTGTTACACAATTTGTATTCTTTTACAAAAACACTACCACAGTTTCAAGAGAGCACTACCCCCATCGACAGGTGATATGAAACTAATATAGTTAGCATAAAATACCTTAGATAAGTGGAATAAAAAACTCCCCTGCTCTATGTTTCACTGATTAATTTGTTTATTTTTTGTTTTAATTCTATGATATTGTGAACAATATTCTGTGTTTATTATATAAGTTTTATATCACCCGTCGACGGAAGGAGTGCTATCCCAAAACTGTAGTAGTATTCTTGTAAAATTATAAAAATTGTGTAACACTAATAACAGTTTTATTTTCATAATAATTTCTTCAAAAACGATTGTGTTTTGGAAATTAAACAATCGCAAAATCTTGTTTTTGGAACGTTTCGTTCAATAAAAGCTCTTCCAATCTTCTCTAACACAACATGGACGAGAGAACTTTTTTAATACCTTTTCACCGTTCTAATTTTCTTGCCTCTTCTTTCATAGTAGTAGCTGCTTGATTGCGAAATAATCTACCCATTAATGTTAGAGACGCCTTCGTTATTTATATTTAAATCAATATTAAAATATCACTATCCAAATAATTGAGCTGTTCCTTTCTTCTTCTTCTTTCCCATTCCCTCTCTTCTCTTCAAAGTAAAGTGTTCCTTTTTTTTTGTTAATTTTAGTTTTCAATTTTCAATGAAATTATAGGATTCAGTATGATTCCTTACAATAAGTCCATATGCTTGTAAATTTCTCAAACTGAACGGTTTGGGTAGGTCGGTAGAAGTTGCCGTAAGGCCCGCCCTTATGTGAATATATATTGTATATGTATATAAAATATATTATATTGTGTATGTATATAAAGTGTAAAAAAAAAAACAATATACAGATTTGTGATGTCTCAGAATTCCTCTGCTGCATTCCGCATATTTCTCGAAAAATAAGCTCGAGTTCTTGTTTTCCAAATTTTCCAAATAAAACACATTAAAACCGTTTGACAACGGGTTTTTTTTTTCATTGTAAAATCACTGACTAATTTGAACATTCGAAAATTGCTTTGTGGTACGTTTTTAGATTATTTTGTGTTTTTTTTGTTATGTCCACAAATTCTGACACTTGACGGTAAACAAAAGCTTCCCGTAAAAATGTTATCAGGAGAATATGAAACACGATAGAAAATGGTATACGCGTTTTACCTGTCACATGGCCGTTTGTTGTATTTAGTTTTCTCAATGTGTAATAAATTTTCCTTCAAGTCAAACAATAATGTATAAATAGTTTTAGAATTAAAAATTCTACGAAGAAAAACTTTCAACAATATTTTCACTCATTTAATATATATTATCGGACAAATTGAAAAAAATAATTTCAACGCGATAACACTGAATACGCCCTTTGTACATCAAAACAACACTTTGAATTGAAAATCTGAAATCCTTTTTGTGCATGAAAAATACTATCTCATAATGAAATGTTAAATTTTCGAAAGCTTATTAGTACAATAAACGCTGCAGCAAACGACAATTTTATGGTAAAAAATCCTTTACTTGATTCAAATTTGATCTTAAATATTTCATCACTGCAAATTCTCGTGGAACACGTGAAAAAATATCAGGAGATCATAAAACCGAGGATATGTGTATCATCAAAATTCATGTGAAAACAAAGATAACATGAAAACGCCCCTTACAGTTCAAAAAACTTCTTGAATTTAGGAAAATAACTTTAATACCCCACATTAAATATGAAAATCATTTGAAAATAATTTTAATTTAGATTTTATATGACCAAAATCTTAAAAACACAAGTAATACACAACTATTTTGGCTGAACAAATATTAACTTGACTCAAAATTTTGTCTAAAATAGCTCATCGCTGCGAACTCACGTGAGTTGCGTGAAAAAGTATCGGGAGCTCATGAAATCGAGGCTGTGACTATTGGTTAAATCCACATCTAAATGAAAAATATGCAAGCTAGTCGAAGGTTTGTTGTCAAAAGAAAATTCAATTGTGGTGATGCCTAGAATTTGATTTGTGAAATCTATAAACCTTTTTACTGTTTTTCTCCAAATGAGCAGATTGTCAAGGGGAAAATTTATTGATAAATTTTATGCGCAGGTCAAGATGTGTTAGGGTTTTCAAACACTTGATTATTTCATTCTAAATTTTTTTTTATAACAAAAATATTTAATTTTTTTGATTTATTGTTGCTTTTCTAAACTGTATCCATAATATTATACGAATAAGTAGGTTCATCAAGTGCATTCAACTCTTTTTTTATAACAATTTTTTTGTCAATTTACTTCAACTAAATCAAATAAGGCAAAAATCATATTCGTTGCAGTAACATTAGTGTAGTAAATCTCGCAAACGGTCAGAAATGTTATAAAATATAAGATACGTACGAGTAATTGTACGGGAGATGAACAAACTTTACGAGCTATGCGAAATAAAGGCGTCAAATGCTTTGCTCTGAATCCGTGCTTATTTCCGGTTCCATATATACAGTACATATATGGACTTGCATAATAGTTGAACTGAATAATACTCAATATGAATATTTGAGATGCTGGCTCACTTGAGTAGAATCACTCGTAGGAGATCAAAGTTAGGATAGAGATGTCGAATAATATCTTTTTTGAAATGCTTCTTGCTTATTAATAGAGACAAATTTACTTCTATCTACATATACGAATTGTACAACTCTATAATAAAGGCTCCCAGTTTTGTTGATCTTTTTAAAAAAATAGTGATATTTAGCGATTGCGATTTAGCATTAATTAACCAATATCAAATTTTTACTGCTTTATATACATAAAACAGAATTTCGTCACTTCACCTCTTTTCTAAACAGGAGTCTAGATGTTACCTTTTCTCTGGTAATGATCATGTTAAAGTTGACTTTTATATACAAAACAGCATTTTTTTCCGAAAACTCGGTCGTTTCATTTAAATTTATAAATTTATAAATAAATATCATTGTTTTATAAAATATTATTAACTGGAGGTAAGTATTTGTAATTCATTTAACGTCAAGGTTTGTATCCATTTGTTTTCTTAATAATTATTAAGGGTTTATTTTGTAATACTAATAATTTGTTTAAATTTTCTTGGTTTGATGAAAAAATATTCTGCTTTCCTGTGTAATTGAATAGCCAGACTAAAAATTATTTTTCTTTTTTTTATAATCTTATTGTGTTGATGAAAAGTATGTTTCGAATCCATCATTTCACCGAAATATTTAATTTTACTAACTTCATTCAGTTTTTTGTTATAAAAACATCAATATCTTAAATTTTCAGTACCTATCATCATAAGCTGTTTACGTGTTTTTTAAAAATAGTTAAGTTTATAGATTTTTCTCGGCTTAGGAGATGTTAAAGAGTATAAATAAACCTCTTCAGAATAGGAACATTTTTTAAAACTTTTCTGAAAGTTACTGAATCTTAAGTACGTTTCAATTGATGGGTTTATTAAGTCAAAGAAATGCTTTCCAACAATTCAAATATCTTTCAAGAATCAGAAATATATTTCACAAATAACAACCTACTGTTTCGTTAGTATTGCCATTATCTTTATTTTTATTGGGCCATGATTTTATTTGATTGCATCGGAAGCATCTGAGATAACATAATAACCTAAACTAACACAAGTTAAAAAAGTAAATTGCCTTCAGTTACTATTTTTTTTTTTTCAATAAGGGAGGTGCGTTAAATTTTACTTTTTAGGTTGAGCTGAGTAATTTTAAATTTCTCGTCGTCAGAATTGATTTTAAAAAAAGAAATTTGAAATAACACATCTTTTTAATTAAACTTTTACTAGGTGTTACTTGGAATTGTATGCAACCCTGTGCATCGGTTTTGTTATTAGTACTGCACCTCATTCTAGTCATTTGTAGGTTCTGTCATCTTGGTGCACAAAAATTGTTTCATTTGCGCAGGTGCTCAGCAGCTATGTTCACTGCAAAGACGGGTTGAAATTTGCACCCGTTTACTCTTCGGTATCATGATTACCTGGTACTTTTTGCATTTCATTCTGCGTAAATGTCACTTTAACCTAAAAACGTATTTTACTCATTTTAGGCATAGTTTCCTGAGAGTAATAAAAAAGTCATGAGATTCCTGATTTCCTTTGATAATTAAATGATGAGACGCTAAATTACTCAAATTTTGTTTTATTACATATTGTAAAATTTGAGATTAAAAATCTTTTTCACAATCGAAATGAAGTTATTAACGTTGTTTTGTGTATTTTGTTTAGTGTTTATTAGAATACGAATTTATTGTTGAAATTCTGCAAAACTTTTCCATTATTTGATTTTCACCCAATACTTAAATAGATGCGGAATCTCCTCGTCTAAACCCGTCCTTAAAAGATCATGCTATTGGGTAAGAAACGAGTGTTTTCACATCTTCAAGCTTAACCATAAGTCCAAATACAGCCTATTTAATGATATGAAGCATTACTTATAAAAAACCGAGCGACATTTATTTAAACTGAGCGATAGGAGAAAACTGTTTGATCTAATCAATTTATACAAAATCCTAAATAATATTTTTGAATGTCCCTTGTTGTTACAAATGATAAATCTTTATGCCCGTTGGGAACACAAAAAACCATCAAATGTTTTATTGTACTACCAGTCAGACATTGTCCAGATTCAACACTCCTCTAAATCAAATGCAAAATTTTGGTAATGAATTTGCAGAACATCTTGATATCTGGAACATGTCACTCCTTAAGTATAAGGTAGTTGCAATATTTCTGGATAATATTCATATTTTGTACTTTGATATGTTAGGTATAGGCAACCAAATTTTAGAGAACTCCTTCGGGCCGCTCTTCTCGTTTGACAATGAGCAAATTTTCCGTGTATGTGGGCACCGCCAAGGAGACTTATGTCCTCAGATGCGGTGTGCGTTATGTGGTGGGTAAGCTGTTCGGTATATGTGCGTGTATGTGTGTTCGCATGTGTATGTGTATATATGTTAATATATGCGTATATATGTGTATACGTATTAGTGTATAGATATTTGTATGTATTTGTATCTATATATAATATTTCTATTTGTTTTAAGTTTTTACATGCAACATTTTTTTTATTAATAATATGTATTTTCTTTAATTTTAAGATATAATAAATAAAATAATTAGTTTGAGACCCCTGAAACATTATACTTATAAGTAGTCATACTTGCTACCTAGATGGGTTCATGCTCATTCGGTTGTATATAGGAAGTAAGTACTACTGACTTTGCAACAAAATCCGATGAACCGGAGATTCATTATGTTTGTATAATAAACTCATATAAATGTCAAGTTATTTTTATTTTTGCTGAATTTTTATGCCTAACAATGTGTGCCCATGTAAAATTTACAAACCTAAAATGCATATCTTTTTTACTATTTTTTTATATACTTCACTCTTTTACTGTAAATCTTTTATTCTTTTGTTTACCAAACCTAATTTTTACTTTAATTAACCATAACAATTAACTGTGTTTTCTTTTTATTATGCAACTTTGTATTTAATTTTAATTTTATACAAATTGGCTACGGCCGTTAGTTATAATAATAAACTACTGTCACATAATATGCGTAAAAGTGTTTCATTATCTGCACTGCAGAATTTTTATCTAGAACTTTCAAAGATATTACATATTTAATTAATTTAGGGAGTAAATTCAATCTGCAGTGCCGTGAAAGGGCTTCGTAATAACCTTCACTTGGTTTTGGCTTAGTTTCATCCGGTCGTAAACAAACCTTTGCGAGTATCCCTGCAGTAGTTCCTTTGCACGGTGCTAAGCAAGTCCTTTTCATCAAAGCATTATACTCTGCTTCCGGACCTACAACTGTAGGCAAATACTCTATCCACTAGACCATGAATTGAACATATAATTTTTAAATCATATCTTTTATAAACTGTTTTTAAAATGCTGGTTGGAATAAAACCTAAATTGATCAATCAAGTTTTGAAATAAGTACTTGATTATGTTTGTGTAAACAAGTAGTCGTTTTAATATTTATTTTATTTAATGTATCCATGTCCATAGAGATAAATAATCTATTTTTTAGTGTAAAATAGAACCAAAATCTGTGTCAAAAGTGTTTTCTATTAAATAATTAATTTTAGTTAAACACCCTGATTATGAAAATCTCCTGGAAAAAATCCTCGGTTTGATTCCTTATACCTGCAATATTTCACTGTCTCTGGACTGGCACCTGATATGTGAAACTTATCACCTTACCTTCAAGTTGCAAATTGCTGCTCTTTATTTTTGTATGTTTAGAAAATCATTTTGCAAATTCTACAAAATACAATTCATTTATTTCTAAAGCCAAATAAGTCAAATCAATGAATGGTTAAAAAATGTTATTTCTTTAGCTACATGAACGCGTAATAAAATAATAAACATATTATTGTCTCTTCAACATATAAAAACTAAAGCAGTGTATAGTTTTACCAATAAAGTACCCTATGCACCACCAAATACGAAAATGAATGTTTATGATGATCATTTAATTTGTTGTGGTATCTGCATGGCTTAAAAATCCTTCAAATATTAAATTAAATGAATACACACTTGATTCTTTTTAATTTCTCTTTTATTTTTAGATTACACATTCTTCAAAACCTTTCATTTTTCATAAAGGCATCACAGTTATAATTCAGTCCTTTTTTTAATCTTTGTTGATGATGTGTATTTTATTATATTATCTATTTGTACGACTGGCGCCTGGACCATAAGACTGATCACCTTATTTTCATGTAAAAGAAGATCAATGCTGCGTTTAGTGTACATATGCAGTACCCTATGTACCAACTAATGCAGACAAGATAGGGACAAAATAAGTTGGTGATAAATTAAGGGTTTTTGTTTTATTTATAATTAACAATCACAAAAGTAAGTTTTTTTAATATTCATTTAAGAAAATATTTTCTCTTCAATTATTTACAAACTCTTCAATTTTGAGGAAAGTTTCTAACAGTTATAAATAACTGATGGAAAAGTGGAATCAAAACTCGGAAGAGCGGAATTTAAGCTTCAAATCTCTTATCGATGAGTCTGCGAAACGAAAATGATTCACAACCCGGTCCATTTTTAAGTTACCTAAAAGGAATAAACTTAATACGGAAAATTTGTAAATGAAATTCAGTAATAGATTTTTTACACATTTATTACGAACGCACACATTACGAAAGCGAAATAAATTTTACATTGATTGCATTTTAAAAGCGCATTTATTCATTTACACATTGTTTTTTTTTTGTTATCAACCAAGGTGTATGCAAAATATGAATCTCGTAAAGCATAATATAGTTTTGTAATTATTATTGCATTTTTTTGGGAATTTTTTTTGTGTTTTCTGTTCATTTGATGAAATAAAACTTATTGTTAGTTAACACAAATGAGTACATACATACATAAACTTTTCTAATATATTTATATCATCTTGAAAACATCCATCTCATTCGTTTTTTTACTATTTTTAACATAATTGTTTTTACATTTATTTAAACACTCCAAATTTTAGTCAAACTGTTTGTTGAGGAGGTTTGCAATTCAAAGTATTTTCAAAATAACATATTTAAAAAATAAAATATTGTATAAATAATAAAATTAAAATGCAATTGATCAGTAAAAATTTTCTACCAAAACGTTTTGTTGTAAGAATTTGAAATTTATTGAGGTGAACCTAAATAAATATTTTTTATAGTTTATTAAAAAATGTTCTTTTTTGTATGTCTTAGTTTAAAAAAAAAAACGATTTTAGTTCATTCTATTTCACTCTTTCAAAAAAATTCTGCAGATTTTTTTCATTCAGTTTTTTACTGGCTAAAACGTGACATTAGATTTTAATTTTCTTGGTTGTTAATTTTTTTTCTTCCCAAATAGTATCTATAATTTAGTTACAGAAAACCATTAAAAATTATACTTTTGAGTGTTCATTTACTTTGTTAATTTCATTCAAATACTTACTTTTGAAAAAAAAAAATTAAATTCAGATGTTTCCCCTAAATCTTATAAGATAATTTATATTTTTCAAAGATTTCTAATGAAATTTTAAATTTTGAAAGAATTGTTTGTTAGAAAAATAAAATAGCAAAAAAAAACGAATTAAAATTTGATTACAAAAACAGGGATAAATTCTTACTACCTTAGAATTTTAAAAGATGTATGGAAAATGTTTTTAAAAATACAGTTTTTATTGAATTTGGACCACTTGTTGTATTAACTGTTTTTATTTTGAACTTTCAGATAAATTATATTTCACAAATTTTGAAATAATTAAGTGTAACAAAGTTATAAAAAAATAAATTATTATGTTGCCATATAATCAAAAATACAAGAAAACTAATGGATACTGTCAACAATTTTGAAAATAATATGAAAATATGTCATTTTACCAAGCAGTTAATGTTTATTATTTTTGTTGATTTACAATAATTTACAATATGTTTTAACTTATTGTAAATTATTAATAAATTCGACAGCGAACTATTTGAAAATAGTACGCACAAAGATTCTAATGCTGCATTAGTAATATGGTTTCTCGCATTCTACTACGCATTGTTAACTACGACATGTATTTATTTTAAATCGCATAAAACACTTTCAAAATCATTTAAATAAATGTATTACTAAAACACGAACAAATCATATATTGCCAATAGCAGAAAAACGTTTGTAAAAGCTTTCATTCGCAAACAAATATATATATTTCAACTTGAAAAAATTCGAGAAAAAAAAACATAACAAAAAAGATTAAGTAGCTTACATTTTACCCGATATTTTGATTTTAAATGTTCATTATGAAAAGATAGAGAAATTTGATTGTATCAACCAAATAGCACAGGCAAATAAACGAAATTACAATAATAACCAAAGAGAACGTCATTCTGAAACCCATTTTGACTGTTTTAATTTTTTTAAACAAAAAAACAGTTAACGTATTCGAGAAGTGTTTGGATGCAATAATATAAAAACACAACTACTAAGTGTGTAGATGTTACTAATACGGAAAAAATGAATTCAACGATGGAAAAAAACATTTCTGAAATAACCCAGTTCTGAAATGTGAGTAATGGTTACAAAAGTTGCGTTTATTTTAATTTTACGGAAGTATCAGACTCTGCACGGTCGTGAATTTTCTAAAACTTATTGTTTGCAAATAGTATCGACCCCCTTTTTAATGTAATACATAACAATAATCACGTTAAATGTAAGTAACACAATTTTAAAACAAAGAAAAATAGGTTTTAACTGTGCCATTAGAACGCTTACAAACGCAATGAGAAATCAGCAGACAATAGTTCACACAATTTGTAGTTGAAACGTCCTTTATATAAGTTTATGAATTAAATTAAACGCAAATGCATCTTCCGCCTTCTTTTGCCACTTTTTTTTCTTTCTTCGGAGTAACTGGTAATCGGATGTTCCGTGCTCAGGATATGTTCTTGGTGATCTGTAAACATCAATAAATAGATAAATCGGTTAAAATTTAAATAAGCTGCTAGACTTTGGAATGAGCTAACTCATCATATAAAAAATTCACCATCTCTACCCATATTCAAGAAACGCCCAAAACATCAATATATATCCTTAGAATCCTAAACCAACTGAGTTTAACTGGTTCTTTTTTTCTTCTCCAAAATATATTTTCATCCCTTTTTCTTTCCATGGTTCTTCTTTCTCTCTCCTTCTAAAATGATTATCTGATTCCACAGGCCTCATCATTTAATATGTATAAAGAAGTGCACTTTTTTTAACTTACGTTAGTATGTGCAAGTTTTATCTCCTACTTAAAAACAACTGTTATTTTTGATAATTTTTTTATTTTATTTTAACATATGCATGTATCATTTTAAATATATTTTTGTTTCTTTACTACAAAATATTGACTCATCTTTTGACCAGTCTGTTTTTTGGTTGGCTGGAAGATATTTTTTTTAGCAATAAGTCCGCCAAAGTACTTTTTCTTTGTACTTGAAGTTTTAAAATAATAAAAATTAAATTAGAAAACGCAGTAATGAGTAATTTTTTGTCTCAGTTTGATTAGCATTAACAACAACTAATGTTATCTAAAACAACGATCCACAAAACATTACAATTCAGATTTAATAACAATTCAGAGGATTTGTAATTTTTGTTCGTGAATGTCGTCATATTTTTAAAAAACTATTTTATAAATTATTGTTAAACATGTATTTACAATATTTTTTTCTAAAATAACTCAATTTGGGGGATTAGTAAAGTTAAGGGCGGTAATTTGAACATACTCAAAATATTGACTTATCTCTTCCGTAAAAATCAATTGCGTATTCATATCATTTTTCATTTTTTAAATTATGAAAACGATGAAAATGTTATTTAAAGGAAAGTTTTTCAATTCTTGTTACCATAGAACATCTAAAACAATGTGTGTACATACGTAGTTTACATGATGAGTTTCGAAAAATGCAGATACATTGAGAGTACTCAGTTCCAACATAGGTTTATAGCCAAAATTCTTTTCCGTTTTACACACTACTCAGATAAACTATGAAATATAAACCTTGTTCACCATAAACGAGGTCAAAAACTGTTTTTTTTTATATAAAAAAGAATAAATCATATCTGGTATAACGGCTATGTTAACAAATTGACATATTTTTTTACACAGAATTTGAAAATAAAAATAAAGTTGGAGAATATGTTAAAATAGGAAATGTAGAAATCTATGGATCTTCTTCATTTCTCTTGTAATTTTTCAATCTTAATAACTCCTTAGAGAGTGAAATTTAATATTTTATTTTTAAACATTTAAACTCACTCAAAATATTGTTTAAGCAGATTAATTTATATGTTCACGTAAATGTTAAAGTCCCTGCAAAGCGCGTTTTTTATTTTATTTGATATCTATTCATAGATTTAAAAAACCCCGTCAGGGATATATATGAAGCATTATAGGGTCAAGTAATGGTGTCTTGTCTAGTTTGTGTAGTCAGCATGTGTTTTTTCAGGAAATTTTTTTGTTATGTAATTTTTCAAATGGTAAGGTGAAATGTTGTAGTGTTTAAGTTTACTTTAAAGTATTTTTGACTATTTTCTTTTTTTATGCTGCAGTGTTGTTGTGTGGTTTTTATTTGTCTATATCAGAATTTTTTGTTAATGTTATGTCATTGTCTTGCGTGTTTCCCAATACAAGGTCAATTTGTGGTCAATTTATACAGTTTCAATTTTTAAGTATTTTAAATTATAAATCAAAATAAAAAAAAGGATTGTGTAAATAAAATTACCTTCAAAGATACTGATTGCACTCACAGCAAAACGATTCCCATTTTAAACACATTAGATTTTACAAAATCTCTGAAACTTTTATAGATTCTTCAATAACCGTTCTTCAGAATGGAATCTATAAAAAAATTGTTAAATATTTGCAGCTGATAATGTATATTTTTAGTGTATAAAATCAAAATGCACTAAAATGCAATCAACTTCATGGAACAGCTAGAGCTGAAATGCGATCCGGGATGCATGTCATAGTGCTTGTAAGTTGGTACATAATCAATAAAATGCATGTCGCTGTGTTTGCATCGCACCGGTGGGAACCGGAAATAATTTAAATGTCACAGATATTTTAAGGTACGGCGGGAATTTATTTATGAAGTTACAGTATAAAAATTAAAAACCACCTGTTACAATAGAAGAAAATACACAATCAACAGGTAGATAAAAGAAAAATATTTATACTTTGATTGGCAGATTTGATTTGATTATGAAACCCTATTTTCATTTAAATATTTTTCTAAATTTTGAAAAAGTTTTTATGAATATAACTTATTTATTATATTTTTTACACATATTTGTTCAACGTTTTACATGTCTTGTATTTTTTTAAACAAAGAATACATAAACATATAAGCAATTTTAAAGACTAATTTGTAGAAACATTTAAAAAACCGCAGTTACACTATGAGCGGTAATTTTGTTGTAAATTTACAAACTATTTTTAAACAACCGTATTTTGAGTAGTATGGTCTTATGTAAATTAGTGAGGATTAACACTTGCTTCTGAAATCATTACAATTTAAAAATTAAATAACTTAATTGTTGAAACTGTCAAATTTCTCACCTAATTGAGTCTATACGAATTCATCGTCGCAACAACTTTCACAAAACTTTTAAATTAAATCATACAACCATTATACAGGGAAAAATAAGATGGTAACAAAAACATTGAAAAAACAAAATAATCGTGAAAACTCACGCCTATGTGTAGGTACTATGCACACAAAGATGAACAATTACAAAAAGTTAAATTGTAAGTTGAGAAAGGAGAAGGGAGACAATGTAGTTTAATGATGAATATTGCTAAAAAAGAGAAGTACAAATAGGTACTAATTGAATGGTATTTGATGATTCATTGAAGGGCAACAATTTAATACCAAAAAGACTCGAATGGGATTTTTTCTAGCAAGTCCGAATATTCGTAACACGGGGTAAATACCATGATAAGTTCATGGTTTTTTGTTGTAAATTTTCAAAACCAATTAGGTGGAATATTGGGACAAAGCATTTTCTGAATTTTATTTGTTAAGTAATGTATATGTTTTAAATGTATAAAATAGATATGTGGACGAGTGTTTTCGACTCGATGGCTACTTTCAGGAAAAAAAATATGAATTAGAAAATGAACTAGAGATTTCGATTAGAAAGTCCACCTCGTTGTAAAGTGGTTGCTATATTCGCCTACCGTTTTTGAGTATTGGGTTTGATTTTTGAAAGAGTGGACGTGAAACATTGATTTCAAAGATTGTTTGTACCGCAATATTATTAGGTCTATAACTGAAAAACCAGAACTGTTTTAGAACATTTGAGCATTAATAAAATAAACTTGTACGTGTACAATATTATCATTCAAAGTATTATCCATCGGAAATTTGCTCGTTAAAATCATTTTTTCATCTTTCTGGTAATTTGTGGCTGCCATCCCAAAAAACCAGTCATTTTTTTAATTAAATAACTCATTGAGCCAATCTTCGATGCCTTGGAAGAAGTAAAGTGTGTTTTATAAAGTTCATTATGCATCGACTGAAACAAATGGAAGTCAGAAGGCGCCAAGTCCGGACTATGTGGTGGGTGAGGCAGAACATAGTTTTTGACGGGTTGAGCAACATGTGGCCGAGCATTGTCATGTTGGAAAATCAATGTCTCGTGTTTAGTCTCCCATTCTGGCCTTTTTTCTTCAATGCTGTACTAAAACAAATCAGTTGTTATCAGCGCAGCTCTTCAGTTATGGTTTCACTTAGTTTTAGAAGCTCATAATACACAATTCCCTTCTGGTTTTCATCTTCAAACTTTTTCGGTTGTCCAGGCCGCTATTTGTCTTTGATACCAAAATTGCCTTTTTTAAAGCGTTGAAACCACTAGATTCACTCACTCACTCACTCACACTCACCTTGTGATTTCGTAAGAACATATTTGTCATACAATTTCACGAGCAAACGATGTCTTTAAACTGCAATTATCTTTGAAAAAAAATGACATAATAATTTCCGGCAAACGCAGTTTTTTTTGCCAATTTTCAAAATTTTCTATGATAAAAAAAAAGATGCACACAAGCAAATATGATGCACCGGCGTATGAATAGAACTTTAAAATAACATGTTTGTCAATAATTTGCTACAGCGCCTACACAAGTGTTGAAATCCGGTATTTAAGTTAAACTTTGGTTATAGACCCAATATATTGTTTACCCGAAGAGTACAACTGATTATCTTACATTCATGTAATGTATGGCAAAAATGAACGGCAACGTTAGACGAGGACGACCAAGGAAGACGTGGCATGATCAGATAAACCAAAATCTTAAGTCTGGTCATGTCAAAAGCAGACAGAACTGAAGGGCATGTATGACAAGAAGTATGAATGTGGAAGAGGCTAGGAGTGTATGCCAGGATAGACGTGTGTGGCGGTCCATTCTCTCTGCCTACCCCTACGGGGAAATGGCGTGATGGTAGTAGTAGTAGTAGTATGTTTAAAACACGCTGCATTTGGTTTACAAATGCAGTGCTCTATCTACTACTAGGTAGAAAAAAAAATAATTGTGTATTGTGCGATAAATAAACCGCAGTATTGCTGTATAAAATATATTGTAGACATTAATAAATTTGTAATACGCAGGTTAAAATAATCTATTAAATTAGTGATTTGTTTTTCATTTGGACCGAAAATTGATTTTGTAAACTTGCAGATACACAATAATAGTTTTATTATTATTTCTTTTAAAAGATGGTAAAAACAATGTTACGTGTTCTTTATGCATTTTAAAAAAGAGCTATTTTTAATTGGATAAGACGAAATAGAGAATTAAAAAATTAGTAAGGAAAACATTTGAATTTATTTTGCAGAAATGAAGAATTTATTTTACGTGCCAAATTCTAGTTTCAGTAGATGCATTAAACATTCGTTTATCCGAGATGTTTTCACAATGGAGAAATGCAGAAAAACAGCCGTAAGCATTTTAGAAAAGTTAAGTAGAGAGCAATATAAAGGGTTTTCCAATAAGAAGTTTCTTTTTGATATTTAAAATAAACGAGTATTTTTTAAGAGAAATCAATGGACGTTTATTTCATTGTAAAGCAAAAGGTGTGCCATTATTAATGAAAAACAGAATCAACCAAATAGCCGCCACGGCTACGTTTGCAGTACCTTTGCATCCTTTTCATGAAATTTTCCATTACCAATTTGCACATTTGCGGTGGTATGTCCTCGATATCTTCGCATATTACATCTGTAAGGTTTTGAATCAATTGTGAAGCATTGACATAGACTTTGTCTTTCACTTGGTCTCAAATAAAAAAGTCTAAATGTGTTTAATCACAAGATCTCGGTGGTCAATTGTGATCACCTCCTTGAGAAATAACACGGTCAGAAAACTTTTCTTGCAAAATGCGATGGTTTCGTTGCTTGTGTGGAACGTAGGGCCATCTTGTTGAAAATAAACGTCGTCCACATCAATATCTCCTAATTCCGGTCATAAAAAATCATTAATTATGTTATGTAATTAAGCTATGAGCTCGGTAGCGCAATCCATTCACCGCAACAGTTGAACCAGCTTCATTTAGGGATAAGTAAGGTTCAATCACACCGCCAGCCCAAAAACTACACCAAACAGTAACACGTTGAGGATGGAAAGGCTTTTTAATAATTATTCTTAGATTTTCTGAGCCCCAAACTCGAAAATTCTGCTTATTAACGTAGTCTCCGAGGTTTAAATGGGCCTCATCACAGAAGATGATTTTTCGATGAAAATCCGGATCATTTTGATGCATATCAAGGACCCAATCAGTAAAGATACTACGTTGCTGGTGATTGACTGACTTGAATTTTTGTGTTAACTAAGCTTTTAAAGCGTTAAAACCTAAGTTTTAATGCAAAATACGGTGTAATGTCGTTTGTGGAATGCTTAATTCCAAAGATCGACGAGGAATCGACAAACGTGGGTTTTGTCAAGACTGCGGGCTACAGCAACAATATTTTCAGTTGTTCTTAAGTGACGCACACGGTTTCGATTCTTTATATCACTAACTTGTCCCAACAGCTCAAGTTTTTTACCAGTTTCACTATTGCCTGCCGAGAAGGTACTTCACGACGACCCGAAATTTCTTTAGTTTTGCGAACTGTGACTGCGAGTTTTTCACCATTTTCGTTGTGAATTTTAACAATTTCAATGCGTTGTTGAAGCGTGTATTGTTCCATTTTTAGTAATGACGTGAATAAAAGTGACAGCTTCCCGAATAGCGGGCTATTCAAAATAAAACCTCTTATAGGAAAACCCTGTAGAAGTCTAGGCATTAACTGTGCTTATGACCTGTTATTGGCTGGCTTAACTGTCTTTTTTACATACTATGTAATATTCTCCATTCTGCCTATATTTGAACATAAATTTCTTCATTTCATTCGATTCTTCCATCTTTTGATTTTTGTAAAATTAGGTGACTGTATCCAGTATACGAAAATCTGCACAAACTCAAAATATTGTTGATATAACCAACTGGTCCAAGAAGAAGTATAAAAATGGAATACTATTGACATTGTAACATCTGAAAAATATTTTTAGGCATTACCTAGTATTCAGGTGAAATAATTCAGTCAGATGTATCTCGCCCGCATCAGTTAAGTTTTCAGCTTTTTGACTTCACAAAAAATCTACATATTGAAGTATTGAAGATATATGGATGATCAAACAAAAAAAGAATAGTTAATTATTGGTTAGGTATCCAGAAAAAAATATTGGATACAATTTTTATTAAAAAATAAATAAATCAAATCCTTAATTTCAAGAGAGATCTTGTAGAATTTTAGACAGTTAGAGGCAAAATAATCATAAATTTTTTGCCGTCTAATAGTGGGCAAAACTAGCAATTTATAGTTTTGAACCCACAGATACATTTAATACCGTTGAACCTATGGAAATCTCTGTTCTCCTAAAATCGAAAACATTTTTATGTACTAAGATCAAGTTTTCATATATACGAGTGACGTATTGCGACTGTCAATGTACTGATTTTTTTAAATTTATCTCTAAGTGGTTCTCTGGGATTCATTTTGTAAATTGCTTGAATAATTCTCTTCTGCAGCACAAAAACAGAATCAACATCAGCATTATTTTTAGAATATAAGAAAACTTTGTAAATATTTAAGTGAAATTGATTTTGTCCTTACAAGACAAAATGCGTCACGTTGTGCACCCTTGTGTATAATAAAAAAAAATAAAAGTAAAATTAAATGCAATGATTTTATTTTATGAATACCATACCAATAATTGCATTCATAAGGAATAAGAATAATAAATATTTCACACGGTATAAATTGGCCACTCAAACTAGCTACTGACACGTCAAAAGCCCTATCGATGCCTAGAATTCAAAATTCGCTTCTCTAAACATGATGTACAGGGCTTATGACCTGTCATTGGCTGTAAATGCCTAGACTTCCATATTCCCTTCTCAACAATGTTTTCTCTCTCTGTTGAAATAAATTTAAATATGAATAACTCCTTAGGGAGGAAATTCAGCCAGTCTGCAAGCATTTGGACATACTCAAACATTGTAGATTAGCATGAATTTGGGATGGAAGAATCGAAGAAATATGTTCAAATATAGGTAAAATAGTGACTGTTACACAATGTGCAAAGTGGCTACTTAAACTAGACAATGTCAAGTCATATGCCCTATAAATGCATAGACTTCCATATTACTTTCTTTTGAATGCTCTCCATCCCTGTTTTAAATTGTTAATCTCAATGATTTTCTATGGGGTAAAATCCAGTCTTTTGTCTACAAACATTTGAACAAACTCAAAATATTGTTAGAAAATCATCATGTTTGGTCACGAGTTCATATTTATTTGACGATTAATCATCGGTGTGGCCAGATATAAATTAAAATTTAAGCGCGTGCAAAAATAAAAATCCATTTATTAATCACTATCTAGGGAGTAGAGAAAATTCAGAATACCACCCCCAGACGACCATCAACATCAAATGATGAACAACACGTAAAGGAAATTGAAGATTTGGTGCTCAAGAATCGTCGATACAAATGAAAACCTGGCTGATACTATTAACATTTTATTTGGATCAGTCAAAACCATTTTTAGAATTTTTTTTGTGCCTGAAAAGGGTAAAATTTGGTGCCAAATAGATTCAATTTTTTGGAACAATAGTGACGTGTTGAAGCTTTGGAATTATTATCAAAGAATTTTGCTTTACAATTCAATGCTTTAATTTTTACATAAAAATAAATAAATATGTTTTTAGTTAAAAGAATTTCACCTTATTTTTTATCACTGTGTTATGTATATTTTTTAACTATGCTCATATTTTCTTTACTAATATGTAAACATGTTTCTTTTATATATTTTTTATTTTTCTTATTCTTAATTTGCAACTTTTTAGTAAAATACACGTCTGATTTTATATTTATTTATGTAAAACACGTTAAAGCCTACAAATCTTTTAAGCAAACAAATGAATAGATAAATAAATAGTTATTAGATTCTCGTTTATTATTTTATGCTCAATATACTTACTTTTACCTGTCTTGGAAAACTTCTGCTCTCCTGTGATTTATTTATCAGATATTGAGAGTCCTATGCTGGAACGGAGATGACAAAATTCTTATCAGACAATCTGAAATATTAAAAAAAAGTTTAGTGTATCTGTATGAAAAGACTCAATCAATGAGGAAGTTCAGTGGGTTTTATATATTTTATTTGTTACTAAACTAAGCCATATTTGTTTTTTAAAATATTTTTGTATCGTATAATCCCTGCTTTGATTTTTTTGAATTTTTTTATTTCTAAAATTACTCCGTGAGTGACGTCTCAAGTTCTCTTTCGCTTCTTTTCGATCAGTCCTGCTGATTAGCCTGTTAACTTACCGTAAACCGGAAAACTTTCACAACTCTCTTGTTATTGGTAGATTTGTACGAACTAGTGACGTCGTTCAAAGTATTTTTTTATATTTTTTTTCGTACGTTTTTAAAAACTTCAGCCTCGTAATGAAATGGTCAGCGCGTTTGCCTACCAAGCAAGAGGTCTCGGATTCGATTCCCAACATGGTTGATTCAAAATATTTATTTAAAAGGGTGTTTTTACACCAGAATATTGCATAGTCCTTGGACTGGTACCTGAAACGTAAGACTGATCATCTTACCGTCATGTAAAAAAAAAAATTATCAAGATACTCTGCAATTGGTGTACCAATGCAGTGCCCTATAGACTATTATGTGCGGAAAAGGAATGATGATAATGATTTTTAAGCCCAAAATTTTATTTTTTAAACTGATAATATTTAATTAATCCCAAACATTCAAAATTTTCCTTTTATTGAAAAACACGCACTATCCTGGATTGAAACTAAATATATGAACTTTTTTTTTCGATGATATTTTTTGTTGCCCATTTTTTTTAATTTCCTTTTTTTAATTGCTGTAAAATAAAAAAGGACCTAATAATCTTCTTTTCTCTTTCATGTATTACAAAACAAAAATTGTGGGTATACTCGCAAAAAACTTAAACTCAAATCCCTGTTTTGAGAATTCAAGCATTTGAGTTTTGTTCCACTTAAACTCTTTTGTATCTTATTTAATTACAATTTTCGAGTATGTCCACATGTTTGTAAACAAAAAACTGGATTTCCCCGGGAGTCATTAAAATAAAAAACAAACCAACTGGCCCAAGAAGAAGTTTAAAAATTAGAAAATTGTTTTCATGCGTTGCCTAGTATGTGAAATGGTTTAGTCAGATGAATATCTTTACAACACTAAAGGTTTCAGTCCTTTAACTCACGAAAATCAACAAGTCTAAGAATTGAAAAAATATGGATGTTCAAACATAGGCAAAATAGTGAGTGTTACACAGTGTGTAAAGTGGCCACTTAAACCAGCCAATGAATATGTAAATATATAAATATGTTTTTCATTGCTGTGTAATTATCTTTTATTCTTTAAATACTTTGTTTTACCTCCTATGTATATTGTAAAAAAAACAAAAAAAAAAAAAATAAAAATAAAACAAATCAAGGAACTTTGAAATATAATTGAATGCTTTTATTTTTACAGAAAGAAAAACAATTCTGTATCTTATTTTCTTTTGGGCCGATGTACTTCATTTACAACAACAAAGCGTTTTTAATTTTAATGTTAACTTCAAAGATTCATTGTTTTTATTTTTAAGACCCACGAATAAAATTAATTTTGATTAAATAATAATGTCAGTTTCTTTATAAAAACGAAACAAAAAACATGTTCCGTTTGAAAAAATGCGTTTATTTTTGTGATTCTTGTATTGAACAAAAAAAAATTCCCTCATGAAACAGATGTCCAAATATTCAATTCAAAGCAAAATTAAATAAAACCATATTTGGAGTTTGTCCAGTGATGGAGAGTATTTCAGAGAGGGAAATGTGAATGTCAAAGCATTTACAGGGTCTATGACGTATCGTTGGCTTGTTTGAGTGCCACAGTGCATAAAGTGGCCCCTTGAATCAACTAATGTATGGCCATAAGCCCAGCAAACGGCTACACTTCCATATTCTCTTCTCAAAAAAGCTTTTTCTTTTGTTTAGGGTAAAATCTAGTTTTTGTCTACAAAAATTTGGAAAAACTTGTTAAATTGTTGAAAGAATGAGTGTTTCAAGACTGATTAATTCACAATGATTTACTAGTATACATGTAATTGCAATAACAAAATGACAATGCTTGACATAAGCCCCCTTTTAAGTTTGCAAAAATGTATTTATTGAAATCTTTTATTTATCTAAGCAATATCTTCTACTAAACCCAAAAGACTAGTTAGTCAAAAAATTGTTCTCAATAACAAAATATACATTATAGTACTTCTTTACAATATTTTGAATAATCCCACTTCGCATATTTATCTGAAAAAGCTCTTCTAACCGCTCTTCCAACATGGACTATCTCTTCGCTTTGGTAACGAGAGAACTCTTTTAATACCCTTTCACCGATCTAATTTTCTTGCCTCCTCTTTCACAGTAGTAGCTGCTGGATTGTGAAATAATCTGCCCACTAATGTTAGAGACACCCTTCTTTATTTACATTTAAATCAACATCGAAATGTCACTTTCTAAATATTTGAGTTGTTTTATTCCCCATCTTATTTTCTTCCCATCTCCTCTTCTCGTCACGCTTCATAGTACAGTGTAAATTATTAGTTACATTTTGTTTTACATTTTTGTATGAACGAGTATCTAAAATATGTCTTTGTACTTGTAATTTTCTCAAACTGAACGGTTTGGGTAGGTAAAAAAAAACGCTTTAATGCAATATGCCCGCCTTTATATGTTTATAAATTGTATATGTATATAAAGCGTTGAATAAATAAATCAATGTGTACATGAAAAACCGTAATTCATAAAAAAAAGCTTGTTGGTTTTTAATGGGGATATAAGGCTTGCACATATTAACGTTAATAAAAGTACATTGTGTTGTACATATTAGAGGATGAGAAATATGAAATAAGGTTGTGAGTTTGAAAAGAGAGAGAGAAAGATAAACCAATGAAAGAAAAGATTTGAAATATTTTTTTTTAAAGCAATAAAATGAAGGAAGATTAGAGTTCTAAAGATATATGTTTCAGGCATTTCTTGAGAGTGGCCAGATAAGTTGCATTTTTTATATGAAAAAGTAGCTCAATCCAAAGCCTAGCACCTTCTACATAAAATGAGTTTCTAAAAATGACGTGTTTTGTCGAAGAATAGAAAGTGTTCTTTTCTGAGAAGAGCGAAGTGAAAGACCATGATCAGAAAGATATGTGAAGTTATAAGAAATATATTTGTAGCGCAACGGCCGTGAAAAATGTTAATAAGAAGTTGGAGAGATCGAAAGTTCATGCGCAAATAAAAATCATGATGAAAAGATCAATGAAGGCAGTGGAGTTAAATGACATTGAAATCGGGATTTCCCGAAATACTTTATTTGGTATGACTGAAAGCGAAAAAAAACTCACGGTCTTTTAAAATGTTTTTGGGTATGTGGAAGTAGTGATTTCATTGGGTAAATATAATAAAATAAATAAACAAACCTAATTAGGGAGAAGGGCGTTCTCTTCTTGATGTTGTTCTTAAACGCCTCCTAACAGGTATTCCAGGGTTATTCTGCAGGCTGAAAATTAATATCAAGAGTTTTTATTTGTATCGCTGTAAAAAAAAATATATTTTCATTTATAGTTTACACAAAATAGGTGAACGAAATTTTTGAGAAGATAATATGAACATGGATTGAGTGTTAAATAGAACCAAAACCCAGCACCAGTGTTTTCGACTCGATAGTTGTTCTCAAGTTAAAAAAATCGAGTGTTAATGGGTTTGTCAGGTTTTGTAGTGGTTGGTGCATTTACCTACTATTCTTGAGGTCCTGGATTCGATTCCCGGCAAGGTAGACCTGTAATATTGATTTTATAGGTGTGCATTATTTCATTGTTTATTCACTGGCACCCGAAGAAATAAATTGTTTATGTGTTGTGCTACAATACATGAGGTACCGGGTTTGATTCTCGAAACATTTATATACTGATCATTAATCTTCACTTATTACATTTATTATTTCTGGTTTTAATTTTTTACTTTTGATTCACATAAAATATCATCTGATAATTAGATGTATTGTCCTAAGCTGCGATCAGTTATTAATTTTAGAGTCCCAGTAGCCCTGACCAGAAACCAATATTAATGTAAAACGTCTTATTGTTTCACACGTTCTAATCAAAATTCATCTATAAATAGAACCTGTAATATGCGTAGTCATCAATTGAACCATATTGATGTTGAAAATTTGTCTTTGAATTTACAAAGAAAATTCAATTAATTTATTTTTGCACCGCAACAGGCCCTGACGCCTAATTATTTATATTATGTTACAAATATTTAAAAAAAAGTCTCTAATTGCACATGATGAAATGTATTTTTAATATATTTCTTATATTTTTATAAATAAATGTGTACGTTTGGCTTTTCAATAAAAAAAGTAAATACATAAAAAGTTTTAAAAAAATATAAATATTCTCGACAACACTGTTCCGTATAATATTAATAATAAATCTGAATAAACTATAATGTACAATGTGATGAATAGAAATTTAATAACAAGTTATACATTGTTAAATGGTGGACTTATTTCCAATAGTAATTTCCACACTTACTTAATATTTCTTTTTTGTTTTTTTGTGTAGTAAAAAAGCTAACTTTTTGAAGCAATAAGTCCAAGAAAGACCTTTTTTTGTATGTGAAGTTTTTATAAAACATATTGAATGTCCGCTTCGTGCTCAAACCATTAGTATCCTGACCAAAGATTCTCAGAAAAGCAACAATAATTTAACATAGTTATGCTGAAAGCAGCCTGCCATAGAAAAGTGAAATTGAGATAATAGCACCTTATTAAAAATTGTTAATAATAGAAATGATAATGTTTTTAACTTTAGCAATGACAAATAATCTACTTGTTTATTCATTTTTTTCCATTATTAATAATTTTTCATAATAAAATAATGTGACTTCGCTGGGGTAATCCATGCCAAGGACACTTAACAACAGTAAAAAATATATATATTTTTACATTTAAGAATAAACAAAGAAGACTTACTTAATAACCATAGATAATAAACAAAATGTTCAGACGGTTTTAAGCACCGCGTATTAATGTTCATAATTCATTTATGTACATCTGTATTATTTATATTACAAAACACACAATGAAAGAACAAAAACATAACATAAGCTATACACTTGTGGGGCAGTTGATTCAATATTAATTTGGGCGAATGAGACAATCCATTTTACTTCTACCTAGCTCCACTATCAATTTTTTAAAAGCTTTTTTGAACATTTTCTGGTTACTAATTGTTTTAATAGATAGTGAAAGTAAGTTAAAGATTTGAATTGAATAATACTCAAAATACTTTTGTTATAAAGTGGTAAAAGTTTGTATTTGTTTAAGTTGTCTTTGTGTTGAGGATCTAGTAATTATATTATTTGTATGTGATGTATTGTATTTATTTCTGAATCGGTTTTTTTTTCAAACAAGTATCTAATTACGTATTTGACCAGTTTTAGTAGAAGTTTTAAAGTACTGAAAGATTTTTCTAAAATTGTGGGTGGTCTGAAAATTGAGAAATACCAGTTTTGGGATCAACACTTTTTTCAGGTGATTTTTACAGATTTTTACAGGAAAGTTGTTTTAAACAGAACATTTTAGCTAAATTGATTGTACTGCACCCGGTAACACCAATATCTCAAAAAAGTGAACTGGCTGTTTTCTGTTATAAGCATATAAAGAGTATGAAGAAGACATACCTGTTTTGATGAAAGTTGTGTTTATTCAACGTGGAAAATGAAGCAAACACGCCAATCCAGTAATTAGGTTGTTGGAGGTAGTCCTGGCTGCAAAAATTCAGCAATGACAAGTAATTAATTTGAGCAGTACAGGTTGGTTTCAATTATATCAACATATATTATTTTAATATAAACGTAAGAAACGTTAAGCAGTAATTTATGGATACAAAAATTTCGTTTGTTGCTGAGTTTAACTCTTGGATTTTATCAAGATTAATGGGTTAATATAATCATCAAGGTGTTAAAAACAACCATATTCATGCGAAGCTATTTTCCGACAGGACCCAGTCTTAAAGGACTGAGTCCTGAAGGTTTCTGTGGGATGCATATAGATGAAAGTAAACTATATGTAGATAATAGATAGGGAATGAGGATATATAGACGGAGGCCAATATGTATTCTGCACTCCTTAGATTCCCTCAATGTTATAATTATTTCATTTCTAAATCACGAAATATAAAATTTACAAACAAATGAAAACATTTACAAAAACAAATCGTAAAAAATACGCTCATATATGCATACATATATATAAACACATATAAAATTAAGATTACAGGATCGAGAAAATATGTACCTACGTATGTTATGTTAACAGACCGATCAGTAGAATGATAAATTGTATAATATACATTATTTTGGAAGATTTAAAAGCAAAAATGACAATACTTTAATACAATAATTATAAACTTACAAAAACTGATTTGAGTCTACTGAACTAGACTCAAACTATTGTTTGCTTTCTTATATTATAAATAAAAATATGGAGTTATACAAAATAAACGCCAAATAAATAAATGAAAATGCTGAATTTTATTTTACAAATTTAATTCAAGAAATAATAACGGCACAATAATTATTATGCCGCTGTTATTTCTGAAAACATTTTTAACTTTTGTCCGACTGTGATGTCACACTTGTGAACATACAATATATCTCTCTTTTATTTTTAATGATAAAATTGTGTTATTTTAAATCTGCAAATATATATTTTCACAACAGATTTCGAAAGTCAAATTTTTATAAATATGCAGAATTTCAGTACGGAAAATATTTATCCTTGCTGTGCCCAGAATAAATGCGACGCCAATACAGCAATCAATATGTTTAAAACCCATAACAAGGAAGACAGAGACGCTGTTTTGTGGCCGATGTTTGTGTGAAAGGGATTCGCGTTTTTTGGTGCTGAGCAGGAGTGCACGCATGTAGAATGACGGGAGTGTTTATGATTTTTCATTTATTTTGCTAAAATAGCGCTAATTTTTTTTTTCATTTTTACAAACTGGAAAAGGAGTTATTGAACAGTATGTCTCTATGTTATTTTTTTGAAAATATCTAAACTTCCTTCTTTTGCTAGTGGTAACACGGTGTTACATTACTGCGGGCTGAATAATTCTTACCGCAGCTTTCTAAAAGTACTTAATAGCACAAGTGAATGAACTTTGAGTTGTTTCATTGTTTTTGAAAATGAATTTCAGATTACTGATAGCGCGTAGATATCTGAAATTGTTTTGTAAAAATGAGTAGTGCCACAGTTATTCCCGAAGATTGCTATTCTTGTAATTCCTGAACTTTGAAATTAACTATCAGGTTGTCCATCTTCTGTTGGAAGATCTTTACTACTAAGGATAGTTTTAAACGATAATGAGTTTATCTAAATGTTTGCAGACAATAAATCGGATTTTACCCCATCGGGAGTCATTAAAACGAATTGTTAATCTTAATGACTTCCGAGGGGGTGAAATCCAGTTTTTTGTCTACAAAAATTTGGACAAACTCAAATTTATAATAAAACCAACTAGTCCAAGAAAAAAATTAAAAATTGCAAAATTGTTTTCAGGCGTTGCCTAATATGTGAAATAATTCAGTCAGATGAATCTCTTCACAACAATAAAGGTTTCACCTCTATAACTTTACTCAAATCAACAAATGGAGGAATTGAAGAAATGTGAATGTTCAAACCTAGGCAAAATGGTGAATGTTACACAGTGTGTAAAGTGGCCACTTACAGCCAATGGCAGGTCATAAGCCCAGTAAATGCCTAGATTTCCATATTATCTTATTTAAGGTATTCCCTATCTCTGTTGTAATTTGTTAAACGTTTGCTTCTCCCAAAATTTACCCAAAATTATTTATTTAATTAACTCGATGACTTTGTCTGAATGTATTGATTAAAAGATTGATAAATATTTTTTAAACTTTCATAAACTAAAACGTATATTTTTTCATGTTTTTAATTCAAATTCTGATGTCTGAATTGTTTCGAGCGTTGGGGGGATTCATATTTATATAGGCATAAGCATAACAGAAATCATAATTTTTTATTGTTATTTCAGCAAGATTCCGTTTTGTTCATTTGAAAATTCAGAAAGCTTTATTTTTCCATGCGAGCAAATCACTTAACGATTTCGCATTAGCATTGTTAGTTGTTTCTAAGAAAAACAATTTGATCGAGGTCTGTTTCGATGCTTTCAGTGATGCTAATTTTTTAATTTTATTCTCAGTATCCTTAAAAAAAATTTACTGCCCTAGTTTTTGTATGTTCAATAGACAATTTTTAGGCAAATTGAGTTATGAAAGCCAATATCTCTATTATCTTATTACGCGTCCATGTAGCTAAAGAATTTTTATTTTTACGGAATTAAATAGTATTTTCAGATTTTCTAGAGTGCTAACTTACTGATTTTAGTTATTTAATTTTAAAAACAAAAAAATATCTTTATTAAAATTAGCAAAATTATTCAATAAACATACAAGAACTAGGGCAGCGGTTTGTATGACTCCAAAGGGTTTTCACAAAATTACAAATGAAGCACATTAAAAAAATAAGTTATTTATATGAGAGTATTTTATGATTCCTGGATTGGCACCTTCAGCGTAAGACTGATATTACCTCATGTAACAAAAGTGATCAAGATACGCAGTGATTGGTGAACTGATGCGATGTTTTTTGCATCGTTAGTTGTAAAAAAGAAATCTTTTAAAGTAAATAATATGTTCAGCATCCAAAGCAAAGACTCTAAGAAAAGCAACAATTACGAGCGGATGTGGAAGAGTTAGAAGAAGAAATACCTGTTTCGAAGAATGTTGTGTTGATCCAACGCAAAGAAAGAAGCGAACACACCAATCCTTTAGATGGGTTGTTAGAAGAAGTCCTGGCTGTAAAAATTCAGCAATTGTAAGAGATCAAATTAATAATTATAAATAAAAATTATTGGCCTAACTTCGAGTAGAAAAGTGTAGTTCTAAGAATATCCATATATTTAAATTTATTTCAACAGAGAGGGAAAACATTTGAGAGAAGGTAATATGGAAGTCCAGGATTTTACAGGGAATATGGCCTGTCATTGTGGCTAGTTTAAGTGGCCTCTTCACACACTGTGTAACATTCACTATTCTGCCCATGTTAAAACATCCACATTTCCTCAACTCTTCCATCTGTTGACTTTTGTGAAGCCAATGACAGGTCGTAAGACCTCTAAATGCCTGGACTTCCATATTCATTTTTCTCAAATGTTTTCCCTCTCTGTTGAAATAAATTGAAATATGAATAATTCCCTAGGGAGGAAATCCAGCCAGTCTGCAAGCATTTGGACATATTCAAACATTGTTGAATATCCATATATATTTAATATAAACGCCACAAAAATTTACTGTAATTTAAGTATTTATGGATATTTATAAACAAGTACTAAATTAAATTGTTAAATTTATCAAACAGTCGTATTTATAGAGTCATTTTTAATTTAGGTTCATTTTCAACAAGTTGTAAATCAAAAAGGCACTAAGTTGGGGTGAAATGAGATTCGAACGAACCACAAGACCACGACCCGATTTGAAACTCCGGACTCATCCGATAATTTGGTTTGCCGGTCAGGGGATCAGAGTATTACACAGAACAGGGGTTTTCGAAGTATTTTCAAAGGCATCTTTTAATGAGACATCTGTTTCTGTGCGCGCATAGTACTGGATAATAGTGATTGAACTGTGAGCGGTTTTGAGGGTGGCGCGTATAAGATGCTCAGAGATGGGCTCCCATTCGACAAGGCTCTCTGTGAAAGTAGAATTAGCGCACCTTGGCGCGGATACGAGTACTCCTATCAACCGGAGTGTATACAAGTATGTTTATCCACCAGTCCCTTCACAGGTCCTTTCCAACGTGCCACACTTGTACCAAGAATATCTCATTTTTATTAAACAACATTTTAAGGTCGTCAAAATTTTGTTGACGAGGACTGGATTCAACTCCCTTGGGAGCTGTTAATATTTACATTTTATAACAGAGACAAAAAACATTTCAGAGAAGGTAATATATAAGTCTAGGCATCTACAGGGCTTATGACCTGTCATTGGCTGGTTTAACAGATGAAAGAGTTGAAGGAATATAGATGTTCAAATATGGAAGGAAATGGTGAATGTTACACAGTGTGCAAAGTTGCCACTTAAACCAGCCAACGATAGGCCATTAGCCCTGTAGATGTTTAGACTTCCATATTACCTTCTCTAAAACGTTCTTTATCTTTGTTTGTCCACAATATGATTTGCGAGGATAATATTTCCGAGTACCTGAATATAAACAGGTGTCCAGGGAAGATTCTTGGATAGAAATGCGCTTTTTTTAATATCTATCCTTTTAACGTTACTGTTAACGTTGAGAGTAAATGCTTGAAAAGAATATTAAATATAAGGTGGTTTGATTTTATAACTAACACTAAAATCTGAAAACGGACGCAACAGCCTCCTATAACGAGCGTTTTGAGGATGTGGCGATGAACCTGGCTTGGACACGTGCTGAGTATGCCTCAAGAGAACCTTAATCCAAGTTGCCTCTTCTTTAAACCTGTGGGCTCACGCCGTCCTAGAAGGCGGTCGATGACGATCTTTCGACTTTATTCGGCGGAACTAAGGGCCGCTGGATTGACGTGGGAAGAGGCGAGAGAACTGGCTGGCGATAGGGTCTCCTGGAGGAAATTGGTTATGTCCTCATGCTCCACTTAAGAGCTGATGTGGAAAAGAAGAAAATAACCTGTCTGGCATGAGGGGTTTTTTTGTTAGTTACTATAACCACTGTATCTTGGCAAATCATTAAAATACTCGATTCTACTCTCTTCAACAAACAGAAATACTCAGCACGCCTGGAGAAGGAAACATATTTAAAATTATTGCAATGCTCATATTTCTAGAAATTAACAGACTTTGTGAAAAGTTGACTTTATTAAGCAACCAGTTATAAAATAATAATTGAATTCCTTTGATTCGTGAAGTTGTACGGCTTACCAATGTTTTACCTTACCGTTGAAAAACAAATTAATTGGAAACAATCACTCGCTATGTTATTTAATGCATACTATGTATATATGTAACAAATTGTGGGAAGAAAAATGATATAAAAATGCGGTGTCTAAGGATTTTTTTTGCAAAACCATTAATAAATAAGTGATGTAATATTTTTTTACTTAAATTATAAATCTTAAGTTAAAATTAAATTATTATTTTTAGAATGACTTTGCAATGCGCCCTTGGAGATTTTTTTTACAAAAACAGCGCTATTTCAGCTATAGTTAATAATAAAAGTTTAACTAGTTTGAAGTTATTAATCTAGTTTAATAACATTGTAATAACAAACTTATATGGGTTTATTCGGGTTTTTTTGGTAAAAAAATATTTTTTCAATACGTGTTATTAAATGTTAATAAATGTAAGAAAAGGGAATCTCGGACTTTTTATTAGAAGATCGCGGCACTAAGTATAAATTTTACCATTTCCCAAAGTGTATACGTCAGCGCTTAGTCTCCTTTGATGGGAACTAATGCTGCGTTCACACGAGGCCAGGAAAATTCTGTCCTGTCCCAGCACCGTACTTATTGTTATCGTGTGAACTAAAATTTGGAGGACAGGACAATGGACCGAGACATTGTCCTAGAGACTGGTAACGAATAATTTTCACCACAACGCTTGACTGTATAAGGTCAGTAGGATAATAACCATTTGTTCTGCGCGTGGGTCTCATTTCCGCAAATGTTTTGCTAAAAATATTGCGTAGATAGAATTCGGAAGCAATGATAAAATAATATATGCTTTTTATATATATTTAGAAAACTTGGCTGTTTTTGAAAAGCGCAACAATTGCTTAATTTATAAGGAAAAATAGTGCAGAGAAAACGCGGCGTTGGCGATTGTAGCTGCTTTTTGAATGCCAGGTTTCATAATTTTTTATATTTTTTATTATTTATTTTGTCCTCTAACAGTTCCAATACATCATAATATAAAATAAACAATACATTTCATTAACTCATTAGTAACGCGAATCGTCGTGTATTCATTATCGCAGCGTTTAATTGTCCCATTGCCATGTCCTGCACGGTTAAAGCTATTTATGGAGCTGAAAAAGGACAGCATTATTCTGTCTATTATACTGTCGTCGTGTAAACCCAACTTTTAATTATCTAATATACAATATTTGAATAATTCGTTTAGACACGAAAGTGTGGGAATAAATGTTTATTTTTCTCGATTATTTCGTTTTGAAAACAACTTTATTCAGATTAACATGTATTTTCGACCAAGAAATACCGTATTACTGGTATAAAGTGTATTATTTCTTACAAAAACATATGGACATTTTCAAAGAACAAAGTAAAATTCCAAGAAGAAAAATGAGGACCAGGGGTATAATCTCTACCTTTGAAAACCTGGGTACTTAGAATGTGCAAATTCTTCAAACCTTCAAACCGTCCACGCTCTTCCAATTTTTTTTAGCCACCAATTTGTACGAAAACAAAGACCCGGAAACAGACAGGAGTACGGGTAAGGATGATAACGAAAAGTTACGGCAATCGAGTGATTAGACGATTTTGTACCAGCTTAAGGGTTTGATTTTCTTCGTAGACAAAATATTTTCGGGACATAATTATTCAAGACATAAGAATAGAAAAATCAAGTGGTTTAACGATTGCGTACATATTGTAAAAACATTTTTTATTTAGAAAAAATATTTTATGAACAATATTAAAGACACACGTTGGTTAGAAAAATAGGAGTTCAAGGAAAAAAATAATATATTTTGCAAAACAAAAACTGGATATTAAAATTGTATTTTTTGGAAATTTTTACAGCTACAAAATAACAATAAGAAGAAATATATGAAAAATAAAGGAGCGTTTTTAAAAAATCCTCTGTTTATCTAATATTCAATAATACATTTAGTGAAATGACATAACTGTGTGTGTGCGACGTTTGTATTCATGTGTGTGTATGTGCGTATGCTAATGTGTGAGAGTGAGTGCGTGTGTGTAACCCACGTGCACGCACCCTTACACTCTCGCGTAAGTAAAAAAAAACATGTGTATCTATAGAGAAAAGGGGATAAGAGATGGCTGGGTAAGAAGTTTTTTTGTCAAAAAGTATAAATATACATTCAAAACTATTTAAAAATTATTATTATTCTTTAACCGTATTTAAAAGATATTTAGTATAATTTAAAACGAAGTTTAAGAAAAGAGTATTGAAAAAAATAAATAAATCTAAGATTGGTAAATATTTCGATGATTTGTTATAAAATACATGAATGTTAAAAGATCTTACGCTTCAGTTGCCAGTACAACTAGGTACTATAAAACAGTTAACTTTCTTTTTTATTTTAGTTTGCATAACTATTAAATAGTGCCTAGTTGAGAAAACAAATTTCAGGTTCATAAAAAATATTCTACTGAGAATATAAATAAATTAATAAATAAAAAACATGCCATTTTTTTGAGTAGCATGAAATGCACAAATTTGCACTGCATAATTTTTTTTTAAAATTAAAACATACGCAACTGATAAAAATTAATTCCACAACAATTAATATACCACCCCACTCCTTACTTAAATATATTATACTTAAAAGTGTATGGCGCCGAATCGTTATAAATATTTTCTTTAAAAATAAAATTATAATATGCAGGTATATTTAAAAATAATTGAAACGCTTCTCTTTGTAAAACTTTTGTTTTATATTTGCGTTTTCATGATTTCCACGAAAACATTGATTTTGAGGCCATTTTCAACATGTTGAATATAATTCACAATTAAGAAATGAGAGTCAAGTTAAAGTAGAGTGGAGTTCGAACCTCAGACCTCTGATCCAGTCCGCAACATTAGCCACGGGATCACAACTGTATTCTAACAATAATGTCAAACAAAATATAATATAACTCTTTTACAGTATTCTTTATGACTACAATTGGTTTCAAATAGGTATAACAATTGTTTGAATATGAAAGATTTTACGTTCTGCTTATAAAAAACATCAATATTCTCAAATTGATTTTTCTGTATAAAAAAACTATTATATCATGTTGAATACTTCAAATTCTTAATTGTCATTTGTAAAGAATAAATTTGACTGTTCTAAAATAAGCAATATATGTACAAAGGTTAAATATGAAATTTTGTAAGTACCTTTGAAACGTTCGTCCTGAATCTCTCGTCCGTCCGGTGTGATGTGAGTTCTGATTCTGTAGGTACTCCTTTCCTGACCTAGTGCGTTGCCTAGCGACAGCTTGCGAGCTTCCACAATGCACTATGTATTTCTATGAATTATTGCTTTGGTGTGCACTAACGCAGGCGCATCGCTGAGCGAAAATTCATCAAATGAAACAAACGCCTAATATTTACGTTAATACAAGAAATTTGAATTGAATGAAAGTAGCAAAGTTCTACAGCTGGTTTTGATGAAATGCTCCCCTGATAACTAACAAGTAAAACAACTACTCCCCTGAGTCAACCACGCTGGAAACGTCTTTACCTTTCAAGTGACAATATCAAACTGATCACAATAAAACACATTTTTCGTTGATTTAAAAGACATACCTCACGTATTTCTGTGACAGGGCTTTTGTAAAATATCAAACGTTAATAAGGGCCGCATTACCGCTATGAACATACTCGGCCCCGGCCTAGAAATTCAAACCTACGGGTTCTTTGCTGAAAATAAAACATAAATGCTGAAAATTTACCGAATTTTATTTTAAAGAATTTTGAAATGCATTCTTTGTCCACGTTTATTTTAAAACGTGATTATTGACATATAATCATAGCAAACCTGGCTGCAAGAGGACTGAGTCTTCAAGGGTTCTAAACTTGACAATTTTTTAGATTAAAACTGTAACACAAAAGCAAAAATTGATTCATTGAGTTCAAAAAAAATTCTTACGTTCTATAAATTTTAAACTTAGAATCAGTCATGAATTTTTAATAACGATCTTTTACCAAGAACATTAAATTTGTTAAAACTTAATGATAGAAGAAAAATCTGACCTTTTAAATTTATTAAAAATTGTAAATTCAATATGGGATTGCCCTGAACTGTTATTTCTCATCAACTTCAGGGTGCCTGGAAGAATGACTAGACAGGTGCCACCGTTTTCTAGCAACATTTCACGGACAGTGTATACTTGTAATGCCGTATTAAATATACTTCATGAACTCGGCAACAGTTATTCCCACGTATCTGATATATTTAGTGTAGAGTATTGTTCCTTTAGAACAAACCTTTTGAACTTTTTCAAAGATGGTGAATGGTAATTATATTTATTTATTCATGCATTTCATAACATTCACAGTTTTTTGTTCACTTTGCCCAGCTGTATGAAACAGTACTTATGATTTTCTTGTTGTATTACTGTATAATGTTTTATTATTTAAACTTTCTACTGAACATGCTCTATAATTTTTAGGTTAATTTTTTGATTATAAATCTTGGTAATAAGGAAATTTATGTTTTTAAAAAAAATTTAAAAAATTTAATTAAGCCAAATATGTTGTATTATAAATGTTTGTAAAAGGCATATTTGCCGTTTAAGTTATTAAAAAAATAAAATATTCATAGTTATTTATTTATTAAGGAAGCCTCATATTAGGGCGAGCCTTTTCTTTAAAAAAAAACTGAAAATGTATTAGTGATATTATTTTAAAATATTTTTTATGATTTTTATTCAGGTTTATCTTTAAAAGTGGTTAACGACAGTGAGCTACAACCAAATATAAAAAATAAGTAAAAATCCCATATTTCAAATCATTGATTGGGTTAAAAAAAAGTCAAATTATTAAACTCGTGAAAAATTCGCAAATAAGAATACATACTAGTAGTTAAATCACTACTTAATATTAATTTTTTTAAAAGTGCAGTTATTTTATGTAGCGATGTGGTTCTATCTGAGAGAAGCCCTTTGTTCGAGGCTATATTCTCCTTACAATTAGGCCATAATCCTTTAACTACGACAAATAAGTTTTCTTAATTGCCCAAGGCATTTAAACACCTAGTATTGCCTTTGTGCCTGAGTTCACCGCGTTCCTATATCTGCTTATATATATTTTATGAAGTCAAAGTGTCTACGTAAATATGTACAATAAGTGTTTATTTTTTGCTGTCAACAAAAGGAGGTCCATGTCTCTTAGGGGCCTAAGAGCCCCCCTTTTTTGTCCAGGGGAAATCTATTATGAACACTCAGATAGTCTGAGTAGTGCCGGACTCAGACCGGCTAAAACCTCCCATTTTCTTCTTTGCTGACCGCTTCCCGCCGATATCTTATCTTTTTATTTCTTTCCATTATATCTTCTGTAAAAAGTCTTATAAGAGCCGAATTTTCTGCCTTTTTCATAATAGTTTCCATGCGAGTATCTAGAGTCAGGCTCTCAGGTATGGCCAGGTCCGTTTTAAGTTTTCCTCTTTTTTTCCATTTGTTTGCAATGAAACACCATGTGTGGTTCATTGCAATACAGGCATCCTTCTGATTTGGCCTTATTTTTTTTCTCCAGGTATTTATAGAACACTCCATGACCTGTAAGGCACTGCATCATTTGGAATGATGTTTCACCGTGGAGTTTTTCTACCCATGCTCTCATATCTTTTATAATGCGGTGCGTCCATTTTCCTTTACTTTAATTATTCTAGTTTTTTTGCCATTTAGACATTGTCATAGTTTTTTTTCCTTTTTTATAACCATTTTATTATTTTTGTTTTTTCTCCAGTCTTTTTCCATGTACTCTAGATGTCGTTCGAAATCCTCGGTCGTAAATTTATTTGGACTAATATAGATGTTATAAACAAGAAAATCTATTGTTTCTACATAAACTGCACTAGCTAGGCATCGGTACTTTGTAATTTTATATTTACCAATATTAGATAGTGGAACCACCGTCTACGCTTGTTCATTTATTTCTACCGGAGGACTTTGAGAGATTTGGCTCGCTGTAAGCAAAGATGTCATATCCCTCTTTTTTTGCTACCAAGGTAGCCATGTCATGTGACCTAATGCTCCTGCCGGCATTTATTTGGAGTAGCTTGAAGGTCATAATTTAAGAGTCTTCCGAGCCCTTTTCAGAGGTTCTCTAAAAAAATTGCATTTTGAGGTGCCAACACTGTGTCCCTTCTATTTACATAGAAGACAGAATGCGACAAAGGTGCAATCTTTTTGCACGTGTTTGTCACCTCCATATTTATGGCATTTAAGGATTCTATCTTCTACTGTGCACACTGCAGCTTAATGATTATAGGACCAACATCTGAAACATTTTCTCAGATCTTTTTTTTTTATTTGGTACACACAGAGTCCAATTTTTATCTTCCCCTTTTTTATACGGTTTTGAGCATCTCTTCCATTCATGATCACCTTTGCCATTTGTCTTTCTCCTCTTGTAAGTTATAATAATTTTACCGTGAGATGGTCCAAAAATTCAATACCTAGTGTTTTTATTGCTTCAGTGACATTTGCTACCTCTGCAATGGCATCAAAGCCGTTTATACGAATAACCTTATTGTTTTTACTACGAAATCTGAGGCTCCTATCTCGCACCACCCTTTTCAGACTATCTGTGACTTTTTTGCCCCTTTTTCTACTGACCGACGAATATATTTTAAATGTTCATGCAAATATACTCATTTTTGTATACAAATAATAATTTTTCTTTATAAACAGTAGAAAACAACTCTATTAACTTTCTATTGTAATTGGGATCGAGGATTTCTTAATGCGGGCCTGGTTATAATACAACTTTGACGCGTGTGATCTTTAGAATTGGTAACTTTTGCTGTTCTGAGCAACAGGTTAAAGGTGCGTCGCAATAAAACAACTTTCTGTGTTACTATCGTTAGGCACGTGCCATTGTGTTTTATGTTTTGGGAAATTGCTATTACGTATCGTAGTCCGATAAGAATCAAATTCAATACTTTTCTTAGAAATTCATGTTTTCCTCTTAACTTCAAACATATTATTAACCCTTCTAAAGTCACACCTAAAAAAGTTACACAGATACGCGCGCGCGAGCATAATGCTGACGAGTTTTTAACGATTTTTTATTACGAAGTAACATATAATGTTGATTCCAATAAATGAAAGAACTTTTTTGGAGCCAACTGCAACTATTCAAAAAAATAAATAACGATACCTTCATATATCCCTGAAAAAATAAAACACATCACTTTTATTTTAACTTAATTTAGTAACAGATAATCAATATTTTCCGTGATGTAGTGGTTAAGACACTTAAGTCAAGCACGAAAGTTTCTGAGTTCGGTTCCCGATTAGAAAACAAAAATTAAAATATCATTTTTCTCAAGCCTGGGTTTTCTGCACTGTAATTCACTACTATAATTATTGGGCCTCTCGGCCTGTTGTGGTGCAAAAATAATGTAATTTACTTTGAGTACTTATTTCAAATAAGTTCATTAATCTTTCGTTAGAGCGTTAGTGAATCTTTCAAAACTCATGTTTTTTCAATTTTATTTCAATCGCAGCTTCTGTTTTACCGTCACAATATGGTACAAATCATTTCATTGCTTGTCTAAAACCTAAAGATTATCTTTCCGACATCGTAAGTCGTTATTTTATACAGGGTTTTTAAATTCAATGGATGAATTTCTTCTAATATAATAGCCTTATTTGAATGATTCACAGTATCTACACCCTTTTCAGTTAAATTATCAAATTTTACAACCTCAAGTTTTGAGTCAGCTCCAGATTATTTATCAACAGTATCATTCTCGTGCAGTAAATACAACTTGGGAACAACCTTTTTTGCCTTCTTTTTTGTATTTCAGACTGCTTTTTTATATTTCCCCCAAAACGCAGTCTTTATAGTCCTAAACAATATCATCATCAAAAAAAAATTCTAACCAAAAAGAAATTTGATGGTTTTCCAGCTTTTCTCTGGTTAATTTCTCTGTCTAAAAAATAATTATAATTAAATTAATTCTTTTAAATCATAAATAATAACAAGGTCAAAAAAAAAACTTACATCTTTTCTCGCGTGATGAGCAAAATGCCTCTCTCTCGATACACTTGTGGGAATAGCTTTACTTCACCAATAGGCGGGTACTGACAAATACTTACTGCCTAGACGCATGAGCTCAAATATTGTCATAAACTGCAAATAAACAGTTATTTTAAATAAGCGTGAGCAAAATGCTCAAACGCGACCGCTAACTGGATAAATAATATCCACTGATCACAAATATTTGAAAAACAAATTTTCATAAACTTTATGCGAGAAATGAGTGGATGTTTTTCCTAGAAAGATGAAAAAAAAGGCAAACGTGGTCGATGTAAATCTTGGTCAGTCCACTGGATCTAGGTTTGTGCATACAACGGATGTAGAAAATGAAACATAAACTTTAAAAAAAAAAATACACTTTAGTGAAGCATATACGAAAAAATGCTTTGAGATGGTGGCTCGTATACAGTAAAAATTGTTTTAGACGTTTCCTTTTAAGGAAACATAATTTGTTATTTTAAATATACAAATAATAATAATATCTTATTAATTGACAATCTTTTTGGTTGGTATACAAGCGTCTAGTTATGTAATAATATACGCACTAATCAAAATGCTATTTAATGCTAGTAGAGCAGTGATGATGTAACAATTTAAACCTAAAAGTACAAACATTGTAGTAAATTTTATAAAAATAATAATATTTTTGCGAAGTTTAGTGTCTTTCATCGTTAAGTTGTCATGTTGGTCTATCATGCATAAGGTCTTCATCTTAAACTATGTTACACAATACTTCTTGAAGATGGCACATGCCAATTTGAATGCGGATTCAGATTTGGATCAAACATGCGGATCCGAGAGGTAAGGAAAACGAGTTGATCTTTGCCATACATCCTTCCACTGTCTCATTAATCTGCATAAAGTATGTATTTTTAAAGAATAATTTAGTTTATTTTGACAGCAGTTGACATAGTTCCCTGGGAACATAATAGCTAGAGGTGGAATGGTGAGCTTTTTAGTCCCTTTAATGCAATATTTTATTTTCCCTTGACTAACACCTGTAGCGTAAGACTGGTTATCTTACCTGCATTATGCTCCATTAGGTGCACATATGAAGAAAGTTTCTACCTACACGGCGTTATTGATATGACTTTTTGCTCACTGTGTTTGTTGAACATCGTCAACAAGTGAAAAGTTATCTCAAATAACAACCACTTAAGCGGTCATAATTCTATTACGTTTGAAATTTAAACCATATCATAAAAACCAATGGATACCAAAACAGATATTTTACTACACAAAAAAAGCAAACTGGGTAAAATTTTCAAAAATGTAAAAAATTTAATTTAAAGAGCATAAAATAGCTCAGAAATTATTTTCCGTAGTTTGTAACCCTACAGCTCTGAACGATAAATCGGTAAAATAAAGTATATACTACAAAAACTTTGTAAAGTAAGTATACCAAACCGTAAACCTACCCAAAAGTAACCATGTCCTTGATGGAATGCCGAACTGAATCAACTTTAAAAATGTGTAAACCAATGCAATCACAGGCTTCAGAAGCATTAGAAGAGAGATAAATAAACTTCCTGAATATTCGGAAGCTAAATAAGCTAACGAGAGTGCAATTAATAAAACCAAAATTGAATCCCGGTAAAAAATAGGTGCCTTTCAAAACCAACAGACTACAGAAAAAAGCGATATTACTATCGGTACTTAAAGATTACAGAAAATTCTTAGGAACAGCCGGAGAAAGTGCTCAGTATTTGTCGGAGAGGTTTTTTACAAACGATACAACTCAAAAAGAAACTTTTGTGCAAATTCAAGTAACGAGGATGGCAGAAAGAATTCCACATTCTGCAAATAATTTATTATTAGTTATGATATTTTCGATTCTATAATAAATTATTTTTTAAATCATCATATCATATCAAATTTGAATCCAGATAATGCTCCCTGGGACTTTAATGTTGATATCTGGCTGCCTTCACTAAATTAATATTTATTGATCATTAGCATTAAGTGTGTAAAACGCGTGTATAAACTATGACGATAAACCAAATTAACCTGCATTTTCATCGAGTCTAAAGGAATTTCAATTAACTCCTTGAAAATGGACAAAACATGTTCTAAAAGCTTCAATTAAGATAATACAAACTACATTGTAAGACAAAAAGCTAACCATAGCTATTTCCCTCGATACTAGAAGAGCCTTTAATAAAAATTGGTTGCCATTTTTTATGAACTGACTTGGTAATAAAAACTGGCCTTTGAAATTCAATTAATATTTTTTTTTAAATATTATTAATATTGTTGAGTTAAATTAACTCAATTCGATGCTGCACTGGAAAAAAAAGGTGATCGGCTTCAGAAAGATCTAGGTCATGAAGGTTAATTAAAAATTTGCAGATGATCATTTATTGATTGTGGTAGCTGATAAAACTGCAAATCTTGAAAAGAAGGCAGAAGACATACAAAATATATGTTAAAAATGAGATTAAAAAACTGAATTTCGCTTTGCAGAACATAAAATGAACGTGGTTTATATATTTAAAAAATAGACCCTCATTCAACTATTTGGATGAATGGCGTCTACTTAAAGTATGTGGATCAATTTGAGGTTCTTGAAATTGCTAAAGATCATCGACTCAACGAGTTCATGCATGTTGCATGTTGACAACAATTCTAAAAAAGCAGCAGCTGTAACATATAAAATTGTTCACGCAACCAAACCAACAAGGATAGTATCACCAGAAGTTACGCAACAAATATACATAAAAATGGTAGAGCTTTTGATAACGTATGCTTCAAGCGTATAGGTAAAATGGTTAGCAAAAAATATAGCTGCAAAAGTTTGAACTCAATATAGCAACAGATTGCCATCAGGTATTACAAGGGATATGAAACGATATCCATAGTATCTGCTGAAATTTTTTGTGGATTTATGCCTTGATTCATCGTTCACAACTTTTTACAAACTTTTTCTACTCACCGCATCCTGTTGAGTGCAACCGGATTGACTTCGGTTTCAATTACAAAACTTTTCCGGAGATAGTGAAGGGAGAGTTAAGACTATTAACTGTAGGGTATTAACTTAAATGGTAGGGTAGGTGCAGCACTTGTACCTTTTGATGGCATGAGAGAGCTGCCGGCAAGAAAACTGAAACTAAATTATTTTTTCTCTGCTTTTCGGGCGGAAATTTTGACAGATTGTAAATAATGGGGTTGAAGCAATAGCTGATAGAAATTCAATCAACTCTATTATTATGAACATTTATAATGATTTATGAAAACTAAAATCCAGATCTCAGAGTGTGTATATTAGATTGAAAAAAAGGCACTGCGGAATTGAACAGGCAAATGAAAAGGCTTGAAAAGCTGCTCTCTAGAAAACAGCTCCCGATTTTGCTAAATTTCTTCCATGTTTTGACAAAATAACTTTAAAAAAGCAGAACTTTTAAGCTCTGTAATGACCGGTATTTGAGTAAAAATTTTGGTAAGTAATTGACATAAAAGTTCCAACCAACTTTTCATGCATTTTATTTCAGGAAAACGCAGCAAATTGGTTACAAACTGACTCAAATTTTTACCGGCTACAGTAGTTATGTAAGCTAATCTCACCGTTTAAAGCTCCCAGAATTCAATAACTGTCCATATGTTGATAATAAACTCCAAGATGTTTCTTATTTGTTGTTGCATTGTTCCATTTTCAGCCTAGAGCGAATGTAGCTAGAGGCGCGATGTAAAAGTCTGGATGGGGACCTAGAAGGTATCGTAAGAGTAATAAGTCATTAGAAATTATCGCTTGAAGTAATATCATGCATTGTGAAAATCGTAAAAATAATCGTTGAAATAAATCAACATAGGACACAAATGCTAAACACTGTCGAAATGGAACGCAAGATCAGTTGGTGTCAGTCTATAGTCTGGCTTCTCGTGAATGAGTTGTCTGTGTTTTTTTTTCTTCAAGCAAATGCGAAGAAGTTCTTTAACAAGGCCACAGCCAATTATTCCACAAAGTTTTCACACTATAGTCAGAATAATTTTTTAAAAATTTTCCTTTTGCAGTAAATATAAGCCATTTCAAAAATGGTGTACATAGGAGAGTGGTCAAGATGTATTTACGAGTAGAACTGTGTTTTGAAAGAATTTCGATTTTTTTTGTTTTATCTGTTTATTTACCCCTCCACACCAAACGAAAACCGGGCGGCCACTTGGCTAACGAAAGACATCGGTCTGACTACTGCTTCAGTTCCTAGTCCCGGATCATAAATCCGATACTTGAACAGCATGTTGCTAGTGACAACGAGACCCAGTAGTCCGTGGTGAGACGAATGCAGGGACCGTGCGCGTGGCTATGATCTTTCATTTTGTTGTTTAAGCCCTGCAAGAGAGGGAAAAGCCTTTGTCAGGTACTGTCGCGCAAACGCCGCTGTTCCTTTTGAAGGCCGATCGCTCATACCTTGCTTCAGAGGCCTACCATGCAAAACCTCTACGTTTAGCCCGAAAAAAAAACACGTCTAGAACCTGGCTTACACGGCAGTCTTCAAGCAGGAGGAACTTTTGGCCAGATTCTAGGCGTAATTACGAAATGAATTGAGTAGATGTGGAAACCAGTTTTCTTTTACAAAAAGTCAAAGCGAATGACCAATCAATTTGTATTGCACCGCAGTCTATCACGGTACAATTTACACAAAAGAACATTCAAAAAGTTTTAATGTTTTTTGTTACAGGTTTGAAAGCATCCACCACATAGTTGAATCCGTTTTTTAGACAAAACTAAATGTGTTTCTACGGATATACGAAATTACGAATTTTTTATATTTCTTCCTCTACTAACCAAATTCAGTAAGAAAAGGCGAGAACCAATATTTACATTTACAACTTTGAATGTCCGTTTCACTGTCGCTCTAAACCGCTCCTACAACTCATTGTTTACAAGGTAGGGACAAGGGGAAGAATAAATAAAATAAAATATATTACCCAGTTTAAATCCTTTTATGTCGACAGTGATAGAAAACGTTAGTATCTACTATCTGGAGTACCAGAATGCCCACTCTCAAACTCAAGGCTGGTCACCGGCGGCGCACCAAAAAACAGCAGACTTACGTAAAGACTACTGGTTGCGCACTAACTTTTGCCACCACTCATACCTACTGAAACTGTAATTACTTAAGAATTTTACCTCATAAAGCAAAAGCAATAAGGGGATGTATATCCCGTGCTCGGGAAAATCTTCAGCAAAAGATGACCACTGACAGGGGCACCAGCAATTAAAAACTTCAGGCCCCAGTCCCGTCCGGTAACTCCTTTTTAGTGGAGGATTAATGACCCCCCCCCTTTCATTAGATCGGCACAAAGACGGCATATACAAGAGTTCCGCACCTCGACCAACATGGATCCATTCCTCCCGTATATCTGTTATCTTCAGGTGAAGTAGGCCAGGGAGTAACAGGTTGGAATTATTTTTTTAGTAATATATTTATGATATTTTTAAATCATTTTTACAAAATGTACACAGAGTCAAAAAAACGTCAGTCCCCAGCCAACTATCGAAGTAAAAAACATTTTTCTTTATTAAAGGATTGGTTTGGAGCACTTGGTTTAAGTGGTCACTTTACTCACTGTGTAACATTCTCCATTCTGCCTATATTTGAACATCTATATTCCTTCAATTCTTTCATCTGTTGATGTTTGTGAAGTTAAAGAGTTGAAATCTTTATTTATGCGGGTGAGATTCATCTTATTAAATTATTTCACCTACATACTAGACAACGCCTGAAAATGTTATCTTGCCTAGGCTTCTATATTACCTACTCTCAAATGTTCTTCATTTCTGTTGTAATATGTTAACACAAACATCTCACCAGGGAGTTGAGTCCAGTCCTTGTCTACAAAAATTTAAACAAACTCAAAATATTGTTGGGAATAAAATTGTGTAAAATCAGGTAGATTAAAATTTACGTGTTAATATTTTTCCTAAATAGAACTCGATCAAATAGTGCAAATTGCATGTAGATACTTCGTACAGCGCCTTTGGTACGACCGATCGAGTTTGGGATCAAAAAATTTTTATAGAGGTCAATTGAGAATGCATGGAAAATTAAATAATAAAAAGTGTGCCTTTTTAATACCAATATCTAGGTGCCATGGAGACGTGGCAATCAGTGAAAATTACAGCTAATTATAATCTTCGAGGAATCTACCATTGTCCCTTAGAATCTTGCAAACCGGATTCGAAATTTCGCGCTTTTGACTCCGGTTTCCAGACAATTCAAAACACGATATTACGTCTCCCGAGGGGTTGATTTCACTGCGAAGGCCATAAGTCTTCATGAATTAGATTTGTCCACTTTGTTTTATGTAAAAAATGAAATAATATTTAATGCACGTAAATAATTTCATATATATCGGCTCTCAGAGCATTTCAAATTGCGCAGGAAGATTTAAAAATGACAAATTTGTCCAAAGATTAAAACTGCTGGTAACTTTTGAAAATTAATTACGACTACAAAAAAGAGTAATTTTAAATTAACACAATGCATTTATAAGGGTCGAAGTGCACCGCAATTTCAAAATTTAAGTGTATGGATTAAAAAAATGAAAAATGCATAAAAATTGTGTAAATTGTAGAAGTGTAAAAAAATCTAATTAAAAATAAATATCGCCTTAAATGGTCTCCATTACAAAGAGTTTATGAAAACAATATATTTTTTTTATTTGTCTTATGAAGACATTGGGACTGCATATCAGTAAAGACGCATATGATGCTCTTTTCTGTCTGACTATAAAATATAGTTGTTTTTGCTGTTAAAAAATTAGGAGTTTGTGCTAGATTTTATGTGAAATTTAAGAAAATACAATGTGTAATTGTTTTTCGTAGAAAAAAATGATTAATTTCGAGTAATGAAAAAAAAAATATTTTTGCTATACATGAAAAAAAAATTACAACAGATTTCAAATAAATAATATTTTATAAATAGCAATTACAAAAAAACTACAAGGTACGATTTAAAACATTGACCGTACTCCTAAATTGACTAAAATTGTTGTTAACGAAATGAAAATGTATATAAAATTATCATAAAAATAATGCTGATATACAAAAACACCTTAAAATTCACGAATTTTGGAAACTGATACTCATTAATATATCTATTACACATAGTTACACATAAATTCATTTTTTTTCTTACATATATTGACTCTAAAAATACATTACAACATAGTTTTTATTTACCTTTTATGTTAAATCCATTAAGCTTCAAACACTTGTAATACACATATTTTTTTTGGTTTTTATACAGCACATAAATAGCACTTCTTCCCAGCGCCTACGCATTGCAATGTATTATTTATTAACCGCCGGCCATTATTATTAATCTTATCAGATACATGATTTTTTTAAACATTGTTATCACTATATTACAATCATGAAAACAGTGACGTTATTTAAACATTTAATAACTAGCATTATCCGAAACACAAGACAGCACAAGACTTTCCATAGAGACAACCAGAAGTTGTCTACCAGGACATCAGAAAAATATGGGATATAAAATTTGCCAACAGCCAAGTTGACTTCAAAAGTGCGAAACTATGCTTACTTGTAATAAATGTGGCAGTTGAATAGAATGTGCCCGTTAACATCAAAGCTTCATACGATCTATAGATAGGCGTTTGTATACATCGTCTAGACCAGACAGATCAATATTTGTGCATCACCTCATACCATTCACCGAAACCACTACTGCCTCGGACCAACATATATGAACTACATAATATGTAGTTAGTGTTCATATGTATGTATTATGTAGGTTTGTAAGTTTTTACAACTCTCGGTGTGAGCGAGCTTTGAATAACCTTCGTACTCAATTCGTATCATCGTCATTTTCTTTTCCGCATCCGGTGTTGCATAGGGCTCGGCATTGGTGACTAAAATTCAGCATATTTCAATGATCTTTTACATAAATGTAAGATGATCAGTTGTGCGCTTCGGTACCTGTCCAGAAATAATGAAATATTGCTGTTTAAACAACTTTTAAATTTGACATTTCACCTCTACTTTGACAGGAATTAAACCTAAAACCTCAAGAATAGTAGGGGAAAACACCAATCACTAGACTACGAGGAAAATTTTTCTCCATTCAATTTTCTTTCTCGGGATTACTTCAGTGCAAAAGAGTGATATTTATTCCTTAATTACGTATTAGACAAAAATATGTATTATAATATCAATATATATATTAAACAAAAAGACGTATAAAATAAAACGATGTTTTAGACAAAAAGATATACAAGATTTCGCTGATAATACACTTACACGGTTATTAGAGGATTGCTTAAACATACTCGTATTGTTACAGACAATTGTGTAAAGTTAGTTGAAGTAACAAAGGTAACATACCCAAAGTAATAATACGCTACCTGCTTATAGAATCGCTCATACGGACAAAAACAATTAAACGATTATCAATTTCGAAGTTAGCTGCAGTTTACAGTAATACAACGGGCCGTAGAAACTCAAGTCGAGAATTGTAAGCGCAAACCGAAACCATTCGTTACAAGTTTGTCAAACCAAAAACCAAAGGCAATAAAGCGAAAGGCATCTCTATAAGCGGGTAGCGAATTATTACTCTCGGGTAACATATATAACTACAACAGGTTAGCGCTTTAGCTTATTTAAATAAAACGAAGCAAGCACAAAAAGGTAAGCACTTACTTATTTGTGCAATGGTTCATTTCAGGGGTACTCAACCTGAAGTCCGCGGGTGCAGTCTCAACATTTCAAAGTAATTAATATTTACGATTCAACTGCATATAAGAACTTTGCAGGCAAATACTGTATTTGACCATCTAAGACTTCTATCAATATTTCCAAATATTGCAACTGAGACGAAAATCTCTTTAAATAAGTGATTACTTTATACACTGTGTAATGTTTTTTGATTTTTTAAAGTGAAAGAACATTGGTGGTATCTCACCTGTTTCACTGATCGTTTCATCTATTTTTATTTTTTTATTAGTAAAAGTATACTTACATTTGTTATTTGTTTTTTGTTTTTTGCTGGTTAGACATCTAAACTGCTTAACTAGGAGAAGCTTTTCCATTTTTACAGTGAATATATTTACGACCATATTTTTTTATTACACTATGAAATTGTCCCCATTTAGATATTTTTAATACAAAATTTTGTGACTTCAAAAAAAAACTTTTTGAAACACTGTAAAATAAAACATGTGTCAGTATGTAATAAGTTTATGTTCCTTTAATTATGTTTATTTTATTATAATATCAAAATTATGAATTGGTCAACTATATTATGAAAATCCCTCTCTTCCACTCCTCCACTCTATTTCCTCATCTTTTTCAGAGCTCTTTTTTTTCTCATGTCTTATATAATATATTATTTTTCTCTTTACTGTGTAACATGTTCTCTCATTATATTTGTGAAAAACTTTAACTGGATGTGTGTAATATTTTTTATATTTCTTTTAGTCCTCTCCTGTCTTACTTCGAAAAAAATGATATCAGATTACCACCCGTGTAAGAAAAAAAAAGACTTGATTTATTGGGTCCATGTGTAGTATTTAGTGAACATGATAGAAATAAAATAAAAAGGAATCAATTCTTTTGTTACGTAAACCTTGACAAAGAAGCTCGTTTGCTTTGAAACCGGTCGGTGAAAAATAAAAATTAGTGGTTGAAAAAAAAGTTGTTTTATTTATTGTATTATATATATGGTAGTTTATTTTTTATAAATTAATAAATATCTACCTCGTTATCGAAGTCAGCGCGTTTGCCTTCCATGAAAAAGGTCTTCAGTTCAATTTCAACTGCTTAACAAAAAATTATTTATTTTTAAACACTTGGTTTTTAGATAGTAATATTTCAGAGTCCCTGGAGTGACTCCTTAAGCGTAAAACTGATCTTTTCCATGATGTAAATACTAGAATACACCTTAACGTAAGCATTTACATTTTTATTTAGTGGGTGTCCTGACAAAAAGACAGTTACATTTTGAAATTGGTAGACATTAAGTGTGTATACGGTTGCTAGAACATATACTGAGGATGCCTACCGATATCTTTAACCACACTTGCCTGCTCTACAGGGTGGGTATCAGACTCTCGACGTCCTGGACGCCCGCTGCTGACGTCACGTTGGCTGTCATGTAGCAAGAATAGAAGACGATCGACCCACCAAAGTTTTCCTATGCAACAGAATTATTAGATGACGGAGTATCGAGATGCCGAAGTAATAAGATTGAAGTGGAAAAACACCCCCATTTTGGGCATTAGAGCTGTCGTCAGAGACAGCTGAAGACAAGGACGAAAGTAAATAGTTCCCGGACATGACAAAGACCCTTAACGGTTTGCAATTTGCTAAATTTTTTTTTAAATTGAAATTTTAGTATTTATCATGAGGTATATATTGTGCTATGCTTGTAGTGAATACAACTAGCTACCGGAATGCTATAGAACGTCAATAAATGTTATAGTTAGTCTCAAGCAATGCTACATGAGGCGGTATGTGGAAAACCATGTTTTATTGCTTCTATTCCATTTTTCAATGTAAATTTTAGAATTAAATATGCTCTGTATAATCGACGTATTATAATATTTTATTTTTCCAATATTATTTAAAATAACTTGCATGTAACTCGTGGGAGAATATATTTTTTTGGTGTGATTAATAAACAAAAAAAAAATAATTTATTACCATGAACACAAAATATTAAATAAAAAATATACTGTTGTAAAACAAAATTAGGATATTTGTTCCATTTTCTTAACCCAGTGGTCGGCAAACTCATTATTCAAACGAGCCAAATATCAGCGGTACAAGAATTAAAACTTATTTTCGAGCCAAATTTATGTTAGTATAAAAAGGTTTCCTCAAAGCCAACAGACCTTATTATGTATTAGAAAGTATTTAGTATTTACTCTCTATTTCAACAAAAAATCTTTAAATTGGCAATAATTGACCAATTGTGTTGATCAATCTTGATTACCAATTCCAAAATACTGAATTTCTTCTGGAAATGTCTTCGCTTCTTGGTGAATTATGCAACGATAAACAAGTATCTCGTGAACAATTGTTGCCTTCGAAATAGAAACAAAACTGTTTCTCTCTGAGGTCACACTTTTTGTCCTATCTGTTGAAATCGAAACAATTTTATGGAGTGTAAGATGCATTAAATGACAGTGTTTGCAATATTCTCGCCACGTGTTTGACCTTTCAGTGACAATAATCCTAAAAGTTTTTCATTGGGACCCGTTGACAAAATAGCCACATGCGAATCGCGAGCCACGGCTTGCCAACCACTGTTTTAATCCATTGTTTTTTTTAATGTACTTAACCCTCTAGACCCACAGATTAAAATAAAGATATATCGCACAATTTGTTAAAATTTAAAAAAACATTTTTTAAATTACGATACTGTGCATTTTAATTAAATCTGTGTGAGTTCTGTGAACTCGTCTTAATCAATACCTATGTACTCATGTTTTCTTTTCTAAAGGACTCATATTGACCATATCGAGTCTGTCCAACACCGTTTTCTAAGGAAAGCGGCATGGTTGATCGGATTGCAAAGGGGTACTTTCAAATAGAGCAATCTCTTAATTTGTCATTGGAGAAACGTAGAACTGAGATAATCCTTACATGCATTTTGAACACTTAATGCTGTAAGTGATGTCCATCTCTGTTGCAATCAATTAATTTTCACGTTCCCAACCATATCACCAGAAGTCAACAACTGCTATTTTTTTTTTTTAAAGAGCAACTATTGTTTTTATGGCCCAATGTCCAAAATGTGTATCGTCAACTCGTCACATAACTTGTTATTCTTCAAGATAGATTTTCGTAGATCTCTTTGCGACTAAAACGGTGTGGGATGAAGATAGATTAGCATGGTTTAGCTGGAAGTTTCATATGTCTATCGTGTTAATTAATATATTGTATACCATTATTTTATTGCCTTTATTTGTCATTTTTACACAGTTTAATATGATTTTAGTTCAGTTTTTATGGATAAATATTTCTTCATGTAACTTTTGCAATCGACTTAGGCCGTTTATATAATTGATAAAGAAAATGTCTGTGTTAACTAATTATTCGTCCTAACTCAACACATGACTTTTGGTCCCATAGAGTTGGGACTTTAGTCTGCAAAATATGTAATAAACTCTATATATGTACAGGAATAAATATTTTTTTGGTAAATTACATTTTTGTATTAAATAATGGTTGGCCTCCACTGTACACCAATAAATAACAATGTTATGAGTTCCGTAATGGCGGCTACAAAAATCTCAATTATGTTTTTGGGGACAACCGAAGCATTAAAGTTTACCTTTCGTACGATTCTTGGTGGCGCATTTATTTTTAAATTATAAAACAATAGATTCTTTGTCCGCAAGTAGTCACTCTGCCTTCTTTCTTAAACATTCAACGGTCAAACCGGCCAGTCATTCATTGTTATGTTTAGTAGTTTATAAAGGTGTTGATTTTTTATTTTAATCTATTAGGTGATAATATAAGTTTTAAAAGTAATGTGTTTGATTTTACATTACATATATTATTTTATTTGATTACGACAACTCTTTGAAATGGAATATAGGGTAGATGAAATTGAGCATTTCGGACACCCCCTGTTAGGGAAATAAAGAAATAAAAAAATATATATATTCAAGAAAATTAAGCTGCTAAAGCTGCTCGCAATATTTGCGCAGTGTACGTTGGTGAGAATAAATTAAATTGTAGTAATGTTTTTTTGTTGATCTCTTCATTTTGAAAAGAATGTACACAGCTTTTGTTAACATCAAAAACATATAAATGTTAATGATCGATAACTAGAACTAAAAACATAGTATAAAGTATATTATAAATATCATAGGAGGTATTTTTACCAATCAAACCCCTGTCCGCATCCTACGGTGCATAGGGCACCATCACCAAATGTAGCGTAACTTGATAATTTAATACGTTTAAGTAATATGGCTAATGCTTCAAATCTAGTACAGGAATGTTAAAATGCCCTATGACATTCTAAAATGGAATAAATTAAAAATAACTAATTAAAATAATATTACAGTGAAATTCACATTTTTAAATATTATTACTGGATTTTTTTCTTTTATTTTATTTTATAGGAAAGCCAAACGACATTTTTTAAATGACAAGATACATATTGAATTATGAGAGAATTCAAAATAAACATTTCGTGTCGAATTAACCGGGAATCGAACCCAAGAGCTCAGGCATTTTACGCATACGCTCTAATCAACCACATTACTGATCAATTTCGCTCGATTTATTTTTTCATGATTTTAACCTGAGAGTAGTTATCGAGTCAAAAATACTAGTACAGGATTCTGATTCTATTTTACGCGCCGAACTGTATTCTACATTTGGACATCAGGAAAAATTATCAGTCCCTCAGAGGTATATCTTCATGCATGTATTTTTTTTATTAAAGGGGTGAGTGTTTGATTACATGTGTGTGAGTGAACTGTCGGAACTATGTTTGCATGTGTCTGTTGATAAGTAAGAGGTGCCATAGATAGGCAAATTTAAGCTAAAGGGTGGAACAGGCTGGGGAAATCACTGAGATTGCAATTATGGGGATAATATATAACATATGCCTATGTATATATATATATATATATATCACCCTAACTTGTAAAACGTGTCAATCTACAAATGGTCAAAAATTGTATTCGATTTATTTATTTATTTATTTATTTATTTATTTATTAACGGACATTGTCCATGTATACAATTTATAAGGTTTAATTATTACAATAAAAGAATAGTTTAAAACATTTAAAGAAAAAAGAAAGAAGCATTGACAAACATAAGGGACATCGAGACAAGATCTGGACTATTTATTTAGTGCTCGTTTAAATCGTTGTAAACTTAAACCAAAAAAGTCCAGATCCTGTCTTGAGTTAACAATACGACAAAGGCGGGTCATTGGAGAATTTAGGCCATAGTTTGTTCTATGCTGATCGATGAACCGTACTTCATTGTTTCTCAATCTACGAGTCGGAATATTGAATTTTACTTGTCCCAGTAATGATGAAACATCGATTATACCATTTAGTATGCCGAACATATATATGGAGTCAATATTAGTTCTATTTCAGCATAAGAATAATTATCTCTCTCTAGTCCAAGCATCCACGATATTTTTCGAAGCAAGCGATGTTGGACTGATTCAATGTGATTTATGCGATTGACATAGAATGGAGACCAGACCACTGAGGCATATTCAAGAAGAGGGCGAACAGTTGAGCAATAAAGAGTTTTGATTGTACGGACATTAGTAAAATCAGAGGATATTCTGTTAATGAAGCCAAGTAATTTCAGTGATTTATTTACTGTATTATCTATATGCTCGTTGTATGTCAGTTTATAGTCCAAAACAACTCCTAAATCTCTGATGGACTTGACTACATCAATTTTGGAGTTTTCTAATAGGTACTTGAAGGAAATTGGTTGTTTTGTTCTATGAAATGACATTATTTTGCATTTTTTAATATTTAGTTCTAATTTATTGACTTTACACCATCCGTTAAAAGAGTTAATGTCTGATTGAAGAAGAAAGCAGTCTTGTAAAGTTTGAATTATTTTGAGAATTTTGTTGTCGTCCACGAAGAGCCAAAAACGAGAGTAAGATAATGATTTAGCAACATCATTAATAAACAAATTGAAAAGCAGGTGTGCCAAATGAGCACCCTGAGGTACACCCGATGTAACATCAATACTGGTTGATAAATAGTTATTTATCCGAACATTTTGTGTCCTACTAGTTAGATACGATTTAAAAAATGATAGTAATGGATCTCTTATTCCCAAGGCATGTAATTTATACATGAGAATTTTATGATCTACTTTGTCAAATGCTGCTGACCATTTTCGAGTGCTTTGACAATAACCTGGGTATAATCTACCAGGTTAGAGGTGGTTGATCTGGCAGATCTAAATCCATGCTGTTCATCGATCAGTATATTCTTAAACATGGGCGTGATTTTGCTAGCAATTATAGCTTCGAACATTTTAGGGATACAAGATAATGTTGAAATTGGCCTATAATTGCTAACATCAGATTTATCGCCTGATTTAAAAATAGGCCTTATGTAACTTATCTTCCATAAGGATATAAACTCACTAGATGACAGAGAGAGATTAAACATGAATGAAATTGGTTTAGAGAGAGTGTAGCTACAATTTTTTAATAATAAATCTGGAATACCATCAGGCCCAGTGGTCTTTTTACTAGTTAATTTGTTCATAGAACGGAAAACATAATTATTAGAAATTGTGCAACTGTTTAAATCTATAGTATTTGAATATTGTAAAGATATAGCGCAGCATGAGGAATTATTATAAATAATTCTTCCGTACGTGTGACGCACTAAACTTCTCTTAAACGGCCTAACTGATTTACGTACGGTTTTCAGCGGAATGTATATCTTTGCGCTTTGCAAATACTAAAATTTTCAATAGAATCTGTAAAAAAAAGTTAGAAAGATAAATATTTTTTTTTATCGACCTACCAGCGAAGGATGATTTTTTTTTTTAATGTTTACGAACAACATTCGCTTTTTATGGATCGCAATCAGATTATTTCCTTACATTCCTCATAATTTCTTCCCATTTATTTATTTTAACTAGGTTTTTGATAATACTAAAACAATAATAACCGACATTAAATACATTTTTGAAAATCGCATTCATGAATAAAATGCACCTCTGTTGGTGAGAAGATCCGAGTTTGACAAGTCTTTTTCCAAGCTAATAGCAGGCAAGTCAACGTTTGGGCAGGACGTCTGTCGACTCCGCTAGTATAATGTATAATTTTTCATGTAATTTGTGTTACTTTTATTTTATCATCACGTGTACTTATATAGTCGGTGTATTTCATTTTGTTTTACTGTGCACAATAAAAGGCGAGAAACCTTCAAAAAAAAATTATACAAAAATCTTTTAAGTATGTCCAAATGTTTTCAGACTAGCTAGATTTTATCCCTAGGGAGTTATTTAGATCTTTATTTATTGCAACAGAGAAATATTGAACAGTGTGTAAAGTGGTCACTTAAACCAGCTGATGAAAGGTCGTAAGCCATGTAAATGCCTAGGCTTCCATATTCCGTTCTCAAAAATATTTTCCCTGTCTATTGCAAAGAATTTACAAAAAAAATATATTTCATAAGCCTCGAATCTTCCATCTTTTGATTTGAAAATCATGAAAAATCAACAGTGAAAGAACATTTCTCCACAACAAAACAGTGGGTCTCCCCTTTCTATCGGTTTCGTACATAAAAAAAATATTTGTTATCGATAAAATAGTTACTCTATTCAGACTTTCAATTTCATTTATCGAGATATTAATTTAATTCGACGCTCTTACTATCACTGTGGGTTTCGCAAATTATATGGAGGACCTTTATCGGATATTGTCATTATTTCTTATGACCATACCTGCAAACACAAATGGTAAGAAAAACTGTATTTTATTGTATCAGAATATCCTTTGTCTATGAAAGTATTTTTTTAAATTTAATGACGCCTTTCAAATAAGTCACCAAAAGTCAAATCCCATAATCATCCATAAAGAGGTTTTTTTCTACTTAAATTTAATCAAATCCCAGTGAAAGGAGTGTTAGTTGATAGGTACTGCGGTTGATAATTTCAACACAAAGAGTTGCCAACATTACTTTGATAGGTATGACGGCAATAAATATTAGTTCAGTCAAATAGTGAAAAATCAACAGATGAACATTGATTGCGTTGAATTATTATCACCAATAAAGTTTAGAATTCCCAGGTATTGACTAAATCATATTTTTTCAACATCTCTTCAACAATCTAATTTGGGTAAAAATTAATACATTTATCGAGTATGCTCGTCATACGATAAAAAATTTAGCCTGATAGATCTTTTCAAAAAAAAATAAAAAAATACCGTTTTAAAAAACATATAAAAGTTACGATAGAGACGTCACAAGAGCAAAATTTTTAGTTACTATTTTTCATCGTTTTGTTTAATAGTTTTTATTCTTTTATTTTTAATTATATATATATATATATAAACGCGTATGTATGTGAATTTGCGTATGCGTATATGTTCATGTGTGTATATGTGTATGTTCATGTGTGTATGTGAACATTTCCAAAAAAAAATTTCATTGTTTTATGTTTATTTACTATTTCTTCTTCCTTCTTCTCTTGCTCCCTATTTTCCCATCCCATTCCTTTCACTTACGTTTTGTTTTTTATATTCATTTCTAAATAAAACCCGTAATTGATCTAGTTTTTTGTTGTTATTCTGTATGTTTTGTTTATTACTATGACTGCTGGTTTCAAATATAAATTTTTTTTAAATATCAACAATAAAAAAATATAAATAATAAAAATATAAAAAATAATATAAAATATAAATAATACGGATTTTTGATGGTGACTACATTGGTAAATTGTTATGAAAAAATATAAATAATAACATTAATTTAGTTGTTAAACTTACACACCGTTAAACTAAATTGAAATATTTATGAAAATAAAAGAGAAAAAGAAGAAAAATAAGAAAATAAATGTTCACAAAAATAATGCAATAAATTTATACCTTTACACACCGAGCTGTCTATAGAACTCGACATTTGTCCGCTAATTGCAGCGTATTAATTTATTTGACACTACTAGAGGCCCGGAGGTCCAATCACAGTGGTGAACAATAAAATAGAAAACCCGGGCTTGAGAAAAGTCACATTTAACTTTAGTAAGGTGATTGCCTTTAAACACAAAAAAACACATTTTTGAAATATTTTATATCCTTCCAGGAATCGAATCCGGGGTTTTAGGGTAATATTTTATTATAACAATATGGATTTTTGATGGTGAATGTTACAAAGTGTGTAAAATGCACACTTACACCAGCCAATAGCAGGTCATAAGACTTGTAAACGCCTAGACTTATGAATCTTCTCTTCTAAAATATTCTCCATCTTTATTGTAATATTTTGATTCAACATTTGAACAAGAACGACGTTTATAAAGAAGAAAAATACTTTAATACGGCTTACAGTATCCGCTACCAAGGGGAGCATTTGAACATCACCAGACGCCTCCTCGAGACCCTATTCCTAGCCTGCACCCTCGTCCCCTCCCACGTCCATCCTGTTTTTTATAATAAAGGACACCATAGTATCGATTTCTAAAATGGTTGACATGAAATATTAATTTAAAAAGGTGTTTTCACTCTGGAATATTTTGTAGTTCCTGGACGGAGACCTGAAGCATAAGACTGGTTATCTTGTGGAACAAAAATGGTCAAGATATGCTGCGGTTGGTGAACTAATGTAATGTTTTATGCGCAATTAGGTGCGGAAAGGAATCGATGGCCTGAAGATGTATAAAGGAGTTGGTATATGTTATAGTAGGGGAAAAAATTCATGAAACTGACGTTACAAAAATTGTCGCACAATTGATTTATTTTCAATATTTTTTTCAACAAAAAAAGCAAATATCATTTTCTACTATAAATATTTAAATGCAAATAAAAAAAATCAAGAAAAATTTATTATGGGTGTAGTTTAATTTAATTTTTAAGATCCTCATGACTTTTTAATTTGTTTTCACTATGTATTTTTTAATTTTTTTTTATTACATCTTTTACTTTATTTTTTAATATGCTGTTTTTTTTTCTCTTTCTACTCGATATTTTGCTATGTTTTTTTTCTTTCTTTTAATATGCTTTTTGCTATACAACACATATTATTTTTTTTAATATGACTTTAAATATGTTTCTTACTTTGTATTCTGTTTTTATTTCGCATTTTACTGAGTTTCAAAATATTTTTAAAGACATATTTATATATTTTCATTGTTTTTACTATGTTTTCACTGCATTTATTACTTTTTTTTTATCATATATTTTTTTTTGGTACGTTTTTTTGCTACATTTTTACTATGTTTTTACTACATTTTTATTATGTTTTTACTTCATTTTAACTATGTTTTTACTACAATTTTACTATGTTTTTATTACATTTTACGGTGTTTTTACTACATTTTTTACTATGTTTTTACTCCATTTTTTACTTTATTTTTCACTTTTTCCTGTATCTTTATAACTGTTTCTATAGATTGATTACTGTTTTTTATATTTTTTTGACAGTCATAGCAATTTTACATAAATTATAATTTTGTGTATGTAATATAATGAGAATAAATAATAATAAAGTTAAAACAAAAATAAAATATTGGGAAAATATCCGTTTTATGAACACGGTCTCATGAAAGGACACAGGGTACCATGAAGTAATCACAATGCTGCAAGTAAAAATAATATTAATTTATTGATTGTAATAAAAGCATTATAGAGTTTCATCTTATAACAAAGTATGAATGGAATTTGTAAAATTATAATAATGTTTTTGGAACTAAAAACATAAAAAGACAAAAGTAACCTTAGAGATTCCACTGTTAGGTTGACAAATTATTTATTTTCTTAGTCAACCATTAGGATTGGTGAAACCAAGAGATCCTAAAGGTTTTTATGATATAATCACAATATCAAAATTAACTCTCAGGAAAACAAAAACAGGTGGAGAAGTGCTGCCTGATCCATTTTTTATGCACCCAACCATGGTAGCCAAATTTACCCTTTCGGAAGATGTAACATAATATATTTAATATTTTTAATTGAATCGGCAATCACTTTAATATAAATTATAATGAAAATAAAACTTTGCTATCAGTGCTATGATTATTAACTGGAGGAGTGCTCTCCGTAACTGTAGTAGTATTTATGTACAATAATAAAATTTTGTGACGCTGATAACGTCTTGTTTTCGTAATAATTTATATTTTATTTAACTTTATTCGATGCATAGACTGCTATGATGCTTGGTAGATTTGAAACTGTTCTGGGTCTAGTCTTTTCTAAATTCACAATCTGTTGTTTTTTACATTCACTAAACCGTAACACATTCTTGACATTGTTTTAAAATAACTCGCCAAAATCTTACATTGTGTTGCACGAATTAGTTCACAATTTTAGCAATGTTCTTTTCTATTTCTATCATAAAAGTTAAATATCTCCTGTGTAGTGGTTAAGACTCTTGATTCGAAGACGGAAGATTCTGGGTTCGAAAACGCTAAAAATAAATTAGGTTTTTCTGAAGCCTGAATGTTCTGTGCTATAATTCTCCACTGCAATTGGGCTTTCTGGCCTGTTATGGTGCAAAAAAAAAGATAAATCCATTTCAGATATTTTGAACCTCTGCAGTAGCTCTAATTGACGCTTTTTAAAGCATTTCTCTCACCGCTCCCTAAATTATTGTGTTCGTTGGTCTTTTTTTTGTTTTTAAAATTTATTATCTATGATAATTTAAAGGGTACATAATTGAAATGTTTTCACGAATCGGACATAAAAATACGACTAATCGAAGGTCCGTTTCATTGAACTTATTGGTGTCCGATTCACCAAGCTTTTCAAATTCTTAGATAAATTCGAATTCCTTTATTATAAAAAAAAAAAACTATATAATGTACCTTAAAGTATAAGTTATTGATATTTTAAAATAAAAATATAATTAACACTAAAGCTTACGTTTTTGAAAAGTGATAAACAGTAAAAAAAATTTAAAAAATTGTACACGAACAAAATTACAGACGTTTTCACTACACAATGGAAGGCACACAATTTTTATACTTCAGTGGTGTAATATGGTACTAAGTACAATCATAAGTTCAAAAAGGAATTAAGTAACTACCATTTTCCGCTCTATGGGGTGTCAGTTTTATTGCCACGCTCCCCTACCTTGAAAATTTGAAAAATTGTCCCATTTTTAAATTATAAGCTAAAATAATACGCAAACTATATTTCATTTAATGCATGTACGCTCCCAAGGTGAAGCAAATGGTATCCACAGAATCTCTCCAGGAATCTCCGTCTCCAACCTACTCCCGAGTGTCTTTCCAAGCCCGTAATTTAGACGTAAACTGCTGACGAACTGTCATCCGTGGCCGTAAGGCTTTCACCATGAGTCCGTAATGTATGGCCCGGCGAACCAAAATTGCCTCCGCATGATGGCGGTTGTCAAGTCGATGCATCCGTTGTATTTATTCTACATTCCTTGTGAAGTCAAGCCAACCGCACACCCTGTATTATTCTGAGCGAACATCACAACAATATTTGTGTAATATACTTCTTCTTTTTTTCCACATCCGCTCCTAAGTGGAGCATGTGGACATCACCAGTTGCCTCCAGGAGACCCTATCGCCAGCCAGCACTCTTGTTTCTTCCAATGTCAATTCAGCGTCGCTTAATTACGTCGAATAAAGTCTAAAGATCGTCATTGACGGCCTTCCGGGACGGCCTTATCCCGCAGGCTTAAAGAAGAGGCAACTTGGGTTTATGTTATCCTGATGCATGCGCAGCACGTGACCAAGCCAGGACACGTGCTGCCTCAAGATGCTCGTTATAGGTGGCTGCGTTCATTCTCGGACTTCAATGTTAGTTATAAAATCGAATAACCTTATACCTAACATTCTTCTCAAGCACTTACTCTCAAAACTCAGAAGTTTAGTGTTTTGAGCTTTGGTAAGGTGCCAAGATTTACACCCATATAGGAGAACTGGCATTAGTGTAATATATTTATAATATTTAAAGGCATAAAATATACTTCCCATCTGAAGTTAAAAGGAGGAATGTGGTTAAAATTGAATCATCTATGTAGTTGACATATATAGTATATTGGTTTATTATATAAATAAAACACGAGTGATACTTTAATCCACAAATTTGGAATATCCAGTGACCGGTTTCATCGCTTTCGCGACATCTTCGAGACTGGTATCTTTATTAAAAAGTTAAATGTATTTATACAGAACAGAGGTAAGGATACATAATTCAAAGTTATATGTAAGTAAATTAAATAAACTTATTTTTATCTTAAGGATCATTATCGACAAATTTTCTATGGGTTAACTAATGAATGGATATAATGTTATTTTAATGAGTTTAAGTACAATAAAATAAAATACTTAAACTCATTAAAATAACATTATATCCATTCATTAGTTAACCCATAGAAAATTTGTCGATAATGATCCTTAAGATAAAAATAAGTTTATTTAATTTACTTACATATAACTTTGAATTATGTATCCTTACCTCTGTTCTGTATAAATACATTTAACTTTTTAATAAAGATACCAGTCTCGAAGATGTCGCGAAAGCGATGAAACCGGTCACTGGATATTCCAAATTTGTGGATTAAAGTATCACTCGTGTTTTATTTATATAATAAATTACAATGAACTTCCATCAAGAATTTTCACTTACAAACTTAAATGTTTTAGTATATTGGTGTATATATACAATTTCGTATTGATACATTTGATCAGTAGCTTGACGGTTTTTCAAAATAACATCGTTTTTGCGCAGAATTGCTAATCCAACATATGGTTGTCTCTCACAAGATGGTTGTCAAGGGTGCGACAATATTGATTTCTGGAATAATTCGAAGAATAATTTTGTAAAAGAACAAACAGCAAATCTCCCACACACATACTCTCTCTCTCTACCTTTCCAATACAAACACGCCCTTAGTAACATACCCCCACCACTCGATCTTGCAAACAATGCGTTACTGAGCCTGGTAACAGCCATACATATTTGTTTTGTAATGAATGCTAATATCCACCTCTTATGACTATTTATATTTTCAAATTATTTTATCCTTTTTATAATATAACTTTAAATCAGTAATTTGCGCATTCAGCATATTTTCTTTCAATATTGTTACGATTATTTATTTTCAGTCGTCTTTAGATGAACAAGTAGTTTAATAAAAAAATACACAAAAAAAAGTAATTGTTTTAATTTTTTATTTTTTTTATAATCTTAAAGCTTCGTGTGCCAGTCAGGAACTATGCAATATTGCAGTGTTAAAACACCCTTTTAAACATTTTTTTTTTTTTAAATTTAAGAGATTTACGGACAAAGTCCATTTAAACATACATTATAACGAAAACAATTATAAACAGAAACATGAAACTAAAAATGCAAAGACAAATCAATGTATTTGACAAACATAATGGGATCCAGGTTAGTTATAGGTAGAATTTTTTTTTTCAATTTTACCACATCGGAATCAAACCCGAGGCCTCATACATTGTACGCAAATGTACTGACCACAAGGCTGACAAGCAATTAATAAACTGGGGAGATTTCCTTTTTAATTTTTACCTCTTATTAAATTGTAAAATGTAATTGTATACCAACGTTATAAAATTATTGCATCTTAATAATTAATAAATAAAAATACAAACAATTTATCACGTTAAGATACTGAATATTAATTATATGTAAACGCAACATGTACAAATAAATAACAAAAAGCTTACAATATTTTTTTTTTTAAATGAACAAGTTTCATTAAATTCCATTACAGTAAATCATGCAAACAGGTTAAAACAATTTTACCTAACTAACATAAGAAACTATTTGATTGAAATACTTCATTAACTTTGTAACAGTTCTTCTATAGTTATTTTGTGCATCATTGAAAAAAAAGATTATATGCATTTCTTTCCGCATAATTATATAATTTTAACGTACTTGATAATACATTTAAGTGCCCCATATTATTTTTAAAGGTTGAAAGATAAGATTGGCTCGATCTTAATTGCCGATTCGGATCATTCAATGGTACATTCTCTAAACGTGGAGTCAACATTATTTTTCATTGCCTTATGGAGTCAACATTGCAATAAATTATATTAAAAAGATACATCGAATCTACAATCTGTCTCTTAACTTTCAACTTATCCTGACACAATGTTCTAGCCGCTGATTATAAGACTGAATAGTTTTGCCCAGGTCAGATTTATGTTTTTGTAATTTACTTCACTACGAATTATTTGTAATGTACTGTTATAAATACTAAATTATTAAATAATAAAGTAGACTCTTTTAACCTACTCTGCAAACTTAATCTTAATGTCCCATTTCGCGAAAGGGGGGTCACGCGTGACAAGAAATAAGTATTTTTTATTATATCTGCCAGTCTATAGCACTAACTATACACAAAACTCTTTCTTCTATCGTTCTTGCTCTAACTACAATGCTTTTTTTTTCATCTATCGATATTTTTTACATGCTCCTAAATTTATTTAAAAATAAATTAAGACTTATTATTTCCCACTTACTATTTAATAATGCTCACACTTACGCATACCTGAAAACTTTCTCCCACACAAAGACACATAAACACACCCTATTGTTGTAACACAATTTAATAATATGTTTTAATCTTATTCTGTCTGTCTTTAAACCGTATTTTTTTTAAATTGTTATTATTTCATTGTCGACTGTTTGTTTTTTTAAAAATGAATTAACACAATTTTAAAAATTCGTAATATAAAGAAACACATTTTCTATGACAGGAAGCATCGCGAATCCTAAAATAGAATTTTTTACCAAGATAACAGAACGCAAAGGAGATAAACTCGTCGGGTTTCAAACCCGCCATAACCAGAGTAATAATGTATTGGTGCACTAACTCATGCATCCTGCGTTTTGTATAATTGACGCGCTTTCCCAACCCACTACATACAGGTCAGCTGGAAAAGTACCTACATAGCGTGTAACCGGGAAGCCCTCGATTCCTGAAATAGATATTCTTACCAGGATAACAGGACACAGGGGGGTAGGGTGAAGCCCGCCTTCGCATTATCAACCGCCAGAGTAATACTGTATTTGTGCACTAACTCATGCAACTCGCGTATTGTACGCAAGACGCGCTTGCAATACGTACAGTTCAATTGGACAAGTATTTACACAGCACGAAACAGGGAAGATCCAAAAATAGAATTTGCAACCAGGATCACAGGACGAAGGGGGGAATAAGGATGTCGAAACGCGGCACCGGAAATGTTTACTGTGTTAGTGCACTAACTCATGCATCTTGCGTATCGTACGCAAGACGCGCTTTTAGTAAGTACAGTTCAATTGGACAAGTACCTGCACAACACGGAACAGGGAGAATCCTAAAATAGAATTCGCGACCAGGATCACAGGACGAAGGGAGGAATAAGGACTTCGAAACTCAGCACCTGAAATGTTTACTGTGTTAGTGCACTCACTCATGCAACTTGCGCTTGTACGCAAAACGCGTTTTCACTATGTACAGTTCAATTGGACAAGTACCTGCACAACACGGAACAGGGAGAATCCTAAAATAGAATTCGCGACCAGGATCACAGGACGAAGGGAGGAATAAGGACTTCGAAACTCAGCACCTGAAATGTTTACTGTGTTAGTGCACTCACTCATGCAACTTGCGCTTGTACGCAAAACGCGTTTTCACTATGTACAGTTCAATTGGACAAGTGCCTACACTACACGAAGCAGGGAGAATCCTAAAATAGAATTCACAACCAGGATCACAAGACAAAGGGAGGATTAAGGACGCCGAAACGCGGCATCGGAAATATTTAAACCGCCAGGATAAATTATTTATCAACATATTTGTGAAATAGGAATTCCAAATTTTGAACCACAAAGATGGTTTTGTTTCATATGTAATCGTATGAATATTATGTTTTGTATCTGTATCTGAAACATGTATTTTTTGGCTCTTTTAAAAAAAATACTGTATCATGAGAGGGTTTGATGTCTTGCAAGATACTGTGCAACCTTACAAAGTTTAGACTCTGCCTATTTCACGCAATCGTAAAAATCCACAATAAAATTTAATTATGTGGATTGACACTTATGAGATTTATTTATTTATTCAATGGCTGGCAAACGCACTAACCTAAGTACTCAATGAGGTCGACTAATATTTACTAGATTTTATTCTGCAGGTTTTTTACCTGAGAGTAACTAAATATACACCATAGATTAAATTACAAACAGTCTAATTTTACCATGTCCTGTCAATTTGCATGATAGGCATAAAATAGCATCAAACCTTGTCTGCGTTTCTTTGTGTGTAAGCTTAACTTTATTTTGAAAAATAGAGGTCAGTTTTATATAAGCTCCTGCGTAATATGTCCCTGCGACTTGCATATATCTATTGTGTTAATGCACTCCAATAATAAACTTTGTATTTAAGTACATCATCAAATAACGTATATGCAATAATTTAATAAATTTAATTATACATGAAAAACATGAAATAATTTCTTTAAAAAATTGTCTTTTTTTTTACTGAAATATTTCGTAGCCCCTGGACGATATCTGAAGCCTAAGACTGATCACCTTACTTTCATATAACAAAAAATGGTTTAGAACAATATATGCTCTTTTAACCATGCAGGCTCTGCTAAAATAACTTTTTTTTATTTATTTACACTCTTTATCAAAATACAATTTTACGTTCACTTTGCTTAGCCAACAAGGGTACATACCTTGTTCCAAAATAGGCAATCTCAAAAGATATGGACATGTTCAAATATTTTTATTTATTTTAGACTTTGGTTCCTACATAAGTGCCTTAAAAGAATTAAACCACCAAACTCGCAGTCCAGGTGTTATTAAATACATTCCAAAATTTAAAAAATCGAATGATGAAGAAGTCGAATCATCGATTTCATTCAATTAACATCAAAGAAAAAGTTTTTTATAGATAAAAACAAATTAATTGAAAGATCCAAATTATGCATTTTTATTAATAAAATGAGTGTGTCAAAAAGGAAAAATAATATCGATTTTCTATTTACCCTTTCACTACATTCTGAGAATTTTTTTAACACCCTTCATATCGCTTTCAAAGTGGACAATGCAACTTGTAGGATTTTTTAATAAATTTTCAATATCAATAGAAAGTTCAATATATAAATACCATAGGTACGTACTTAGATATATTTTAAACATTTTAATCGGATTACATAAAAATATTTTTTTTTAAATAACAAACTTTATTTTAATTCATATCATAGATATTTTTTTCCAAGTAACTTTCTCCTCCTAAGGATAATTTTAGAAAAAATACACAATGTTTAAAAACATGATATTTTAATCGCAAGCCAACAGGTTGTTCCTAAGCATATTGAACAAATTTCCCACAAGAAATATTTTGAACCTTAAAATAGAATTCATTACCAGAACCACAGGACGAAGGAAGGATAACGACAACGAAGTGCATGAAAGTATTGGAACCTGCGCAGTAAAGGTATCGGTGCTCTAACTCATACTTGGTAAATCATATGAGGTTTATATAATACCTGCTGTGTTCATTGCAGTTCAATGTACGCAGCACTTACAGGGAAAATTTCAAGTCCTAAAATAGAATTTGCTGACAGGATCGCAGGATACAGAAGCGTTGTGATAACAAAGCGCAGCCTTGAAATGTTGGTACCAACTTCACTACGTTTGAAAATAGTTTTGCGAAAATATTACCCCTGTATAATTTTAAAGGAAAAATTATTATGTTTGCGGACGACATTGGACTATTCTTTAAAAGTTAAAAAGACGTATTAACAAACAATGACATAAACAAAAATCTGACTATGTTGACTAAATGGACAAACACAAACTTACTTACACTAAATGAAAAAAAATGCAATATTATCCACTTTGAATCTAGAAAAAAATATCACAAAGTAGATTCTTACATAAATAATGAACGACTAACTGAAATTGAACATGTTAAATACTTAGGACTAACAATAGATAGACAATTGACACGGACAGTTCATATCAACAATTTAATTAGCTAAGTGGCGACTTTATCGAGTCTTTTTTTTAAATCAAAAACTTTGTTCCAATAAATGAAAAAAAATAATAAATAAAGTTTATGTAAAAACCAAAATATGTTTTATGCTGCTACTATGGGGAAGAGAAAATCAAAATGACATAAACAAACTACAAAGATAGCAAAATGAAATATTAAAGTTAGTATTTGACCTACTTTATCTAACAGCAACTAAAGAACTTAAAAAAAAAAACTAAACATTTAAATGTAACTGAACTCTTTAAACTAGAATCATTAAAATTTATTCATAAATTAGCCACTGCTGTAATTGTAGACGAAGAATTAAAACTTGAAAAAAACTGTAGTAAACATGAACACTATACTAGAATATCATAAAAATATCATATACAACCTTTTAAAACGAGAAAAGGACAATCGAGACTAATAAACCATGAACTGAAATTAAACAATAAACTACCAGACAAAACTAAACAAAAGACTCCGACAACCTTTACAAAAGATTTTTAAAATATTATTATTAACAGTAGAATGTGAATTTAAAAAGAAAAATATTTTGTTTAGTTTATGTAACCCGTAAGGGTTTATCAATGAAAAATTTAAATAAATAAAAAAATAACACTTTACAACATTTTTTTTTTATTAATTTAGTTATAATAATAACAATACATTTTTTAATGTGTATTTCAAAATGTAATTCAAAATTTTTATTACTATAGGCGACTAATTCAAAAAAAGGTCCACTAAGATACGTCAGAAGAAGGAAAACTCAATCCATAAATATATTTCTTGAAACTATTGATTTTTCATGTTTCTTCTTATTCTTAAAGAGAGGAAATTATCAATGATAAGGAAAATCAGTTGCGGATGTTTGGGAGCCGTTTTCCCTGGAATAAAATAATTGATTGGATTTAATGTTTAGTAAGGTAAAAACTTGTTACTACCATCACAAAATTTTCTGTCAGGGTAAACAGACAGGATGTGCTGCCACTCGAGTCTACCCAAGCATGCAATTTTATCTTTTGCAGATTCAATAATACAGTCACATATTTTTGTAGATTTTTGACTCGAGCAGATTTAAAGATGCGATTTAACTTGTGAATAATAGTGTCTTGAAATATTAGAAATACATTTACCATATTTGTTCAATTATCCGTTAAACTTTCCTTGACTAATTTCTATCAAATTTATACAACTTCAATACAGGCTTTATGCATTTGATAGTTATTCTGGAATCAGTCAAATAAAAATAAAAAAAAATCACAATTTCACTTTGATATCTGTTGGTTTAAAATTTACCTTTGCAAATTATTTAAAGAACTTAAGTGAATAATTTTAAGCAGTATAAATAAAAAGTTTAACTGACTTTACTTGTTGGTTGTATTATTAGTTGGTAGTTTTGTAATCGTTTCGGCAAATTGATCATGTCCAATCAATTTAATCCCGGTCAGTGAAGAATTCACTTCCCTCTCTTCTCAATCCAATAAAGTACATATTTTGTACTTCTGGATTACTTTCTTTCAGCACAAAGATGCTGAGGCTAAATGATTTCAGAGAGCTCCTTCGGGCAGCTTTTTTTGTTTGACAACGAGCAAATTTTCCGTGGATGTGGGCACCGCCAAGGAGACTTATGTCCTCAGATGCGGTGTGCGGTATGTGGTGGACAAGCTGTTGGATGTATTATTTAATTTAATTGGTTTTGTTTTTTTACGTGTGTAGTTTTATTTTCAACAGAAAAAAATAATTCTCATTCGTTTAAATATTTGTATATTATTTATAATGGAAAAAATGAGCAGAACATGAAATACGTATCAAAAAGAATAAACGATTCAAATTTTAGGAAGGATTTGATGTTTCTTGCAACATTATGCATAAAAAGACAACAAAAATAAAATCAATTTACAACACTAAACAACAATACTGCTGTTATTTTTTTAGGCTGGGCAAATACAAATTATTTAATGATTTTCACAAACGATTTTTTACGCATAGATGGTTTTATCTAACCCACCACGGACGTGACAGAAAACAATATCTCAAAATAGATTTTGTTACCAGGACTGCGGGGCGAAAAAAGGACAAAGGATTCAAAGCGCTGGAGTTGTTTACAAGAAAATTGTGATATTTGTCGCCTACTTGACTGTAGTCGAGTGGCTAACTCAATTTGATTTTTGGCATTGTACAGAATTTCTTTTTTTTTTAAACCAATCGACATGCTTTTTTTTATTTAAAAAAAAAGAAGTATTTTAATTCTTATGATTTACCCAAATATTTAATTTTAAGGGGCCATTTTTAAACGAGTTGTAAATAACTCACTATTAGAAAATGGAAATCAAGTTAGGGTAGAGTGGGAATCTAACTACGGACCTTTGATCCATTGAGTCCGAGACACTTGCCATGGAACCACAACCCGATTCAAGTTATTATATTAACTCTTATAAAAAGAAAACAGTAAACAGTCAAATTATTTAAGATGTAAAACGTATATTTAAAAAGCATTCAGTTAGATATTTAAAACTATCCGTACACTATCCGCACCCAGGATAAAATTTACATGTATGTAAGGATATGTGTGTGTATGTGTGTGTGCGTGTATGTATATATGCATGTTTGTGTATGTAGGTATGTATAAATATATATATATATATATATATATAAATATGCATGTATATGTGTGAATGTATGTGTATGAATATGTATTTGCGTATGTGTTTTTATATGGGTGCACCTATGTGTGTATGTATATGGAGATATATAGACATAAAAAAAATAATAACATGAAAATTCTATACTTTAATATCCGAGGAATCAAATAAAAAATAAATGAGCTTAACATGCATATAGCAAACATGAAAATTAAGCCAAACATAATTATACTCACTGAAACTTGACTGCAAGAACATGAAACAAATACATACAAAATAAAAAATTACAAAGCAGCGCACTCATGCAGAAATTTAAAAGGAGGAGGAGTATCCATACATATAGATAATCAACATGATTTTAAATTAGAAAATAGCGAAGCCTATAAGGAAAAAAAACAATATCATTAAATTACAGGTAATAGACCCAAAACTCACAATATATGCAGTTTACAGGCAACCTGGAAAAATCAAATAAAAGAGTACATCAACTACCTCAACAGAACAATAAATAGTCAAGAAACTGAAAGAAGTATTATTATCGGAGACCTTAACATTAATTTACTAGACACACATAACGACGTTAAGGACTACATAAATATGCTCAAAAGCCAAAACCTAAAAATTATCAACCAAAAAACTGACGAATACACCAGAAAAAATTGACGAGGACAAAATTCAATAAAAGATCATGTAATAACAAATATAAAACCAAAAGAGAAAATAAAAGTTTACCTTACCGACACTCCACTAAGTGACCACAGACAAATAGACATACAGTTGAAAATACCACAAAACAATCCCAAAAAAAGCCCACAAAAGTATAAAAATATTGACTATGCAAAAATTAAAGAAAACATAACAAAAATAACAAATCATTTCAACATTGAAAGTTTTAAGGAACTACAAGAAATAATTCAAGAGAAACGAGACAAAACACAAAAATCACCATTAAAAACTACACAACTTCAACTAAAGAAGGCTGGATGACAAAAGAAATATTTGACAAAATTAAAACAAGAGACCAACTGTATAAAAAAATGCAATATTTTCCATCATTTACCCAACAATTTAAAATTCTGCAAGCAGAAGTTAGAAAAAACATTTAAAAAAAAACAAAAAAAACACTTTGCTAGTCGCATAAATGAAACTAATGGGAACGGTTACGAAATATGGAAAGAAATTAAAAACATTACCTAAGAAAATGATACCAAAAAAATTAACATATCTAAATTAAAAAAAGAAAATGGTGAAGAGACTCAGGACGCAAAAGAAATAGTAGACATGATAAACAACTATTACACAAACATTGGAAAAGAACTAGCAAGCGCTATAGTAAATCAAAACACAACCAAAACAAATTTTAGAAAAATAAAATACGACGCAGAAATTTACTTAAGATATACGAGCAACAAAGAAATCAGCAAAATAATAAACGGGCTCAAAGACAACACATCACCTGGCCATGACGAAATAAAAGTTGTTACAGTCAAAAAGATAAAGAAAAAAATAAACACGACAATAGTGAAATTAATAAATAAACATAAAGTAGACAAAAGCTTTCCAGAAGTAATGAAAAAAGCAAGAATAACACCAATTTACAAAGGAGGAGAAAAAAACTTAGCTTTTAACGTCAGACCTATTGCAAACTTAACCATTCTAAGTAAAATATTTGAAAAAATGCTACACAATCGATAATACCAACACCTCGAAAACCTTAATTTTATTGCAAAAGACCAACATGGATTTCAAAAAAGAAAGGGTACCTCTACAGCAATGACATCAGTTTGTACCTTTATACAAACCAAAATTGATAAAGGAAATACAGTGACTGCACTCATACTTTACTTCAATAAGGCATTTGAAACACTCCACATAGATACCCCTCTAGATAAACTACAACATACAGGAGTTAAGGGACAAGCTCTCAAAATATTTAAAAACTATCTACAAGGAAGAAAACAGTTCACGAAAATTGAAGAACACAAAAGTGAAATAACAACTATGCAATTCGGAGTACCTCAGGGATCAATATTAGGACGATTGTTAAATATAATATACATTGACGACATAATACACAGTGACATAATGAGAAATAAAACAATCTCTGCGGACGACTTAGGAATTTTATATGAAAACAAAAATGACATTGAAACGATTAAAACAAATACAATAAAACTTATCTACACAACATTTTGATGGTATTACCATCATAATTTCTTTATTTACATTATATAATTCTTACCAATTTGATTCTTCTTGTTATTTATTCAGACCCGGAGTAGAATATAAATATATTTAGTATACTTCTTGCAAAACAAAGAAATATGTGTTAGACAATGCAAAATTGCAAAATAAATTATTTCAGTGCATGTCTGTTATATTTTTTAACACGCGTCAATATTTCTGTAAAGAATGTAGGTATATTGTTGGTGACAACAATATAACTACAGTCGTCTGCATACCCACACAGCTTGGCAAGTCATTCAAGATTTGTCTTTCCTAGCAAACAGTCACTCTCTTACCACAATATAATTAGCATTCAGAATAAACCACAGTCATCTACAATAAGTCTTATTATTGAACTTCTCATACCACCATAAGAGGATACTGTAAGGAATGTAGGTATATTGTTGGTGACAACAATATATCTACAGTCGTCTGCATACCCACACAGCTTGGCAAGTCATTCTAGATTTGTCTCTCCTAGCAAACAGTCGCTCTCTTACCACAATATAATTAGCATTCAGAATAAACCACAGTCATCTACAATAAGTCTTATTATTGAACTTCTCATACCACCATAGGAGGATACTGTAAGGAATGTAGGTATATTGTTGGTTATTTTATTTTGCGAATATCTAAGCCATTTTAAAGCCCAAAAATTGCAATTACATTGTGTAAATCATTTGTTCGTAGTTTGCTTGAATTTAAATCTAAAATATGGTCTCCTAATTATAATATGTATATAACGCGGATTGAATAGGTGCAACGTTAATTTAAAAAAATGTTAATATTTAGAATCAGATCAAATACTTTCATAATCAACAATTATGATCGTCTTGAGTATTTTCATATCTTTTTTTATTTTTATTTATTCACAATTTTTAAAAACCCGTTAGAGTTACATTAGAAATTTTATATTGTCGAGTCATTTTATGTCTCGTCTAGTCTAGTTAGTTCTGTCATCATGTGCTTTTTCAGATTGATTTTAAATTTGTCTCCAGTAAAAGTTTTCAAGTAGTAAGGTAGGTCGTTGTAGTGTTTAAGTCCATTGTGTAGTATTTTGGACTGTCCTGTGTTTGTCTTTGCTTCTTCAATATGATAGTGTTGTTGTTGTTTGGTGTTATAATTGTGTATGTCAGCATTTTTGACTAATATTATGTAGTCGTCCTGTATGTTTCCCAGTGTTATTTTGTGCACAATTTTTAAGGTTTCAATTTTAGTCAAATAGTATATGTCAAACTGGTGTGTTTTTTTGTACAGTTCAGTCATAGAGGTCAGGTAGGGTAGGTTGTATGTTAGTTTAAGAATTTTATTTTGTTGTCTTTGTATTCTTGTTATGTCTGTCTTGTTACCAGTTCCCCAGAAGGCGATCATGTAACTCAATTTACTTTTGACATAGGCTTCGTACATCATAATTTTTTCCTTTCTTGGTATAAAATCTTTAATTTTGTAGAAGAGGCTATGTAGTGATGCCATAACTTTAGTGAATCCGTCTATGTGTTTTTTTTCATTTTAATTGTCTGTCCATTGTGAGTCCTAGGTAAGTCACATGTTCTAGTTCTTTAAGAGTTTCGTTTAGAATTAGAATTAGAATTCAGAAGAATTTTGGCTGGTTTGATTTTCTTGCACAAATTAATATCTTACTGTATAGATAGCCCATGGCATCTTTGCTCAGATTAATCTTAATGTACCTTGCCGTAACTTGCGTACCAATTCTGGCTTTGCTGTGAAAAATTACAAAACTAAAATCGGATTTTTTTTCCCTCTGCTAAGGATCCTTAGAACAGTGAACAAAATTTCACTAAACGGTACTGTCGATGTGTTCCTGAATTTTTTATTGTTCAAAGAACATAAAAATGTGTGAATATCATAGAACGCATACAAACATGCGAGATTCAATGTCGAATGCTTAAAGGCATTCGAAAAAAGGTTGAATCATTTTTAACCGACTTCAGTCACTCGATAATTTTGGATTGTAGCATACGATTTTCAAGACGAGTGAATGCAGCATTGGGTCCTGACATTCCAAATACTGATACCAGTTCATTTAATTTTATTAAATTAAAAGCAATTTTTTTAGGCTCACCTTCTAAATATTTTCCAATGAGTTCGATTTACTTAACAAGAAAATTTCATATAATTTTGGGTAGACATGTTTAAGAGTCATTAAAACAAAATTGAAGGATGAGCGTTCAAAAATTTTGAGTTCGAAAAATAAAGGACAGCCTTTTGCATATATCTATATACAGATATACATGCACCGTGACTCTAGTGCGTTTGCAAAGCTATCAAATTCTAAAATAGCTCCCATTAACAGGATCACAGAATAATGGAAGGGTAAGGGCTGCGAAGCGCAGCATCGGAAATATTGATATCAGCGCATTAAATGTATTTGTGCACTAACTCAAGCACGTTGCGTAACGTGAATCACATGCGTTTTCCAGGGAAGAGTTTAAAATAGAACCAATACCAAGGATCACAGGAAAGTACAGATGTAACATGTTGTAATGCAGAATTTCAAAAATTTCCTTATTTTTCAGTTAAAAATTAAATTTAAATAGCTTGAAATTTTAAACATACGTAATTTAAGGATTAACTTAGAACACAAAGATAAAATATAAAATTATATAACAATTCAATGTTAAACAGCTGTCATTTTAAAATAAAATCACATTTTATTTGGCTTTTCATTTCTAAAAATTCTAATTTTTTTGAGAGAAAAAAAAGAAAAAGCAAAAAAAAAATCATTTGACTAGGAATCAATTGATATGGATAATTCAATATTTTTTGTGCTTGGAGAGTTACTAACACGTTGTTTTTTGAGTTTTTTTTCAATCAAAATCAACACTACTCCTTTTTTCATCATTTACATTTATTTAATCATATATTATTATCTTCATTTCTTGCTTTTTCTTCACAATTCTACTGTGTTTCTATAATTTTGAAGTAAAACCAACTCTCACGCTTCTAATGATAACTATTTGTTTTTTCTCTTCCGTAAATCTTGGAGTTCTCTAATATTTAGATGAGAAAATATAATATAAGTTTTTTCGATAAATACAAATATATAGTTGAGGGATATAAAGCTGTAATATTAAAATTAATAAACTTAGTAAAAATTATTAATATTTAACGCATTCACTTTGTGGTCAAACATTTTACTTAATGTTATTAAGTATTTGTATTTAACTACTTACCGACTTTATAATGTCTACCGGTTTTGGCTTTAAGGGTACGTCTCGAAACCGGTACACATAAAAACGTCGGTAAATAGATAAATACAAATATTTAATAACATCGAGTAAAAATTTATAAACTTAGATCTGATGAAAAACGTGTGAGAAAATCAGAAAGACTTGTTTACGTAAAAAAAATATAACTCAAAAAACTGGGTGAACTCAAACCTAGGTTTTTTGTAAAACAAATCAAAAAAATATTCTGCAAAATTAGATGTCTAGAATAGGGGGCAAAACTATAAATGAACGCAAAATATTTTTTTCGTAAAAAGATGGTAGCAAAATTTGCCTTTATATTGTTTGAAAATTAATATCTAAATATGAATATTATATTTATGAAAAATATATAAATTTCTTTACATTAAAAATAAATATTTTTTTTTAAATGTTAAAATAAAGCCCGGAGATCCATCGCAGCACGCCAATATATGATACACGCTTTCTTTCACGATTGTAGCAATGGATCAACGCAGGATTTCACAGTGTTCCATCTCCACTCCAGCAATTTTTGGTTTTAAAAACGCACTTTAATACACAAGTTATCTGTGTATAAGTTTAAAATATTGAAAAACACAATTGAAAAACTTTTTATTTTTTACTTTTTATCGTGAATTCTTTATTAAATTTCACAGTGCGTCGTCTAGTTTACGAAATAATGAATGAATGAATCTCTCCCCAACAATTTTAGGTCTGTAACTTCACTAAAATCAACCGTTGGAAGAATCCAATAAATATGAATGTTCAAACATAGGGAATATGAATGTTACATCGTGCGTAAATTGGCCATTTAAACCAGCCAACGACAAGTCGTAAGCCCTGTAAATGCCTAGACTTCCATTCCTTTTCTCTAAAATGTTCTCCGTCCCTGTTGTTATTTGTTAATCTTAATGACTCCCTAGGTAGTGAAATCGAGTATTTTGTCTTTAAAAAATTGGACACACTAAAAAAATCGTAATAAAACCAATTTCTCCAAGATTCTTAAAAATCTGATTTTTTTTTCAGGTGTTGCTTAGTATATAAAATAATTCAATCAGATGAATCTCTTCACAATACTAAAGGTTTTAGCTCTTTAACTTTACTAAAATCAAGAGTTGGAAAAATTGAAGAAATATGGATTTTTAAACTTAAACAAGAAAATGACAGGTCATAAGCCCTGTAAATGTCAAGACTTCCATACTTCCATCTCTAAAATGTTCACCATCTATGTTGTAATTTATTTACCCTACATAATGAACTTGACATATTTCATATATGTACACATTATGGTATATGTGTGTGCGTATGTAGGCATATGCATGAGTATGTATGTGTGTATATTTATGTATGTAAATATATTAAATATTTTTCTGTATTCCCCTATACCTATATGGGTATAATTCCTTATTTGTACCATTATTGTTTCTTTTTGTTTTTCTTAAATTATTTTTACCCTTAAGCTAATTTTTATACTTATGTTACACTGCGGCACTTGAACGTATTACTAATAAATGTAAAATCCCGAAGGGCATATATATTAATCAATAAATAATAATTATGTTAATCTGATTGAAATTTGTGTATGATTTTGAACTTACAAGTTCAGCCAAAATTTTAAAAAACATCACATGTTGTAGTTACCACTAAAATTATAAATGGCCAGTTTAATAATTTTAATAATAAATCTTGTGGTGTACCACGGTGGAACATTTTGAATCATAATGAAACAAACCGATAAAATGAAGACTGTTCTGACGTTCTTAGCAAGAAGGCAGTGACAATTTTTTTTGAACTTTAAAGTATTTGTTATTTTTTAGATTTATTATAATTTTCCGTTTATAGGGTATTTTCATAAACTGGGGATATAATTTTAAATGTATTCAGTATTTAAAGAATATTTTTACGATTGCGACCATTTTACTATAAAAATCTGAAACGTCAGGAAAAAAAGGAAGATTAAAAAAAAAAATTACATGGGTTATAATCGTATCTGAATAAATTTGATAGAAACATATAAATAAACAATTACAAAGAAAATACATTAAAAGAACGTTCATATTACTTACGTGGTCAATTAATTATATTTTCAATCCCAAAACTGAACGTTATTCATTCATGATTACTGTATTTTAATTTGAGTATTGCCAAAGTGAAAAAGTAATGTAAAGAAAAATTCATATTAAACGAATGTTCATTGTGAAGCTCCCATGTACTTATTTAACTATAAAAAGACTGTGGTAAATAATTCCTTTGCGCGCGGTGATGTAACATCGTGTTACCACTAGTAAAAAACGGAATATTCTAAAGTTCAGATATTTGAAAAGAAAAACAAAACATGGGGATATGCTGTTTAATAATTTATTTTCCATAATTTATGCGAATAAACATATCATTTAGCCCTGTTGTAGCAAATTAATTAAAAATCACAAATACGTCATCAATCGACTGAAGACTGAATCTGTTTTAGACAACACCCGCCGCAGAACAGCGTCTCTGTCTTTCTTTTTATGACTTTTATCTACGAGCTCTCTCTTGTATAAGGTATTTGTATAAATGTGTTGCTGAATTAGCGGACATCCATTCTTCGCGTAGCAAGAACAAATATTTTTTGGATTAACATTTTGCATAGTTATATGAATTTCGCTCTCCAAATCAGGTGCAAAAATGTCAATCTAAAGATTACAAAAACACGAATTCATAATTTTAAAGAATAAAAGAGAAATATCAAGTCTTGGGTCCTATGCCAACAAGTGTGACATCACAGCCACACAAGAGTTTATAAAGTAAGAACTTTCCGAATTGCATAGAGATTTTGTCGCTTTGCGGAAATAAGGTTTGTAGATTCATAATTTTTTTGAGGCATGAAAGTTTGACATGAAAACATAATTTCATTTATTTTTCATAAGTTATATTGTCTTGTAAAATTTTGTAATAATAAATGATTGTTTTTTTTTTTTTTTTGAAATTTTGAAGCGGATAAAACCGATATTTAAAAATAAATATAAATACTAAAATAGTTAAATGTAAAAAAACCTATTTCGTTTGATAGAACCTTGTTTTCCAACGCGACGCCGACGCGACGATTTGATACATAAAATAAATATGTACAAACTTGATGTGTATTAGTACAGAAAACTCTTTCTTTATGATTTGAAAAGTTTTCATTTCAATAATTGATTTTTTTGGGAAACAAATTATGTATCTATTGATTAAAAAATTTCAGCTTAAACATAAAACCTTATGTAAAACAATTTTCATTGCAAAAAAATAAATTGGTAGATTTTAAAAAGATTTAAAAGAAAATAAAAAGGAAAAATGTTTTCTCAAGAAATTATCAAATTTATAAACTTAGACAGAAAGATTGACCAAATAATGGTGGTATTAGTAAAATGTGTATTGATAGTACATCATCCCTTAGAAAACCCTGTTAAAGGGAACCCTGACCTTGGACAAACACCAAACTTAACAAGCTAAAAAAGAATGCTAAATATAGGCATAGGCTTCAAAACAAGTGTTCTCTAAGAATACGAACAATTGAACGTAGTTATGCAGAAAACGGCCAGTCCATAATTTTGAAAGAATGCAAAGTTAGTGTTATCGGGTGCCGTAATTTTGCTGAAAACAGCCCGACCGCTTTCATACAAAAAACTGTAATAATTACCTTCTAAAAATAGTGTCGATCACAAAACCGCTTTTCTCAATTTGCAAAAACACCCACACCACTTAAAAAATCTGATAGTACTTTGAAATCGTTAAAACTGGTCAGATACATAATAAAATACTGGTTTGTAATGTAAAAAAAATGCATTCATTGTTTATCATTTGTCAAAGTCAAAAATATTTCTACTGTTGTGTAAATTTGATTATTCACTCGTTCTATAAATATGCTATTATCTAATTTTCCCTGTTTTATGGCTGGCTGTTTTCTGCGTAACAACGTTCAATTATGCCTCAATGTTGCAACACACAGCAACTGCACTAAGTCAGGATACAAGTAGTGAAATTATTTTTCTATTCTTAAAAAAAATTAAAGATAAAATAAATTGATAGTTTTTAATGATGTCAGTATTTTGGAAGACAAAGACAGTGCAGGGTTTATAATCTTTAATGGAGTTAGAGAAGTACCATCAAGGAAATTCAAACTCAATAATTTCTGTTCAGTGAATCAGGCAGATCTCTTTGCAATAAAATAAACACTGATCAGAACTATGATGAAATCGATGGAAACATGTTTATGTCCAGTGTGCTTGCAATAATTAATCACAATTCTACTTATACTTTTGTAATGGACAACCGATCCAAAATCTATGAATTAGGATAATTAGGTGATAAAACTTATATATTTGATAGGTAAGAGGATACAGTTGCATTCTAGGTAACGAAAGAGGGAATAAACCGTTTCAAACGCAATAATTAGAAGCAGGACTTTTAAATGAACTGGAAATACAGAATAAGTAACTAAAGCACTGTATCCTTATTTTTTAAATGGCTTTGATTTCAGAAAAAAAAACAGTGTATGAGCTTTCAACTTACATAAATTCCATAATACCATCCTATCTGCCACCTATCTGCACCGTTTTAAAATTTAAGGGATCAACATCTTTCAATGTAATGATGGAACCCCTAAAGATGTTCCCCACTTGGTAGATCGAACGTCCCTTTTTCAGCTTTAAAAAACAAAACCTAGAGACGCGATGCAAAAGCGTTGATGAGGATCCAAGGTTTATCAATTCCACAATGATTCACAATAATCTATGATAAGAAGCAGTATCACACATGGTTAGCATAGTACAGGTTACAAGGACAATGAATGAAAATAGGACACAATATGCCATGATCTCTGCAAGTAAAACGGAAGGCTAATCTTGAACGGGTCTCTTGAAGTTAGCCTTTCCATGCATCCACAGATATCATTATTATCAACGTCATATTCTTTCCGTACCTAATGATGTACAAGTATAGAATACTGCATTGATTCACCAACCGTAGCGTATCTAGATTATTGTTGTTGTATTAATATAAGATGATCAGTCTTACGCATCAGAATCCAGATTAAAAACTTGGAAATATAAAAAAACATTTTTTAATAAATGTTTCATGTTTACAATATCGGGAATCGAACCCGAAACCTCTTGCTTGGTAAAAAAAAGAACTGACCAATTGACTACAAGGCGGACATAAATTTCTCATTTATGAAAGGTTTTTCAGGATAAAGGTTGAATTTAAGCGTCCCTAATTTCTTTGTAAGTCCTCTTTATTACCAACCAATCAGGTTTCTATATTGCCCCTTGTTCTTCAGTATTCCAGTGTGGTCAGGTCAACCCTCTCTGGCCAATCTTCACACAGAATTCAGCACAAAGAATATTAATATACTTGTAACGGTTAAAAAAAATTTAAACTGATTAAAATTTTAAAAAATGATACCTGTAATTTGCAAACCACCAACTTTAGTACAACACACCGGTGAACTGACAAATTAAATAAATAATTTATAACTTTCAAAGCAATGATGTTAGACAAAAACTGATTTTAATATTCTCATTCAGTTAGCAACTTAATTTGATGGTTATTTTAAAAACAGTTTTTTTTATTGGTGCAAATTAATAAACAATAAATATTTGCGTGGTAAAATCTTTCACAAATATTTATATTTTCGGGCCATTTTCAACGAATTGGAAATAACTTGAAAAGAAAATAAGAATCAAGTTGTGGTAGAGTGAGTTCCGACCAACTGAAATAAAATGGGGGAAAAACACTTAGCAATAAATAAAAACATTTTTTTCAAATATACATGTAGTTTTAATTATTTAAACATTAATGTGCGTATACAATATAATGTGTTACAGTGAATATTCAATACAAAATATAAAATCCGTCATTCATTTTTTACAATTCCACCACAACCTCAATTCTAAGCAATATTCCACCATTTACCTGATTATTACAATAAATATTGTGTTTCATTTTTTTTTTTTGTATTTGAAATATTTTAAGTGAGTTGTAAATATTTTTTTATATTTCATATTATGTACTACATAATTATTGTTCACTGCTGTATTTTTTTTTGTAAAATATTTTTTCGCAAATGGTTTTTTGAACCATTGATGAATAATAAATAAATAATATTTATCTGTGCCTGAATAAAATATGTTTTATCAACAGATGTTATGGTGATAAAGGTTTTTAATTAGTAGAACATTAAGAAATGTTTTTGAATGCGCCAGTTTTTCTAGATTTAGATTTCTTAATTCGCAATTACCAAAGGTCTTAATCAAATAGAGATCAATTTAACATAAAACTGTACAAATAACCAAAATATTTTTTTTTGACTTGTCTGACTTAAATAACCCAGAAACAATATCGCCCTCCTAACTTTTAAAACCTGTAAGTCGCAAACTTATTTTTGTCAGGGGAGAGAAAAAACAGTTTTTATTTTGGTAGCGAATATGGAAATATCACTTTTTTTACAATTTTTAATTAATAAGGGTCTATTTCCTTGTGATTCGTGTAAATTTTGAACTTTGATTGTACCGTTTTAATTTAGAAAAAACATCACCATGACTAGACGTCACAATTATCAAAGCCAAATTTGTCGCGTTTTTGTAGGAACATACTTTTTAATCCTTTGTTTATTTAAGTCACACATCTATATTGATTTCGAAAATACAATTAAAAAAATTAAATCCATTTCACATATTTTTATCGGTACTCGTTATATGTAATTTTTTACTATTTAAGTGGAGTTTGTTTTAAAAAACCGAAATGCAGCATTGTACAAATATGTAAGTTTTACTCATGTATAGATCATATGAAGTCCGAACAGAAAACGCCAAAAAATATTTTTGCCAATTTGTGGACTTACGAGTTTTACAAACTAGGGTGACGATATACTTGTAGTTTAATTAAATTCTGCCCTACCCGTTTTATTTTTGAAAAATTAAGCAACAAAATGTGGTATCATTTACAATTCAGTTGACATTCCACAGTGATTAAATATAATGTATTACATTAAATTGGAAAAAACTTACTTCAACATCTATATAAGATAAATTACATTTATAATAAAAATCACAATTATAATAAAAATCACATTTATAATTTAAATCACATTTATCATATAAATCACATTTAACATTTATTTCACAACACAATAAAGTTTAATAAAAACACTTATTTTATATAAGTTTTTAAAGAAATAAACATTTGTATTATTTTACGTTAACACACCATCATACCATGTCCTTATACCAAGAGGAAGGCCATACCTCCACTGCCTGTACACTGATACCTCGCATCCTCGGCATTCATGTATCATTTCTTATACGCACGCCAATAATGAGTTTTTTAAAAAATTCTGTTTGAAAACTGTTTTCTCTTATCATATTAAATGTTCAAAAAATAGTTTATATGTGTCTTAGAATGTAATTAAATACCTGGTTAGGCAGTCATGAGAATCCTATGGACCTGTAAAACTATGTACTATTACCACCGATTGTAAAAATGTATGTAAAAAATACATGACTTGAAAAGCTTTTGTTATTATTTTCACTCTGTATGCGACCGGCTGAGTCAATGTTTTTTTTTAGTTGTTAACGATCTGAGTGACATGCATGTTAAGTTTCTGACATATTCAGTGAGCGATTTCTATTAAAAAATGTATTTTCTGGCTCTGTGCAATTTTCAGCTAAATTTGTTACGAAATTGTAAAATCTCTACGAGAAATCTTTGACTACTGTTACGACTGCTTCAAACGATGACAAACACGTGTATAGGTACGGTGTTGAAACAATGACCTGATCATCTTTATAATGGAATCTGCCACAGAAGCCAAAATTGAATAAAATCCGTCAAGTTTGATCAAATGTAAAGGTTTTCCATACAATTTTCTTTGATTACAAAAACATAAGATACCATACATTCCTGCCAAGAGGCCGTACAATAAATGAGGAGTGTAACTCGTATTTTAAAATTTTATAACGATTGCGTGAGAGTATCCATCGTAAAAGATTTGAAATTTAGCTTTCTGCGATATGTTTTTTTCCGAAGATAAAAGAGTATTATCAGTACAACGTTTTAACACCAAATAGAAAACAGAACAAAAATCGGAAAAGCAGCTATATATCATTTCAAACATAGAGCTTGTGAGATATATTAAACAATGAAAAATTGGTAAAAGTGCATTACATCTGACGGAAACTTCTTTGAAGTAGACAGAATTAAAATTGATAATATAATTTATTTTTAGAGAAACAAATATCAACCTTAATTTTTTATCAAACATCTGTAAAAACCAAAAAACAAATGACTAAACATAAAAACAACATTCCTGGAATATACAAGTAATCTCGAGGTAGAGCGGAAATCAAATCTTAGCCCTCTGATTAGAAATCCGTAAGTTACCACGAAATTCTATAAAATATTCCGATATTATTTAATAATAATTTTATTTAAACTATGAAATACACTCAATACAAAGTAAAAGATTATGTTTGTAAGTATATTTTGTTTAGAGAAGGAAAAATCAGACATATTAGCAACGGGTACAGCAACATCCAGTTGTGTAAATATACCAAAATACGGACATGGTTAGTCTTATTTACATGAACTTCGTACTTTTGTCATAACTGCCTGTCGCTCGCACTTGTAAGATGCTCTTAAACAAGTGGTTTACGTTGTAAGTATATATTTGTAAATCCGCAAGTGCAAATAAATAGGAAGACATCCTTTATATTAACTGACAAGTAACTCCCTCAACGTGAATTTGCTAAGCGCATGTCATTTGTAGCTGCAAAGCATTTGTAGCTGTTTAACAAAAAATCAAAATAAAGAGCATGAGAAAATCCATTACTGCGTTTTGCTAACACTGGCGTCTTAACTAGAAATGAATTATTTGAATGTAAATAATCAAATGTATTCAACAATCCTATTCATTTAAATGAAAATCTACGTTCAGAAATTGATTCTACTGAATTACTAGCAGTACTGAATTAATAAAAATAATAAATAATCTATTTGCGCCAACTTTATACCAAATGAACAATAGTTATTTTAAATTAATTAATTAAATCATATGCAAATGAACCAATGGACAAATTGCTTCAACTTTTCACTGAATGACATTCGGCAATGCACGAACTGTTCAAAATTCACATCGAATGGATTCATTTGAGTTGATTATACGAACAATTTTAGCTCTAGTATATTTTTACTATTTTACAGATGTTAAGTAATAAGTGACAAGTTATAATTTTATAATTTGTCACTTATTACTTTAAATTTTTACGACATGAATATTAACTAAACGAAAATCATAAGTCCATCCATCAGAAATATCAAATTGAAAAATAAGACTATGAAATTGTTGATGAACATAATTATAAAACTTAGACATAATATCAAATGAGGAAGAAAAATCAGACAGCGAAAATACCGGGAAGAATTAAACAGGGTTCGGTAACCGCTGGTAAACTTAATCATGTCATAAAAATAAAGATATTTCTTTTAATGTAAAGAGAAAAGTGTTTGAAACTTATATCCTTCCTGTGCTTGGTCTAGAAATTATCGACTACCACATATAAGCGTAAATGCACCCAATGATCTATGGAGAGACAAACGCTAGGCAAAAATCTGAGAGATAAAATTAGAAACGAGGAAATCGGATGCCGGACTAAAGTTGTTGACGCGGTAGATCGTATTACCAAACTAGAATGGGAATGGGCAGGTCATGTTGTCAGACAGAAAATGGACATATGGGTACCCGAAATTCTCAGGTTGAGACCATGAGACAGAAAAACAGGCAGTGGGTGATTTCGGGAAAGGTGGGCCAATGATATTGTCCCCATCGCAGGTAATAGGAGGAGAAGAAAAGCCCAATGGAGAAAGAGTCAGAAAAAAATAGAAAAAGCTTACATCCAGTAGTAGAAAGATGCTCAAAAAGAAGGCTAGGCTCATGACAAAAACAAAGCTCGTGTATATATGGCTCAAACTTGCATGCGAGTAATTGTATAGGTGTTGCAAATAAAATGCGAGTGCGGGTGCAGGTTTTCTTGTAAGCAACATATTCGGATCGTATGTAAACGTCACATTCTAGATTGGGAAAAAGTACGAGTTTGAAACTGTATATGTGCACGCATTTGAATTGAGGAACCTAAACGTGTATACCGCTGTGTATACTACCTCGTACATGTATGGGTACTCGAGTATTTCTGCGGAAAAATTAATATTAATTGAAAGCATTATATCTGTCTGCGTATACAGTAAAAACAGATTTTTTAAATGTACCTTCGACTTTAGGGAGAAATGCAAACTACGTTTCTTTAAAGTTCTTCGTGTGTTTGAATCTCATCAGGGCCCAAAGAAGGGCTAGCACTTCTAATTACACACATCGCTCTTGTTCTGACAACTCTAACGTGGCTATTGTGGAACCAAAACAGGGCGACTATTTCAAGAGGAATGTATACATAGAGCAAGTAAGTTGTGCGAAAAAAGGTGAAAATATTCAATATTAAGAATGTTACGTAGATAATGAATCCTTTATAATATTCGGCGATAGTCTTAATATGCGACATTAGAATATTTGAAGACCACAAATTGACGATTTTGACCAAAACGATGTTTTCTGAAAAAAAAAAAATATCGACATGTTGTAAAAAAAGCTCGTTTTTTTTCCCTAATGTACCCTTAAACAAAGAAATATAAACGTTAGGAGCAATTGTAGCGTATCTTGATCATTTTGGACCAGTCAAGGGACTGTTAAATATTCTAGTGTAAAGACACCCCTTTAAATAAATATTTCAAATCAACCATGTCGGGAATCGAACCCGAGACCTTTTGTGTGGAAGGCTAACGCGCTACGCGAGGTTAACATTAATCTAAATTATGGAATGAATAATTACATGTAGTGTCGGATGTTACACATATATTATTATGAAGTAAAGAAATATGAATACACGGTTTTCCAGGGCCATATCGCGAAATTTCATAGGAAAATATTTCTATGATGACATATTACAACAGAGATGAAGAACATTTAAGAGAAGGTGATATGGAAGTCTAGGCATCTACAGGGCTTATGACCTGTCAATGGCTGGTTTAAGTGGCCACTTTACACACTGTGTAACATTTACCATTCTGCCTATATTTGAACATCCATATTCCTTCAATTCTTTCATCTGTTGATGTTTGTGAAGGCCACTTAAACCAGTCATTGATAGGTCATAAGCCCTGTAGATGCCTAGACTTCCATATTACCTTCTCTTAAATGTTCTTCATTTCTGTTGTAATATGTTAATATAAACAGCTCCCCAGGGAGTTGAATCCATTTCTTGTCTACAAAAATTTGGACAAACTCAAAATATTGTTGAATTTCTATGATGTGTTTCTAAAAATATTCAATTATTTTTTTATGCAAAATGCACTTTTTAAAATAAAATAAATTAAAAATTAAAAGCATATTTGACCAACGAAATACGAACCCATAGGACGCGGACTAATAAAACGAATGTGTATGAAAGGGGTAGGAGTTTGTAGGAGGGTTGCTTATGAGTTTAAAAAAAAATATATATAAAAGTTTACTCTGAGAAGTGATCCTCTGAAGTTTCGCGGTCTGGCCTTGAAACACTAAGTATACATCTTTCTTATTTGAATGAACGTATGTGTATCGTAATTCGCTATCTTTTTTTTATTGTAAGGGCAAAACAAATAAGCTATATCTTAGATATAGCTAGTATAGGAATAACGGATTTATTTGCTTTGCCTCAATGCATATGAAAAGCTTATTTTATATGGTAAAAAGTACACGTAAAATAATGTCAACGTAAATTTGCTGTTTAATGCTTGACTTAAAAAACAATATATTTTGAAATAGACAGATGTGTGGTGGAAGATTGACTGATCCAAGATATAATAACGTTATAACGTTCTACGATATTTTGCCTAAAATTTGCAATGATGCCAAGGGACAATACGAAGTACAATCTCGTCGGCTTAACTCGTGCAACTCGTAAATCCCAACCTTACGCTTTTTCGGGCTAGAGTAAAAATAGTTCAGTGTACTTTACTTCATTAGGAAATTAAACATTTTTTTTTTCTTTTTTAGCAAATTTATTTTTCTTTCGGAATATTTATGACCCATATCTTTAAAAAAAAAATCTCTCTCTTATTATGATTGTGTTAAATTTTATTTCATATTGCGCTCCGTTTTTTATTTGTGCGCGTAATTCTTCGACCGATTTTTTACTGCCAGAAAAAGAAACCAATCGTTTTTTATGTTCCATGAGATAGTCATTCCTTTAAAAATGTTTTAAATTGAAATTTTGACAAGCATCTTGACAAAAGTATAAATACTCGTTTGACCATGGTTATTTATCATAGTGAGATGAGACGATAATGAAATATTGTAAACAGTTTCATAATCAAAAGAACTTCAATACGTTAGATGAATAGCAATAGTTTTCTCAACTTTTGACGTTTAAAAAAAACAAAATCACAATCCAAAAAAATTATGAATTATACAAGATCCAAGTTAAAATTTAAATAATTTAACGTCACATGCCTTTGAAAATTAGAGTACGTAAATATTTTATTCGAGTTTCACGATAAAAAGATAAAAATCTTTTGCCTTTCAAACAGTTATATTTTGTATTCGTAGAAATCGATGACTTGGCTTTAATCCTCTAATCTTGGAATAACAAAAAACTATTTACAACAGGTCAAACAATTTAAGCTCAATGACAGCCCCAGGCAAGAAAATTACCCTCATAGGGGAGGATTTACGAAGTACACAAATAAAAACATTTCGAGTTTTAAAAAAATATTTTATTATGCATTACTGTGTGGACGATCCCGTTTTACTTGCATACATATCATTTGAATTCCTGACAGAAAACGCCAGAATATTATTTTAGACCCATTGTGGATGTACGAGTTTTACAAGTAAGGATGACGAATATGTTAAATTGTAAAATAAAAAAGATTAAAAACTGGTTCATGAGAGATGAACTATTTTGACTAAAAATTTATAAATACGACTACGCTTAGTTTTATTTCAAATGGGTTATTTTTATTCTTTATTAATTGATTTATATTACAAGATTTGAATTGTTTTATTTTTTGTATAATTTTTATTATTATTTATTTTTAAAGCATTGAATTTACTGTCAAACATTTTAACTATTTTTTGTAAAGATTATCAGTTTCGGGATATACCCGTACATGCACATACATTTATTACTTTTTTACATTTATTTAAGTGGTTTGTATTTTTTTTAAATGTCAACGACAAAGATTTTATGTTACAGGTAAATAAAACCTGTAGACGAAGTATTTTTTGCTAGACAGTATTTGATTGTGTTAAAATAATTAAGAATAATTTCACCATGTGCAATTAAGGTTTTACCTCCTTTTTCCAAATAGACGATGACAGATTATATCCCTCTAGACTTCTGACATCCCTTCTCAAACAGCGGTCAAAATTGATGGTTTAATCCTGTAATCACCTTTAAAGATTAGGACATTCTTAATATATTGTAAGTAAATAAGCGAATAAAAATCGATAAAAATTCAAACTAAAACCTACAGATTGGAACAAATAAAATTTAGACCAACAATTCCAAATGAAAATTACCAAATAATGACCTATAATTTTTTCCCATAAAAAAATAGCTGCATGCTGGACAAAAATAAAATTCTGATTTATAATAATTAAGATCAGAATTTAATCGATACTTGAAAAATCGAACACTTGAAAATCATCAACTGTTAAAATGGAATGGTGAATTACAAGTACTGATTTTGTAAATCATTTACTTCTAATTACCTGCTAATGAGAAGTCATTTTAACGTCAATGGTCATTTTAACGTCAACGGTCAATTATAACGGAATTTCTAATTTTCGAATTCTTTTTTGTATCCGTTAAAAAATCGAAGCATAATCATGAAAACAGGACTAAAAATTCAAATAGACAAATAAAAAAGTTTCATTGAAAAAATGACAAATGTGACTCTAATTAAACTTCTAGATATAAGAATTGAAATATATTATAACAGAGATAGAGAACAATGGTTTTAGAAAGAGAATGATTTATTTCAGATGATACTTCACTAGGCACGATCCATGTCGAGGCATTCATTTATTTCATGTATATTTATGTATGCATATAAATACACATACATAAATATACACATATATGTACACATAGATGTACAAAAATAAATAGTTTAGTAAATAAAAATATAATAATAGAAATAATGTAAACACAAATTTTAATTACTGCACAAATATCGAGCCGAGAAACTACCAACTGTCGAATTTTATTAAGCACCTCTATCCCTACACCGCCACCAGCCAGTTCCAATTGTGAGTTAAAACTCACCCAACTTTTGAATGTGTACTGGAGTGCCTCAAAGCTTACTTCTGGGACCTTTCCTCTATCTCCCATACTCACTTAACTAGGCGAGTAAGTCATGCTTGTTGACTAAATTGATTGCTGCATTAAAAACATGTTAACTGGAAACCATGGATGACTTCAACTAAATGACATAATTTGATTTGAGACACGTCACTTTTCATATAAAAAATACTGATTTATTCACCATTAAACTTTTGAAAGTGCTTCTTGTTTCTAACCTTTCTCTTGGTGGTCGAATTGGTACAAGGGTGAGTTCATGCTTTTACCAGCTGAGACAAATCAAATGCATAACAGATAGTTGCTGGTAAATGCCGTAATAGAACGTTCGCAGGTCTTCCGATGAAAAAAATGATTTTTCTACTGTATTATACGTCACGCCACAGCCAGACGTATTTTATAGAATCTCTAAATTTAGTCATATCACTTCACCACTTTGGGAATTACACTGGCTACATTTTCCACTGGGGGTAAAATAAAAACTCTGATGGTTTATGTATTAGTCCACTACACAACTCTACTCTAGAATATCTGAAAAGTACTATGCCATAACTAGCTGACTGATGTCATACGCTTAGGTCAGCTACATCTGTGGCTAAAGTTAAAATGTACATATCTGTACGCAACCAGCGCACTATTCGGTGTACGCGTATTTGCGGTGACAGGTCTTAATGCAAAAAATGCTCTTTCAGCAGAAGTAGAAAATTGTGAGAAAGATGTGATGTTTCGTAAAAAACTTAAAACCCACTTGCTTTATAAATCATTTGAATGAATTCAAAAGGTTTGATGACAAAATAAATATTTTCAGAATCTCTTTATAAAGTGACCCGGATGTATTATATTACGACAGTGGCGCTCTATAAGTTATTTATATTAACGACATTAAGGTTAAGATATTTACTTCTTGCAACTTCCGGTGACAAATTTCAAAAACCCACGTCTAAACTGCAAGACGGAACTAACTTGGGAAGACGCATGAAAATGATTGCTGACAGAGGCCTGGAGAGACTTCGTAGATACCATGAACTCTACTAGGGCGAAGACACAGATTGTTACTAGAAAAAATATTTAATTTTGAATAAAGTAAACATACTTTTGAAACTAACAAATTACAACAGGGATGGAGAACACTGAAAGAAGGGAATATGGAAGTCTAGGCATTTACAGGGCTCATGACGTATCATTAGCTGGTTTAACCAGACACTTTACACATTGTGAAACATTCACCAATTTGCCTATGTTTGAACTTCAATATTTCTCAATTTCTTACGTCTGTTTATTTGAGTAAAGTTTAAGAGCTGAAAGTGGTTAAAAGATTCATCTGATCGAATTATTTCACATACAAACTTTTGTAATCTAAAACAAACAATAATAAAAAAAGCGATTGTGAAGCAAGACGATAAACATATAAGACTAGAAGACAAAAACAAAGTCACGAAATCGCTTACGTTTATATTATATGAATGAAATAATTGTATGAAGAAGTACCAGAAGAAATATGAATATTACGCAAAAAGAGAATCAGAAAAATTATTTCAATTTAATAATATGATATAAATGCGAATTACCAAAACATACAGAGATCAAAAGCTGGATAAACCAAAAATATTATCGACCCAAATCTAATACATCGATATAAATATTAACGGAAAATTTGAAGAAAAGTGTGGACTTTCACTAAAAGACCTTAGAAAAGCTGTGATTATTTAATGTTTCGAAATATGGATGTCAGCCTTGTGGTAAAGTGCTCAGCATTATTACCTACCGCGCAAGAGGTCTCGGGCTCGATTTCCGACATGGTTGACATGAAATATTTATTCTAAACAATATTTTTACACTCGAATATTTTACAGTCTCTGGACTGGAACCTGAAGCGTAAGACTGATTATCTTAATTTCATGTCACAAAAATGATTCAGATAAATTACGATTGGTGTACCAATGCAGTATCTTATGCACCATTAGAGATTATGAGAAAAATGAAATACATGGAGATTTTTTTTAATATATATATTTGGATCCCTGTATTTAGTAGCCTTACGTGTCATGTACAAGGCTAAGTACTCGGAAAAAATGGTATTTTTGTTTGTTTTGGAAATGGGATGTTCGATCAATGATTTTGGTTTATCACTTTTATGAGTCCAATCACCATTGTTGCAAAGTTCAAGAACAATGGCGCGTGATAACTACTTTTGACTACAGTACCAGTGTGAATATCTGTTAAGGATATTCCATCTTTTCTGCATTCTGCTTCAAGATTATGGCGTTGCAAACTGAAAAATGGGCACTGAAATAACAGATGTTCGATACTCTGTGAAGAAATATCATCGCATGGACAATAGACATCATTCCTCAATTTAAACCTATATAGATAACTTCTCATAGCTCCGAGTCCGGTAAAAATTTGGGTGGTTTCGAAAGTACTTTGGTGATGATGACGGAAGTTTGCTGCATCAGCCAGTGTTAGGAAAAACATTTTAGTGATTTTACCTGTAGAAGAAGCGCGGTAATGATCCTCCCAACGCTGCTGCGTATTTTGTTTTACACAGCGTATATGTAGTGTTTTAAACTACAATTAGCAATTTTGATATTTTTTAATTTTCTCTCTGTACTAATATTATGTTTTCTGTGTGTTTTCCCACGAGTAAAAAAAAGCACGTTGTAAAATATTTTTAGCACGGGTTATCCCAGTGAATTATTTTTAATGAGTTATGTTAAATGAAATGTAATCCGTACTAACACTAATAATATTAATGCGAAAGTATGTTTATTTGTTTGTTTGTGTTCTTTTCACGTCTCAACGAAGCACCCTGTTGACTTTTTTTACATCGGAGTAGTTGAAAAGGTAAGATATAAAACAGGATACTTATTTTTCATTCTGAATAAAAAAATATAATTATTTTAAAAATTTCTATAATGTCAATACTGAACGACATTATTTGAAAATTAGAAGGCGGTAAGGTGGGATGTCAAAAAGAATAAACTTTTAATTAATTCTTTAAATTTGTACAATTGACATGCTTTATCATTGCTTTGTTTATTGTTTTGGTTTTTGGGTAAGATTTTGGATTTGTGAACAGAAATATGATGCTACGTTGCCGCAGATTAACGGATCATCGTGTTTCACAGTGACATTTAGAGGGCCGGCAATCGATACAAGCTAGGATTTTTTAAAAATAGATAAACGTCAAAAGTTATTGATCAGCTAACTAATTTATTTCCATCTGAGTAAAGCCACGGAGAAAATCTAGTGATTAGTAAATAAATTTTTAAAAACAATGATACTAAACGAGAAATATTTTTCTTTTAAAAATTGTCTTCGTTTTTGTTTTCAAAACGCTTCAAACCTATTTCAGTAGCAGTACCTAATAAAAAGTATTACGAGAAAATAATTTATTTGAATTTTAATTTAAAGATTCTGATGACGTCGTGAGACTTGAAGATATAACTTTTGCAAATTTAGTCGCAATTTAACGTAATTTTTGTTTACAAAAACATTTTTTTCCTTATTATTTTAAAAGGAATCTATAAAATATTCGACAAGAAGTCAACAAGGTCGCAATCGCTTACACACGCAGCATATAGAATGCTAATATAAATTAAATTATGAAATGTACATTTTTGAATTAATGGCTATGTGATATACAATACAAAGGTACATAAATTGTTACAAAATTTGATTAATAGTGATAAAACCACTCGCATAATATACAAATTAAATAGTGCAATATATTTGGTGCTAAGATAGGTCGTGTCCATTTGTTTTCAAAATTTAAAAATTAATACCAAAATATAACAAAATGTGTGTTTTGTTTTCTTTTACGTTGGAAATATCATTTTATTTGATTACGAGCCTTTATAAATAAAATGTCAAGTAGAGAAAATTGAGAAATTTCACACACCTCCTTCTGTTCGCGTTCAATCGAGAGAATAAAACGTACCGTGAAGATGCTATCAGTTATAGACAAATTGATTGTATTTTTTTTGTTGTGTTTTTTTGCTTTCTTCGGTTGGAAAACAACAGACGCAACTTATGTTATCATCAAATATATTAATTAAAAAATACAAAATATAATTAAATTAATAAAATAATATTTTGTGAAATAATGAAAAAATAGTTAGATAAACATATGTATTATTCTCGATTCCGGACAAAATGAAAAACACAGTTCTGTTTATTAAACGGAAGCAGTATCTTAGATGCGTGTTTTTGTGTTGATGGCTACTCTTAAGTAGAATACTAAATAAAGAAAGTAGAATGGTTTGCGCGTTTGTGATCCTGGATTCAATTCATGTAAAGGTTTTAAAAAAAAAAAAAAACATATTTAGGTGCGGCGGGATTCGAACCTTAGATTTCTGATCCGTGAGCCCGCAACACAAGCCACAAAACAGCAACCCGATTAAAACGACGGTTAATATGAAATATTGATGTAACATGTTACACACTGCAATATTTATTTATTCCCGGACTGAATCCTGGAGCGTAACTGATCAACGCTCTTTCACGAAACAGACGATCTGTATACCGTCCATTTTGTTTTTCAATGCAGTGCCCTGTGCACCGTCGGGTGCGGGTAAGAATTATTAATTATCAAAACATATGCACTTTAAAAGAAAAAGCCTTACTATTAATATAGAATAAGACACACATCTAAATTGTGGCTTCAGAAAATAGGTGAAGTGCTTAAGAAAAGAAAAATTAAATATAATAAAATACGAGTATGTACGTAAATATTAATTTGTAACGATGTAAAAATAAAAGTCAATTGCAGTTTAATGAAACATTAATTAACTTTTAACTAATAAAATAATAGGCTAATTAATTTTCATAGCATAAACAGGACATGCATAAATAACATTAAAATGCCCAAATGCTTTTGAGATTAAATAAAGAGTAAAAATGTGCGCAATATGGAATTCGGAAAAAAAATTAGAAGAAATTTTACATTTCTTAAAAAGAGACATAAGAATTTGATTGAAAAATGATAATTAGATGCTTCAATGTAAAAAGATAAAAATACTCGAAAAAAATAAAAAACAAATATTTTGCTCACTGAAATAAATAAATTAAAGTAACATAAAGTAAAGTGAGAATCAATATAATTTTTATACTTAAGAATTGAATTTTAAAAAAGGGAAAATTGATTTTCGGATATTGAAATATATGGGCAGAAAAAATTATATATAAAAGTAATATAAATTATCAATTACCTGTAATTAATAACAAAATGCACTAAACCAGTTCGCTTATGACGCGCACAATTTCAAATATAATTTGCTAAGTCCTTTCGAAATTTCAAACCAATACAGAGCAAGCGCACACGACTGATCCCTACAACGCTGGTGATATAATAAAAATAATTCTTAGGACAAGCGTTCTCTTAAAAATGAGAGACATATGATACGTGTACTACCTGTGATTGGTATCATTACGTAGGTTCTGTTATAAAGTACAGGTAAAATAAATCATATGAGCTTTTTTTTCACTTGTTTTCTAAAATACGATTATTAATTTGAATTCTTGTCTAAGACACTTATCTTACGTACGGAGGATTTTGAGTGCGATTCGCGATGAGATTACTAGAAATATATTTTTTTTCAAGAGTGGGTGTTCCGTGTTGTAAATTCGCCACTAAAATTTGGCCTCTTGTTCTTTTGTGGTACAAAAAGTGTCAGTTATTAAGCATGATCGTTATTAATAGTGCTTAACGAATGTATCTAAAAAGTGGATATGTTGGCGATATATTACCGTATCCGGGCGGAGTGATAAATTTAGATCCGTGAGTAAAATAGAACCACAAAATCTAACATATTCAAGAAAATATTACATACAAAATTAATTAACTTTTGATCGAAAATACATACTTCCTCGTTCGCATGCAATGATTCATAAGGCACTGCTTGGTATAATAGATTCCGCTTAGTAAGATGCTCACAATTACGCTTCATCTGCCAGCCCAGGGACCATAAAACGCAGCAGTAAAAAATCATATTTAAGTACAAAAACTTGCATATGCTCAAAACTTTGTTGGTTTTATTTTTCATATTGATTTAAAAAATACAATAGGGGAATATCAAATCTTGCGAATACCGATGAAAACGTGTAGAAGGATTTAGAAAAATAATTGCGTTTTCAAAATCAATATGGATGTTATCGAAAAATGATTTTTTGAACATATTTTTTTCTATTGTTAAAAAAGATGTTTTACAAAAATGCGACTTGTTTGGCTATGAAAAATATTATATTAAGATTTGTGACGATGTTTCTTTTTATTGCAACAGTAAAATTCCAGAATTTAACCGAGTCATGACGTATTAGGGGCGTAAGCAATGCAATTAACCGTTTTCGCAAGAATTAAAAAATATTTATTATGCTTCTAATAAGTACCTCGTGGTATAGTGGTCAGTGCATTTGCCTACCATGTAGGAGGTCTCGGGTTCAATTCCTGACATGGTTGAAATGAAATATTTATTTAACAAAATTGAACGAGATATGCTGCGATTGGTGTACCAATCCAGTGCCCTATTTACCATTAGGTGCGGAAAGGGAATGATTATGATGAATGAATACGATTTTTTTTTTTTTACTTGACTATACGTAATAAACCCTTATTTTTTAATTAAATAAAACCAATATATCTCTATTGCGGTGTATTTTCAAGTTTTTTTTTAACATTTTAAACATAAAAAACATTGATCAATGTCCCTCTCAATGACCCAGGATATACAATGGCATACGCGCTAATCATACGTGAAAAATGAAAGAAAAAAAACAATGAAAATGAAAGTCTACTTACCACTAAAAAAATATTTCTACTTTTATGATGACTGAATATTATTTTTCTTGTATTTTTATAATGGTGGTTACTCAAAACACATAAATAAAAATGTCCCAAACCAAATCAACCAAATGGCATAGATTTCAAAAATAATAAAAATCACAATCAGTATCATGTGAGTTTTGTAAATAACATAGTTAATCCAAATGATGATCACAGTCAGAAGAATTAAAGAAAAAACCTCCGTCGTTTTCAAATTCTGATTTAGATCTCCCAGGTAAACGGGGTTATGTCGCATTTTACTCCAGTCATCATGAAGAGATTTGTAAGCTTTATCATCATGGTTTAAATTTATAGGCATCATGAATCTGTAAAAAAAGAATGCATTTTTTTTTGGTAAAAATAAAATATTGGCCTTCGAGCGAAATAAAACTAGAAAATTTAACAGATTTATAAAAACGTTTTTTATTTATTTTTTAATCAAAATACATGTACTCTCTTACATATTTGCATACAATGGTGCATGGAACATTGCTTTGTTCACTAATTGCCACGTGATATGATCACTTTTACATTTCAACTGCTAACCCAGGAACCATGAAATATTACAGTAATTTTTTTAAAAATTTGATACAAACATTGAACATGCTACAAACCGTTGTTGATTATTAAATACGGTTTTCATCATGATTTCAAAGGTGCTATCTGGATATTTTGCGATGTATTTTAGACACTTGTTGTGTGAACGAAAAATTTACCCATTTCATTTTCGGGCCATTTACGAGTTTTAAATACCTCACTATTGAAAAATAATAACCAAACTGTGGTAAAGTGGGCTTCGAAGCTTGAATCTCTAATTTGCGAGTCTGTGGGACTAGCCATAGTACCAAAGCCGGTTGATTTATTTATTTATTACATTTATTTATAATTTATTTCAACTTTTCAATATCACGTCCCGTTTTGCTAGAAATAAAATTCGTGTGAAGTCCGAGATAATATCTGGAGAAAATATGTCTTATCTTTGAAGAAAAGTACTGGATTTAACATTTGACTTAATTATAAAATTATGTCTATATAACAACCGAGGTGGAAAACCTCCTTTTGTCTTTGAAATCTTATTTCTTTCTTTGAAATCTGCTATTTAATAAAATTTTAGGAATTTGTGAGGCTATCCAATCAAAGTTTCTCACAAATCAAAACATGAAATATATATAAGAGTATTTTGAACACTTAAAAGGCTCAGAATTAAAAGATGAAGTACGGAAAAAGAGTTTTTACAACAAAATTTATTCATCCGGAATTCACCTTTGATCAAATAAACAAACGCTGTAAAATAGACGTCACTTGTTAAACACAGCACTGGGAAAAAGCTGTAAATTTTTATGCTAAAAATATCTAAACGGGAAGAGAGTAAATAATGCTTATTTCAATCTTAATTTGTTGCAACATTGAGGGATAACATTTTTAGGATGAGAATATGGAATTCTAGACATTAACAGGGCTTATGACCTGTCACTGGCTGGTTAAAAAAACCACTTCATACACTGTGTAACATTTACAATTCTGCCTAAGTTTAAACATCCACATTTCCTCCACTCTTCCATTGGTTGACTTTTGTGAAATAAAATAGGTGAAACCTTTATCATGTGGGTAAGATTCATCAGGCTGAGCTATTTTATCTACTCGGCAATGCAACGCCTGGAAACAATCTTACAATTTCCTTCGGCTCTTTTACTTCACAAAAGACAACAGATGAAAGAGATAGGCAGATGGAAGACATGGGCAGAATGGTGAATGTTATACAGTTTTAAAGTGGTCACTTAAAATAACCAATGACAGGTTATAAGCCCTGTTAATGCCTAGACTTTCATATTCAATTATCAAAAGTATTTTCGTTCTCTTTTGCAACAAATGAAGATCCAAATAACTCCCTAGGGAGAAAATCCAGCCTGTCTTTTAACATTCAAACAAACTCAAAACATCGTTGAAAGTTTAATCTAATTTTATATTTAATATTTACTCTGAACCTCTCACATTTCCTTTCAATAAATATAAATTTTTATAACCTAGATTATTATCAAAAGATACAATTATTTATATTTAATTGAAGAAACCTATTTCTTTCACAGAATATTTTATACCCTAAATACGAGCAACGTGAATAACGTGAATAATTTTACTTTAGTCTAAGTTTCAATGATGAGAAAGTAACTTCAAAACCTTATGACAGGTCATAAGCTCTGTAAATGCCTAGAATTCCATATTCCCCCTTCAAAAATGTTTTCCCTTTCTGTTGAAATAAATTTTAATATGTTTTTTTAATTTATAAAACAAGTATTCAAGCTAATCTTGCAATCTACCGTGCATATTATGCAACAATTCATTGTATTATTTTTTAAATAATTAATACGGGTAATATTTCATAAATGGAGATTGCTTACCGATCCAAATCATCTGATGCACAAGAAACGTAACTAACAAATGAACCATATTGCTTCGTTTTAAGTTCAGGTGGTCATTTAGGTATTAAGCACGTGTTTTATCAATACATATGCTTTGTATGTGTCATAACGAGGTATACAATTTTATCTTATATTATTTTTTGATTGGTGAGCAATCTCATTTGCCCACCCGCGACGTTTCCTTATCAATTGTATGAGTCGTGCATCCAATATGCTGTTTTTACACTGCAATATTTCTCATATGCATTTGAATATATCGTCGGTGAAAATATTGTAAAGAGCGATGTGTAAATTAATAAAAAAAGTCAAAAGAGTTTTTAAAATGCATTCATTGTTTAACATATACATATATATGTAATGTAGGTACAAATACTGCACATGAGACCAAATTTGTCTTATTTAAATTGAGTACGCAGAAATGTTCCTAAATGTATTTTGCATCCGCCATACTAAAAAACAATAGTATCGCAATGATAATGCCATGCAATTTTAGAAAAAGTTTCAAACAAGATGGCACAAGTAACTGATTGAAGTCAAGTTTTGCTTTTTCTAATTAAAATTGTGTTCAAACATAGGCAGAATGTGTGTAAAGTGGCCGTTAAAACCAGCTAATGACTGATCGTAGTCCTGTAAATTCCTGGACTTCTTTATTCAAGTATGTTTAATGTTTTTCAGCCCAGTTTTAATATATTATGTGAGTTTAATTAGTGCGTATGTGTAACTGCTCTCCTGAAAAAATTGCAAAATAATGTTTTTTTTTGGGTCGTACCACTATTATTCTTGAGTTGCAATATATACATCATCATCATCATCCCTTTTCCGCACGAAATGGTGCATAGGGGACAACATTGGCAAACCAATTGCAACGTATCTTGATAATTTTCGTTACATGAAGATAAGATGATCAGTCTTTTGCTTATAGTACGAGTCCATGGACAAATAAATATCCTGATGTTAAAACACCCTTTTAAATAAATCTTTCATATCTACTTTGTCGAGAATCGAACTCAAGGCGTCTTTTATGGGAGGCATAAATTATAAATAAACCAATGTGTAGAATAGTCAATTCATCGCACAACTTGAAATTTTTTGGGAAAAACCTTCCCGCTTTTCGCAGATCTCTTTACAATTAATACAGTGTGGAATGAAGATGGATTAGCATGAATTAGCCCAAAGTCTTATATGTTGATCGTGTTTTCAAATATGTTTTATACCATTATTATATTGAACTTGTTTGTTTTTGCTACAAAGTAAGTTCAGTTTATTATGCACGTGTTTTTTCATACACATATGTATGTATACAATAAGTAAGTTAATCATTTCATTTTTAAATACATTTATTGGAAAATTGGTTCTTATATAATATTGTAACGTGTTGCTATCCTTGGACAAGACTTCAATGAACAGTGTTAATCAATAGAAAGTCAAGATAAGATAGCATCCTTTTTCCTTCTGTGACTTTGCCGTGCGAGGAGGTAATTGCTTCATACATTCGAGAGGATTATCAAAATAATATGACCCGCTCTTTTCTATAATCTTTTGATTCTATCCTTTTTTCATTAAAAATATTTTTCCAATAAACTCAATCCACCTGTACCTTCATCAAATAATATCTGTACCTTAGAAGATAATGCACGAGAGTACACTTTTTGCCGTTTCAAAGCTAAAAATGCATAAAGTATTAAGTATTTTATATGTGAATAAAACACTCAAGAACACTTTTGTCATAAAAATGCATTTTTAAGTTGAAATAAAAACCTTAATTTTACTTTGGTTTAACGCATAAAATATCGATAGTCCCAGATTTTTTTATTTTAATATGTGGGTACTGTTATAATTAAGCTTTCGAGATTGAACTCATCACAATACTTAAGCGAATGTTAAGTTCATTTATTTGTTTTTTGTACGTTTTGTAACATATAAGTGATATATAGGTATACTGAGAGAAATTAAATATACGTATTGTGTTTTAAAACTTATTCGCATAAATTAATTGTTTAGAGTTTTCTATAAGAGTTACTCCAGTGAAGAGACGTTTTGTTTGCTTCTTTTCTTGTTTTTTTTAATGAAAAGAGACCAAATGAAATAATCAATTGCAAACGATCCTAAAGCTTCTGTTGAAAGCAGAGTAAAAACTGCGATAAATTCCTTGATTTTCTTTGAGAAATGTGTGTTCCATTTCAAGTTCCAGGAAGGTATGCCGGCGCAAGTGAGTAGCTCGAGTGCATTGGAGAATGAGTATAAAACTTTGAACAATACTTTGATATACGATTTCTCGTGAAACTTCAGTATTATTTCAATTACAAATATGTAATCAAAGAGACCTTGAAATGCCACGCGTGAGGAGAATTCTACTACCTTTAGGCAAAAAGATGAATGTTAGAAAACAAAAAAGCTTTATAAATGTCTAGACGTGTTTTCGACAGCTTCATGTTGAAAACATATATAGTTCTTCTGTTTATCTCGCCATAGACCACATTCCGTTGTTGCTAGCTACGTGCCGTTTTGGGTTAAGCCCTACAATCCGAGGCCAGGAACTGGAGTAGTAGTCGGGCCGGTGGTTTTTCGTTTCGCGTAGTGACCGCCCGGCAGTCTTTCGATCTTTCGAGCTAGTCGGGACCTGAAACAAAGAACTTTACTTCGTGAAAATGAGAAAATTCATTTTTAGCAAACAAAAGTTCTAATGTGTTGTGTATAACAATTAATAAACGTGTTTTTTAAAAAAATATATAAACCTTCGTTTTATATCTCTCATTGGAAGATTTAGAGCTGAAGAATAATTCATTTTCACACTGCCAATAAATATACAAGTTAAATATTTATTTAAGACAAATTCTACTTAATTTTGCTGTAATTGATGTGACGATGAAGTGCCCTATGCACCGTTATTTGCGGATAAGGAAATCATGATGATATGTTACATTTCGTTCCTCGTATATTTTAAATCAAATTTTAAAACCCTTGAGAAAAACTGAAAATTTACCCAAACAGTTCATGAGTAATCAGATCATAACCGATATCAACATTTAAATAAAATTGCTTTATTGACAATTCATAAATAAGGTGAAAGAACAGTAATTAAGCCAAGAATAATAATCAACAATTTATTGACCAGTTATTAACATTGCCTATAAACAGGCGTATAATTTATTTGGGTACTGTGCGCCTGTTTCCAACAACCGTACGAACTTCAAAATCAAAAAGGTTTCAGCTATTTTACTCCATGCACGTTGGTGATGTTTCTTATCAGCATGTTGGTTTTATATTTTTGTGCAACTCTATAGGGAAGATCTATAGTGAGATTTGCATGTTAAAGTACGTCTCGAAACAGGCATAGGTACGTAGAAAAGTCTGTGAGACCAACGTTTATAAACGTATATTAACAATAAAAAACTTTGGTTGAATTCTTTGCAGTCCTCCTCAGAACAAGATATCTGGGGAGGAAGACTTAAATTAAATTAGTTTTCAATGTTTTGCTTGGTTTAAAAATAAAAATATTAAAAAGGCTTGAGTTCCCTACAAATGCCGTTGAAGGTATTCCGTAGTCTTTCTAGAACTTCACGAAGCAGTGTATTACTTAATTCGATATTGCGAAACGTTCAATGTATTTCTAGAAAAACATTTTATGCCGTCTTCAGATTACGTTGTCAACCGTAAAATCCTAACAAAATTAAAATTCTTTAGCCGCAAAAGAGATAAAAATATTAGGTTCACTCCAAGAAGAAATTTTGTATTTTTTTATATATATTTTCCAATGGACTGTTAAACTAAACCAAAATAAATCCATACATATTTTTATATATCATGTTATCATCGCTACTATTGTCTTTAAAGTTTTATTATTTTTGATAACTCTCACACTATCCTGATTGGTAAGTTGGCTTTCTGGAAACCAATAATCTTTAACAAAACCATATATTGTGCATAAAAACTTGTGACGTCATTTTAGGCAGCTCGGAAGAATTAAAGAAATATGGATGTTCAAACATAGGCAGAATAATGAATGTTACACAGTGTGTAAAGTGACCACTTAAACCAGCCAATGACAGGTCATAAGGCCTGTAAATGCCTAGACTCCCATATTCCCTTGTTTAAGGTATTCTCCATCCCTGTTGTAATTTGTCAAGCTCATTTTCTGATTTCATACATTTTAACAGCGCATAAAAAAACATTTTTCGTATCCCTAAGCCGGGCACAATAAGTTTCCTATTTTCTCACACGGAAATTGACAACTAAAAGAAAATGGCACCAAAATTGAAATGAATGGGTAATAATAACGCAAATATTTATTATTTAGTCCATTTTATTAGCGCATTCGTTTATATGCGTGTTTGTGGAGGTGCATGTATGTGTAAGCATGTTTAGTTCAAACACAATAAGCTTATATTTCACAAAGAACTCTCCAGGAATATTTTATTCGTATTTTCAAACATGCGGAATTTTCAAATTCTCGTAATGCAAATAAAAAGTATTTTAAACAAAGGAACATTGATATCAATATGATTTAATACACGATGTCCATACTCACTGAAATAATTTAATTTTAGTATATTAACAGATTATGACAAGAAATTTTAAACAAATATTTTTAATAACATTTAACTATGTTTTATGATTAATGAACAACAATGTTTGATTGTGATTTTCATATGTTTCCTTCTATGCTATGCACATTTGAAACCATACATTGTAACATTTAATTGAAATAACTCAAATCCTGTTACCAAAACAATTAGTTTATTGGAATGTTAACCGAAATATTTGTATCAGAAGTTACAAGTTCATATTGAGTTTTAGCCCCTCGACAGGCTTAGTTATTTTTATAAACTGAAAATATTTCTCTACAAACTCAAATCGTAGTTTGACTAACTGGTCTACAAGAAGTATGAAAATTGGAAAATCGTTTTCAGGCGTTGCTCAGTGTGAGAAATAATTAAATTAGACAAATCTCTTCACAAACAAAAAAGTTTCAGCTCTGAAAATTCAATAAAATCAACAGTTGGAAGAAATGTAGAGGTACATATACGGCAAAATGGTGAATTGGTCACTTAAACCTGCCAATGACAGATCATAAGCCCTGTAAATACCTAAACTTCCATATTTATTACTCTAAAACGTTTTTACCTCTGTTGTTAGTTGTTAATTAACCATATAGGTTAAAGCTTGCGCTGTTGCAGGTTCCAAAAATAATATTTTTAAAATCAAGATCTCACTCGGAATCAAACCTGAGACTCGCGGTGGTAAATTTATTCAGGAGCCGCCGCGCGCTGATAAACAATTATCTAAATATAAATAAATATCTTGAGTCAGTCAAAATTAGCCAATTCAAATTATTGATTTGTTTTGCGTTTTAAATCAAACCCAAGCTAAGATATTAACACATTAAAAATAATTATGAAAAATAATCTTAGGAAATTTGTACAGTTTTAATATCGAAGAAAAATTGGAAAAATTTAAATATTCGAACACAAACAGAAAAGTGAATAATACAGTGTGTGAAATGATCACCATAACCATCCAACGATAGGCCATATATCCTGTCAATTAATACGATGATTTCCATATCCTGTCTTGAATTATGTTTTTTGTCTCTTGTAAATTTGTTATTAATTTCAATAAAATTCCTAGCGTATTAAATTTGGTATTAGTCTAGAAACATTTAGACATACACAAAATATAAGCGTAAAAATAAATTAACATTAATTGTAAGTTAATTATAATGCATTTTTTTGTTTGTTTTATTGGATCCTTCTTTATTCTGGTGACGAAAATCAAATAAAGTATATATTCATAATTTTTCATAAATAATTCTTTTGTCTCTTTAGGATGTCTGTTTACACAGATATGATGCGTCTCTGTTAGAGGAAATTTCTCGGTAAAAGTTTGATTTTTTTACATTACGGTACAGCAATGGTTGGCAGAAAGAAATTTTTAATTTCAGCCACAGGTAAAATAAACAGGTTGTTTGTAAAAAATACGTAAAATATTACATTATTTACCTTTCCAGAACTGATGGAAATTCCCCGATAACTCATGGGTCGGGAGGCTTAACGTTTGATGTGTTTGTACAAGATGGACTATCACCAATAGCTGGATAACTTACTTCAGTGTACGTTCGGTGTTTGCTGGGTCGGGTCGAGTCTTCTTCGTCCTCGACTGATGTAAGTTTTATTTTACATTTTTTTTAAAAATTCCAGTCTAAACAGTTAAATTACAGAAACCAATAAAAAATATTAATAAAACGTGGATTTCAAACTTATTGAACTTTTATTACCAAAACAATATATTTTTTTATTGTTTGATAATTTACCTGTTTATATAATTGTGCTATTTTAAGAAAAACTTTAAGTTGAATTTCCAACAAATAACATTAAAAGATGTTTCTTAAAAATCAAAAATAACTGTATGGTTTTCTGAACAGAATTAATTAATAATACAATATAATAATTTTCTCAGTATTTTAATAAATCCTTTTATTTTATTTATTTATTTATTAACGGACATTGTCCATGTATACAATTTATAAGGTTTAAATATTACAATAAAAGAGTAGTTTAAAACATTTAAAGAAAAAAGAAAGAAGCATTGACAAACATAAGGGACATCGAGACAAGATCTGGACTATTTATTTAGTGCTCGTTTAAATCGTTGTAAACTTAAACCAAAAAAGTCCAGATCCTGTCTTGAGTTAACAATACGACAAAGGCGGGTCATTGGAGAATTTAGGCTATAGTTTGTTCTATGCTGATCGATGAACAGTACTTCATTGTTTCTCAATCTACGAGTCGGAATATCGAATTTTACTTGTCCCAGTAATGATAACTGATTGATTGATTTTATAACCGTTATAACCTGTGAACTTTTATCGTTAACTAAAATACTTATTATTTATTCTTATACGGATAAATTGTGCAATTTAAATTTAATTTTGGTTGGTAATTTGTGTATTTTCTTGTATTTTAGTTGATTTTTGCGCTTTTTTTATTTATGCTGCGTAGCGGAATAAAAATCGTTAAATTGATTCTTATTGTATTTGCGAGATTAAAAGATCCATACGTGCAAATTCCATTGTTGGTACGGTTTTTTTGTTTACACTTTACTTTATAGTTCTGTTAAACAAATAATAAACTAACTTTGATGCAAAAACATAGAACACAAATAAAAATAATTGATAGTGTTAAGTGAAAATAGTTTTTTCATTAATAGACTGCGTTCATATTTACCGATGGCTCAAAATTAAGCCAAAAAAATTGTTTAAAGTATCTAATAAAAAATCTAGATAATATGTTATTAGTGTTGATGTGATCAGGCAGTAAAAAATACATTTAAATGTACACAAAATAAATTACAAAACATGTTTTTTAAATACAAAATGTTTTTTAAACAAGTTATTTTATTGAGTTTGCATCGGTATAAATTGATAATTGATAACGCCAATCATTTTTTGATATAACAGACGAATTCGATAAAATCCCTTGTTCGAATTCTGGGAAAAAGAGAGATGTTTCGAATGAAAATAGGTATGGATTAACTTTAACACATAATTTAATTAGCTGATATTGCGATAGTGATTTTTAAAAACCATTACTTGTAAAATATTTTTTGCAATATTAATTAGTTTATTTCATTATTGCGGTGTTTTATTGCGAATATTTTTTCAATATCCGGACAGCGTTATTTTACAAAAATAAATACAGTGGTTTAGATTACATATATTTAATGTACTTGCGTTAAAATATTTTCTAAGCATTTGATAAAAACGGTTTTTTTCAATGTTTAATTTTAGAAACATGGCTAAACTCAAAATATTTTTTTATATTTCGTACTTTGTTAAAACACTGATATTTTTTGTGTCTATCAGTTTGATATGGGTCATCCAATCATGCATTTTTGATTATTTGTCCTGAAGATGGATCGGATAACTTGAAACTACCAGACATAAATAATTATTAAACTACGTTATCCCACGAACGATCCGTATCCCGTAGCTCTGATATGAACTGCTGACCAGTCAGCAGTGGATATCAAAGACTTGAGGATCTGATGCATAATGAAGTAGGCAATCGTGATCAGTGTAGTTAATTCTTGCATCTGAGCTAAATGACAAATACAGTTCTGTATATGTGAAATTGATTCCTAGATAAAAATCATTAATCAATCAAAAATCATCTTGATCATCCAAAGTTTAGCATTGATCATATTTTCTTCATGTTATAACTATATTTAAAAAAAAACAAATTGTGGTTAATAACATAACATTTAACATTTTTATTGTTACGAATTTTTAACTTATCATTTTCTCCTTTTGCATTTCTTGATTACATTACGTTATTTTGGAGCTGTTCTAAGCAAGATTTAGTATAATTTATTGATGTTTGGACTTTCACTATGGTGGAGTTATGTATTATATAAAAATTAAATTATCAATAGGCTGAGTTTTTCTAGTGACATTTTTTGGTGGAACTGCATTTTAATTATAATAATAAAAATACGTGTATAGTTTTATTACATTTTTAATAATCATTTTTTACCAGTGACTGGGTTTTATCTTGACCGACATCGTCTGACGATGTCAATCACGTCGGTCAGTATGACAATGTTAGTCACGACGAAACCCGGTCACTGGTAAAAATGTATAATTAAAAGTGGAATAAGACCATAGACGTTTTTTATTATTTTAATTAAATTGTTATTCTTTACCGTTTAAATTTTTTGTAACAGCAAAAAAAAACCTTTTTGAGAAGAAAATGTTGAAGTATAGGCATTTACAGGGCTTATGTGGGAACTTCACACTCTGTGTAATATTTACCATTCTGCCTATGTTCGAACATTTGCATTTTCTCAACTCTTTTATTTATCGACTTTTGATATTTTGAAGCCTACGTTTATGCAGGTGAGATTTATTTTACTGACTAAAAACCTGAAAATATTTCAATTTTTTTTTACTTCTTCTTATTCCAGTTTTAGCTAAATCAGCAAAATTTTGAACTAAATGTTTGTAGTCAAGGCTTGATATTTCTTAAGAACTTATCGAGATTGAAACCAATTACAACAGAGGGGGGAATATGGAAGTCTAGACATTTACAAAGCTTATAACGTGTCATTGGTTAGTTTAAGTCACTACTTAACATGCTGTGTTACATTCATCATTCTTCCTACGTTCGAAAATTTAGATTTTCTCAGCAGTAATTTGTCTCATGGTGAGTCTCCCCCTCGCTGATTAACAAACGTACAAACACTCAAAATGACGACATAACATTAACCAAAAATGCTGACATACACAATACCAGATAACAGCACTACCACATTAAAAAATCAAAGACAAACGTAGGACAATCAAAAATACTTTGTAACGGACTTAAACATTCATCATCATCATCATGTCATGTCCGCTCCCTAGCTGGAGCATATGGTATCCACAAAGAGCCTCCATGCATCTCTGTCGGCCACCAACTCCTTTGCGTCCTCTCAAATCCGGTTTCTTGTCCCGAAGTTCTGACAAAAACTGCCGGCGAACTGTCAGCAGTGGACGTCCAGGACGTTGAGAACCTGATGCCTTGTAAAATAGGCGAGCGTAGTTAAGGCTCTCAGGAGGCATACGCAGTATATGGCCTAGCCAACCGTATCGCCTCTGCTTGACGACAGTTGTCATCAAAGTTTGCTGCGTCCGTTCTCACATTACCTCATTCCGCACACCCAAGATTCTTCTGAGACACCTATTATAAAAACTCAGAATTATTCTAATTTAGGCTCTAGTGAGGTGCCACGATTCGCATTCGTAGAGGAGAATAGATGTTATGTAGGCGGCATTTCATTTTTACTACAGACAGCCTTTATTCTGTTGAGTGTGGCGCCTGCTACTCCTAACTGCACTCCCCGTTCTTTTATAATGATTTGTCTTACTACTTGAAAAATTACACTGGAGACAAATTAAAAATCAACCCGAAGAAGTGCATGATGACTACACTAACCAGAGAAGACAAACATGACTAGACCTTATAATATTTTTTATGTATCCCTATCCATAAAAAAAAATACATTCTATCCAGAATAATCCATTTTCCCGATGTATCCATGAATACGAAAAACTTCACATAAATGGTTGATTCATTCTATTGCACGCATCTCTCGTAACTGTAGTAAAATATAGTATGTAGGTGTTTCCACTTGTTGCTTAGAAACATCGTTGCTACGTTACTTGAAGCATCTAGCGAATCACTTAAATATGGCGTCTTCGCAAAATAAATTGGCCCATACGCTTTTTTACAAAACCTTTTCATTTTTTTATACATAGATAAACAAACAAACCATCACGCTGTTTCTCCGCAAGAGTAGGCAGAAAAAATAGATCGTCATATCACTCTGTCTTTGCATACAGATCTTGCTTTCTTTACATACATTCTAACATTTAATTAATTTATTTATTTATGTTTTATTAAGTCAGTTCATAACATCTTTTTAATATTACATATTTTTTTTGCACCACTACAGGCCAGTAGGCCCATTTACAGTGGTGAAGTACATCACAGAACACCCAGGCTTGAGAAAAATTCATTTTGATTTTTGTGTTCTCACCGGGAATCGAACCCGGAACCTTCCGAGCGTGAGTCAAGCGTCTTGACCATTACACCACGGAGGCCGCCTTAAGAACAAATAAAAACTTTAAATAATATCTATTACAATTTTTTTTTCGAAATTTCTCAATAACATATTTTTCAAATTAATTTGAAATATTTATATTTTTACTATTTCATTTATTTCTTCAGGTAACTCATTGTACAGCTTCAATCCCTTGTATAGTGAGTTTTGAGATTCTGTTTTTCTCCTTGTTGGTAATCTTATCTTTTTTTCACACCATGTTGGTTAAATTTTCTTGTTGTTTTTATTTTATTCACCCCCTTAATTAGTTTATGAATAAAAATTGCTACATTCTATTTAATTTGTTTATTTTTTGCATTTGTTCTAACTGTCCAAACCGACGCGGAGCTCCTTTCTTGATTTTAAAAATTAAAATAAATTTCAAAATTTGTTGCAACAGAAAAAGAAAACACTTTTAAAAAGGAAACATAAAAAAATCTAGGCATTTACAGGGCTTATGAATTATCATTGGCTGATTTAAGTGTAACATTCACTATCTTGACTATGTTCAAACTTCCACATTTTTCTAACTCGGTTGTGAAGTTACTTACAGAGCTGAAACCTTCAATGATGCGAGTGAAATTGAAATTATTTCACACAAAACTAGACTAGAAAATATTTTTCAATTTTTATGCTTCTGGACCAGGTAAATTTATCAACAATATTTCGAATTTGTCCAAATCTTTTTAGACAACAAACTGGATTCAACCCCGTAAAGAGCGGTAAATAATACCATGTTACAACAGATAGAAGAGCATTTTATAGGAGGGAATACAAAGGTCTAGGCACTGACTGGATCTATGCTTATTCTGTGTCCAGGCGGTTGAAGAAAACAGTTATGTGTGCGAAATAGAACCGAATCGGGTAAAAATCCTGAATATGTTTTTGAAGTCCGGGGCTCGATTTCTGGCTAGGTGGATATGAAATATTGATTTTAAAGTTTGTGAAAATACAAAAATTATGACGGTCGAAAAAAATATAATTTATTTTGAATTATAATTGTTTTTTTAAGTGAAGAGAATTTTTATTAAAATAAACTACGTTTCTTCCCTATACCGACAAATTTTTTAAACTGTTATTTCAATGTAAAAGACAGTATTTTTCTTTTTTAGAATCCAGTTTACACAGACGATGAGAATTCGAGATGAAGTTGACAGTTCTTCCTCGGAAGAACAAGTCATAGAACATACGGTTGAAATACACCATGATTTTCCTCCGGGATGTGATGCTCCGGATATAAATGTGATGACAACCGCACGAGATCACAAATCTGTAAAGATGGAGGTAAATTTTCTGCATAAAGGAATCAAGCCGGAGCAGTCACCAAATGAATCTCTATCTTCTTTGAGTTTGGATATGCTAAGTCTAAACGATGAGGTTTTCTACTCTCCGAAGTCTCGAATCAATGTCAAGAACCTATGTTCTGTTCAAGAGTCAAAGAGCTATGTGGATATAGAGGGAATTTTCGCAGCTTCTAGTTCCACTGCATATAATATGGGGGCCAGCACTTCGAATTACGTACAATCTAAATCGATGACAGTGTCCGGCTCTGCATACAATAAGGGGGACGGCACTTCAAATTACGTACAAGCTCAATCGATGACGGTGTCCGGCTCTGCATATAATAAAGGGCCCAGCACTTCAAATTACGTACAATACAAACCAGTGGTGTCTCGTTCTGCAAACGATTTGGGGGCCAGCACTTCGAAATTCGTACAATCTAAACCAGTGATGACGTCTGCTTTTCCATATGATTTGGGGGCCAGCACTTCAAAATATGTACACTCGAAACCAGTGACGACGTCTGGTTCTGCATATGATTTGGGGTCCAGCACTTCCAAATACGTACAATCTAATCCAGTGGTGGCGTCTGGCTCTGCATATAAAATGGAAGGAATAATAAAATCCATACTATCTAAACCCAAAATGGTGACGAGTATTTCCCAATATGATATAGAGGCCAGTACTTCGGAAGAGATACAGTCTAAACCCAAGATGGCGTCAACTTCTTCGGATATGAATGTTATTTATAATTACGATAGTCCCATCAACAACAGGCGATATTTTTCTGAGAAACATAAGCCCAAAAGCCGTTCGCTCGTCACTACTCTGAAAAATGAATTTAATATCCAGGCTTCAGATACTGTCCTTAACGAACAAGATTACGACAAAGAAGATAAAGATTTTGAAAACGACGATCTCTTGTGGCGTATAAAAATTGCTGTCATTTTTTCGGTTGTGATAACACTTATTATTTTAGCATATGTATGGCTTAATATTTTTCTTTACCATCATGACAAAGGCGCGTTCTTGGCTTATATACCTGTCCATATTTTTTCCGCCATTATATTTTGCCTTGCAGTATTATTTTGGTTCGCAGTTACTGACCGCCAAACCACTAATGCTAAAAAAAGGGTTGCTGCTCACGATGCGATCATTTGAATCATTGGTAATGTTGATCTATCCAAACTGTTTTTAACCCATTATGAATTCAATATGTAAACACATAAATTAAGACACTTAACTTTTGAAAATACTTTTATTTATTAATTCATTTTTTTCCATATCTTGAGTTCCAATAGGAGCGATGGATTTATTGTTTTTAATGTGATATTTATACTGTTTAAAATAATTAATAATCTATTGAATTCCAATGAATCGCCTGAAATTTATTCATATTTCAAATATTTTTCATAAAACTTTGCTTTTGATTTGAAAATTTGGTTTGTATAAAACAATCTTGGATTAGGTATAGATACAGAAATTGAATGCACATAGGAAATGTTATTCATTTGTAAATACAAGACATTGAAATTCAATTGATATTAGTATTACTGGTAATCATCCTGTTGTAAGCTTTTAAAACAATAAATTAACCTTTGCATTCATTGCCATTTTAAATCTTGGAAATTTACATATTTAAGTATTTTTGTTGAATTTTTTATTTATTTTAATTTATTTATGTATTTGTAATTTTGGGTTATTTTTATTAAGTTTAACAATTTTTACATTCCGTTGAACAAATAATATCCAACATGATTTATTATAACTAGTTAATTTAAGTTGAATAAGCTATGTAATGGAAATTTTAAATTTATTCTTCAATAAGATATGAGGTTTGAAAGGAATCCAAAATAAAAAAAAATACCGCACAGTGAAATGAATTCAAACAAGGCAAAGCCAATTTTTAGGTGTGTCACTAGAAATAAGAAACATTTTAACAGGATTAATTCAATTTAATTATTGTTTGCTGGCTAGTGAGGTCCAAGTTACAATATCCATCTCAAATCCGGTCAACAATATTCAATGTAAATAACTTAAAGAGAGAACAGAGAATGTTTCTAGGATATGTTAACTGTAAGATGAGTCTTGTTATTAAAAAATAAAAACAATGTTTGAATTAGTAACTCCTTTGCTACTTAATTATTATATTAATGAAATAACCTTACTTAATCTTTTTTTAGAAATATGTGTGTGTATTTTTAATTTCTTTATTTTTGTTAATTTTTTTTCAAACATTAAATCAAAAATTGTAAAATTTTAATTACATACTTTTGAGTTACTTCTATTGTATCTTTTTAAACATGTTTTTATTAACTTTACAATCTAGCCATTGTGTAACTGCTACGTATTTCTGTTGATTAACATTACAATGTATTTTATAAGCAAATTTGTATTGTAAAAGCTTAAAGGGCGTTTAATGAATAAAAAAATGCCTAATTATATTTTGTGTGAAACGCGTCACATTATACACTCATGTATTTTTAAAAAATAAACGTACAGTTTAATCCAATAGTAGTAATTTATTTTGAATATTTACAATTTTTTTAAATGGAATTCTCCTAATTAACTCACTCCATTCTAATAAAGAAAATATCAGACGTTCGGTTTTGTTAAAATATTACAACCTTGTTTGAAATTTTTTTCATTATCAGTTTGATTTTTAAATCATTATTAAGAGTTTAAAAAAAAGAAAAAAAAAATGAAATGCGTAGTAAAGTAAAAAATATATTTTTAATAGAAATAAAAAAAGTTTATTTATAAATTTTAAACATTTAAAGCAGTGGTTTATTTAACAGCGATTTGATAAGATATTATCATACTAATTTAAGTTTAATATGCTATGTAATATAATTTATTAAATTAACAATCACGACATGTACGGCTTCGAGAAAATAGTAAAACATATTTTTGCTTGTATTTAAAATCACCGTACAGAATTTGAGAAGAGAAAAAATAAAAAGTATGATTGGAAGTGAAAAAAGCATATTAAAAAATATTCAATAAATTATTTGTGTTTTCAATATTCAAAGTATTATATTTTGTTTAAAGAACCTTAAACATTTTCAAATAATTCTTCAATAAAGGGAATTTCAAAGAAAACTAAGAAATCAATTTGTCAAATGCTTTAATAAAATGTTGAGGAATCACAATAAACTAACATCACTCATTTGGTCAGTCATTTGTCGATATATCTTTATGTAAATTTAATCATAAGATTTCTAGAATCTTTATATACGAAAACGTTACTCTTAATTGCATTCAAACATATATTTGACAAACGTCAAAAAATCATATTTCCCAATATTGTGTTGTAATTTAGTAATTATTTTTGGATTTTTATTTTTTGTTGAGGAAAAATTGTGCTTAAAACATGTTTATTCTCCTCATAATACATTTTTTTTAAAAACTAATAGAATAAATAAGATCTTTATTCAAACAAGACAAATTAATTGCACAACATATAAATCATGTAATCAAATTTTAAATATGTTAAAATATTTAGTTTTAAGAACATCCATTAATATTATATCACTTTAGAATAGTTTTGATGTACCCATTGAACAGAAAATATTATATTTTCGTAACATTTTAATCCTTGTATATGTGGAAAATATTAAATAAAGTAATTGAATAAGTAAAATGTTTCATTAACTTTTATTCGAAATTTTATTTAAATAACTAGCCTATCATTGAATAATTTCAATAATTACATTAAACACTGTGCAACAATCATAATGAGTAAAGCTATATCACCAAACTAGAAGAATCTATTAGAGATATTCTTCATCAAAAAATGTTGAATCTACGTTGAGCTAAAGGTGAGTCATTCTCTGATTTAAGTTGCTATTTTACACTTCTGTTTTTCTTTGGATATCCATGTTTCTTCAATTTTTCATCTGTAAAGTTAAAAACATAACATCTTAATTGATGTAGGTAAATTTATAAAAACTGTTCCCGCTTTATTTTCGGTACATTCATTTTTGATTTGGATGATTTAAAAATGCAGTAAGTAGTATAATTTTTTGTTTTTTTTATTAATATTTTACCTAAATACAATGAAAAGCTGAGTATTTTAATTTAATTGCTTTTTTGAACCAGCGGAAATGATCAGACGTTATGTGCCTAAATAAAATAATTTTTTTTTTCCGTAGACGCACCAAATAAGTGAACAAATGAATGTTTTTAGTACAAAGTAGAGAAACACAACATTACCATCATTTTTTTTACCAATCTACAGATCTCTCTCCATAAATAGTTCAACAAACACTCAGTAATTTATACATATTTGATGACAGGTTGTGGTTGCACAAATATTAACCCATTTTTCGTTAATTTGATGTATACTCGTATTTGAAAATACGACTCACATTTTACATCCGAAAATCGCACATTTTGCTTATCTCTTTCTCCTTGTCCATTTAGTAAAGATCTGACAACCGCATTACCGCTATCTGCCTACCACTATCAACGGCGCTACCCCCATTTTTGTGAGAAAGTGAAGTATCTATAAAACCAACTCTCAGCCCTTCAGTCAACTGACCAACTGGAGGGTGGGAGATTCAAGTCCTACTACTGGAATCCTTAAGCCCACTCCTCAACCCTTTTCTTCAAATTTCACCTGTACGCATAATCATTTGGCCCCTCTAGGTTGAATGTTTTTCAGCAATCTAGGCAGTCATTCAAAAAGTAATTGTTAAAAGTCTTCTACTTTTTCCACATTCAATCCTAAGTTGAGCATCAGACGCCTCGAAGAGACCCTACTACTATCCAGCACTGACGTCTCCCACGTTTCTTAGTTTCGCTGATCAAAGCTGAAATATCGTCACCAATGGTTTTTCAGGACGGCGAAAGTCCTAAAAAGTGAAAAAGAGGTAACGTGGGTTTAAACTTTTAAACCGAGGCATTTGCAGCGCGTGTCCAAGCCAGGTTTACCACCGCACCCTCTAAACGCTCGTTGTAGGAGTTGGAGAAGTAGTTCTTGAATTTGTTAATGTTAGTTATGAAATTTAACCACCCCATGCCTAATTTTCTCTTTAAGCTCAAAGCTCGGGAGCTTTGAGTTTTAGTAAGGTCCCATAATTCACACCTAAATCACTACAAAATACTGGCATTATATGAGTACAAGATTTTATCATTTCGTTTCAAAATGTCATTATGAGTTAAATTGTGTTGGTTGCTAAATCTATTGCCAAACGATGACATCTTTTGTGCCTTCTATATTGTCAGCGTGTTTGCTTACCATGCAAGAGGTTTCATGTTTGATGACCGACATGGTTGATATGAAATATTTATTTAAACGGGTGTTTTTACACAGGAATATTTCATAGCCTCTGGACTGGCACCTGAAGACTAAGACTAATCATCTTACCTTCATGTAACAAAAATGATCAAGATACCCTGCGATTGTTGCACCAATGCAGTGCGCTATGCACCATAGGTGCGGAAAGGGAATGTTAATGATGATTATGATGTTGGATGCATTCGGCCTTTATGACTGTTTTCCAGATCATGCAGGAAAAAGATATTTATGTTTATACTCGTACGAGTACATGCCACCGCCAAATAGTTAAATCAGCCACTCAACTGAGCGGCTAGGCTGTTCATTAAATGCCAGCATTCAACGGAATGTCTTGGCAGTTTGTTGAATCAATTAAATAGCTGAACGTTCAACTTGTTGGTTGAAAGCTAGCCTTTTGGAAACAGCCGAACTATACTTATTAAGTTAAGTACTTATTTTTATTACTATTATTAAACTTGTCCCAGCCTTACTTAACTTCATATAACAAAATTAATGTATAAATAAATCAATCATTATTGTTGAATTGAAATATTAAAGAGTCTAAGCTACGTAGAACCGTATTCAACGTTCATTTAACAAAAAGCCTGGCCATTTAGTTGAATGTTGGCATTCAATGAACTTTTTAGTGGAAACATATACATAAAATTCACATTCATTTAGCTCATACGGGAAACATATTTTACAATAAAAGCTATTTACATTATATCTACGTGTATTTAATAAGTTTCTACTGCAAATGGAAAACCAAGGCAACTTAAATGCATCCACTTACATAATTTGCTAGTATTCTACAGGGTTTTAGTGTATTAAACTTGATGATGTAAGATTTATTGCACGTGTGATTGATTGTGTAAACGTGAGAGGGGGTTTGTAAGTATGTGAATACGAGTATCAAAACTTGTTGGTGTGTGAGGAAATGAGATTGTGTTAACGCAATTACATTTCTTGTACTCCTGGGAGTAACACAAATGGCTAAACTTTAATACTCCGGATTTACACAATTTTGCTTAGCGACTAAAAGCTTTGATAGATATTTCAACAGAGACAATGATTTTTTTGAGAGATGAGCCTTTCCACCTCACGGTCAAATGAGTAATCAAATTAGGGTAAATCGTAGTGGCCTCGGTTGTGTAGTGGTTAAGACGTTTAAGTCACGCACGGGAGGTACCGGGTACGATTCTGGGTGAGAACTCGAAAATTAAGGGAATTTAGTACTGTAATTAGTAGTGGTGGTTATTTCATTTTTTTTCAATAAAAATAGCAAAAACATTTACCGTGTTACAAATTAAGCTGTTTTGTGAAGAGGTTTTAAAAAAAAACATTTTAGTGCAGTTGACGACCACTCCTCCCCTGAAAAAATTCTCAATTTAAGTTTAATTTATTTATTTGGCTTCCCATGTCCCTTATCGCATTTAATATAATGTTTTGAATATAAATAAAATATAAAAATAAATTTATTTATTCAGTTGCTTAATTTTTGATAATTAAGAATCTTTAAATGACTAATTTTAAAAAACGTTTTTTTTTTATTTTTAATTTTTTAATTTTTTTTTATGGGAACCTTATTTTATGGAATAAGCTTAATATTTTCAGCTGAAAATTTTAAGCTTATTTTAGCTTTTTTTAACTTTAGCTGGCAAATAGAGTCCTCTAAATTCACAAAATGTCATTTCATTTATACCTATAATTATGTTTTCATTCAAATTATATGCGTTTTAAATGTACTTAATTATTTATTTAACATTTATAATGAATTACATACGCAAAATTATTAATATTGGTATATACAAGAAATGATCAATGTATAATGAACATTTAAATTTAGCGAGCTTTTTTACTTACATTGAGCTACATAGGGAACTTGGCATTTCTTTTGTACAAATGTCAGGGTCGGCGTTTTAAAGAAATAGTGCGTTGATAAGTGCCTCATTACTGAATGTTTTCTATAAAATTGTTTAAAGTTTCGACGGATGTGTTATATTCCAAATTTGTGGATTAAAGTATCACTCGTTTATTTATTTAATTACTTTGAATGAACTTCCATCAATAATTTTCACCTACAAACTTACATATTTTTAATAATTTATAAGCTGTGCACAACAACGAGACTATGGTTTTCACATTTCAGCCTATCACCTTTCACATAAATAGAGCATACTATTAATGCTTACTTGCCATCCTTCTGAGATCTTCTCTAGAGCCATGTTTTATTAATCAAACTAGATATTATGGTTTTCAAATACTCGTTACCATATTTAAGAAACTCGGACGATATGTTGTATATTTCTGGTGCTTAATTGTTTTTCAGGATTTTACTTTCTTGTACTAATGCAATTCATTTTGCAATATCGAGAACGGGGCTGAAATAATATGAATTTTACATCTTTTTGCAGTTATTTTATTCAATTTTATTTACAAGCTTAATTCATAATATATACATAAAAAACATTAAATATTATTAAAATCCAACTATGTATTATTTTTCCCTCTGCCAAATATACTCAAAATAGTTAACAAAGTATTATTACACATAAACAGTACTGTCGAGGTGTTCTTACAGCAATGTTTAGTATTCAAGAAGCAAGCGGTGTTATTACTCCTGACTTGAAATGACACACTCACCATGCCTGTCTAGAGCATGCCATGACTACACCTTTTCTACACTTAAATAGATTCTTAAATTGTTTAAATTAAGTTAATTCAATGTATTATACTCGTAAATCATAAAAACGAATCTATTACGGCTTTCTTGAGTCTTTTGATTTTGACAAATTATTTTTATTTAAGTACTTTTAGTGGGTTTTTATACATGAATTAAACTAAGCCTCAGAAGATTTTTAACATTCATTAGTTAATAATATTTGAAAAATAACATACGAATGAATTTAAATAAAAACATAATAAGAGGGTATTATCACACCAGATTGGCATTTAACATTAAAATCATGAAACGTTAAATCACTTAGTTTCCGTCTTCTGACTAAACTTTCTCGTTAATAAGTCGTAGTTTAAAAATTCAACTGGAATAGACAGCTTGTAACTAAATGACAGTGTTAAATTTTTGCGGCGCTCGAGAGAGCTTGAGAAAACTTTATAAAATGAACTTCGTAAAATAGGCTCCAGGGCCCGTGTTACAATGGGAAATAACATTTACCTTTAATTTTATCGACTAAGTAAAATTAAGTTTTGGTATGAAAAATATGTATATTTTTTTATATTGTCTCTATATTTACCGATGACGATAGCGTTTGAAATTGCAATCTAGATGTCCGGATACTTAGGTTTATTTATGTTTACATAAATGGCATAAATTGCCTTTAACATATATTGAACATAAATAGAAAAAATAAATACATATATAATCGTACTTATGTAAATACATAGCAAAAAATGATAAAATTTGCGAAACTATAACAATAATAACAAGTAGGTAAATACACATAAGCAACAAAAAACATTAACGAAATATATATTTACACATAAAAATAAAAAAATAAAATATTTTTGACCAAAAAGAAAAGTTTAAGAAGTATATTGCCAGAGAATAAAAGAAATCAGACTCGTTTTATATCTATCCAGCCCAAAACCAAATATATCAGCCTTATCCTCATATCTGTGGAGCCTAGGGATAGGCGAGTGCATGTGATAGTAAGTCCTAGAACAAAAAATAGATCTGTGGCGGGTATGTCAACCAGGTACACGGAAACACACCAACTCCAGCAAATCTGGACAGTCAATGAATGAATTGATCATTTTATAAAATAATATTAGGTCAGTTAGAATTCTTCTATAGGAAAGTTTTAAAAGATTTGCTAAAAATAACAGTTGATTAGAATTAAATAAAGCAGCTGGAATATGTAGTTAAAAATTATTATTTTTAAGAAATTTCTTCTGGACGCGCTCAAGTGAATCAGAATGTACACTATGATGGGGTGACTGGATTGGAGAAATATATTCTAAACGACTTCTAACCAGGTAGCAATAAAGTGACTTGATCGATGTGATATTTTTAAATTTGCTAGTAACTCTGCTAATAAATCTCAACATACTTAGCGCCTCATTTGAGGTCTTGTCAATATGTTTGATAAATATAAGTTTATCATCAACAATTGCGCCAAGATTCTTAATAAAATCAACTCTTTTAAATATTGTTACGTGGTTCAACAAATAGGTAAAAATGAAAGGTTTCTTACTTTTAGAAAAGGAAATCATTTAGCATTTATTTACATTCAGAAACAGATTATTTTTATTGCACCACTTGTGAATTTCGTTGTGATTCATCTGCTGGATATTGCAACCATCAGTGTTATACGAGGGTACGGTTAGTTAGAGAGGACTAAACTTTCATAAAGGCGACTTTGACTGGCTGTACTCTCTAACGGACGGTATCGACTGAGGCAAAATGGATAAAATATCAGATATAAATGAAGCCGTACAATATTTTTATTGTATTGTAAAATATGTATTTGATTCCTGCTTCCCTAGAAGATCTCAGGTTTCTGGTGGCAGGCGATATTCGATGTGGTTTTTTAAGGATATTGTAAGAAGCATACAGACTAAGCATTTTTTCGCTAAAAAGTGGAAAGCTTCTGGCTGTCGCGGTGATTATGAGATGTTTGGGTGTTACAGATATGTTGTAAGACGTAGCATTGTATTTGCGGACTGGGAGTTTATTTCCAACATGGAAGGCAATATTCTTCATGATCCGAATACCTTTTGGGACTAAATAAGGTCACAAAAGGCGGGTGGTGGGAATGTTGACTCCATGACATGGGGTAAAAAATTAAATCGGGGTGCAAACATAGCTGAGGCGTTTGCAGGTCATTTTAAAACAGTATATAGCAATGAACCTCCGATTCTGGATGTTAATATTGCTAAGCAATGTTCACAAACCGGTGCACAGTTTATAAATGTTCAAAATATCAATGATAAAAATGTGGCTAATATTTTTAAAAAAATAAGTAATACTTATTCTTTCGGATCAGATTTTATTCCGACATTCTTCCTAAAAGGTTGTGTGGAACTCATCAAAAAACTACTCTGTTTTTTGTATAACCTTTATTTTAATACGGGAGTCTTTCCAGAAACATGTAAGACGTCAAAAGTAACATTTATACATAATAGTAGATCTAAATCATCAGTAGAAAATAACAGACCTGTAGTGGTTCTTTCTGCACCAGCAAAGGTATTTGAAATTATCATATATAGAATCGTCACTTCCCGAGTAGAACCATTTATTATTGATGAGCAACATGGGTTCAGGAAAAACCACTCGGTTGAAACCAATTTGATGGTTTTTACGAACAACGTCACGGAAGCTCTGGATGCAGGACATCGGTAGACTGTTCATATAATGACTTCGCCAAGGCTTTTGATACTATCGACCATGATGTCTTATTTAATAAGATATATGAGATCGGTTTCTCAGATGGTATGTGAAAATTGATGGTGAGCTACCTCCAAAAAAGAAACCAATACGTCTATACAGTCTATTTGCGTCAGAGTGTCTCCATGCTTTCCCGCAAGGTGTCCCGCAAAGCTCTAACCTGGGTCCATTGCTGTTTTAAATTTTCATTAATAATGTTAAAAATGTTATTTTTAACTCGCGTTTTCTGTTGTTTATGAATGACTTAAAACTATTCTTAAGCGTGACAACTTCTGACGATTTTCATTTTTTCCAAGCGGATATATCTAATAAATCTGAATGGGGAAGGCGAAACTAACTTAGGTTTGATGTTTCAAGTGTTCGGTCACGTCTTACACTAGGGCCAAAAAAAACTTATTTTTTTCGCTACAAAACGAATAACCAAAATCTAATACGAACATCGAATGTTAAGGATCTGGGCGTTAGATCTGTGAGCACCCTGACATTTCATGAACACATAGAAACAATCAGTGATAATGCATTGAAGATGTTAGAATTTGTTCTGCGTACTGCTATGGTTTTCGAAAATACTCGCGTACTGAGAACTCTTTACAAATCCTTGGTGCAAAGTAGACTCGAGAGTGGCTCTATGATTTAGGGACCACATGAACCAAAGTACTTTTTTATGATAAAGAAAATCCAAAAGAAGTTTCAGAGATATCTCTACATGAGAGAGTGCTGGTATTATCCTTGGCTCGACCCGACCGAGTTTCTCTAGGGTATGCTTGGCTACAACAGTTTAGAGACTAGGAGAAATGTATATTTGACTATACATTTTTATCGATTGTTGCGCGGTTTAAAATATAATTCAGATTGGACGAGTCAAAAAAATGTTTTGAATTATTGTTATATCTAATGGTGGATGATGGGCATCAATAGGCAAAAGAGCATTTTCACTTTGGTCAACTATAATTGAGGGTATGTCAAAATAAATCAAATCCAAAAAATGATTTTTTGAGTTGGTTACTGTAACGCTGTGGCCCTTATGTATGTAGATACTCATAAGATCACCTACATGGTATATGTAGCTACTGATTAAAAATTGACCATATAATTGTTTCTCACTTTCAAATGGGTCAAGACAAAATACAAACTCATTCTAGACAATGTAAAGGTTAACAATATTATGTATCTTTTTTGGGTGATACCGTGTATGTTGGATTTGATCCGACGTTTTGGCTACCATTGCAGGAGCCATCTTCAGGGAAAACTGTTTTCCCTTTCTATTTCTCTACAAGTTTGTTTGTCGGGAAGATTTTTCTGGGGTTGGATAAGAAGGAAGTAGTGTTTAGTTTCAATAAATGACCTCTGAAATAGCGGTTTTCATTCATGGTGAACATTGATTTCAACTTAGGTACATTATATTGCTCAGTCAAGATTTGAACGTTTCAATCAAATCATCACGCCGCCTCCGTTTTTTCAGTGAACTTAACCCGAGATCCCTCAAGCGGTCCTTATATGATTTAATCCTTAGAGAAACAACCATTTTAGTTGCTTTTCTCTGGATTTTCTCCAACAACTCTATGTCTTTATTAAAATAGGGACTCCAGATTTGGTAGGCATACTTCAGAAGTGGACGAACATATGTTTTTTAAACTTTGAGGAACAAATCTTGGGTGATGTGGGCGAATGTTTTTTTTTATTAAGTAAAGGAGGGAATTAGGGCTTTTGACAATTTCGATTACATGTGATTCCCATTTTAAATCATAAATAATCACAACTCCGAGATCTTTTTGTGACGTTTCTGCTTGCACTTGATTTCCATCCGTGGTATTAATTATTTTTGGATTTCTAGGTCCAATGTGTAAAACAATGCATTTCTCAGGATTTTTTAAATATTTTTTTTTTATATGGGAGTTGCTTTATTATTTACCTTGCTTATAATAAACAAGGTTTATATTCCAAAAAGTGGATTTTTCTGTAATTAAATATCTTAAAACTTATCTAAACTATTGGGATCAGGAGGGATATATTAATGTGGGCTAATCAGGAACTTCTCAGCATTTGCTCACGTGGAGAGGAAACCACTTAAAACTCTTCAGGATAAGCTGGCCTGTTGGCAGTAGTCAACAGGCCTTCCGTTCCACTAGAGGAGTGTTCGGCATTTTGTTCCCTACTTTGGTTTATTTTACCAATTTCCTTTTCCATTTTTCTCAGGGTTTAGCGTTAAGAGCTATTCTTTTGTCCATTAAAAAATCTGATTAAGGTCATCTTGGATTTGCTGGTGGCTTATTATTGGGTTAGCAAACAACTTTGTATCGTCAGTAAAGACATTTTTATTAAAGACATTCTTACTAAAGCACCTATAATTTTTTATGACTTATTAATAATTCCGTTAATGTGAATATCGAAAACACAAGCTGGGAATCTAAAACTATTCTTAAGTGTCTGATAACGTTCTTCTTTGGAACCATTTTATTCATTAGACCATTTTGACAATTCAAAGGATAATGTTTACGTGAGAAAGATATACAGGTGCATTTATATTCAAGTTAAGGGTAAGATGATTGATGCAGCAATAATTTAAGAGGCGGTTCAAATCAGACTGTAGGAGGTTACAGTCCTCAATTGAATTTATTTTTATAAATATTTTACTATCATCAGCAGAAAGTACAGATTTGGCATGATGTAAGCATTCCTTAATGACGTTGATAAATATATTAAATAGTAGAGGTTCTAGAATTGATCCTTGTGGTACGCCAAATGTAACAGAAAAGTAGTTTGATTTGTATCCAGCAATTACTACAACATAGGATCTGTTATCCATGAACACATTCATCGATGCAAATAACCACTGATGTCAATTAGTTTAATTTTAAATAGTAAAGTTTTGTGATCTACTTTATCGAAGGCTTTACTAAAGTCCGTATAGATTGAGTCAACTTGAAATCGGTTGTCCATATTTTTTAGACGATAATTAGCATAACATACTTAATTTATTACGGTAGGTCTAGCAGGTATTAAACCATGTTGTGAAGTATAAAAAGAAGAAGTGCTTCGGATACTTGATCATAAATTATCTTCTCAAATAGTTTTGAAAAAAAATATAATTTGGAAATTGGTCTATAACTTTTGAGCTCCAATTTAGGGCCTGACTTATAGATAAGAAAAATGAAGGCAGTTTTTCAAAGATAAGAGACATCATAAGTCAATGATTTATTGAAAAGCAACGGAAGCGGACTTCCAAGTTGTTTAGCGCCGTTAAATATAAATATGGGTAGTATCAGATCAGGTCCAGCTCCTTTTGTGGAATTGGGATTCTTTATGTACATTAATACTTAATCAGTATTGATTTCAATGCTTCTAGTATTTGTTGGTGAATAATTTAATATTTTCGTTCTAAGTGCCGGCGGCTGACATGTGACAACTGTTAAATATATTCATGTGTGAATAAAGGTTTATTTTTTACTGAAAATAATATCGAGCAAAATAAAGCTAATTTTACACTTGCAAAAATGTCTTCGCAACTCGGATAAAGAAGGCGGGCATTGCACAATGGATTATATAAAAGCCGTTGGTAAAAAAAATAATTATATTCTCTAGGAATCAAATAATCCTCGAGATTGGAACATAACAAAAATGCATGATTTATTCCTCAAGCAATGTAATATATAATAATTATGGTGTTCTCAAATGAATGCTTTTTTGCCGTATATTCAAATCTAAATTTAATTATGTGTTAACTCTGCCTGTGACACCAGTGACAGTCTTGAAATTACTTTAAGTTAAGCCAAAAACAAACAAACCATCCCGCCGTTTCCCCGTAAGGGTAGGCAGAGAAAATTGAATGCCTCATCACTATGTCTTTGCATACAGACCTCGTTTCATCTACATTCATACATATTCTCATGCACGCACGCCGATTATTCCTACTCTTGATATGTTCATCTTCAAGTAAAAGTCAGGGAAATAAAAAAAAAACCCTTTGGAAGATCACATACAAGAAGCAATTGCTCTTTACAAATTGAAATAGATAGATGAAACTGTTGCAAAAAAACCTGCTACTTTGAAAGTAAGAAAAATTTACTTAGAAAATTGTCTACCCACTCTATACTTAACAAATAGTCCATGTTTCTATCTAAACAAATGTGTTGATTTCACACCATACATAGGTGGCAAAACCACAGCAGTGATGTGGGATGAAACAAGAGTGGGAAGGGGTGGAAATGAGATTGGCTTCTGCTTGATTAAGTAAACATCTTGCGGTGCTTCAGAAAATATTGAAGAGCTGATGATTTGGTCAGGTAATTGGCCTGGTCAAAATAGTAATATGATGATCGTTTTTGCTTCTAGATACAATTCCAACGCTTAAAATCATAAATTGATACAAAAATTAAACAAAAATTATCTAATATTAAATATTTAGGACTGGTTATGGACCCAAATTTAAAATGGGAAATACAAATTAATACATTGATTAAGCGAATAAGAAAATGTATGTATATTTTTGTAAGATTGAGAAATATCCTTAAAATTGAACAATATGGTATTATTGGTTTGGGAGGTTCCTACACAAGTATTTTAAACTCAGTAAAAATAGTACAAATATTAATAATTAAAGTGATTTTAAAAAAACAATCAACATTCCCAACAAAATAATTATTTAAAATTTTTAATGTTCCATCAATTGACAGAATATATAAAAAAAACAATTTTATAAATCTCTAAAGAGAATTTTAAAAAAATCAGTGCATTAAGTTAGTCACGTAGATGCCTTTAATATGCCAAAATTTAATACTAAACATTTTTTAAAAAGTTATGTTTATCAAGGAATAAATTTCTATAACAATTTGTCTGACGAAATAAAAATTATCGATGTCTTTACAAAATTCAAACTATAGGTAAAAATATTTGTTTATGAACCTCCTTAATTAAATGTTGCTTTTTAACATTTAAATCATATTTAAGTTTTCTTTTTTAAAATTATGGAAATATGTTTTTTTGTTTTTTTTTCCATGTATTTTTTTACAGTACTTAAAGTTCTTTTGTTAAGTAACTTGAAAACCTTATTTTATAATTTTCTTAACCATGTTATAGTATGTATGTGGGTAAATATGTATGTGCGTGTGAGTGAGTTTGCTTGTGCGTGTATATTTGTGGATATTTAAGCATGCGCACTTGCATGCATATGTAAAAGCATTTATTTATTTTAACAAAAAAATATAAACCTTTATTTTGGAGAAGGCTGCTGCGTGTGCCTTGGACAGCCAAAAGGACGAATGCATCAATACTGGAAGAGCTCCATATTACAACTCGTCTATCAGTGGTGTTTTTGAGAAGGATAATTTCTTTCTTTAGACATATTGCTAGACGTGAGCTAGACAATCTAGAAAAGGAAATATTGTCTGGCCGAGTTGAACGTAAGAGAAGCCGGAGTAGAATCTCATATAGATGGACTGACCAAATAAAAGTGGCCACGGGACTAAAATTTGATGAGTTAGTTCGTCGGGCTGAGGACAGATTGGAGTGGAACAGGCTAATCAGAAGTATTAATGGTGATCACGATCCTCAGCATTGAGGGACCGACTTGGAAGAAGAAGATACTTTCATTTATTTTTTAAATATATGTATATTTTGTAATTATTAATATTGTAATCCCACAGCAAACACAAGAGGTTGCTTCTTTTTTATTGCGGTATTTTGTTTCGTTTTTTTGTTTCTGTACTTTTGCTTTATTATGTATTTCTTTTTGGTAACATGTTGTAACTTTTTTATTTTATTAAAAAAATATATACATTTTGAGGCCATACCCGTAAGGAAATCAACGGTGAACATTTTCTTTATAGAGAAACATTGAAAAAAGAGGCTGGATGGTCAGCATATAGTGACTCCGTGGATTGGGTCCAGTTTATAAGAACGTGTAAAAAGACAGAGCCTTTAAGTTTAAATATTATCACGGAGTTGTATGATATGAACAATATTTGCTTTATACATTAATCATCTTCAGCTTCTTTTGTGGCTCGAAAAAATGGTACTGATGCCACACTTTTTCATATTTGCTAGATGGCTGCAACTTCGAGCAGATAAGAAGGACGACATTCTTCGTGAGTAATTTAACAGACGAATTCAAGAGAGAAAATTTTACAACTTTAGACCTTCGCAAAAAAAAACAAGGGTGCAAAATATTCAAAACTCAAAAATTCAAAACTCTCTACATCCAATCAGCATGGCCACATACAAAGGTCTACAATCCTTTAAAAGTAGATACCTTGAGAATTACACAAATTTTACTATCTAATGCCGCATAATTCCTCATCAACTAATGTTTTAGGTAATGAACGGGAGTCAGGGCTACAATAACGAATGAATGCTGATGTTCTCATGAAAATAATTAAAAATCATTTTTCCTTTTTTTTTACTATTCGCTTATTTGTTGTTAGAATGTAAAAATTTTCAGTTTGTTCATTAAATATAAAACACGATAAGTTTACTTAAATTGACTACCGTGTTTTGTTTTTTTTCCACATGTGTTAGAGCATAAAACACGAAGTCCATTAACTTCCGAAATATACCTAAATTGGCATATTTTTCTTACTATGGTCAAATATTAATTAAATTTTGAAATTCACCGTTTACAAAACCTAATGATTGCACTTATTAAAAAAGTTGTAGTGTTTAAAAAATTCAGTTGATAGAAAAATCTCATTCCTGAACAAAAATCTAAATGTGACTACCGTGGTCAAGCTTTTAAGGTACAGATATGTTTTAGAATATCGTTAGCGATGAATCAATATCTTTGAATCTGAAAAACTCCTCTCAGTTAATTTCGTCTATTTCATTTCGGATAAAATCATAATTTCCACTCGAAAAATAAGGTTTTATAATGGGTTAATGTTGAATGCATTGTTTGACTTAAAAGTCTTTGATTTTAAAAGCAGATTCAATAATAATTGATCTGTGATGAAAATTTTCATGGACTAAAGAAAATCAGATGGAAATACATTAATATTATCATATGATCTAAAATTCTTATTTATTTGATACTATCTAAAATTTTGTTATTATGGTTATCAATACTATTAAATTGATTTAAATTAGCAAAATTTATTAAATTAATAAAATTAAAACTGACGGGATGACTAAAACTTGTTGCTGTGATAAAACAGTTATTATTTTGGAAAGACAACGATATATCAGATAAATTAAAATCACCTAAAATTAAAAAGTGATTTGTTTAAAATATTTCGGTTGATACCCGTTATGAAGCTATTAAAGAGATGCAGGAAATAATCTCCTTTTGGAATATGTGCACAACACATGTAAGAATTTATTGGATTTTTGCCGAATAGATATCAAGATACTTTCAGCCTCTGACTCACATTCATGCATAATTGGTGCATTAAGATTACGCTTTGTTGCTAAAATCACTCTTCCTACTCGAGAAAAACCTGTAGTAATCGGATTTCTATCAGAACGGAAAACATCATAGCTATCATCGAACAATTTGGAGCTATAAAAACTATCAGTTAGCAACTTTCAGTAATCGCAATGACATCATAGTCATTACAGATTACATTATCTAAAAACGTCTTAGTCTTGGAACGCAGACCTCTAATATTTTGGTAGAAGACTAGTATAGGCACGATGAAGAAAATAACAAGGCCAATGAAATTTTATGACAGAAAGAAAGAAAAAAGAATTAAAATAACTAAAATATTCACCAGAAAAATAGTCATGATAAGCTTGAAAAGGAAATTTATCGTATTGACAATGTGAAAGTTGAGAAATATCAATTCGGATAGCACAATTATAGAAATGCTATATATTTGTGTATAAGAGTTCATTTTTTGAAAAAATCCAAGAGCAAACTTTAAAATAATCACAAAATAAAACTCTCTTATAATGTGGATGTGTGTTACAGTAGTATTCAACTCGGTAACGCAGACAAATTAAAATGTCAAAGATAGCAATTTATTCGTATTAGTAAGAATATCAATATGATAATATGAGAAATGTAAGAAGAAGCGTCTTATAGATATAAATAAGTGGAGGAAAGAGGTTGATTATAGAATGTACAATACAATATTATTTTACCATTATAAGAACATAATCAGGATGTTAAAAATACAATTATATGTCTAGAGCATAGTGATGTATTTTATTGTTTGTTTTGGGAAGAGTATCATATATACTACTGACACTCAAAAGTACTACTCACAGTTTCTGTGAACAGTTATTGTTAATTTTTTTAACCATTGTGTTTCCTACTGTGCTACTGTTTTACATATATTATTCGATGCGCCATTGCGCACAGTTCCTGAGTGAGTGTTATCTAATCTAATTCTTCGCTAATACCAAAGAAAACTAAAAAATACAAAAATAAAAATACAAATATACTTGATTAAAGTTTATATATAAAAAAGGTGATTGTGTTTCAAACATTCTATGAGCAAGTAAATATACATATCCTATTTACGTATTTATTAAGTTTAATTTTCGATAAAAAGTCTGATGACATTTATATAAGCTAAAAAGATTCTCATGTGATATAATTTGATTGTTTGCGGCCATCTTTGCCACAAGTGCTGTGTATATTGCCTACTACAGGCGCAACTGCAATAACTCTTAAATAAAATTAATATTTAATCAAAAATCAACCATTAAAATGTCAGTTGATGAATCTCTTATGGATAGTGCCGTTGATTACATCAACAGTACATCCTCTAAAATTCATGGTGCACTGGCCGTACTCACTGAGCCGTCTTGTCGAGCCACAAAAGACCAACAAGTTCGTATACAGACTGATTTGATTGGAGTTTTGACTGTTACGAATCAGATGGCACTTGCAATGGGCAAACTGGAAAGCTCTATTGAAGCGCTGAAATCAAATAAGTTATCTGAACCTACTTGGAGTTCTATAACACCAACGAACTCACAATCAAACAAAAAATTATTGAAAAAATAAGATTGACAAATTACAACAGCGATGGGGAATACCTAAAAGAAGAAAATATGGAAGTCTAGGCATTTACAGGGCTTACGACTTGTCAATGGCTGGTTTAAGTGGCCACTTTACACACTGTATAACATTCACCATATTGCCTATGTTTCAACGTCTATATTTTTTCAATTCTTCCATTTGTTGATTTTAGTGAAGTTAACTTTGTCTACAAACATTTCGACAAAATCAAATATTGCAACATAAAATTAAACCTAAAAACTTTACAACACGTTCGTTCATATAAGTTTATAACAATTTAAAATAAAAACCAAATTAAATAATAAAATATTCTAAAGGGTTAATATAACGTGAAAATCATAAAGCACTGTTTTGCATAACAGTTATATAAAAGGCTCAATAACCATTCACCATCTTTGAAAAGTTCAGAAGGTTTGATCTCTAAGAACAATATCCTGCACTAAATATATCCGATGCGTGGGAATAACGATTGCCGAGTTCCTGGAGTTTTTTTAACACAACATTACAAGTATACACAGTCCGTAAATATTATATATTAACATATTACAACAGAAATGAAGAACATTTTAGAGAAGGTTATGTAGAAGTTTAGACATCCACAGGGCTTATGAACTGTCATTGGCTGGTTTAAGTGGCTACTTTACACTCTGTGTAACATTCACCATTTTGCCTATATTTGAACATTCATATTAAAAATTTTGGTATTATAATATAATAAACATAATTAAAGGAACATAAACTTATTACGCACTGACAAATATTTCATTTTACAGTGATTCAAAAAGTTTTTTTGAAGTCACAAAATTTTGTATTAAAAATATCTAAATAGGGTAAATGTTTGTGAAATAAAAGAGCTGAAACTTTTATTTAAATTTTTATTTTCATTATTTATTTGGATAACCAACAGCTATATTATCTTAAATATAAAACAAAACAAATTACAAATAAGCCAATTACAGGTTTTCATAAGTATTATGAGGTACGTCTGTCTTGTTGTGTAGTGGTTGGCGTATCCACCGACAGTTTTTGAGGTCCTAGGTTCGATTTCTGACTGAGTGAAGGTGAAATATTGAACAATGTTGTTAGTGTGTCCATATGTTTGTAGACTGGTTAAATTCCATTACCTTGAGTTATTCAGACATAAATTTATTGCAACGGAGGCGAATTTAAAAAGGGAAAATAGAAGTATGGTCATTAACTGGTTTAAATGGCCAGTTTACATACTGTGTACACTGTTGTAATAAATTTAGACTTAAATCAATCCCCAGGGAGCGAAATCCAGCCGGTCTATAAACATTTGGACATATTCAAAACATTATCGATTGAATTAACTAGTGTAAGAAGAGGTACGAAAATTGGAAGGTGTTTTCAGGCGCTGCCTATTAGATTAAATAATTCCGTCAAACGAATCTCACCCATCAATAAATTTTTCAGCTTTTTAATTCATAAAAGTCGACGTATGAAAGAGTTGAGGAAATGTGGGTGTTTAAAAATATGCAGAATGGTAAATGTTACTCAGTATGGAAAGTGGCGACTTAAACAGCCAAAGACAGGTCATTCCTGTAAATGATGAAACAAATTTATAGTTAAATATTGATTATAAATTTTCTTTAAACTGCTATGTTTTTTCTTCCAATTTTAGTACTTGTAGCGTGGGATTTATCACATTACCTTCAGTGACAGATGATCTTAATACGCTATTATTTATTTAAAATTTTCTTATACATATACAGGTACATACATATGCATAAAGGCGGGTATGTTGCCTTTAGGCAATTTCTTCCTACAGACCCAAACCACTCAATTTGAGAAAATCAGGGTATGTGAACATGAACATTTTGTTGGTTTATAAATAATTTCTTTTTGAATAAAATATTTTTATTTTTTGGAGAATTAAAAAATGACTAAATATCTACACTTTACTATGAAAAGTGGAATGCAGTGCTCTATTCACTGTGTGTCGGTGTGATAGTTGCTTTTTACAAAACGTGTTCATTTATATTGTACTTGCATATAAAGTAATGGATCAACATTATCTAATATTTAGGTGTAATTCGTTGCTACAACACCATTTAAATTAGTTCAAAGAACATAAAAATCATTGATCGCGCCACTTTTCAGGTGTAAGGTAGGCGTTTAATGCATGCTCGTATGCAGAATGCGTTATTAATGATGCTCAAACTTAATACAAAATTAATACAAATCCTTACCTTATACTGGGTTTTTCCAAACCTTATTATTAGATTTTTCTCTCGGCAAGATCTCTGCAATTTTCATAGTGAACAAGGCACTTGACCTTGATTAAGTGATGCGCGTGACGGCACGTGGGGCTTTTAGATTGAAAAATAATTTCGGGTGCGTGGATACAAAATTACTTGTTGCGGACGTTTGACTCAAGTGCGAGAGGCTCCGGGTTGGATTCTCGATGAAAACTAGAAAATTGATGTGAGATTTTTCTGCAGCCTGAATGTTCTGAACTGTGATTTTTTACTTAAGTTGTGCCTACTGGCCTGCTCTTTTGTAAAAAGATGTACGAAAAAAAAACTTTTATATCTATGAAGTGATCGCGTGGCGATACAGAAATCACATGCATTTACGTTGACGGTTCGTACCTTAATGCCGAGAGAAAATAGGATAGCTACCCATGGTAAGAAATGTAACATTTTAATTAAAGTTCTGTACTTAATATTAAATATTTAATATTATATGGCAACCTACATAGTAAAGTTGCGCTACGAATCACCAATAGTTAAAATGGCTTTGAATACCTTAATTTTATCGGTAAAAATGATCAAACAAACGTTCACCACAGAGGAACTCTGATTTTAATATTTTATATCAAAGAAACCGTAATTTTGTTGGTAGCCTTAATTGATTTATTTTATAAAATTTTTACTCCTAATTCGGTCTAGTCTTTTTCATTATTGTATGTATTTTGTCGGAAATCGAAATGAAAGAACTAATTGACCGAATAGCTAATAGTTCACACAATTAATCGAGCTAATAAAGTAGCGCCAGTATTCTTGTTGTATAACTTAGAAAGAGTCAACAATTTAATTTATTTAGGTTCTCTCATCAGCGATGGTGGTGTGTGTGAAGGTGAATACGGTGACGTGTTAGTATTGCCAAAAACGCTATGAGATGGCAGGTGAAGAAAAAGAGACTGGTGAAGGCGTCGATTTTTTTAATGTTCATGTACGGTGTAGAGTTGGACACAAAGAGTAACTGAAAAGAAAATAAATTTGGTGTTGGCAGCCAATGCTGCGGATTTCGTGGACGGCCAGACGTACGAATGTATCTATACTCCAGGAACTGGATATAGGTGAAAGACTCACGTCCATGTGTGAGAAAAGAATCCTGCAGTTCTTTGGACATATTTCCAGGGGGAACTCTGATAGTTTGGAGAAAACTATTCTCCTCGGAAGTATCTAAGGGACAAGGTCGCATGGACGTCAACTGACGAGATGAAGCGGTTTAGTCACTGAATTATCAGAATTATCACTGACGAATGCCTACCGAAGAGCACAAGACCATTCCAGATAGAAGGAGACTGTCTACAGATGAGTAATGCCTGAAGTCAATCGTAATCACCACCCTCAGACATAAGCCACGGATTGAAGAGTTTTGCATTTTATTGCATGTAAATTAACATTGACTTTGTTTCCTTATTGAAGTTATTTATTTACCTTTTTTTATTATACTTGGGTACCTTTGTTAAATTACGGTTTTTATTTTTTAAATCATTTTAATTCATCATCAATTCGTTTTCGCGCCCTAAAGTTCATAGAGCACTGCATTGGTGCACTTATCGTAGCGTAACTTGATCCTTTTTGTTACATAAATGTAATATTATCAGTATTACGCTTCAGGTTTTAGTCCATAGACCATGAAGTTTTCTTGCGTAAATACACCTTTTTAAATAAATATTTCATGTCAATCATGTCGGGAATCGAATCCGAGACCTCTTGCACGGTAGGCAAAATCGCTGACCACTACGCCGTGAGGCCAAAAGCTAAATTTCAATCAAATACGTTTTAAATAAATAAAATAAAATTATTGAAATCTGCTCCCAAAAATATCCGTCTTTGTTTTAATATATATTTATCTTGATAATCTCCCTAAAATTTACTCGTTTTAAATGTTTTCTGAAAAAAAAGTGGCATAACGAACATTGTACCACTATTAGTTCATGAATTTGAGTTCAACAATGACATTTTGCTTTTAAGGTAACGTTAATATTTTTAAGGATGAGGAAGTTCAGCCCTACGGGAAATTTGATATAAAAACCTATTCTTACGCGCCGTAAAAATTATAGCATTAAATTTAACAACGAAGAAAAACAATTCTCACTAAAACGAACTACTTTGAACGACGTCACTAGTTCTTCCAAATCAACCAATGATAAGAGAGCTGTGTTAGGTCTGTAAGAGAACTTAAGACGTCACACGCGAAGTAATTTCAAAAACACAACATTTAAAAAAAATCATAGCACTTATAATACGATACATAAAAAATATACAAAAAAAATTTTCGCTTAGTTTTTTAACAAAAACAAAAAACTGAACTTCCTTATTCTGGCAAAAATTGTGCGAATAGTAAATAAATTCAGTAACATTTTTGCATGCTTAACTTAAAAACGTTGATATTGGACTTGTGCCATTGTGATCGATAAGGTTCCGATGTAGAAAAAAAATTGTAAATACCCAAAATAATATTTTCATCATTTTAATTTCAAATTGACTTTTTTTTAAGTGTAACAGCATTAGTAATTTTTTATCTTTTCGATTTTTTTTTTAAATACACCACGTTTTTGGGAATGAATAAACACAAATTAAATTAACTACTCAAAATTTAATTTTAAATTAAATCATAGGGTGTTTTACTCACACGGAGAATATACCTACTCAACAAGTAAATAACTGCTAAGAGTTAACAAATCGATATTTCTTTGTACTAAAGGATTGCAGTCCAAATGCAGTATTAACTTCATCATTGCAAGTATAGATGGCGCTTATGTTTTTTCTCGACAAGACGTCCAAAGCAGTTTTAAAAATATCGAATTTGCATCTGTAAACATAGAATTTTAATAAACCACAAATATAATATCTACTTTAAAATATGTGCTGGTAACTGGTAGTCACGAATAAATACAAAAATATATTTTATTAAACTGTAACGGAGAGGGAAAACATTTTTGAGTTCTATTCATAATTCTGCCTATGTTTTAAAATCTACGTTATCTAAACTTTCTCGTTTTTTGACTTGTGAAGTAAAAGAGATGAAACCTTTATTGATGCACCTAATTATTTTTTTCACCTACTGGGCAACGCCTGAAAATACTTCATACTTCTTGGACCAGTTAGTTAAATCAACAATATAAAAAGAAATGTAAATGTTTGAATAAAGGCAGAATCGTGAATGTTACACAGTGTATAAGCAGCCACCACAACCAGCTAATGACAGGTTATATGCCCTGTAAATACCTAAATTTATATATTCCCCCCTTAAAAATGTTATCCTTCTGTTGCATGATATTTAAATTCTAATGATTCCCTAGGGAGTGAAATCCACCATTGTCTACAAAAATTAGGACACAGAAATTATTGTAAATTTTTTTTTTTGCTGTCAATAAAAATATAGGTTGTTACTTTCAAATGTGTATAATAATCTTTGATATATCTGTATACACCAGATTCAGTACTAAGCGCCCGACTTATGTTCCATTTAACTGGAGTTCCGGAGCATACCTTATATTTGGTAGGAAAATGTGTTTTACGTGCAGCGTTAGCAGTGGTTTATATTGATAATATCCTGTGAAAAAAATGTTTTGGGGCTGCTTTTCGTATATGGGGACCGGCTCTTTGATACCAATAGAAGGAATGATGAATATAATAAAGTATAAAACTCTATAGGAGTAGCACTTGAGTATATAACTAAGTACATGTTGTCCTAATAGTGGGTCTGTATTTTAAGAGGACTCAGCTCCTTATAACGTATCAAAGTTTATGCTGAAGTATTTAAATTTTAAAAAATAACTCTTTTAGACTGGCCTGGAAATTTACCTGACCTTAACCCCATAGAAAATTTGTTAGCAATTTGTAAATCTAGAATACATAAATTGGACTGCACCACCAAGGTAAAGATGATAAAAGTCGTCAGATGTGGTTTCGAGATGACATAATCAAAGAAAATTGCCCAAGTTTAATTGATTCCATGCCAAAACGTGGGCGGTTATAAAAGCAAAAGGAGGATATACATCCTATTAAATAAAATAAATTGTAAGATTTTACGTTACCTGTAACTCAAAATATTAATAAAAAACTTATTAAATGATAACAAGGAATTTTATTCCATTCATTTGCACAATACTGTACTTATACAATGTATGAGGATGGTAGAGAAAGTAAATTTATTCATTTTACCGAAATAGAAAATACTTTTTCGTTCCATAAAATTGTTTTAAATTTTATTTTCCACTCCCTTCAAACATGCTTTGTACAAAGGTATGTTTCCACTGAAATTTATATACCCAATGGCTGATTTCCTCATATCTACTTCTGGTAGAGACGGATGTCAAAACGCCAAAAACTAAATCTGCCAACTGCCAAATATTTTGAGCTGTATCTATTTCTGAGTAATATTGTACTGTATGTTTTGTAAAGTGCAAGAATATTTATTGCTTGAACCGTGAAATTTACTGAAATATCATTTTCATTTATGTTTAGTCAATACATATTTTTACTGAAATAAACGGTAAGAATACCCATTTATTAATATCGTATCTCCGAATATCTTGCATTGGAATTTATTCATGAGATTTAGAAAGCTAACAGGGAAATATCACCTTTTTTACAATTTAAAGTAATAAAGCTCTATGAAATACTGTCAAGTAAAAAAAAAAATTTTGCTAATTATTTGTGGCGAAAAATATTTTTAAATTTATAATTTTTAATTACCGCAAAAACGGTCATTCTATCAGCCACTCCTCTAATACATCACGATTCATGTTTATTTGTTCCTGCCAACTGAAATTTGTGAAGAACATTATCACAAATCATAAAGTCACAACAACCAAGGCCAAACACGTCGCGTTTTTCTGGTAACGTATCTTAACTTTTTTTTAAATTTACATAAGAAAACTTTTATCCACAATATCCATTTTGATTTTGAAAATAAATGAATTATTCTATATCCATTTCATATATTTTTATCGGTATTCGTAGTACGTAGTCGGATTATGGAGTGAGCGGAAAGCTGACACGAGCTATTGCTTCTCTGTATTAAGGTAGCGCAGCATGTGTTAGGGTAAATGGATCATACACATCGTAGTTTGACATTCATAAAAGAGTTAAACAGGGATATGTGATGTCACCATGGCTGTGCAACGTGTACATTGATAACAGCATGAGAGAACTGAAAGGCTTAAAAATGGGAGCAAAAATGGGTGATGAGTGATGCCGTGTTTCTTGCTAACAACAAAGAGACACTGCAATTTTTGGTAACAAGGGTCTACGATGTATGGGAGGGAGGCAATTTGCTTATTAATGTCGATAAATCAAATGTGATGGTTTTATTAATAATCAAAGTTTGACTTAATGAGAAATCACTGTGAATGGGGTTATACTAAAACAGGTAAAGTAATTTGTGTATCTAGGAAGAAGTGGGAACAGAGGGAACTGTGCACTTAAATCAACCTTGGAAAATAAATATCTGTCGCAAGAGGTAAAATTAGCAGTTCACAATGGAGTCCTGGTCCCGGACCCTAATGTATGGGAGCAAAGTATGGAATTCGAAAAACAGAAAAATGCTATCGAAATGCGATCTCTCGGGCAAATGTGTGTAAACTATGTTCAATAGATGCACAAATATATATATCAGTACATTTTGTAAGGCTGAGATAAGCATTATCGACAAAATCAAGAAAGAAGCTCAGCGCTAGTTTGGATGAATGTTGATGGATGCAGAAATAGAGGAAGACAGAAAAAGACATGACATGACCAAATCCAACATATACTCGAAGATGGACGTGTCAAAAGTCGGAATAAAAGATGAAAGTGTCAAAAATCGGAATAAATGAAAAGATTTATGAACGTAGATAAATTAGACATTAAATAAATTAAACATTAAAACCTCTCTGCAGATACTTAAAAGTATTATCGTTCCCCACATTGATTATTGCTCCAGTATTTTATATTTAAGTAATGAAGGAGATCTAAAGAGACTCCAAATAATACAAAACAAAGCAATGAGAATAATATTAAGATGTGGGAGACGAACAAAAGTTAAGAAAATGATTCAACTTCTAGATATCATGATTATTGATCAAAGAATCCAATTCAATGTTGCTAATGAAAAAACAAAATTATTTAAGGAATAGCTCCGAGATATTTTCAAAATGAACTAAAAAAAAATTAGTTCTTTCATAGAAACTATGCTACAAGAGGATCTAAAAATATAAGACTGGAAAAGAAATCAAAAGCAATGTCCCAGAACTGCCTTATGTACAAGGGAATACAATTATTTGAGGAAATGCCAGAAAGCATAAAAGATGAAATAAATGTAAATATATTTATAATTAAATCTAAAAAGTATATATGTGAAAAATATTAGGTAATATATAGTGTTAATAGTGAATATAATTAATGAAAATGTACATATAAAACAGTGAATGTTATAAATTATGATATTAAGTGTATAATTGTGATAAATAATGTTAGAATAAGTAGAGATGTAAATATTGTGTTGTAAATATATATAAGACTCTAAGACTCATAGAACTAAATAAAATAAATAAAAAAAAAATAAAGATAAAGCGAGATCTGTAAGCAATGATAGAGTGATGTGGCATTTTATCTTCTCCGCCTATCTTTACGAGGAAACGGCGTGATGATTTGTTTGTCGTATGTGATATTTCCCTATTATACACGGAATTAATTATTTTCTAAATGAATTACTTGAATTTCATTAATAGTTAAAAAATCTCAAAATCCAGAAAAATCAAAATAATAATAAATTTCTTCATGAAAAGATAAAGGTGTAAGTAGCAACAACCCTGGGTCTTGGTCCGCGAGTGTTTTTTACTTTTGTACGCTCAGCAAATGTGAAGCAGTGCAAAAGGGCGCGACATACATATTTGAAATTTTTGTCAAGCGGCATTGACAGTTACTCCTTTTTACTCTACAATGCGTTTTGCACGGCATGACATCTCCCATCTCCTCTCTCCGTAGCGCTTGTCAATTTTTTGAAACATTTTGAACATCGGCATCGTTTGAACCAATATTTGTATAAAGCATTATTTATACCTCAGTAGTAAAAGATAATTAGATTTTAGTTCATACAAGCGGACCCGACAGGCGTTGTCCTGCCCGAAAGTTGGCTTGCCTGCTATTACTCAGGAAAAAGACTTTTCATTGATAATAAGATACTTAGGTACTTGTTTATGGTTGAATTCCAAAACGTAAAATAATTCATTTTCAAATATGTATAGCTTTCTTTTTGCAAATGTCAAACTCGGCTCTTCTCACCAACAGGGGAGCACTTTATTCATGAATGCGATTTTCAAAATGTATTTTTTTTTTTTTTTAATAGGAAGAAATTATGAGAAATGTAAGGAAATAATATGATTGGGATCCATAAACAGCGAATGTTGTTTGTAAAAAAATAAAAAAAAACTTTTTTTAAACACAAAAAAACATCATCTTTCCATTTTTTTTTTGTAAATTATGCATTCTCGTTGAATGCACCCCTGGTAGGTTAATAAAAAAACAATTTATGCTTCAAACTTTTTTTTCACAGATTTAATTGAAACTTTTAATACCTACGAGCACGCACAGCGCAAAGATCTACATTTCGCTGAAAACCGCACGTAAATCGGTTGAGCCGTTTAGGAGAAGTTCGGTGACATCACACGTACAGAGTAATTATATATATAAATATAAGAACACCATGTTGTTTGATTATGTATGAATAGAAGACATAATATTATAAATATATAAACAAAAATATGTTTACGCTTTGTTTGTTTGTTGTTTACTTCAATTATGAAGTAAACAAAATACCAGGGAAACATGACATGAAAGGAGGAGAAATTATGCACCAACCGAGCAAAATAACGTCATCAATGTAGCGTTATGCATTTCTCCTACATAATTTGCAACGCTCATTTATACTCATTAGCTATATCTTGTTTATTTTATGAATGAAAATGCATATTCATGTCATTACAGTAAATAATACGTAAATACAAAGTAACGTAACTTTAATGATGACCTTATTACTGTCAATCGCAACTCAAAATGCTCTAAAGATCAAAAACAATTATAAATATTTAAATTCTTTTTTTTCTTTTTTTTTTAAGAAGGTAAACATGAACAGAAAAATATAAAAGGAAAAAAAATGAAACCCGCTAAACCGCGAAACCGGTTTGTCAGCAGGTTTCTTATTTTTCCTTTACAAATAAAAACTTTATAGAAATTATATAATTTTAAAAAGTAATATAAACATTGTTCAAAACTAAAAGCATAAGTATTTTAACACAAAATTTATTTACGAAAAATTTAATAGATGATTGTTAACATAAAATAATAATCAATATAAAGCCTTGTTACACGTGAGTAATTTAATTGTTTTTTCCTTAAAAGTTTAGTCAACATTTTCTTTTAAGATCTGCTTAGGAAACTTATTAAAAAATATTGTTATTGTATAATGAAGTATTTTTTGGCCATACTTGTTAACATACTTCGGTACTGACAAGCTTTCACGTTGTGCTAGCCTTGTATTATGTTTATGTATATACCTTTTCTGATAATTACTATCAAATTGATATCTAGTAACAAGTTTAAGCCAGGGAATGGAATTTACAGATAAATAATGAAGTAATTTAGACATTTATAAAGGGGTTCAAACTGTCAGTAGGGTGTGAAGTCCTAATGTGAAGTCAAGATTATATTGAATGCTGCAAACGCCCAGTCTGCACTACTGACTGGTCCAACTCGTTAGCGTCCACATCGCAAACCCTGAGTAATGGGATCATACTAATAACCTTTTAAGCGTCGAAAGACATAACCTAGAGGAGCAATGCAGAAGCGTTTATCCATTCTGAAACAAGTCACAATAACTTGTATCTTTCATGGTTAGAACGGCACTAATAGAAAGGACAATAAATGATAACAATACACAAAATGCCATAATCTCACGTAAAACGAAAAGCCTACTGATGTCTTTCAATAGTCCAGCTTCTCTTGAATGAGTTTTCTTTGTTTACCTCTTCATTGGGTGAATATGGAGAAGTTCATGTAAAGGTCCACAGCCGAAATTCCCTCATTTTCCACATATAGATAGCCAGGATATAAAATCCTCATGTGACATTTAAAAATAGTTTTTTTTTTTTTTTTTTAAATAAATATTTGCGTTTTTATGATTTCCCAAATATTTAATTTTGAGGGCCATTTCCAACGAGTTGTAATTAACTCACTATTAGAAAATGGAATCAAGTTGGGGCAGAGTGGAATTCGAACCACAGACCTTTGGTCCGTGAGTCCGAGACACTAGCCACAGGACCACAACCCGATTTAAAATAATTATAAGCAAATTTAATAATACTGCACTCCCATATAAAAAAATTGCTTTAACTCAACTGCGCAATCACAGCAAATAACTAAAAGGTGACGGGCGAGTTTCTGGCGCCTTCAAACCAGAACCTATCAGCTAAGGGAAGGTAACCCCGATGGAAAAATCCACCAGAGAAAGAAACCGGAAACCATTCTGGTCCTCTTTTCCCAGGAATCAGTGAAAGTACTTCCTCTACATACGCAAAACCGTTTTAAAGACTGGGTTTTACTATCGGTTTCACTCATACAAAAAACAGTCGCACGAGATATCATTACCTTTGAAATTTTTTTTAACATCGTGTAGGAAAAAAACGTGAAATTATTTTAGTGTATTTTATATTATTTTAAACACTTACAAAACACAATAACCTGACACTTTTTTGGCAAGTTCAACCTGAATTGTTCTTATTTTTTTCTTTTATATATATTTTGATATTAAATAGAGGTTTGATTAAAAAAAAAATGTCACAATCCACCGGTTGCAAAATTATGATGTGCTGTTCCGCGATCAGCACAGCACAAACTACGGCTTGCATGAACCAATGACAATGTCCAGATTATGTCACATTGTTAACTAGAGACAGGATCTGGAATTTATGGTGTAAGTCTTTCTAGATTTAAACAATCACTAAAATATACTAAATGTTGTCTCGAGTTGGTTATTATTATAGTTTTTTTACCCTAGTTTTAATTTATTTTAGTTATATTTTATTTTCGTACTTGTGTAAGAAAAATAATAAAATGTGTTTATTATAACTAGATGGACTCATTCAGTCGCATAACGATAAGAGATAGGTAGACGAAAACAAATGAGTTGTGTCTGGGTAACACAAACACATTGACTGCTACTATTCAGTGCTACTATTATGCCTTCACAACAATTAGAATGTAGGTAAGTTAGTGAGATGTAATTAAATGCTCCATCTATATTTAACCTTTAGAAGTTCCGCGATTCTTAACTTTTGTCAATTGAAGACGTAAACAAGAGACACGCTGCTTAATATAATATCTAATAATATCGTAGGCGGAAATTTAAAAAGCTGTAAGAGGCAAAGTATAAACTATAGTAAAATATAGTAAAATAAAAAAACTTGGTTTGAACACTTATTTTTTTTTTTCTTCTGACCAGTTTCGAATTATTGCCTTAAGCGTAAATTCGGTAGTCAGATGGCAGAAGGCACCATCTGTATTTTTCTGTTTTTTAGTTTTTAAAAGTTTTAATTAATATTTCAGTAAATAGACATAGAAAAAAAACAGCATCATTTAGAATATTAATTTATTTTTGAAAAGTAGCACTAAAATATTTTTGATTGTGGATTAAAGTCTTGAAATTTAGTCGTTTATCAGCTCTCCTAAACATTTTTGAAAATTACAAATGGTCTGTTCTGTCACCTGACTACACTACAATACACAAAGATCTTTTTTTTCTGTCTAGGCGGATGAAGAATAAAGGTTCATGTGCGAAATAAAACCAGAACCCTAGACGATTGTTTTCGACTAAATGGCTGTTTTCAGGTAAAAATCCTGTATAAGGAAATCGAGTAGAGATAAGTCCGCCTCGTTGTGGCGAGGTTGAAGCGTTCGCCTACCATTATTGAGGTCAATAATATTTTAGAGAAATCAATAAATTGTTTTTTTTTGTTAAATAAATTTGTATTATGATTTTATTTTTTAAGATCTGGCAACTTTGCGACTTTGCGCATGCGCGCTGTGAAAGTGGGGAGTTTTTACACGGTCCGATGTATTCAAATATGATTATACGCTCCTTCTGGCCAATACTTAATTCTATGAAGCCATAATAAATTAAATTTTTAAAAAACATCTCTGGCAAAATATTTAATTACAATTTCCTTATGTTATAAAACGGCTGGGGAAGAAGTGGGGAAGTGGCGATAGCTCTTGTTTGTACAATCCGACTAATTTTTCCGGTCATTTATTCCAAACGCTCTCGCGGCCTTGTGACAAAAGTGTTTCCTAGGGCCACGAGAGCGTTTGGAACAGCAGCGCTGGTTTTTTAACTAGCTATGAAACTAACATAGCCTATAACTGTAACAATGAGGGAAATTAGAGGGTTTTAAATATTTTTTTATTTGTTGATAGAATATCAATTTAAGCCAAGCATTTAAAAAAAATATTTTTATGTATCGCATTGATTTTTTAAGTTTTGAAATTACTTTGCCCGTGATGACAAAAACGTTAAAGAGGGATTTTTTCATTAATTTGTTTTTCTTGTTTTTACACGTACCTAAGTATATATTTCGTCGCGTTCGGGAAATAAGGTTCTATGCAGATTCATATTTATTTTTGACACATGAAAGTTTGAAATGAAGACATTATTTAATCATTTTTTTTTTATTAATATTCTCTTAATAAACTAAATTATATATAAATATACATATATATATATATATATATATATATATATATATATGTATATATTAATGAAATAACCCGCTAAGCCTCTATTTCGAGGCTTGTCAGCAGGTGGGATAGAGGAGATATGGAAGGAGGTAATGAAAAATACACCAGAACACCCAGACCAATTGAGAAAAAATCTTTCTTGGATTTTTTTCTTGCAACTGGCGGGAATCGAACCCGCGACGCCAATTTCACGGGTAGCCGTCTAACCAACTGCGCCACGGCGCCTGTCGATTGAATTGGAATTAAGGATTAATTTCAGATTTCTTTAAAATTTTGACAGATGGGCTAAAAAGATCGAAGTCTGACATATAGATGGCGTTACTAGAATCAAATCTATATGAGTTTTAGTTATTAACAACTTTAAAAAGATACGTATATAAATTTGACAGCTGCCAGACAATTGGTTCGTGATATATAGTATTGTGAGTGAAACTAAGAAGTCACAATACTATATTTCACGAACCAATTGTCTGACAGCTTTCAAATTTATATGCGTATCTTACATACAACAACAAAAGATTGTCGTTGTGAAAAAAATGGATAAAAAATAATGTGTGTTAATGAAGCATTACTTTTTTGCAAAAAAAAATACTGTTGAAGCCAAGGCTTGGCTTTATAAACATTATTTGAACTCTGCACCAAGAAAATCATCCGCTGAGAAGTAGTTTGCTAATTTTAAATCAGGCGAAATAGCATCGAAGACGATGCACGCAGTGGACGCCCGAAAGAAACTGTTTCTGACGAGAACATCAAAAAAGTCCACAAAATAATTTTGAATGATTGTAAAGTGAAGTTGATCAAAATAGCTGAGACTCTAAAAATATCAATGAAACGTGTTGGACATATCGTGCATGAATGCGAAAGCTATGTGCAAAGTGGGTGCCGCGCGTGCTCACAATCGATCAAGAATAACAACATGTTGATGATTCGGAGCAATGTTTATCAGTATTCAACCGTAATAAAGCCATTTTTTTCGTCAATATATTACAATGAATAAAACTAACACCCAGTACTACACACTAGAGCACAATCGATAGTCAGCCAAGTGGACTGCACACAATGAACCCCAGTGACTTTTCATTGATTGTAGATATCAAAAAATGCTCGTCGGTAAGAAATTCAGCACTGATGAAGAAATAATTGCCGAAACTGAGGCCTATTTTAAAGTTTAAGAGAAATTGTACTATAAAAAAGGTATCGAAAAATTGTTTAACCGCTATAATTGTTGTATCACCCTCGAAGGCAACCATATTGAATAAAATAATCGAATTTTACCAAAAAAATGAATTTAACTATGTTAGCTTACAAACTTTTTAGCCTAACTATATAGTAAAAGTTCAAAGTAAAAAAAAAACATAATTTATTAGATAGAACCTTATTTCCCCAACGCGACGATTTGTACATCTTTCACATCGTGTAGATATGAAGGTGTACATTTTGTGTGTGTTCAAATATATATATTGAATTACATATATATGTTTGTGTGTGTGTGTGTGTTTGGTTTAGTGAGCAGCGCGTTTGCATACCATACAAGATATATCGGGTTCAACTCCCGGCATGGTTAACATGATGTATTTTTAAAATACGTTTTTAAACCAGATTATTTTATAGACCGCCAACTCAAGCGTACGACTGATCATCATACTTTTATGCAACAAATATGATCGAGATACGCTGCGGTCGGTGCACCTATGCAGTGCCCTATGCACCATGAGGTACGGTTAGGAAAATTATTTTGACAATATGTATTATTAATGTTTTTTTTCTATCTCCACTGTTAAATTTACAAATTCAAAGTGATCGTTTTGCATTTTGCAATGTGTTATTCATGTATTTATTTATTCAACGGCTTTATTCAATGCCTTTAACAAAATATTAAAACAATCATGTAAACAAAATACTTCTGTACAAACAAAATGAATTGAAAATATAATTTTATCAAAGCAGTGGCAAACATATAAACCCATAACAATAATGTTCAGTTTAAAAAAAAAGCAGAAAATATTTTCTTACACGCAGTGAAAACTAGATTTAATTGTACGGCGAACGAAAATGTATAGTTACAATAATAAAAATGGTTTTAACAAAAACGAACTACTTAGAACTAGGTAACAAATTTATTTTATTATTTATTTATTTAACACTTTATATACATATACAATTTATATAAATATAAGGGCGGGCATATTGCCTTAAGGCAATTTCTTCCAACCTACCCAAACAGTTCAGTTTAAAAAATAATTATTATTTCAAAACACTACTATGACGAGAGGAGAGGGGATGGGAAGAAAAGAGGAAGGATAAAGGATCAGTTTAATATTTAGATAGGGACATTTTAATCCTGACTTAAATGTAAATAAAGAAGGGGCGTCTCTATCATTAGTGGGTAGGTTATTCCACAATTGAGCAGCTACTACTGTAAAAGAGAAGGCAAGATATTTAGAGCGATAAAAGGGTATTAAAAGGGTTCTCTCGTTACTAGAACAAAGAGATAGTCCGTGTTGTGATAGAGGTTGGAAGAACTCTTTCAGATAAACAAGCGAAGCGAGAGTATTTAAAATATTGTGTAAATAAGTGATAGAATGTGAATGTTTCTTGTTTACCTGATACTGAGCCAGTGTAAATGCGTGCGGTGTTCGGTTATGTGGTCGAATTTGCGAATATCAAAGATGTAACGTAAACAATCGTTCTAACTTCAGTAAAGTTCTTTAGAACCAATCAATCGATTAAGATGTTATGTTTTGTGATATTTTCCGGTTTTAGGTAGCCATTTTTACCAATGTTTTAATCTACTTTTAAATATCAACAAAACTCACCGACGAGAATATGTGACGTCACGGGCGGAGTAATTTCAAAATAACAAAACTTTAAACAATCATAGCGATAATAATACGATACATGAAAGTATTAAGAAATAATTTCGGCTTAGTTTGATAGTCTGTTAACAATTTTTTTTTTAAACCACTGTACTTCTTAATTGCGTTTAGTGGTAAGCTATTTTTTTTGCACAATAACAGGCCTTGAAGCCCAAATACCGTGGTGAAATAAAGCACAGTACTCCAGGCTTGAGAAAATCGCATTTAATTCTTGTGTTCTCACCGGGAATCGAACTCCGAGTATTCTGTGTGTGAGCCAAGTGTCTTAACCACAACACCACAGAGGCCGTCGCTAATTTTAAACAAGAATAAGATCATAAATGTTTTGAGTTTGTCCAAATGTTTGCAGACTGACTGTATTTCCTACCTAGGGAGTTATTCAGATCTAAATTTGTTGCAACAGAAGGAAAAAAAATTGAGAAAGAAATATGGAAGTCTAGGCATTTACAGGGTTTATGATCTGTCGTTAGCCGGTTAAAGTGGCATTTTACACACTGTGTAACATTCACCATTTTGTTTATGTTTAAACGTATATATTTCCTTAATTCTTCTATATGTCGAGGTTTGTGAAGTAAATGAGCTGAAACCATTATCATGCGGGTGAAATTCGTCCGGCTGAACCAATTTACCCACTAAGCAACACCTGAACACAATTTTTTAATTTTTATACTACTTATTTTACCAGTTAGTTGATTTTACAATGTTTTTAGTACGTCTAAATATTTGCAGAGTTGGTTGGTTTTCGTCCTTAAAGAGTTATTCGGTTCTAAATTTGTTGACAGGTCATAGGGCTGTAAATGCCTAGAATTTTATGTTATTTTCTCAAAAATGTTTTCCCTTCATTGCAACAAAAATAAGATCATGATACTTGTAGAACCAAATTAATTTTTATTTGAATTAATTCGAAATATTTTTAATATGCATATACACATAATATGCAGATTGATAGGAAAATCGATAAGAACGAGCTTTTCAATCTTTTTAAAGTTCGAAATTAGTGAAAATTGAATGATCTGCTTTTCTTCGATACTTTTCTTTGATTTTTATAAATCTTGATATTTTCATGTTTTTTCACTATGTATTTTTGAATTAAGTACTCACTGTTATTGTGCATATTGTTTATTACTCTCATTTTTTGCTAAAGTATAGAGTGAGTTTATAGAAACCATAACTTAATAATTATCAATTCAATATTTGAGTTTGTCCAAATGTTTGTAGACAGAAGACTAGATTTCACCCCTTCGGGAGTCATTAAGATTAACAAATAACAACAGGGATGGAAAATACCTAAAAGAAGGGAATATCGAAGTCTAGGCATTTACAGAGCTTATGACCTGTCATTGGATGGTTTAAATGACCATTTTACACATTGTGTAACATTCACCATTTTGCCTATGTTTGAACATCAATATTTCTTTAATTAATCTATTTGTTGATTTAACTGAAGTCAAAAAGCTGAAACCTTTGTTGTTGTGAAAAGAGTCATCTGACTGAATTATTTCACATACTAGGCAAGGCCTGAAATTATTTTTCCCTTTTTAAACTTTTTCTTGGACCAGATGTTCAAACCCAGGCAAAATTGTGAATGTTACACAGTGTGTAAAGTGGCCACCTTAACCAGCCAATGACAGATCATAAGCCCTGTAACTGCCTAGACTTCCATATTCCCTTCTTTAAGGTATTATTCTCGATTCCTGTTGTAATTTGTTAATTATCATTTCAATTATGTTTTTGTATTAATTTCTATTGATTTCAATGATACAATTATTTGGATATTTGATTATTTATATGTCCTACTAAATTTGTATAAAATCATATTTAAATATTAATTTCTAATAAAAAAATTTATACTTTGTTTTTCTGGATTGTTATTCTATTGCATCATCATTCCATGTCCGCTACCTAGTTGGATCAAATGGTATTTACAAAGAGCCTCTATGCCTCTCGTCCCTATCGGCTGCCAACTCCTTTGCGTCCTCCCAAGTCAGGTTCTCGTCCCGAAATTCTGACATAACCTGCCGACATACGGTCAGGACGTCGAGAACCTGACGCCTAGTAAAATAGGCAAGCATGGTTAGAGCTCTCAGGAGGCAACCGCAGTATGTGGCCTAGCCAACCGTATCGCCTCCACTTGACGCCAGTCGTCGCCGGAGTTTTCTGCGTCCGTTCTCTAATGACTTCATTCCTCACAAAGTCAAACTACCGCACACCCAAGATTGTTCTGAGACACCTCTTCTCAAATCTCAGAATTTTTCTGTGTCGGGCCCCAGTAAGGTGTCACGATTCGCATCCCATATTTTTGCATTACATTTAATTAATTTTACATAGTTTTTTTTTAGCTTGGCTTAGCAAGAGCACAGAATTAAATGCCTTTACGAAGTGTAATTTCAAATAAATAAATAAATATCTCACAGTACCCACTCCCACTTCAAGCGTAAGGCTGGTTGCTTACGTGAAGATATAAATACTCAGCGAATGATGCATGCATGCAGTTTCTTGTTCAGTTTTTTCAATTAAATATAATTGATCACCTTTTCAAATTGTAATTTTTACTTAAATTGTATACCTTTTTTTTCTAACAACAGAATGCTAATTATAAACAGTATAGTCTACTGAGAATAAAATTGAAACTTTGTATATAACACATAATACAATTTTTTAATTATAATTGTTTATCATTTGTGAAGAAAAAAAATCTCAAAACTCAATCTGACGGTTAAAAAAAATTAAATAACTTATAAATACAATATCAATTTTATTTTACAAAGAAGAATATGTTTATGTGTGCCTTACTTCAACATTCAAAATAAAAAAAATTACAATGAATTATCATAAATGAATGCCCATATTATCATTAAAATTACAAACCTAATTTCTTACGGAAAACCTGCTGTAAAATAAAAACTTTATTTATTACAGTTTTTCAATTATAATAATTTATCATTGTGTGTTACGAAGTGAATGTTGACATTATCAATAAAATTATGTATCTATTTACTAACGGATTTGCAGACGCTAAAATTTTAATGTGTTTAAATTCCAAATCTATCTTACAAATAATGTTCACTACGTAGCTATCAAATAATCTCTTATCATTTTGTTAGTTTTGACCTTTGGGAGAACTGCATTTAATAATATTTATTTAATTTATCCTATCGTGTCGTGGACAGACGGATTCGTTACTCGGTTGCCATGTCTCAAAAATGCATAATACCTCTGTTGTCTCCGCGCGATAAGTGCATATGCACTTTCCGTGACTTTGGAATAGGAGTACAGAACTTACGAAGAGATAATATCGCCGTATTACAGAAGATATACACACATACTCACATACGTATAAGTGCAATACATTGAGAAAAACAGGGTGTCCACGCTTGGCGCCAAATAAACTCGTGCAAAATATATTATTATTTACTCGCCCACTTCGTGGTGAAAATTGAATAGGTATTCGCACTTTTGTAAAGAACGATCTGAAACCGACAATGCTTTGATATAGCTAGATTTGAGTTACTTACTTGAAAGTTAATACCTGTATAATTGACAAGCGCCGTGGCGCAGTTGGTTAGACGGCTATCTGTGAAACTGGCGTCGCGGGTTCGATTCCAGCCAGTTGCAAGAAAAAAATCCAAGATAGATTTTTTTATCAATTGGTCTGGGTGTTGTGGTGTATTTTTCATTACCTCCTTCCATATCCCTTCTATCCCACCTGCTGACTAGCCTCAAAATAGAGGCTTAGCGGGTTATTCCTTTTTAAAAAAATGAACAAAATCGAATGCTGTCGAAACACAATCTCTCAGGCGAATGTGTGGTAAAAATATGTACGATAGATGCACAAATGTTAAGATTCGTACATTATGTAAGGCTGAGATAGGCATTATCCACAAAATCAAGAAAGAAGCTCAGCGTTGGTTTGGACAGGTAGAGCGAATGGACAGCGAGAGAACGGCTAAAAATATTTACAATGCAAATGTTCATAGATGCAGAAATAGAGGAAGACCGAGAAAGCCACGGCATCACCAAATCCAACAAATACTTGAAAATGGACATGTTAAACGTCGGAATAATCAGCGCGCGTGCATGAGAAGAACTATGAATGTAGAGGAAGCGAGATCTGAATGCAACGATAGAATGATGATGCGTTCTATCCTCCCGGTTAACTCTTACGGGGAAACGGTGATATAGAGTTTGTTGTTGTTATTGTAAAAAAAACATTTCTCTAGTGCCATAATTCAAAAAGAAAATACGTGAATACGTTTGTATGAAGAAAAATCGGACCACGTTTCCTCTTACGATTAAACAAAATTAAGTATATTGACAAAACTTTACTTAAAAATCTTTAGAAAAAACCGCTCGGATAAATCTAAAAAAGATGTAACTTTTCGTTGGTAAGTAGGTACCTAGGTACTTGTTTGTTATTGAATTCCAGAACTTGAAATAATACATTTTCAAAGACTGAATTTAATAAGTTACCTGAGTATTTATTTTTTTTAGTAAAAGAGCTGAAACCTTTATCACGTGGGTGAGATTCATCCGGCTGAACCAAATCACCTACTAGGCAACGCCTGAAAACAATTTTCCAATTTTCATACTTCTTCTTTTACCAGGTAGGTTATTCAATAATGTTCGAGTATGTCCAAATGCTTGCAGACTGGCTGGATTTCCTCCCTAGGGAGCCCTGTAAATGCCTAGACATCCATATTTCCTTCTCAAAAATATTTTCCCTCCCTTTTGTAATAAATTTAAAAATGAGTAACTCCCTAGGGAGGAAATCCAGCTAGTCTGCAAGCATATGCACACACTCAAACGTTGTTGAAATAGTTTGCGTTTCGCGAACCACAAGCGTGGTGGACGGATGTGTCAACCACTACTTTTCTATTTCTTTTTTTTCCATCATGATGAATGAATTGAGTAACCATCAATTCAAAAACACTTGCCCATAACTCGTTCTATTTCACACACCTAACTGTTTTCTTTTTCTGACGTACGGGCCTTTTTACGACATTTATTTTTGACTTTATATATTTTAATTATTTTAAAATATCACGATAAATTGACCAGTTTGTTTTTAATAAAATATGTACAACACTGCTGCAAATGCTCGAGACTACACCATAGGTACTGGGAGTCTGTTTAGTGGTTTGATTCCAGAATATTTAAAAATATGATTAAAGTTTTATTTGGTGCAATGTTTTAGTCCCTAAAATGCCACCTGAATAATACGAGTAATACGACTATCCTGCTTTTATTTTGAATTATTTGGATTAATAAATAAAACGCAAATGTTTTTTTCTTAAAGATGCTCTTTTTAAAATTTAATAAGGTTTGCAATTAATTACCAACACATTGAGTGCATTATCTTGTCTCATTACATTTTTTTTAAAGGCAATAAAGGTTTTAATAAGATTTATAATTAAGATAATGTATCTAATAATTTAAAATTTGTCCAGATAAGTGCAGTTGTGTTATCTTAACTTTTAACTTGTTTTTAACTTATGTCATAATATTTTTAATTATTCAATAACTTTATCATAATTTATGCAATTGTTCTGTTATGTTTTACGTTACGATTTTATATTTGGTTTTTTTTTTTTCTTTTTTTTTTTATTTATTTACAATTTTAAAAAACCCGTTAGGGTTACATTATAAATTTAATATTGACTAGTCATTTTATGTCTCGTCTAGTCTAGTTAGTTCAGTCATCATGTGCTTTTTCAGATTGATTTTAAATTTGTCTCCATTAAAAGTTTTCTAGTAGTAAGGTAGGTTGTTGTAGTGTTTAAGTCCATTATGTAGTATTTTTGACTATTTTTTTACTTTTATTTTTTTTATTAAATAAGTCCATCCATAATTTCATATGGATGTTGCTTCTATACCAAAATAAAATTGAATCTTATTGACGTGATTAGACATGTATTCATTTCCATTAAGTAGATTTAACAGGAGGACAGCAACGATATTTATTTTGCAATAAAAACATTATTATGTTTTATAGTAAAAAAGGGTAATGATTTTTTCATTATTCATTACTTGACTACTTGTAAATCTAATGAAGATAGTATAAAAAAATAAAAAAATTGCTCTGTAACAATACTTAGTCGGCCTCGAGGTGTAGTGGTCAGCGTGTTTGCCTACCACGCTAGAGGTCTCGGGTTCGATTCCCTACATGATTGACTGAAATATTTAATTAAAAGGGTGTTTTTACACTAAAATATTTCATAGTCCCCTGGACTGGCACCTAAAGCGTGAGACTGAACAATCTGAACATCTTACCTTAATGTAATAAAAATGATGGTAATACGCTGCGATTACGTACCAATGAAGTGCCCTATTCACCGTTTGGTGCGGAAAGGGAATGATGATGATGACAATACTTACTTTTTTTAATGAAACGCTCTTCGCATGAACTACGCTTACAAATCGTTGAAATAATTTATTTTTAAATCAGTGTTTGGTTCAACAAAGTTTGAGTATGTCCAAATGCTTGCAAACATTGTTGAATTAACTACATGGTAAAATAAAAACAATGAAAATTGAAAAATTGTGTTCAGGCGTTAACTAGTAGGTGAATTCGTTCAACTGGATGAATCTCACTCACGTGATAAATGTTTCAACTCTTTTACTTCACAAAAGTCAACAGATGGAAGAGTTGAGGAAATGTGTACGTTTAAACATGGCAGAATGGTGATTGTTACACAGTGTGTAAAGTGGCCATTTAAACCAGCCAATGACAGGTCATAAGCCACTGCAGAGTGGATCCAATCACCGTTGTTCAAGCGATGGCGCGATATGTTAAGACCACCATAAGTGCTGCAATATAAAATTTTATTTTATTTTTATATTTATGTTTATTGTTATATTTATGTTTATTGTTATATTTTTGTTTATATTTATATTTATGTTCATGTTTATATGTTCATATGGTAGAATTGGCTCTGCACTTTATAGCCATTTTACTGGAATAAAAAATTTAAATAAAATAAATAAGCCTTGTAAATGCCTAGACTTCCATATTCCCTTCTCAAAAATGTTTTCCCTCTCTGTTGAAATAAATTTAAACAGTTTTTAGTTCTCCAAACGTATAGGGCTCATGTTAAACCATAATTTTAGTGCTTGACAAGTTTGGCAACAGCATCATTACAAATGGTCCTGTCAATTGGTTTCCACTATCCTGTGATTTGACGCCATTGGATTATTTTTTATTGGGTTTCGTTAATTCTATGGTCTTTGAAAACAATTTAATAACTCTAGAAATACTGGAAACCAATATAACACGCACCGTTTCGAAAATAACGCAGGATTTGTTGGAACGAGTGGTTTAAAATTGGACCAGCTGAATCGGCTGTGTTACTGCTAGTCGTGGAAGGCAAATACCTGAAATCATTTTAAAAAATTGAATGTGTATTTCCATTTTGTCGAACCCAATAAAATCTAACAAACACTTGCTTTAAAAAGGATTTCATATTTTGGTATGAAAATCTCTTTTAAGAAGTAAATTTGTTCCAAGAGATTCGACATACATTGATGTATTGTACTTTATAAACCAGATTTTATTGTAGATCCATAATATTCAAATGTCTCTAGCAGATATATGTGTAAAAGAGCCAGACAACCGCTTCAGTTTTTACCAGACCAGACACGGAATTAATTTGCTTAATTTTGTGTTTGATAATAAAATGAACTGAAAAATGCTGGTGGATACAATACAAACCAATATAGTTGAAAAATAAGTATTAAAATGCTTCGTATAAGATATATTATTATGATATATTTCGTTCCGTGTCCAGGTGGGTGAAGAATGCAGGTATGTGAGTGATATACACGGATTTTCAGGGCCAGACCGCAAAACTTCAGAGAAACATTCCTCATGGCAAACTTTAAAAAAAATCTTAACAATTTTTTTTCCAAAAAGTCACTTAAAAAATAAATAAAAATTTCAAAATGTAGTAAATCTTTCATTTTTACTAATTGGACTGGCACCCCTTCCGCAAACCCCTACCCTCCCTGACAAAAAAAAATGCGATCAAAACGTATTTAACCAACGAAGCGATACGCACCAGACGCGGACAAGGGAAGCGGCTGGGTAGGAGATGGGTAGGGGTTTGTGGAGGGACTGCTTGTCTGAGAAATTAAGGACTAACTACATTTTGAAATAACAATTTGACAATGACTTTTCGGAAAACAAATTATTAGGTTTTTTTTTAAAGCTTACCATGAGAAATGTTCCTCTAAAGTTTTGCGGTCTGGCCCTGAAAAACCGCGTATAACATGTACTCTGTACGAATGTTTTCGACTCGATGGTTGCGGTCAAGTAAAAATCCTGAAAAAGAAAATCGTGTCGAGATAAATCCACTTCTTTGTGTAGTCATAAGGGTTCGAATTCTGGCAGGGTGGACGTAAATTACTGATTTCAAGGGTTGTATAAACTGCATAATTGTATTGTGCCTGGACTAACACCTGCATTGTAGGACTGATCACCTTACGTCGATGTTACGGATTATCGCAGTACACTGCATTTGGTTTACCAATGTCTTGCCCTATGCATCACTGGGTCGGAAAGGGGAATTATGATGATCGTTACATAGTATATTATAAAGTTATAAATCTGGATAATTTTTGTAACACCACGTACCTTCAACTCCATGCTATTTTATACACGACGGGTACAGGACATAAAGAATAAATGTCATAAACGAAATCTTGAGATATAACGTTTTTAAGTTTTCAAATTTCTTGGTTTTTTTATTAGTAAGCTGCAAAACTTCTAATAAAATGTCAATAAAGGTAGTATGGCACATTCAAAAAAATACTATTTTCTATTTGATAAATAATTCATAACAAACGGCGCTGAAAAAAGGCATTGAAAAACGTAAAAACGAAAGAAATTAAAAACTTAAACCCGCGGAGACTCAAACCTTAGTTACTAAAAGCGAACGATTCATCCACACGGCTATTTCACGTACTAATGCAGCCGTTAAAAAAGAGCTTTATAAAATTGTACTATTCATTAGCGTACCGATAAATCATTTCTTACTTACGAGTATTGTAACTTGAAATAAAACACTTTTTCTTAGTGAATAATGATAAAAACTTAATTACACTTAAGTATTTATAACCAAGTACATTAAACAAAACATAAATTGCATTTTTAGAATTATTCTTTCGACGATTTTTATATCACTCAAATATTTATGAAACGATGAATATGATAGTATATTTATTTTTTACTTATATTTACTCTTAACACAATTCACTGCATTAATTCACTAGTAACATATTAACATTCACTGTATTAATCATACTCAAACATATTTTTAAAAATTCTAATAGGTACTGAAGAATAACCTATAATTGATTTGTCATCGTTTGCATACAAACATTTTATAACTCATGTATATTTTATTTTTGTTTTTCAAAACCCATCAAACTAATACGCTGATATTAAGAATTAAAATGTCAGTTTGTAATATTATTTATTTTACAATAAATTCCCTTTCAAACCACCGAGCAGGACTTGCCAATGGTAATTATAATCTACCTCCCTTGTTAAAGCATAAAATTTTCGTCATCTCTTTCTCACGTATAACCGGTGCGTATAATTCTACCTCTTTTGTACGGTTTTATGTCAAACAGTTTTATTTGAAATTATTATAGCCTTCATTTACTTGACGGACTTATGCAGTCCATTCTAACGATGGTAAATATAATTTATTTTTATAAATACAGGCACTAATAAAATAAAATGCAACGAAATAAAATTAAAGCTAGGACAAAAAAAAAATTACTGCCTCAAGACAAGAACGGTCTATCTTAGTGATTTTTTAAATCTAATAAGACTTGCACCAAAAAAGTCCAGATTTTGTCTTGATTTAACAATACGACACAATCGGGACATTGGTGCATGCAAGCCATAGTTTGTGCTGTGTTGATCGAAGAACAGCACATTATTATTATAAAGAAGTAATCAAAGGCTCAGTAATCGAAAGTGTAATTTTCCGAACGTAAATCTAAAATTTTGGGTTTAAACACGGAATAAATTCAAATTGTATATTTGGCCGCGCAAGCTCGTGTAACCCAGAAGTAATCATTTCGGCCAATAGGGGCGCACTAGTTTGCTGTATAGGCTTAAGTTTTAAACTAAATATGATGTAAATATATTAACGCAAGAAATGCAAACGATGACTTGTGACGCATTTTTTCCTAATAATAATGGAAGATAAAACATTATTTTTTATGTCAAATATAGTACGCTGCAAATTATTGGTTATTATGAGAATTTACCACTGTATCTTGGACATTAAAATAAAGAAATGTTTTCATTAATTTCTAATTTTTCATTTATTTATTAATATACACGGAACGCAGTTACCTCACAGAAATACATATTTCCTAGAGTATGAACACTTCAATATAACGTGAAAAAGAATGAAAAAAAAAGAAAAATGTTATCTAAATACTATAACATAACAGTTTCATATAAAAATCATGCTTTGAAATAAAATAAAAATTAATTATAAAAAACTTAAACAATTGTGTGCATGTAAAATTCAAGGTTTTAAAAAGAAAACCATTTTCTCAATTTTTTTAGGTAAAAAATATTAGCATATAAAAAAAAGAGAAATAAAATTATTTTATATCTGAATTTAAAAAAAAAAGAAATTATTACAATATTAATTATACGTGTTAAAAATAAAGAAGGCACGTAAATATGGTACACCATAAATAATCATAGCCATCGGGTGACAATAAAACACATCAAAATTGACTTCCATACAACCTTTCACAACACGGACTATCTCTTCGTTTTAGTAACGAGAGAACCCTTTTAATACCCTGTCGTCGCCCTAATTTTCTTCCTTCATCCTCTTTCACAGTAGTAACCCCTCGATTGTGGAATAATCTACCCACTAATGTTAGAGACGCCCCTTCTTTATTTACATTTAAGTCAAGATTGAAATGTCACTATCTAAATATTTAAATTGTTCCTTTATCCTTTTTCTTTCCTCCCCATCCCCTCTCCTGTCTTCATAGTATAGTGTTATTTTTTTTATATTTATATTTATTTTTGTTGATCTTTTATTTTTTAATTTTTGTATAAAATTGTAAGGTTCAATATGTCCATGTATTTATAATGTTCTCAAACTGAATGGTTTTGGGTAGGTAGGAAGAAATTGCCTTAAGGAAATATGCCCGCCCTTATATGTATATTTATTGTATATGTATATAAAGTGTCAAATAAATAGATAAATATATCATATACCTTTCATATGGGAGTTTTGGTATTATTGATCAACGGCATTTCCTTATTCGCATCTAGTAGTACATAGGACACCGCATTGGTTCTCCAATTGGAGCATACCTGGATAATTGTTGTAACACACACACATACGCATCTTGGGTGCATAATATAATGAAAATAAAAGCATATTTACTCACATTATAACTTTACATAGCATTGTGTGTTGAGGTAAGGAAATATTTTTACGAAAAAATTAAAAACATTTGAATTCGTTATTTAAGAAACCACAAAAGTCAGGTTTTTGCAAAGAGGAAAGGCGGTATCAGAGAAATTTGATGAATAAGTATTTGAGCATAGTTTTTTGTCACCCTCTCGCATATGCCTCCCCGACATCGTGTAAAAAGATGACTGCACGTCTGGCTGATTATGCCTAGCTAAAATTGACAACATTTAGGTCTTGGTGTCCTGTTTTCTACACCACAAAACGAAAAAGATTTTTCTTTGAATAAGAGTATCCGACGAAATTTTCGTGTCTCGGTACCTTTCCCCTTATAGAAAACTATTTATTATTTGTATACCATCCATCCAAAAACAGTTGATCAAACTATGTACTTTCAAGGGTTATCGGATGATTCTCGCTCCCACAGGAAACAATTTATCAAGAAAACAAAGCAATAGAAAAATTCAAATTGTATATTTATAGTATGTTAAATAATCATTTCTCTTATGCCCCAATCCTGGGAGAAAATACGGAAATATGTTTGTTTAATGAGAAGTTAGACAACGTTTCCTCTTAAAATGCGGTTTTTTATGTTAAGAAATTATTTTTTTATCAAAAATTGGGAATAATAGAATACACATTTAACTACTTTTTTATTTAAGTTAGATATAGACGTTTTCAAACAAAATATTTTTTTAACAAAATTTTTTTGCGTGATTTCTGAGAAATTTAGACTGACTGACTAATAGGGTTTCTCAAATGACTGATTCATTTATAAAGGAAAAAGAGTTCAATAGTAAAATCTGTTAAATGTTGCATTAAAAGAACACCATGTAACATTTTATCTTGTGTACTTTAAAAACAAAAAATTAAATTAATTTATGCAATGTCTGGCAGAAATCTCATCAAACATAGTTATGTTTTTTAAATACAATTTACTTTAGTTACACAAATGACAAAATTTATTATTTGATATACATAATATTTGATAATGAAGTGTCACTGATACATATATACGAGCATATATCAATATGTACCATTTAAAAAATATAATTACGTACCCCTAACTTCAAGAGACCAAAAATCATATGTTGCGTTGGGATAAAACATAATGGAAAGTGAAAGCATACATGTTATTAAAGAACAAAACAATTAAAGTCACAAACAAATATAATTTTTTAACACCACCTTGAAAACACAATTAATAATAAATAAATCTATGCAATATCTTGCGGCAGTTTCCAATAATGGTATTTTCCCTTAGATAAAATCCAAAATTTAAATGTCTCTTGGAAATGGGTTTCATTTTGGAGATTTTAATATGTTCATCAAAAAATTATTGTATTTTTAAAATGGTCATTGTGAATAAATATTTTAACACTCAATTTTCAAAATAAAATCCTTAAAAAATGTCATTTTAAAAAGCGACATGTTTCGCCTTGATAATTGTGATGTCAAGATTTGTGACGATGTTTTATTTACATAAAACAGTATGGTCACTAATCGTCAAAAAAACTGTTTACTCGCCAGTATTGCAAAAACCCTTATTAATTTTTTAAAGGAAAAATAAATACTTATATTTCTCTATTGTTAAAAATGGAACCCGAGACCTCTTGGATTGTAGCGGAACGCGCTGACCATTACACCACAAGACCTTGTTAATAAACCTGTCAATAAATATAATTACTTTTTTACCAACTAGTGTTACATTTTAAAAATAGTGTGGTCACCTTAAAACTAAGATTATTATACACTAGATACAAAAAATTTGCATCGCAACATTTCTGTGTGTGTGAAGTCTTTTATCCTTCACACATAGATACGGTGCATACGATTTACAAGAACACGTTCACTACACTGAAATGCATTTTAATAATATGTATTAGTAATGATCACTCCTACATATGCACAATTTTATATTGTACTATGTTTGTTTTATTTCATCATCATCATTCCATGTTTGCTACCTAGTTGGAGCATACGGTATCCACAGAGAGCCTCCATGTATCTCTATCAGCCGCCAACTCCTTTGCGTCCTCACAAATCGTGTCCTCGTCCTGAAATTCTGTCATAAACTGCCGATAAACAGTCGGCAGTGGACACCCACGATTCTTCTGAGACACCTATTCTCAGAACTCATAAGTTTTCTGTTTTGGGCCCTAGTGAGGTGCCACAACTCGCATCCGTGGAAGAGAATAGGTGCTATGTGGGCATTTTATAGGCGGCATTTGGTTTTAACTGAATAAATATCTGATCTCCAGACAGCCTTCATACTGTTGAATGTGGCGCCTGCTACTCCCAACTGCACGCCCAGTTCTTTTGAAAATTTGTTTTATTAAAATGCATGTAAAAATGGATGTATCTGTGTCCAGGTGGGTGAAGAATAAAGTTATGTGAGTGAAATTAAACCAGATACCTAGACGAGTTTTTTCGACTGCATAGCTTCTCTCATGTGAAAATCTTGAAAAAGAAAAATTAGTGGAGATAATTCCGCCTCGTAGTGTAGTCTTTGCGTACCATTTTTAAGTTCGTGTGTTCAATTTTTGGCCGGGTGGACCTGAAATATTAATTTTAAATTTTTTGTTTTAACTGCAATATTTAATTGTTCCTAGACTGGCACCTGAAGCGTAATACCTACCCTTACCTTTATGTAACTGTTGATATTACTACTCTACATTTGTCTTGAATACAGTGCCCTATGAACCACTGATTTTGACTTGTTGAACTTTTTATATATCAGCGCACTTATTTCCAAATGAAAATTCATTCCAAATTACCAATAAAATAATATATTTTTAAAAATAATTTCAAATATTTTTCTTCACACCCACCCGGCCAGGAATCGAACCCAGAACCACAAGAATGGTAGGCAAACGTGTCAACCATTACATAACGAGGTGGACTAAATGAATGTTTAAAAAATAATTGAAATATCTTTAAACAGTACTTATATTATAAGTAAATCATTTCTGTATGCATACATGTATTCCAATAAAAACACAAGATAGGTATATTTATTAATATATAATACAATTCTGAACATCCACTTATATTTTTTTCTTGCAAATTTAAGTTTTTGTGAGCGTAATATGAAAAGGCATTATATTATAAAATAGGTATGTTTTTTCATGACCTTTGCGTGGTCCTCCATGGAATAGCTTAATAAAATAAATTAATTGCCCCTCTAAAATAATGGCGTGAGGAACATCAGGGCTATTAGCTGCTAGATTTGTTAAGAAATAATATATAATTCATCATCATCTCCATCATTTTGTGTCTGCCTCCTAAGTTCAGTCATATCACTCCACTACATCTGGAATACAAACTCAGTTGGCTTATGTATAAGTCACTGAACAACTCTCCTCCGAATATCTAAAGGAACTCTGCATTATTTGATATTTTTTTAAAACTTTTTTTATGTGTCGAGGCATTTATTTATAAGATTTATGATCAGTCATTGCTTGGTTTAAGTAGCTATGTATTTAAGTCACTGTTTTCCTTTTTATTTTGATATGTATGAACCATAATATAATTTTTTAGCAGTCATGAAATGCAGCCTCATTTCATTTAAAGTTAAATGTGCACGTAATTAGATAACATTATACACGTAGAACAATGCAGTATTAAGATATAGTAGCGCCTCGCTAATCCGGACCCTGTTTTCGTGTTACTTCGTGCACTCCCGTTTAGTTTCGATTGACATATTTTTATTAGCAATTACTGAGCTTAGTGCACCGTTAATTATGTTACCCGCACTCACTCTACTTTTAACATCTCTTTTTTCGTTTTGTATAAGTTTTTTGTATTTATATATAAAGGAATAGGACAAATGGGAATAAAATAACATAAAAAAGATTATAAAATAAATTAACCGTAAAACAACAAATTTATAAGCATGTAATAATGTATCTAACTAATGTTTTTCGATGTTATATTAAATCTACTACAATCGTCACCAAAATTTCCTGAAAAGAGTCCGAAAAAAGTTCTTAGCGCAAATCAATTTTAAACTTGGAATCAGTCGTGAATTTTTAAATTGCGGTTTCTTAAATAAATACGCGAGATAATAGTATTTTCTAGGGCTCCCAGCTCTCCCAGAGCGTTTGAAATATCATCCCTAGAAAAATTACTAGACAGGTGCCACTGTTTTATAGCAACAATTTACGGAGAGTATATACTTGTCATGCTGTATTAAATAGACTTCAGGAACTCGGAAATAGTTATTCCCACGTATCGGATATATTTAGTGTAGGATCTTTTATTTTTATAGATTAATCCTGTTGAATTTTTTCAAAGATGGTGAATGGTAATCAAACCTTTAATATAATTTTCTTGTTATATTAATAAATAAAGTTTCTTATTATTTAATATAATTTTTACATTTATTTTTAATTGTTTTAAATTTTTACTAAATGTGTTATATAATTTTAAGGTTTCATTTTTGTTTCTAAATCTTGACTTTAAACTAATGTTTGTTTTTTTTTAAATAATATTAACAAAAAATGTTCATATTGTAAGTTTCGAAATAGGCGATTTTGCCGTATATGTTTTTAAAAAAAATATTTAAAAAAAAATGTATTTAACTAATGTTCATTAATATAATACTTTATCTTACTAATGTTCTTTAATATAATACTTTATCTTACTAATGTTCTTCAATGTAATAATATATCTTACTAATGTTCTTAAATGCTATAATATATCTTACTAATGTTCCTCAATGTAATAATATATCTTACTAATGTTCTTCAATGTAATAATATATTTTACTAATGTTCTTTAATGTTATAATATATCTAACTAATGTTCTTCAATGTAATTATATATCCAACTAATGTTCTTCAATGTAATGATATATCTTACCACTGTTCTTAATGTACCTCATGGTAGCTAAGTACCAATGCAATATTTCCTGTGGTAGAATCAACGTCGGATTTTTTTCCCCTCTGCCAACGATCTTCAAAATAGTTAACTCTATTGTGGCTATGATGTCACACGTGTCTACATACGGTACAAGACTTAGCATATCTCTCTTGATATTTAATGAAGAAGTTGTATTTTTGTGACTTTCAAATGATCATTTTCACATCGGATTTGGAAAGGAAAATTTGTATAACTATATATATCCTTGCTACGCAATAAATGAATGCCCGCCGATACAGCAATAAATCGAAATAAGAGAGAACACGAAAAAATAACCCATAACAAGGAAGACAGAGACGCTGTTGTGTGGCCAGTGTTTGTTTTAAACAGATTCAATCGGCTATTAACAGTGATGGGGGACACATGCGCGTAAAATGAGCGACCTTTTTATGATTTTTAATTTATTTTGATACGGCAAGGCTTAATTATTATTTGTTAACTTTTATGAATATCAGGAAACAAATTGTTAAACGGTATGCCTTCATGCAAATGTCTGAACTTTACAATATTCCGTTTTTTGCTGATGCTAACACGATTTTACATCACCGCGCGTAAAGGAATTACTTATCACAGTATTTTAAGATTTAATAAAATCTCGCTAAACAGTACTGTCAATGTGTTCCTACAGCAAAGGCAAGCATTCAAGAAGCAAGCCTTGAAATCACCCCTGCCTTGAGATGACACACTTTCCATGTCTGCCTAGATGATCATGGCATGACAATTCCTATTGTACGTTGAGTAAATTCTAAAAATATTTGGGTTAAATTTGTTTCGATGTATTACAATTTTAAAGAAATGCATGTCATTTAAAGTGAATTGACCATTCATATAGATTTAGCTAAATTTGGTGTTCTACAAGCGGGATTATTACGAAGAGACCAACACTTAGTGAAATAAATAGGATAGATCTTGCCTACATGGTTTTAGCCTTTTTTACAATGGCTGTATTCTATCATTTTCTTCTATACCGAGTTATTGAGGTATAGTAATGAATTAATTTTTAAAGCATTACAGATAATTAAAAGAAATATTTAATATTTTATTACGCTTAAGTATTTAAGATCAATAAAAAAAAAAACGATAATTTATAAGTAATTTTGTAAAGGTAATTTTTAAATTTGATTAATAAGAAAATACATCCTTGAGTCCTAAGTAACAAAAAACAAAACCGCAAAAACCGCTTTTGACATTCAACTTATTCAGGGCCTTATTTATAAACCTGGCATAAAGTTACGCCTATGCATAGTGGAAAAATATGGATGGGAATACCATCCTTAATACAGTGATAGAATAAGGATAGTATTTCCATCCATATTTTACCACTATCTCTACGCGGTACCTTGTATCAGGTTTAAATGTAAGACCCGCAATGTACGAGTATTTGTAGATGTACTAATTACATATCAGTTCAGTTCAATGTTGAAAATTGGGATTCCCCGTATGATCTGTTTGCAAAACATTGACATTAGGCCTCCCGGCCTGTTGTCGTGCAAAAAAAAGGTGTCTTATATAATTAAGAAAATTAATTTCAGTACAAACAAATGAGACACTGTCTATCTTTAGTAAATATTTTTACATATCTGTTTTGAGGTTAGCAGCATTTACTTATTTTTAAAATAAATTTATAACAATTTACAATTTTACAACACTAAGACAGAGGCATGCAAATGTCCTTGCCCCTTAACTGTATAGCTCCTACTTTAAAAATACAACAAAAATTAATCTTTTAAGCCTATTTTCTTTATTCATTTATAAACTGGGTCAAAATATAAATAAATGTCAATAATAATAACAAATTTTGTCAATTTTTATAGCGCTGTTTTTGTGAGTAATCATTTCAAGGGCAAATCTTTCTATTCCAGGTAAACTTTTTATTTGCTTTTGTATTTACTCTTAATGAAATAATCCAACTTAAAAAAAAAAAACTGATTGTCTATTTTTTTCTTTTTCTATTTCATATTTTTCACTTGCATATAAATATTTTTAAAAAAAACAGAGAGCAACAAAATTTTTTTTTGCATGTTCTTTTTTATGCATCTACACCATAAATTGCATAATGTATTCTAAACATGTGATTTTTTTTTGTTTTTTAAGCGCTACTGAATATGCTGTAAAATTGTAAGGTTATTTTTTAAAATATAAATCTTGTATAATTTTTGGTTTATTTATTTTTTATTAATCTTGTTTTTTAAATTTATTTTAAAAAAAAATAATATTAAGCCAAATATGTTAATATTATAAATGTTTGTAAAAGGCAGATTTGCCGTTTACGTTAATAAAATAAAATTAAAATAAATGAAAACAAAAAAAATTGTTAACAAACAAATAAAATAGAACATTAATCAAAAAATTTAATCATTGTTTTAGTAATTTCTAAAATTAAGAGAGAATTGTAAAAAAAATATGGGAATCTGATAAAAAATTACGAGTCTTAAAGTAAGTAGGAGTCAAACAAATAAAACAACTAGGTAATTAAGAAGCAAAAGGTAATATTTGAAAATAAAAAAAGCCACCCAAATTATTTCAATGAAATTTCCAGCAGCTAAAGGTTAGTGTAGGTTATTATTGTCTTTATACAAGGCAGTCTAACGCACGTATCAATAAACCATGAAGCAGAAAAAAAAATAAATAAATAATGATTGTCTGATTCATTTATTTGCCTGTTTGACATCACACACCTTTAGGACGAGTTTGCGTTGATTTTTTTTGCAGATTTGTGTCACAGCCATATTTTTTACTGCCTACGCGCAAAATGCATATTTCGGAAACATGAAGGTGACTTAAGTGTGAATATTTGAATTTCAAGCTATGCAGAAATTCTACATCGTTATTTTTATTTGTTACATAAGTAATTTTATAAATTACCTTGTAAATTAATTTAATTTTCTATGTTAAACTAACGGCACATAGGGAACTGCATCGGTTGTCCGCCGCAGCGTATCGTGACTTTTTTTATTACATGAGGTAAAATGATCAGACTTACGCTTCAGGTGCAGGGAATATGAAATATTTTAGAATAAAAACACCTTTTATATAAGTGTTTCATGTTAACCAATCCGGAAATCAAACCCGATACCTATTGCATGGTAGGCAAGCGTAGTGACCATTTTACTACGATGCGCCAAATACGAATCTCAAATTTTTGTTATTTGTAAATAGTTCGTTGTGAAATATTAAATTAATTAATATCTAAAATATTGTGGATTTGCCCAGATGTATATTGACAAAATATTAGATTTTCCCCTCAAGCGGAATTAATGAATTTCACCCCCAACGACAGGTCATAAGAGCAGTATATGTCTAAACTTCTACGTGCTTTTTTTAATTTTCTTTATCTTTTTTGTAGTTTGTAATTTATCTTTTTTTATTTGATTAATCTCAATTATTATTTTACATACGACTATTTCACCTAATACTTTAATGTACGTGAACCTTTTTATTTATCAAGTATTTTGAAATATAAATTAATTTCAATTTATTTCGTACCAATGAATTTACCTGTCAATTTACGTAAGTAATTATCCTTTTTATCATTTTAAATGCCATTTTTTTCACTTGCCTAAAAGTCCCGAATTAACACTGATTTCATTTTTAGCAAGTCGGTACATAAATAAAAATAGTTGTGTGGGTATTTATCGTAAATAACTGTAATAAAATTGTATTTAATTAAATTTAGCTCTTAAAAGGCTATGTAAAAAAATTCCTTTACACGCGGTGACGTAACATCATTTTATCTTAGGCAAAAGATGGAATATTCTGAAGCTCAGACCTTTGAAAAAAAAACATAGAGGCATAATGTTTAATAATTTTTCCATAATTTTTAAAAAAACATGACCTCATGTTGGCTTACAATAGCAAAATAAATTTGAAATCATAAATAGGCCGCGCGCCGGTCATATAACTAGCGTGAACTCCCGCTGACTGCCAGTAACCGAACGATTTTTTTTTGTTTTTGTCTCTTTCACACAAACACCGCCTCTGTTTTCTTTGTTATAAGCTATATTCTCGTGCTCTTTCTTATGCAGCAGAACAGATTTATTGTGGTATTGGCATCATTTTCATTCGTATAATTATTCTTCGCTCAGAGAGGAAAAATATTGTTTGTCCTGAAATTCTGCATATGTATACAAATTTTACTTTCTAAATCTGATGTGAAAATGCCCATTTGAAGATTACAAAAAATAAAACAACATCGTTAAAAGAGACATAATATTATACGAAGTTTTGTATCCTTCGAGGATTAGTATTGCACTTCAGCCACACAAGAGTTTAAATAATAAAAAAATCGGATTTGTTGTATTTGGATAAGATTGTTTTCCACTCAATTTGTCGTTTCACAATCAGCTGCAGTTGTGAGTGTATTAATACAAACATTTATATCTGGATAAAGTAAGTAAGAATTGAAATTGATTTTCTTAATCTTAATGTAATTTCCTCTTTTGAATTATTCTCATTTCGAAACGAATTTCATCGTTACGAGTCTACACGTGTCAAGCTGAAAACGCAACACATGGAATTAGAAAATACATCTTGAATTTTGACATCACTCATGCATATTTTCTGCGTAGGATAATTACTTAGCGAACTTGAATTGATTAACTGATAATCGAATATGAAGACTTATTTGATATAAAGGCGTTACTGGGGAGGCCCTAGCACAACAAAATGGAAACCAACAAACTTTCTAACAAAAATATTACTGACGACTTTTACAAAATATCAAAGAAATCCTTTGGTTAAATTTTATTATTTTGTTTTATTGACGAGTGCTCTTACAATTATGTATCTTTGGAATTGGCAAAGAGAAGTACATACTTTTTGAGAGATAGAAGAAGTATTTTTATTTTAAGGACAGAACATTTCGCAACAAAATAAAAAACCTCAGTCGAGTCTCTTAAAAACTTATAAAAAATAGTGTACAAGTAAAAAATGTTGTAAACAATTTCTTATCAGTCCTGAAGATGCTTACTTGACTAAAAGCATTCATTCGTTGGTCATCAAAACAGAATGGTAAAACTCAAAAATATATTTTTATACATTTTTAAATGAAACTTAATAACTATGTAGTTTTATCAAGAAATATAAACAAAAGTCATGTATATTATTAAAATATTATTGATCGAGTTCATATAAATATTATGTCTACGATTTGCACTAGTCAAAAATATTTTTTTTTGTCTAGTGAAAGATTCATGAAATCGTCGCTAAAATTATTAAGCTTTGCGATAATTTCTCCAGTGTAATAATTTTGATAAAAGAAGAATCTTTGAATACAATCAAAATGATTTAAGTAGACAAATACCTATTAGAAAATGACGTTACATGATTTTTCCATAACAATAATAATAATATGTTATCTGGGTGTAGCCAGTAATGCTCGACACTAGACGCTATCGGACCGCCTACCTACCTTAAAAATAAAAAAATGGAAGTCAAATGTTATATGGTTGTTTAAATATAAAAATAGCTGCTTTATGACGAATACTGTTTCTTTTTTTTAATTTTTAATAAGGGTTGTAAAGAGAAGATATTCCGTGGGAATCAATGCATGTTATTAGAATGAGGTTAAAACAAATATAAAATGGTTCAGTTTCTGTCTTCATTCATTCTCAGGTCGTAAGAAAATCATTGAGTTAAGTCGAATTGTGATTTTTTTAATCTCCTAAAGTTATTATCTAAATACACTGGGCCTGATTGTATTCCATATTTATTATTAAAAAAATGTAGCTACACTCTCTCTAAACCAATTTCATTCATGTTTAATCTCTCTCTGTCATCTGGTGAGTTTCCATCCTTATGGAAGATAAATTATATAAGGCCTATTTTTAAATCAGGCGATAAATCTGATGTTAGCAATTATAGGCCTATTTCAACATTATCTTGTATCCGTAAAATGTTTGAAGCTATAATTGCTAGCAAAATCACGCCCATGTTTAAGAATATACTGATCGATGAACAGCATGGATTTAGATCTGCCAGATCAACCACCTCTAACCTGGTAGATTATACCCAGGTTATTGTCAAAGCACTCGAAAATGGTCAGCAGATTGATGTTCTTTATACAGATTTTTCTAAGGCATTTGACAAAGTAGATCATAAAATTCTCATGTATAAATTACATGCCTTGGGAATAAGAGATCCATTACTATCATTTATTAAATCGTATCTAACTAGTAGGACACAAAATGTTCGGATAAATAACTATTTATCAACCAGTATTGATTTTACATCGGGTGTACCTCAGGGTGCTCATTTGGCACCCCTGCTTTTCAATTTGTTTATTAATGATTTTGCTAAATCATTATCTTACTCTCGTTTTTGGCTCTTCGCGGACGACAACAAAATTCTCAAAATAATTCAAACTTTACAAGACTGCTTTCTTCTTCAATCAGACATTAACTCTTTTAACCGATGGTGTAAAGTCAATAAATTAGAACTAAATATTAAAAAATGCAAAATAATGTCATTTCATAGAACAAAACAACCAATTTCCTTCGAGTACCTATTAGAAAACTCCAAAATTGATGTAGTCAAGTCCATCAGAGATTTAGGAGTTGTTTTGGACTATAAACTGACATACAACGAGCATATAGATAATACAGTAAATAAATCACTGAAATTACTTGGCTTCATTAACTTCATTAGGTTGTTGAGTGAAGTTCGCTAGTGCAAAGAATACTTTTAAAAATACTTATTTCAATCACAAATTTGTCCAAACAAATAGTTTTATTATTGCTGTGTACTGGTGACTTACTGTGATTGGTCACTCATTTCAAAATAACCAATCACTACCGGGCATTGGATTATTGGACTTTGTACGTTACTTTACTTTACTTTACTTTACTTACATACTTAAATATAGTTTATAATTGCCGGCAGCCCAAATCCAGGGGTGTGCAACTTTGACCGTAATTAAATCATTTATAACATTTATTAAATAAAAGTTTTCAATATGTCAAACATCGACGTATCGGCAAAACAATTTATAACAAATGCAAAAAATATTGTAACAAAATTGAACGTAATGATTAATGACCAAAGTAATAAATATAATAAAGAGCAAATCTCAAAATTGTCTCCAATTTTTTTTGAATTTTTGGGTATGGTTGGGCAAATGGCTGTAGAAATGGCGAGTTTAGAGGGAGAGTTAAAAGGTTACAAAGAAATTGCAAAAAATCAACTTGCCATCCAGTCTCAGCCAAACTTTAACCAGAATACCTTAATCGAAGCAATCTCTGAATTGGAGGAGACAAAAGAACGCTCTAAAAATGTCATTATATACAATTCACCGGAAAGTATGGCACTTACCCTAACAAAAAGAATTGAAGATGATGCCAAAAGCACTACACAAATGATCCATAACATTGAACCGGTTTCCAGCGGTGACATCATAAAAATTTACAGGTTGGGGCAGTACCGACCGGATGTGTGCAGACCTATTAAAGTCGAATTTCGGGATTCTTTACAAGCTAAACGACTGCTAAGGCTTAAATCAAAAGTACCTAACGGATTGAACTTGAAATCGGATCTTACAACAAAACAGAGAATATATTTGACAAAACTTAGAAAGGAATTGGAATCAAGAATCAATAAGGGAGAGGCAAATCTAACAATTAAATATATAAATTCCTTACCCAAAATCGTCTCAACTGTACCAAAAAACTAAACCAACAATTAGAACTTCAATGTATATACCAAAATTTAAGAGGAATGTGCACAAAGTTAACAGATTTTTCAAGAATTGCCCCCACTCTATTACAAGATATCCTAATCTTCACAGAAACCTGGCTATATCCGGACATCAACACGGCAGAACTCGGATTATCTTCATACAATACTTACCGTTTGGACAGGAACAAGTCGACAAGCCCCAAAACAAGAGGAGGTGGTGTTTTAGTGTCAGTTAATAAGAAATATGTTTCTAGAAAACTTAAAACAATCTGCAAAAATGTCGAGCATATTTTCGTGTTAATTAGTTTAAACTGGTCAAAAATTGTATTGGGTTGCGTTTATATTCCACCATTATCTGATTTATCAGTGTATCAAAACCATACCGATGAAGTTGAGCGCTTGAAATTTTTATATCCTGATGCTAAATTCATACTCATGGGGGATTACAATCTTTCTAACATTCAGTGGGAGATATTAGATTCTGAATTTGGACAAATCCCAAACTGCAATGACTTGTCGGATCGAGAAAAAACTATTGTGGAAATAGCTTTTTTCCTTAACTTAAAACAATTGAATAATATAACAAATTATCATAATCGTATTTTAGACTTAGTTTTTTGTAGTGATGTGTCTGTTTCTGTGCACAAGTCTATCGAAGAAATTGTTCCTCGGGATAAACATCACCCTATTCTTGACATAAATATTGATTTGCATATGCTGAAGAATCAGAACGATCCAACATCGAAATTTTTTCGTAATTTTAACAAGGCCAATTATGACAATATGTGTACTTTTTTTTCGGAAGTGAACTGGACATTTTTAAATGAAAATAATTTAGAAGATACCATTGTTAGCTTTTATAATATTTTAAATACTGCTATAGAATCTCATGTGCCAATCTCAAAAGTAAGAACATTATCATTCCCAATATGGTATGATAAAGATTTAATTAATTTAATATACATGAAGAAATCTGCACACAAAACTTACAAAGAATCCAGATCTTGGTCAGATTTTGATAGATTTAATATTTTAAGAAAAGACTGCAATAAAAAAAATACAATTTGTTACAACAATTACATAAAAACTATCGAGGATTCTTTAAAAAATAATGTTAAAAAAATTTTTGATTATTCGAAATCCCTCAAAAATGACAGTACAAATTTACCTAATTTTATGTATTATTCCGTAAAACTGGTAGTAACTTAACAGATATAGTTAATCTATTTAGTGACTTCTTCAAGAGTGTCTATGATGATACAACTAATAATAATACCAACAATACTAACTATGTAACCAACTTAAGCAGTAATATAAATATACAATTATCTCATATTCAAATTGAGATGATTGACATAAGAAACAGTATTCAAAAACTAGTTTCTAAGTGTAGTTATGGTCCTGACAAAATACCTACAATACTGTTAAAAAAGTGTGTTGACTTCCTTGCATATCCCTTGTATATAATCTACAATAAGTCGCTATGTGAAGGACATTTCCCCCAGTATTGGAAGTCTGCTTTCTTAACACCTATACATAAAAGTGGGGATAAATGTGATGTCACAAATTATAGACCGATTTGTATACAATCTGCAATACCAAAGCTCTTCGAAAAAATAATTTTGCAAAAAATGTCTTCAATTGTCAATCAAATAATAATTCCAAATCAACACGGTTTTATGCCTTCAAAATCAACACTGACTAATCTTATTATATATGAAAATGTTATTATGAACTCTTTTAATTTACGTAAACAAGTGGATTCAGTGTATACAGATTTCTCTAAAGCGTTTGATAAGGTGAACCATAGAATCATGATCGATAAGTTATCCAAGTTGGGTTTCTGTGGATCGATTTTAAAATGGTTTCAGAGTTACCTAAGTGGTAGATCATTGGCAGTAAAAATTTGTGACACCACATCCAGTACCATTGAGGCGACTAGTGGAGTCCCGCAAGGATCCCATTTGGGTCCGATACTTTTTAACATTTTTATCAACGATATTGTTGACATATTTAATGGTGTCGAAGTTTTGTTGTTTGCTGACGACATGAAAATTTTTAGAGTAATTAACACTATTGATGATTGTATTACTATCCAACATAACTTAAATAAACTATTTTCGTGGTGCTCAACAAATAAACTCCAACTAAATGTAAAGAAATGCCAAATCATGAGATTTCACAGGACTAAGTTTCCAATAATGTTTAATTATTCTATTGGCAATTCTGAACTTGTATCCGTTTCCGAAATACGTGATTTAGGTGTTATTTTCGATACCAAATTATCATTTATTGGTCACATTAATAGCATTAGTAATAGATCTCTAAGAATGTTGGGTTTCATTATCAGAACCACTAAATATTTCAAAGATATTGGTGCACTTAAAATAATGTACACGTCACTTGTAAGAAGCATTTTGGAGTACAACTCTACAATCTGGGCTCCTCATTATTCTAGGCACCAATATTGTATTGAAAAGGTCCAAAATAAGTTTTTACGATTTATAAATTTTAAATTAGGTGTTAGTATTGAATTTTTAAATTATGATTTGTTACTGTTTATTTTGAAATTATTAAGACTAAGTGACAGGAGAATTATAACTGATTTATTAAATTTATATAAAATAATCCATTCCATGTTTGACACCCCTGCACTTTTATCACTAATTAGTTTTAATGTACCGAAAAGGACAACTCGGCAAACCTACCAATACTGTGGCAACAATACTTCGACATCATATGGTAAAAATGCAGTCATCAATAGATTTCACTCTCTAGGCAATAAGTACCAGGACATTGGTGACTCATTTCACATGAAATTTATTACATATAGAACGGCTCTTCTTCTTTATTTTATTGGTAATAGTTCTAGGTAACTATTTGTTACTTTTGTTAAAAATTTGTTTTAAACTTCTTTATTAGAGTTTTTTTTTCTTTTTTCGTTTCTTTTCTTAATTAATTTATAAGTAAAAAATATTTCTCTTTATCATTTTTTTTACATCATTATATACTTTTATACATAAACATATACTATTTACCTAAATATTAGTTTTCAATAATAATACATATATATATAAATATATATATATTTTTAATGTTATTCAAAATTTACTTCTTAGTTATTTTTTTAACTGGTTCAAAGTATCTCTAATACCAAATTATCTTTTTTTATCGATAATTCTATAACTGGTAATATTTTATTCTTTTATATAGTTTATATTTCTTAGACTTTCTAAATTAATAATATTGTTTTAAATGCTCTGTATTACTTATAACTATGTTTACATGTATGTATATTTAATTGTATTTGTAACTAATATGTAAAAGGCACTAAGTGCCGTTTATTTCAAAAAAAAAAAAAAAAAATTAAATTAACAGAATATCCTCTGATTTTACTAATGTCCGTACAATCAAAACTCTTTATTGCTCAACTGTTCGCCCTCTTCTTGAATATGCCTCAGTGGTCTGGTCTCCATTCTATGTCAATCGCATAAATCACATTGAATCAGTCCAACATCGCTTGCTTCGAAAAATAGCTTGGATGCTTGGACTAGAGAGAGATAATTATTCTTATGCTGAAATAGAGTCAATGTTAAATATTTCTAGTCTACAAAAACGTAGAACTAATATTGACTCCATATATATGTTCGGCATACTAAATGGTATAATCGATGTTCCATCATTACTGGGACAAGTAATATTCAATATTCCGACTCGTAGATTGAGAAACAATGAAGTACTGTTCATCGAGCAGCATAGAACAAACTATGGCCTAAATTCTCCAATGACCCGCCTTTGTCGTATTGTTAACTCAAGACAGGATCTGGACTTTTTTGGTTTAAGTTTACAACGATTTAAACGAGCACTAAATAAATAGTCCAGATCTTGTCTCGATGTCCCTTATGTTTGTCAATGCTTCTTTCTTTTTTCATTAAATGTTTTAAACTATTCTTTTATTGTAATATTTAAACCTTATTAATTGTATACATGGACAATGTCCGTTAATAAATAAATAAATAAATAAACAAGTCAAGTAAACTTAAAATTTGTTTAATTTTTACCGACCGTCTAAATTTTTAATAAAATAATAACGTTTATGAAATAGCGATAAAAAGTTAACACTTTCATAGAGCAAAAAGGTCGGTATTTTTTTTATTTTTATAGAGTCCTTGATAGTACATCTGTTAACCTACAGAGTTTCTGAATACTACGAATCAAATACAAACGCCCTTTCTAACGAAGACGAATAAGATTGTCGCTTTAAATTAGACTGTAGTAGGGCTACATATATAGCGATAACATCTCACTACTTGTCAACTTGTCTTAATATGTATTTCGAACGAATAGGATTCCCGGTAAAATAAAACAGAAAATACTAAATCGTAATTCGTATTTTCCCTGGTTATATATTTTCAAATACACCCTCCTGTCATTTCGCTAATCAGCTCTTTTACGCTTTATAGGAATCATCCGACTGAATTAGGATTAGCGCCCAATTTTAAGAAATAATACATTAATTAACTTACTTTCTCGGCATTAAACGAAAAAAACCTGGTAATTTTTATTGATCACGACCTTTTTTAAATTTTTTTTTTTTTAGTGTTTGTTTACCGTACTGTGATCAGAATCATGTTGATTTTGTACATTTTTTTTTCAAAATTCTGTGTTTTATTTCAAACAATTTATGTTATATACAATTATCATCGAATTGTAAAATATTATTTGCTCATATTTTAGTACTTTTATTTATTTAACATCAAATTTATACTTGTGTATTGGTTTTTTCAATATGGATAAGTAAAATAATATGCATAACACCAATCACATCGTTTCTTGATCATTTCTGTTACATGCAGTTGTCTTAGACACAAGATCAGATGCCAGTCCAGGGACCATGAGGTATTCTAGTGTAAAAACAATTATTTAATGTCAACCATGTCAGGAATCAAACCCGAGACCTCTTGCATAGTATGCAAACACTCTTATTACTTTACCACGAGACTGATATTCATGTTGCAAAACATTAAAAAAAAAAAACATAAAATGTACATTCAACCGGTTTTCTAACAGGACTAATGAAAGCTAAATTAGTTTAAATAAGATATAAATCTGATGACAAACTGTTTTTTTTCTCCCTGCATTCGTTTCATTCCAGCATACCCTTAGGCTGTTATTGTTACCCATACATTCATGCAGACACACACTTCTTTCTTCACACACACACACTTCCACGTAGCGGTAGATCAACCCCTATTTTTTATTATATCTCTGCAGGTATTTTTATAAACAAAATGGAGTCGATCGAGAAAAAAAAACAGGAAATCGATCTTGGGAACTTTAGTAATAAACTTTTTATACTCGGCATCTGCCAAGTAAATTATTGGCCATGTCTTCTTCTTTATTGTTTGGATTGGAAATTTGATTATAGCGATCAACAAATTATTACTTTTTATTATTATCAGTAAGTTAATACATTTAATTTTAAAATATTCTAATTTTACGCATATTACAACTAATTTGACCACAATGTTATGAGTTTGTCAAAATTTTTAAAGACAAGGATTGGATTAACCCCCTAGGCAGTTGTTAATATTTACATATTACAACAGAGATGAAGAACTTTCGAGAGAAGGGAATTTAGAAGTTAAGGCATCTAAATAAATAAATAAATCCACCTGGTCCAAGGAGAAGTATAAAAATTGAAAAATATTTTCAGGCGTTGCCATTGCCTAGTATGTAGGTGAAATAATTCATTCATATGAATCTCACCCGCAAGAATAAAGGTTTCAGTTCTTTATCTTCATAAACATCAACAGATGAAAGAATTGAAGGAAAATAGATGTTCAAATGTGGGCAGAATGGTAATTGTTACACGGTGTGTAAAGTGGCCACTTAATTCGCCGTTGTTCGAGCGATGGCGGGATATGCTAAAACCATCATAAGTGCCTCAAATTTAAAATTTTGTTTTATGTTTATTTATATAATAAGGTTAATATTTATGTTTATATTTATGTTTAGGTTTATGTTTAGATTATAGAATTGGCTCTGCACTATGTAGCTATTTTACTAGAATAAAAAAATATTTTTAAAAATATAAAAAAAAACTAATGACAGGTCATATGCCCTATAGATGCTTAGACTTCTATGTTATCTTCTCTAAAATGTTCTTCATCTCTGTTAAGTGTTTTTCTAAGGGGTTTAATCTAGCCCTTGTCCAAAAAAATTTGGACAACCTAAAAACATTGTTTAAAAATATGTTCTGATTTTTTTTTCAAATGGAAAGAATTGACATATTACAACAGAGATAAAGAACATTTAAGAGAAGGTAATATATAAGTCTAGGCATCTACAGAGCTTATGACCTGTCAATGGCTGTTTTAAGTGGCCACTTTACACACTGTGTAACATTCACTATTCTGCCCATATTTGAACATTTATATTCCTTCGATTCTTTTATCTGTTGATGTTTGTAAAGTTAAAGAGCTGAAACCTTTCTTTATGGGCGTGAGATTCATCTAATTGAATTATTTCACCTACATACAAGGCAACGCCTGAAAATGTTATTTTTTCAATTTCTACACTTTTTCATGGACCAGGTGGATTTACCAACAACATTTAGAGTTTGTCCAATTTTTTTGTAGACAAGGACTAGATTCAACTCTCTGGGGAGCTGTTTAACTTAAAAAACATCAACATATGAAAGAATTGAAGGAATATAGATGTTTTAATATGGGCAGAAAGGTGAATGTTACACAGTGTGTAAAGTGGCCACTTAAACCAGCCATTGACAAGTCTTAAACCCTATGCCTAGACTTCTATATTGCCTTCTCTTAAATGTTCATCATCTATGTTGTAATATGTAAATATAAACAGCTCCCCGGGAGTTGAATCCAGTCCTTGTCTATAAAAATTTGGACAAACTCTAAATATTGTTGGGAAAGAATTGAGATGAAAGTTCTAGAATATATAAATACATAGCGTGTTTTTTCAATGGTGGAGGTTAGAAAATAATTTTAACTCAACAATTTTAACTAAAATTTAATCTCGTGTAATTGGGAAATGTCACATACTACGAATACCGATAAAAATAATAAACGAAATAGATTTAGAACCATTAATTGTATTTTTTTAATCAATATGGATATTGTTGAGAAATGTTTTCAAACATAATTTTACAGAATAGATTATAAAAAAATATGTCACCAGACAAACGCGACATTGATAATTGTGACGTAAAAATTCGTGACGATGTTACATAAAAATTTAAAAGGTTAGGAACAAAGTTCAAAATTAATATTCATATTAGGGGCGGGGCCAATGCAATCTCCATTTTTGAGGGAATCCAAAATTACAAATTAAAAAAAAATGCTCTTAATAAGTGACAAACTTTTTTTTTAACTCGGCAGTAATTTATAGACCCTTATAACTTTAAAAATGTAAAAACAAAAAAAAAGTATTTCCCTGTTGGTGGCTAACCTGAAAAGAAGAGTGAAAACAGTAATTACTTAGATGATGATTGTATTTTTTTATATTAGGTGTATTTTTTGTAGTTGCGTCCGTTTTTCTTTCAAATTTAAAAAAAAGCACCAAAAATAAAACACAACGCCAAAAGTTGCATGTCATTTGAAAGAAAATTTTCTTTGCTTTTACGTTAAATACATTACTTTTTTTTATTGCAAGCCTTCAAAATGGAATATTTAGTATAAGTAACATAGGCAGAAAGGTGAACGTTACACAGTGTGTAAAGTGGCCACCTAAACCAGCCATCAACAGGTCATAAGCCCTGTAATTTTCCATATTCTTTCCATAAAATGTTCTCCATCCCTGTTATTTGTTTAAACATGTATTGTTCTTATTTGTTTTCTTCTTTATTTCCTTGATTGAGCGCGAACAGAAGGAGTTGTCAAAAATGCCCACTTTCATCTACTTGACATACCATTTTGAAGGACTGTAATAAAATAAAATAATATATGTAACATAAAAGCAAAATAAATTATTTTTTTGGAAAGACGTATATAACTTTCACAATTTTGTGTTAGTTTTTGCGCTCATTTTAAAATTTAAAATGAAAATGTGTACAGTTTATGTCTACTTAATACAATTATTTCATCAAGATATGTTTTTAGACCAGAAACAAATAATTTTAAAAAATATTTTCATAGAATTTGCGCTATATATTATTAAACACACTTTTCTTATAGTTTAAATTATTTATTCTTAATGTTTAAAGTATTCAATTAAAATCAAGTTAAAGTTAAACCAAATGGCAAAAAAATTAATTTACCAAATTACTACTACTACTTTTACTGCTACGACCATCACGCCATATCTCCCCAGGGGTAGGCAAAGAGAATGGATCGCACATAACCGGCTTAAGACATAACCAGCTTAAGATTTTGGTTTATCTGATCATGACACGTCTTCCTTGGTCGTCCTTGCCTCACGTTACCATTCATTTTCGCAATTTATACCTGTTTTACCATTCTTTCGTCATCTATTTGTTCCACGTGACCAGACCATCTCAGAGACCCTTTCTTAATCTAACAATTATACCTGAACCAGATTTACACTTTCGTCTGATTTCATCATTCGTAACCCTGTCATACATTGATTTCCCACACATTCGTCTAAGAGATCACATTTCGACCGCGTTCACTCTGCTTTAGTCTTTCCTCACATAAGTGTTGGGACTAAAACTTGAAGTCTATCCTAATTTGGACGGACGTAATCTTGTTCCTTAAGAAGTTCATCAAAATATAAATAAATAATTTAAGAGAGACCGTTCTCATCCTTTTTTAAACTTTTTAAACAAATAAATAAATATTTAAATAAAAAAAAAAAGTTTAATTATGTGTTAAGGCATTTATTTATAGAATTTATGATCAGTCATTTTTTATTTGTTTGTTTATAATTATTATTTAATTTTTTATGAATATTATAAAGTTATGCCTAGTAGGAGAAGACCCGTGCTAAGGCAGACTAACATATATGTTTATTTATATATTGCCATATACATACACACACACGTATGCACCCATATAAACATTCATACACATACACATATACATACACGCACATACACAGATATACATGCATATATACATACATAAATGCACACATACACATACACATACATATACACATACCCACCGAAAAATTCATACATATATACATACACATATACATAAAGTTGCTTGGTTGAAGTGGCTTCTTAACTCACTGTTCTCCTTTATATTGTGATTTGTATAAACCGTAATATTTTTCATTTCATCATCATCATCATTCCCTTTCCGCACCAAATGGTGCATAGGGCACTGGATTGGTACACCAATCGCAGCATATCTCGATCAATTTTCAACCAGGGACAATGAAATATTTCAGTGTAAAACACCCTTTAAAAAAAATATAGAATCGAACCCGAGACCTCATGCATAATAGGCAGACGCGCTGACCATTACACCACGAGGCTGACATATATTTTTTTAGCAGTCATAAAATGTAATCTCATTTCGTCTAAAGTTAAATGTCCACATAATTAGATTACATTTTACACGAATAACAATGCAATATTGAGATACCGCCGTGCCTCGCTAATCCGGACCCCCGCTAATCCGGTATTCGTGGTAATCCGAACGGACGAGGTACGGGCGTTTGCAAGGGAGGTACGAAATGGGACAAACATAAGCAGAAGAGTAATACAAACTTTTTAAGACAAATAGTTGGATTTATGTTTTTTTAGTTTCATAACAATTAAACCAGCAGTCTTTTGGCATGTTTATTATTATTTTTTGTTAATATTGTCGAGGTGGCCGTTTCATAATTCAATACATTTTAGTTTTGTAGACTGCAATACGGTCCGGGCCGCCTTGGTATCCTCATATGTCCCGTTTTTTGCCTGTCCGGATTGTCGAGGCCCAACTGTACATTATTATTTACTATTTAAGTGGTCAAAACGCTGATGAACCAAACTGATGATAAATAATAAACGATCTTGCAACAAAAATATTATTTCCCATGATATTCCACAATACACCGGTGTAAATGTATTAAGAGATTAATGATACCTCCAACACACTGACGCTGTATGTATTGTGAATTTACAGGCCATGAAAAAATACATAAAAAATGCAGATCGTGTTGTTCTTATAGACAAAAAAAAGATTTCAAAAGTATTGCAAAGGATGCCTATGTTGAATCGACTCAGGTATAATATTTCTATACTTGAGGTTCTATCCTTTTCTCACATTTTAGGGTCTGGCAATTTGTGTTAAAAAATAATTTACTGAATTAAAACCATCAGTATCTTAAATATGTCCAAATGTTTATAGACAGAGCTGGATTTCGCTCTGTAGGGAGTTTTTAAAATTGAAATTTATTGCCGCATTGGAAAAACATTTTAAAAATATTTCATCCTAACGAATCTCCCTCATATCGACATAAGTTTTTGCTCTTTTACTTCACAATAGTCAACAGACGGAAGAGTTATGAAAATGTATATGTTGAAACATAGGCAGAATGAATATTTCATTGTGTAAAATGACCGTTGAAACTAGCAATTGACAGGTCATAAACCCTGCACATGCCTAGACTTTCATATTCCCTTCTCAAAAATGTTTTCCCTTTGAATTGAAATAAATATCTGTAGTTAATAAAACCACAATATTCTATCGTTTCCTTTATCGAAGCGCTTAAAATAATGAATTTACAATACAAACCTATTATTTCCATTATTCCTTTTGCACCTAATAGTGCATAGAGTACTGCATTGGTACACCATAACAACCGCAGCGTATCTTGATAATTTGGGCTAAGTCTTTACACCATAATTTCTGCCAAAGAGTTTTTACTAGTTTTAATTTGTTTTTTACTAATTAAATATCATGCCACATGTAGCTGCAGGATGTATCAAGCTGTTATTAGTTTACTTTTTTTTTTAAACTTGAAACTGAAAACCATTTTGAAATAATGTCAATGAGGGCTAGATTTCATACAGCTCATGCGTTCTATAACAAATTAACAAAATTGTAATTTTTCATGATACTCTCCCAACTTTTGCGAATAATCTCTTGGGAAATGGGCTGTGGGATTTACTGTCTGCCATAACAATGGTTTATATATTTTTCTAAAATTTATCTATTTATTCCTTGTAAATATAAATATTTTTGTACTGTAATCTAGCTCCCATATGTTTTAAGTTATAACATAATTGAAGAGTAGAGAATATAAAGGATGAATGTCAAAAAATGTTTTTTTAAGATATTACGTTTTTAAATTTTCAAACCCTTGTGACATTAAAATTAACCTATAAATATAAAGAAACCTGCCTAATCTCTTGGCCGCGAATAACAGGCCACGGTGTTTAAGTTCGTTTGCCTTTCCGCGCTGCAACGCACAGCTGTTTTTCTGAGGTGGTGCGGATTTTTTACTTTATTTTTATGAATAAGGGCTAGAATCCGTCTGAGATTAAAATTAGAATTATTCTAAATACATGCCCCTATTGCCACTTTATGAGTTTTTAAAATATTTTTAACGATTTCTATCTAAACAATAAAAATTACAGAAACTTATACCCGTATGCAGAGACAAAACTTAAGGTGAGGAAAGTACATTCTATTGTCTTCACCTTCGGGTTATACTCTGCATTTGAAATTAGAATGTACTTTCCTCACCTTAAGTTTTTTTTCTCTGCATACGGGTATTAGTCTCGTTCCAAATCAAAGCAAGCATTTAATTGCGCATGCGTAAAAATGAATCCTTTGGTTTTATTAGACCTGAGCGTCGATAAGTAAATCTATTCAACTTTTGGCATATTTTTTTTGGTAATTTTCACGAAACACCTTTTTATGAATACGTTTTTTAAAAATACATTTTTACATGTACCTAACTAAATTTTCATGCTTTTGTTTCGTTTCAAGAATAAACATGAGAACTTTTTTATCGAGCATGTGTGCTAGCTAGCTATTTTTTGTATTAAGTGCGCAGTTAAATATATTGAATTAAGGGATGAAGAGTTTGAAGCAGCTGAACTTCCAAATAATCTAGATCTTGGATTCATAATCAAATGATCGAGAAAAAAGTTTGCAATTACGTTCCAATGCCGCTATTAAAAACTCACCTATCCTTTCTATGTAATCAGAAGCGCCATTCCTGGTGGTCTATTTGTGTTCATAATTCATAGATTCGACGAACTCATTTTTGGAGTGCAGTCATAAACGTATTTTCTAGAAGAATCCATTCAAATAAATTGTTTCAAACATTTTGTAAATTCTGAATTGATGACCAGAATAGGTGACTAAATGAATTATTTTTATTTTACCTCAATGACACATGAGAAATTTGGGCTAAAAGATAAAAATTGTAATTAGCGAGGTACAATTATTATCCATACGTATCTTTTTTTTCTCAAACTGCAAAAAGTCTCCACTCGGCTATTAAGGAATATTGGTCGACTAATTTGTTTGCAGAGAATGTAATGTTGCTCTTTGAGTCTTATGTTTTAAATTTCACAATGATACTTTAAATCATTAAATACATTTTTAATTAGTCAATTCGTTGTGATTGTAGAATAACGACAAATGTGCGTAAAATGCGAAAATGAATTTCTTTTATGTTTGATCTAGGAAATATATTTTTTTTATACTACAACAAGCCAATATGACCTATTTTAGTGGTGATTTGCATCACAAAAAATTCAAGCTTGAGATAAATCATACTTAATGAAGGTTTCTTATTAAAATTTGAAAAAAAAATAAATGATAAACTTGTCATACTCTTTTTTAATATTAAATCTTACCTTGCGGCTAATAGTCTCAGGTAGAACTTGTTCTTTTTGATCTCAAGGTTCCTTGAAGGATAACATGGGTCCTTAGTTACTTTCCATTAGGTATTATTGCAAAATTCTAATAAAATACTGAATCTCTTGCTTGGTTGTGAACAACGGTGGGAAAAGACAGAATACAGTGGTTCATTTCAAGTCTATTTATTACACATCAGTAAAATATAGTTTTACAGACAACGGACATATATGTTTCTCAAGATGTTCAACAATTATTTATGAGGAACTTAATTATAGTAAACAGGATTAATAATAATTGGAGCAGAGGTCTCTCCTAGTAAGAATTAAAATTGAAAATAGCCCATTATTAAAAGGATTCGAAATTAACCTACAAATAATTTGGGCAGCGGTTCCCCGTAATGAGGATAAAGATTTGAATAATCCTGCGTATCCATTAGTTCACTGTAGTATTACATTAGGAGTCACTAATTTTCGAAGTATATTTCCACCAACCTTTATGAAGAGATGCACGCGAGGTACTCACATAATCCTCTGAGAGATTCGAACCATTCTATATTATTTTACTTGAGAAGGAAGTACTAGGAACACCAGCGATTACGAAGGATCCTAGAAATGGCGTCCTGTGTCGATTTGCCATTGAGGAGAAAAACTGCTGAGTCACGCCTCTGCAGGATGAATCAAAGAAAATGTCGACAACTCAGGTTGAAGGGCGAGATTCCGGGGTAACCTGACTCTCCATACTACAAAAAAATGTATTTCTTTACAAACGGCTCGAGAAAGTAAGTTAAAAAAAAAAACAACAGTTCCGTGCTGTATACTGTACTTACTAAATGGAGATTTGTTAGTTGTTACGTGGTGTATAAGGCTAAACAGCCGTCATAATGGATTCTAGCTTAAAATGATCATACGTATCCGATCTGTGGACAATAATGAAAAATTACAAATTTGTATAAGCGAAACAAGTTGATTTATATATTCGAAAGTTGTTGAAGACTTACCGGAAGCTGGTTTAATTAGAATACAAGTTTTTTTGGGGCACAGCTCAACATGGTGCATTGGGAATTATACCAAAACTCCCATAGTTATTTTCGAGGGAAAACTGGCCTAGCGCGGCGTGGACACTGCTCGCGAACCAGATTGCAACTGGCTGGCTCGCCAGCGGCGAGTCCTACGGCCCTGTATTCAAAAAAACTAGTGTGGTGGGAGGTATCACGTGACCGCCCTCGGGTAAAGCGTTTATTTACGCGATTGATTTGTTTTCTATATTCAATTTTACTTTTAAACTATAACGGTTCTGATTATCTTATAGGTATAATTATTTTTGTCGCGGGACGCGACAAACTATTGGATCAAGTTGACAAGTGCCGCCATTGCGATTGAATTGCTGAAGACGGTTGATTTATTTCACGATGGCACGATTAGTCAGTCAAAAAAAACGAATATTTGATAATTATTTCATGCTCTCGAACTCTTAAGTCTAATGAATGGTAGCGAAACAGGCTAACCACTACACCACGAGGCTATTATGTTAGTGCATTTTCTGGCTAATCTTTACGATTCAGGTACCAGAACAGGGACTATATTTTTTTCCAGTTTAATAAAAATTGTTAAAAATAAATGGTACACATCAAACATGTCGGAAATTGAACCCGAGATCTTTTGCATGGTAGGCAAATACGCTGACGAGGGGAAAATAGCTATTAACATTTTTTTTTTTTTATATTAAACAAAAAAAAAAACCTTATATCGTTTAATATTTTTATGTAGCGCTACAAAACATTATTTATGCTACAAATGTATTACGCAGTGACAAAGGTTTACATCCCTATTTTACTAGGCATTAGGTTTTTTAGTCCTGGAGGTCCACTGCGCACTATTTGTCAGCAGTTCATGTCTAAACAACCGGACGCAAACTTGACGCGAGAGGATGCTTAAAAGCTGGCTGCCAACAGAGAGGCTTGGACGCACTCAATGAATATAGTATGCTACAACTGCCGAATGACAACGGGTATATGCGTATAACCATCGATTCACTCTAGTTTTCTGTGTCCACTCGGTTGAAAAAATCAGCTCAGTGTGTATTCGACCACCACGCTTATGGATCCGGGTACAATTCCTGGCAAGGCCGATATGAAATATTTATTTATTGGGTGGTTTCGCTCTAATATTTCATTATCTTACCTTCATAAATAACTGAATAAAGAGATACAGTGCATTTGTAGTGTATTAATGAAGAATCCTATGCACTAAATGGGTGCAGGGAGGGTTATTATGACAATTATACAAGTATTTATCACAAATGCGGATTTGCGTAAGGGTTAAAAAAAAAGGTGGCAAATAGCCCTTTTGCAATCTAAAAGAGTCTATTCTTCGATTATATCGTTTTAAAAGTTTGGGCCCTCATACACAAATTATTGCAACGCCCACTTTTATAAACTCTGTACTAACAATGCGCTTTTACATTCTTAATATATTTAACAGCACTTCTTATTTCTTCCATACTCTGTCGTACCATCATCTGCATTTAAACTTACTTGAGAAAATGCATTTTATGTGAGTGTTTCATAGATTTTAACACCTCGCTTTTATTCCACTATCATTCGTCCCCAGTTTTTTGTCATATAATGTACAGTGCATCCACTTTCTTTACCGTTTCGGGAATCAATTAAAATATCAAAATATCTAAAAAATGATGGAAAATTAAATACTGACCATTATTTATATTCGTTTTATTTCTATTTCATCAAATACATTAAATGTTTACTATGAAGTATTATTTTAATTATCATTACCTAAAAACTGTACATATATTGTTTAAATAAACAAAAATGAATTAATCAGGAAAAAACCCCTGTAGAATGAAATACAATGTCTTTGAGGATCCTTTCTCAAAAGCTACATAGATAACTCAAATAAATAACCCCTTTCACATTTACTGTGCACTTTGCTCCACAAGTTGTTGATTAAAAAGAAAAACAATATCAAGTACACTTGTTTACATTATAACAGTACACTGTATGCATACTATGCTAGTCTGTTATCCACAAATGCAACAAAATACACTTGTGTCCGTTTATGCGATCCTGGCAGTCACTTTCTATTAGTTTCAGAAACTGCGACGAGTTTCAGAGGTTGTCTAGTCTGCTGAATCGTTTCCCCCCAATTTACCATCGCTACTGCACATGTGCAAGGCGAGTAGTGTGAGGTGCAAAGGTATGAGATGCAGTGGTTTGAGGTGGTGCACATATTGATCCTGTCTGGTCTGGAGGGTAACTGCAAAGAAAACGGCAAATTGAAGGCCTAGATTGTAAAGAGACACAGTAAAATCACAGCGTGTAAATAATACACATACATAATTTGAAATGCTTTTTGCGAATGCTTTAGTTTGATCGTTTGTAGACATCTTCTATTTCTTGCCCTCCTGGTACACGCTTTCATTTCAGACGAATCGAAAGCTGCAAAATACTTTCACTTTTCAGTTGGTGATAGGGATTAATGTTGTTTAAAAGGTAGTGTTTTGTTTATTCCGGACAAATTAGTACTGATACGAGGAAACAAGATAGCTTGCGTTTTCAATTTCAACAATTTCGCAATTGTTGTTAATTTGTTGTTATCATGATGGGTAGGAACCTTTACAGTTCCTGAATAGAGTAAAGGGTGTAGATAGAGCTTAAAGATCCCCGGATATCCAGGGTTTCTGTAGCCCAGATTTCCAGCTCTCAAAATAGACATTACTATCAGGATATCATAAAACTAAGGTGGGCATTTTCGCTCTTCCGGTTGCAAATAAGTACATCGATACGAGTGCAGCTCAAACACCTCCCAGCTTTATTGATTTCTCCAGTCAGCAGCTTTGCCCGGGATTCTATGAACCATCCTGGGCTCCAGGAGATCATACTGCCTGAGGAGATAACTAACACTATGTCCGCGGTGCAAAGTGCACCCACAAACGTTTATGAATACGGCGGAAGACAATGAATAGCGTAGTTCAAAGCAGGTGTTCGATGTAGCCACACCGTGGCATTATTCTATAGGCATGTGCGATATAAAGCCATGAAAAATTGCAATGAGACTTGTTACTTTTATTTTTAATATTTTTATAAAGTACGCTACTTATTAATGTTTTACTACTTGTTTTGTATTATTTTAGAGAAATTATTTTTAAGCATCATTTGGTACACTTGAAGGGGTATTTTAGGTTTTTTTTTTCTAAAGCGCTTTTTAATGACATTTTACATTTACTTATTTAAATATAAGGTGCAATATTGAAAAGATTTTGTTTTATTAATTGATCAGCTTTAATTAAATTATTTTAGTTACCTGAAGAAAAGTAAAAAAAATATATTTCGATTTCATCAAATGTATGAATTAATTTCAATATTTTTTTGAAATTCGTCTTGCGTTTTCTTTTTGGGTAATTTGACAAAATTATCGATTTAAGTCATCACGTTGTTAACAATTATTGTAATGTGTTACAATTTGAATACGTTTTTCAAAACTTTATTTCTTGGATAATTCTTTATTATTCTTTTATTTTAATATTAATTATATATATGTACGCGTATGTGCATTTGTGTATGCATATATGTTGTATGTGTATGTAAATGTATGTGTGTATATATATATATATATATATATATACACATATGGATGTGTGGGTTACTTTTTATTTCTTTTTTAATTGTTTTATATTTCTTCCTTCTTTTTTTCCTTCCCTATTTTCTCATCCCACTTCCTTTTACCCCTAGCAAAGTTTTGTTTTTTTATATTTTTGTTACTATATAAAACCCGTTATTGGTCTTGTTATTTGTTGTAATTCTATATGTATTGTTTATAACTATGACTGTGTTGGTTTCAAAAATAAAAAGATAAAATTAAATAAAATAAAAACTTGATAATTAATTATTTGTTTCTATTTTTTTTAGAAACTAGGCCTTTTATCGTCTTAGATAAAAAAAAAATATGTAAAACTCATTTATTGCATTTAAAAATGTTTAAACGAACGAATGAAAACGTTGTTTTGAGATTTGAGAAAAAAGGGATCAATGGTTTTTAATTTTACTTTATTCAAAAATTGTTATTATTTTAATGCAAATATACGAAAATCAATATTAGGTAGTTAAATATTATTTTATAGTTTTATCAGTAATTTATAAAAATGAAAGATAAAACTAAAATAATAAATATGTATTTTAGAATAACATTATTTTATATTTGTGTGTGTCATCCTTGGTTCCAAAATCTTAGCTGCAGTTTAATGTGTAATAGAGGTGTCTCGCTCGCTCACCCACACACAAGTACAGTAATCAGCTTCTCGGAGTTGCGGTACCGTCTCGCTCGCACTCCCACACGCCCGCTCCTGACCGCCTAACCTTGAAGCTGTGTTTTGACTGGGCTGAAGCGAAAAAATCTTTGAGGTGCATAATGCACTATCCAGGGATGACGAACCTTTTTCGTTTTATTATTTATTCAATGTTTTTATTTGTTGGTTAATTTAACAAAACAAACAAACGATTTGTAGGTATTGGTTTATAAAATTCTATATGCATGTCATCGCCATCCAGCCAAAAGTCACTAAACCAAAACACATATTTTTTACAAATCGCAATTTGAAAGTTCGAACTCCACGGAAAATTCAGATTTTTATGTTTTGGGTATTTTGTGTACACATTATAATTTATTCAAATATTTTTAATACATTTTATTGGTAACTTTTTCTTTCTTATATATAAAATATATGTTCATCGCCAGGGGCAATAAGTCCGCCATTTTATCATGTAAACTTTTGTTTTATTTTGTATTTATCATATTTTATATTACTATTAAGATTGATCAATTATTATTATTATTAAGAAATGTTATTAACTCTTAAAAGACTGGTAAAAAAATTCTTTGCACGCGGTGATGTAACGTCGTGTTACCACAAGCACAAGACGGAATATTCTGAAGCTTAAACATTTTTTCTTAAAAAACAGGGAGACATCCAGTTTAACAATTCCTTTTCCATAATTTATAAAAATAAACATAAAATTTGGCCATATTACAGCAAAAAAAAAACGTTTATTAGCCGCTCATAATTCACTCGTGCATCTCCCATCACTGTCAACAGCCGATTGAATTTGTTTCACACAAAACCGGCTACGGCGGCTACAAAAAAGCGTCTCAGTCTTCCTTGTTATGTGTTCTATCTTCGTGCTCTCTCTGAAACAGATGTATTGCTGTGTTTGCGGACTTCATCGGGTAGCAAGGTAAAATATTTTTTGTATCAAAATCCAGCATTGTAATACAAATTTTACTTTCCAAATCCGGTGTAAAAGTGTTCATTTCTAGATTACAAAAAATACAATATTATGACATTAATGATGATTAAAAAAAAAAGAAAGATACATCAAGTCTTGTATAGTATGTCTACTAGTGTGACATCACAGCCACACAAGAGTTAACGACACAAAGAGCGAAAATTTGGTCAAGCAATTTTTACTTGTTTATAATCTAAACAATGCAAGCTATAAAAGTTATACTGAGATCAGGTCAGGTTTTAAGTGGATGTGATTTTGACTTAAAACGCACCTTTTTATGTTGAGCAATCAATGTTTAATTTTTTAAAAAGTATGCTAAGTAATGAACAAATACGATATAAGCTATTGTTTTTTTGTAATAATATTGTAATAAAAATTTGATAAAAATGTTTTTTTCTAAAAATCTGAGAAAAGCTAACTAATGGGGTTTCTGAAATAACAGATTCAATACTACATTCAAGCTTAAAAGAACAATCAACCATTTGTCATTCTCAGAACTAGACGACAGTGGTTGTGATTTCTGGTGAAGTGAGAGGAAATAAATACTGGGAATCAATACTAATATTAGATATGTGAAAGTTTGTTTATTTGTTTTATGTATTCCCTTCACGTCTCAACTGAGCAACCGATTGCTTTATTTTTTTACATTAGAATAGCTGGAAAAGTGAGAGGTAAATTGGATACTTTTATTTCATCCCGAATAAAAAAAGTACAATGAAAAAATGTATAATATATCAACAATGAGCAACATTATTTCAAAACGAGTAGGTGGAAAGGTGAAACATCTATGGTTAGTTTGGTTTGTTTTTCGTTTTTGATTGTGTGGTGGAATTTCGGATTTGTGAACAAAATAACGATTCTACTTTGCCATAGACTAACAGAGTGTTATCATTTTTCATAGTGTTGGAAGACCGGCAATCTATACAAGCTACGTTCTCGCAAAAATATGGTGTTTTATCAGAAATTTATATATTTTTATTTTATAGATTTAATACAGTCAGCAATTATTAAGTTACGTAGTGAAGATTAGGTTGAAAGACAGACCAGCATAGCTTTTAAATAATATATTCTTAAATATGTGCGTGCGTATATACTTATATATATGTAACAGGGTGTTTTTGTGTTTATTTTTATAAAAGAGAGGATGCAAAGGTGTAAGTAAGCATGTGCATCATTAAAAAGCAGCTTTATTACTCTTTAGCGGGTAAAATCCCGTTAACCAATCCAACATTTGGTCATACTCAAAATATTTTAAATGATTTAACTTTTCTAAATTTTTTGCAATACAGAAATATTTTTGAGAAGGGAATATTGCCCTGTAAATGCCTAAACTTCCGTATTCCATTCTCAAAAATGTTTTCCCTCACTGTTGCAAAAAAATCATCATTATCATTATTCCCTATCCGCACGGAATGGTGCGTAGGGAATGGTAGCGTATCTTGATCATTTTTGTTACATGAAGGTAAGGTAATCAGTCTTATGCATCTAGTCCGGGGACTTTTAAATATTTTTGTGTGAAAACACCCTATTAAATAAATATTAAGCAAAAAAAATAGATCCAAGTAGTTCCGTAGGGAGGAAATCCAGCCTGTATGAAAAAATTTGGATATACAAAAAACACAAAAAAAAAAAAAAATGTTTTCAGGCGTTCGTTGCCTAGTAGGTGAATTGGTTCAGTCGGATGAATTTCACCCACATTATAAAGGCTTCAGCTCTTTAACATCACAAAAGGCAACAAACGGAAGAGTTGAGGAAATGTGGATATTTGAACATCGGCAGAGTGGTAAATGCTACACAGTGTGTAAAGTTGCCACTATCCAATGACAGAACATAAGCCCTGTAAATGCCTAGACTTCCATAGTCCCTTCTCAAAAATGTTTTCTTTTTCTGTTGCAACAAATGTTGATCTAAAAAACCACTAGAGAGGAAATCCGGTATGTCTGTAAAAATTTGGACATACATAAAACATTGTTGATTCAATTGTTTCCTATCCCTTCCATAGCTGACGTCCTATGCAACAATTGGTACAGCATCAGAATAGGGTGGGATCAGGTAATATCACCATAAATATTTTTTTTTGCAGTTTGGATTTATTAGTTCCATGTTCGAGCGGATAAAGAATACACTTCTGTGTGCGAAAAAAGAACCAAAACCCTGGACGATCGTTTAGACTCAATGACTTTTTTGACGCGACTTTCCTTTTATTTAAAAAGAACTAAATATGGAATCGAGTAAAAATTATTCTACTTTAAATTGTAGTGGTTGGCGTGTTTGCTTAAGATACTGAACATAAAAATTTATGTTCTGAATTATTAGAAATCACTTATAGAAAATAGATTCTGTAGGCTACATTTGACTTTGCGTTTGCATCCGTCTTCCTTTGATGTATACAATTATTGATTAAAAGGGTGGTTGGTTTTACACTGCAATATTGTATTGATCCTGGACTTGCACCTGAAGCGAAAGACTGATCACTTTACCTGTTTATAACAGATGATTGAAATACGCTGCGTTAATTGAAATAGATACAAGTGAAAACGGGTCAATTTTTTTTTTAATGACCAAAAATCATTTTCTTTTATTCCTCAATGTTTATAATATGACGATTAGTCAATTTGTCGCATTTAAGGTACATCTTCCCGCTTTTCATAGATCTTTTCAGCCCTAATGCGGTGTGGGATGAAGAAGGATTGGCTAAGTTTAGCAAGGAGATTTATATTTACATCTGTTTTTTTTTATATTTAACTCTAGATTTCTAAATAATTTAACTTTACACAGATGCAATACAACTGCATCTTTAAATCATTATTCATATGCTAGAAAAAAAAAACTTTAATAATCTTCCAGAAATCTTCAATACCAAATATTAAAACATTTAACTCTAAATAAAAATAAAATCACTACAGTGGAAAATTCTGTATATTTTAGAATATAATATCTAATTTTAAAGAATCTGTTATAGACAGTAAAAATAAAATGTAAATAAATTAACATGTTACAACAGAAACGAAAAACATTTAGGAGAAGGTAATATAGAGGTCTAGGCATCTACAGGGCTTATGACCTGTTATGCTGGTTGAAGTGGCCACATTACACACTGTGTAACATTCACCATTCTGCCCATATTCAAACATCTATATTCCTTCAATTCTTTTATCTGTTAATGTTTGCGAAGTTTGTGAAGTGTTTGCAAAGTGGCCACTTAAACCAGCCAATGACAGTTCATATGCCCTGCCGATGCCTAGACTTCTATACCTTTTCTAAAATATTATTCATCTCTGTTGTAATATGTCAGTTAGATTTACTTTATTTTGAGGACGTTATCATGTTTGTAGACAAACAGTGTGTTACGTGGTAATTTAAGAAAACTATTGACAAATCGTAAGCCCTGTAAATGCCACATTTTTTCTTAATTCCTTCAATTCTTTAATCAGTTGATTTTTGTAAAGTTAAAGAGCTGAAACGTTAAGTTATGTAGGTGATATTCAACTAATTGAATTATTTACATACAAGGCAACATCTGAACTAATTTTTATGAACCAGGTGGATTTGTCAACAATATTTTGAGTTTCTCTAAACTTTTGTAGATAAGTACTGGATTCAACTCCTTGGGGAGCTGTTAATATTAATGCTAGCCAATGACAGGTCATAAGCGCTGTAGATGCCTACACTTCTTTAGTAGCTTCTCTAAAATGTTCTTCATCTATGTTGTAATATGTTAATATTTACGTTCTGTTTGTTCGGTTTCTTGTACATGTATTTCTTCCTGTAAATGTTGTTATTGACCGTAAATATAATATTTTTTTTAATAACAGACAAAAAAAATTAAATCCCTATATAGCAGAGTCCGGCTCTGTTTGCTAACGCATACAATCGTTTTACACGTGAGATTGTAACTTTGTATGCGTTATATACAATATATCTATTATAAGGTTCTATACACCCTCAACTCACAACCGGTCGATGCAATGAAAAAGGAATTTTGGAGATAAAAAGAACACTGCTTAGTACTATGAATATATATTATCTACAGAACAAGTTACATTTATGATATACTGGCTTTTACTAATGACTTCGTTCACGTGGTATTAGAAAAAAATATTTAAACAATTAATTAGTTTAATATAAAATTTATATTTGAGGCACTAACTTTGTGGTTATTCATTATAATAAAAAAAATAAAACAACCTAATATTAACATATATCTAATTATCATTTAAATATACACTGACTATTAAAATTTCTAAACAATACATGTAGATACCTACACTTGAAAGCTATCACGAAAAATATTGCAGAGGTCAAAACATTTTAAACAAATTCACCATATTACAAAAAAGCTACAAGAATAATCCCAATAAAAAAAAACAGTTACACATTTACCAAGATTGATTTAAGTGCACCATTTACTGTGTTCCCGACGCTTAGCCTCCTTTCAATATCTTTATCAGTCATTCCGTCCCTAGTAAACATACTTCCCGGATACACAAATTCCTCTTCCTGTTTTACTATAACTCCACCCCATTCACAAAGAGTTCATATTAAGTCATACTGTAATTTCCTTTAAAAACCATCATATTCGATTTAAACGGAAAAAATCAAACTTATCATGGTTAAACCAAGAAATAGAAATTTGAATGGGTAATTAATTTTAAATTAATTATTTTACTATCCCACCTAACCGCCTACTTATTATTAAATAATGTCGCCCATTGTTATTTCTATATTTCATTGTTGTGTATTTTTAAAAATTTAAATTATGTAGCCTATTTTACTTCTCATCTCTCCGGCTATCTCTGTGCCAAAAATCAAGTCGATCGAAACATCGAATACTTCCAGAAATTAGCTTAAAGAAAAGTGTGCCAAGATAAAAATTACGACAAAATTCGGGGGTGTTGTAATCCAGCATCCCTGATAGAAATAATAATAATAACATGGAATGACTTAATGATGCCTAGAGCGCGTGTAGCTGTGTTTCAAAGATCTTTTATTTTTACGGGACCACAGCTATATAACTTAGTGCCTTACCTACAAGTACATCTGAAAAAACGAAAGTAGAACATGTTTTGGAAAAAAATGGCAAATAGTAGATAGACATGGGAAGCAATGAGTCAAAAAGTTTGTTGACAATTACAACTTAATTTAATAAAAATAATAATTATGGATAACTTATGTAGTGCCATTATCGTAATATAATATCTCAAGGGCGCTTTACAAAGTGATTATATAAAGATATAAATTTAATTTTAACCTTTTAAGTTAAGAAACAGAATGTATTTTTTCATATTACTTTTCCACCACATAAATTCTTAATTTATTCAAATAATTTAGAGAACAAGTGGGTTTTAAGTTTCTTCCGAAACTTCACTTCACTCTCACAGTTTCGAATTTCTGCTGGGAGAGCATTCCATGCAGTAGGGCCTGCGACCGCAAATGCACGTTCGCCGAATTTAGTGCGCTGTTTGCGTAGAAGTATAATAACTTTTCCTTTCAACGTAGATGTAGCTGATCTAAGCGTAAGACGTCTGTCAGCTAGTTCATCTGGAATGCAGAGTTCCCTTAGATATTCTGTATACTAATTTTATTATATACATACATATAGATTACATTCATACTTATAATATCCGTGTAAACTTTGGCAAATACGACGCAATTTTTTTTTTTTGGCCCCAACATATCGTATCCTTGGAACAGGCGTTGCCTATATAGGAACCGATAGATCCTTTCAAGTATTCCGCTATACCGCACTCCTTCGCTTGCTAGATTTATCCTTAGTGTTTAAGTAGAATATTTGTTTGTTCTTTGGCTTATGTGATTTTTCTAATATATAAATAAATAAATAAAAACAAGAATGGATGATTATTACTACTACTATTTACAACGATACGAAGATCAAAAAAAATCTCTTTTGTAGCTTCTCTAATTCAAGGATGTGGTTTGATTTAGAAGTGTCCAAAATTGTGGAAGAGTATAATCATTTATTTTTTTTGCACTACAACAGGCCAGGAGGCTCAAATTGAATAACATCACACCCGGGCTTGAGAAAAATCACATTCATTATTTTATGTTCTCACCAAGAATCGAACTCGGAACCTTCCGTGTGTGAGTCAAGCGTCTTGACCGCTACACCACGGAGGCCGTCAGGCACTAGGACACTGTTTAAGGAGCTGGGAAAAATTGCATAAACCCCACAATTTATAGTATTTCACGTCAACTTTGCCGGGATCCCAGGGATCCAAGGATGTCGACACTAGCACACCACGATTTACTCACAATGGGTTTATTTTTTTAGATTTTGCGTAAGAGTATCCATCAAGTTGACTTAATCAGGCTCTAGACGTCCTGGACCTCGATTACGATAGGAATTTAATTTTTTTTTTTCAGTTTTTTATTAAATAAAATTAAATCTTCTGTACAAAAATGTTCATATTTGTTTGAAGATTATTTTTTCCACGGTTACCGGTAGTTAAATACATCTTAAAAAAATAATTGTGTAAAGCAATTGAACTTCCCATTGTAATACGGACCCAGGACATCCACTGTGGACTGTTCCTCGGTAGTTCATATGAGAACTCGGGAAGCGAATCTGACTTAGGAGGATGTATTGGAAACCGACGGAGGAGCCTGGACTCAATTTGTGGACGCTATATGCTCCAACTGGAAGGCACTCAAAAATGATAATGATGATAAGTAATGGGTTTAAAAAAAATAAATTAATTTACTAAAATGCAGCTAAAATTGGCACATTAAATTTTAGTGCATCTAATTTGAATAGTCAATGATAAAGATCAATGAACGGGATGCAAAAAATGCATATATGCATAAATAATTTTATATTCAACTCTTTGCATTTTTACTGAGTCAAATTTAAAATGAGTTGCATTAAAATATTGTTACGCAAACAAAATATTAACGTCAGATTTGGAATACAGGTATATACAAAATACGATTCGGTTGGTTTTCAAAATATAAATTAATGGATTTAAATACAAATTCTGTTTTCGTTTGTGATATATTTATTTTTTGGTATTTAAAGCAATTAACAGGTTTTTAAATAAACTCTTATAGGTGACTATATTTAAAAAAACAAAATAAGAGTTTCATTGAAATCAACAAAAAAAACTCAACATTATGCTGGAAAACAGGCTTCTCCGTATCGCACTTCAAAGGAACCCCGAAGGCAGAAGATCCCCAGGCAGATCAGTGAAAATATGGCGGGATAACTAACAGCCGACTTCACTGGAGACGGATGCAGTGACACAAACAGATCCTTTGGATCTATAATACAAAAGGAAGAAGGAGTATTTATGATTAATTCATGAGTATAAAATATAATTTACTCGCTTTTACCCGCGGCTTCGCTCAGGTGGTATAAAGAAGAGGCAATTAATTATATGTATGTATTGTTTATCAATAAGAGTTTTATTTTTAAATTTATTTCAACAGAGAGGGAAAACGTTTTTTAGAAGGGACTATGAAAGTCTAGGCATTTACAGGGTTTATGATCTGTCATTGGCTGGTTTAAGTGGCCACTTTACATACTGTGTAACATTCACCATTCTGCCCATGTTTGAACATCGACATTTTCTCAAATCCTCCATCTGTTGACTTTTGTGTAAAAGAGCTGAAACCTTTATCAAGTGGGTGAGATTCATCCGGCTGAACCAAATCATCTACTAGGCAACGCCTGAAAACAATTTTCCAATTTTTATGCTTCTTCTTTTACCAGTTAGTAATTCAACAATGTATGAGTATCTCCAAATGCTTGCAGACTGGCTGGATTTTCTCCCTAGAGGGTTGTTCATATTTAAATTTATTTCAACAGAGAGGGAAAACGTTTTTGAGAAGGGAATATGAAAGTCTAGGCATTTACTGAAACGTTTTCTTTCTCAAAAACGCATTTGGACATACTCAAACATTGAAGAGTTTTTGATTATCAAAAACAATTTTCCCGATGAAATTATATATTCTATAGGGATTGAAAGTAGCTCAGTTTTCCAATTAATTATTTATTTATTTAAACACTTTAAAAACATAAACAGTTTACTTACATATGCATTATGGCGGGCATATTCCTTTAAAGCAATTTCTTTAGAAAGAAAATCCAATAACATTTGAAAAAAGTCCGTTAGTCTGTGGTGACGCAGCATTATTATTTTGTTCAAAAACAATTGATGAACAATATCTAAAATGACAAATAGTGATTATTATAACAATGAAATTTGTATTGCTTATCGTTTGTGAATCATAATAAATAAAATAAAACAAAATCAAAATAAAAATAAATACAAAATCAAAGCTAGACCAAACTAACCATAGATAACTCAAACCAAACTAACCAAAGACAAATCAAGACAATTTTTAAAATTTCAGAAATCGATTTCCAGTTGATTGTTTTTGACATTTCGCACATGACCGCCTGATAGTTTTCAAATAATGTTGCAATTTTTTTTTATTGCATTTTTTTATTGAGGATAAAAAATATAATTTTTTCCTTCCACATCTCCGGCAATCTTTATTTTAAAAAAAGACAATCGGTTGATCCATTGAAACGTGAAGGAAACAAAAACAAACAAACAAACAAACACGATGTCGCATTTATAATATTAGTACGGATTAAATAATAATCAACAATGTTATTACTGCCTAAGATATTTGTTTACAATATGCACACAATGTGTGATTACAATGTGATTTATTATTAATAATAGCCACCACTACTAACACAAATCTCAATTTAAAATACAAACACATTAAAATGATATGTGAAGTAGTGTGTGAAATAGATAATATTATATTCTTGTTGTACAGTAAGAAATCATACATTACCTTACTTTACTTCTGCGATCCTGGTAAAATTAGTCAATGAAATTTCTATAATTTCAACAAACTTGTCTATGAATGTTGATAAAAACGTGCAATAATTGCACATTTTATTGCAGACTATTATTTTGCATTGTTATCACATAACTCACATAAAAATAAATTTTATTTCGTTCAGTTACTTTCTTAGAGTATTGAAAAAAACGATTTTCACGAAATTATTATTTTGAAATTCTAGGTTAATCATCATCATTGTTTTATCCACACGCCGTTGTGCATTGGGTACTGTATTAGCACTCCAGTCCCATCGTATTTGATTAATTTTGTAACATAAAAGGTAAGGGAATCAACGTACGCTTAAAGGGACAGCTCTCGATTTTCCAGCGTTTCATCTTAGTTTTGCTAAAATAAAAATTAACTGGACTCCATAACTCTGGAACGAATGTTATTTGAATGAAACCACTCGACAAATTATTAAAATGTTCTTTTTTATATGTTTTATTATAAATAAAACATATATTACATATTGTACATATTATACTCCCAGGAGTTATTAAAAATAAATTTTTTTGGGACCGTATATTTAAAGAAAACATTTTTGTGATAATACATAATATCATACATAGTTAATACATCTGAAATAGTAAGAAAACATTGTATAAGAAACATAAAACACAGTACTGTACACCGTCTATAAAAATAACATTTATAACTATCACTATCAAAAACATTTAATCAATATTTTTTAATTGCAACACTTTTTGATTTTCTATTCGACTTTTTGTGTTTTAGCTCATCGGGCAGTTTATTTGATTCGGAATGGCCAATATTTTCCAAAGACCGTCTGCCGAACTTTTTTGAGCGAAACTTAGACACGTGAAGATTTCCTGAGTAACGCGTATTGTAATTGTGAATATCATGACTAAATGTGTATTTTCTTATATTTATGCCTCTGATCTAAAAAAAATAACCACAGTGAGTTTACGAGCTTCCTGCGCCATTTTCTGAGATCAACAGCTGTCCATGCGATGAAACGTCAACTCCTTTCAGCTTCGAAAAACATAAGCTGGAGGCACGATGTAGAAGGGCGAGGATCTAAGACACATCCGATATGTAATATGTCCCCTTGATTTATCACAAGGGGTAGTATTTTCATGGCTAGATTAGTACAGGTAATAAACACAATAAATAATAACAGGACACGAAATGCCGTCATCTCTTCAAGTGAGACGGAAGGCCTGCTATGTCTACCATCAGTGAAAATAGTCTAATACCCGTATGCAAAACTTGAGGTGAGGAAAGTTCATTCTAATTTCAAATGCAGAGAATAACCCGAAGGTAAAGAGATAGAATGTACTTTCTTCACCTAAGGTTTGTTGCATACGGGTATAAGTCATAATATGAAATAAGAAAAATGAAAAAATATTTAAGATAAAAAAGAATTCACAGAACGTTAAGAAATATGTGTTAAATTATAAATTTAAAATATGTATCTAAATATGTTGCAACAGCGACGGAAAACATTTTCGAGAAAGCAATATGGAACAAAATACTACAACAGAGATAAAAAAACATTTAAGAGAAGGTAATATAGAAGTCTAGGCATCTACAGGTCTTACGACCTGCCATAGGCTGGTTTAAGTGGCCACTTTACATACTGCGTAACATTCACCATTCTGCCCATATTTGAACATCTATATTCCTTTAATTCTTTCATCTGTTGATGTTTGTGAAGGTGAGATTCATATAATTTAATTATTTTACCCACATACTAGGCAACGCCTGAATTTTTTTACATATTACAACAAAGATGAAGAACATTTAAGAGAATGTAATATAAATTGATATAAATGGTGAATATTACGCAGTGTGTAAAGCAGTCACTTATGTTTTATTAATTTATGTTTGTGTATGCGCATTGGTGCATGTACATGTGTGTGTATGTATGTATGTATGTAAATTTGAGTGTATGTTTATATGTGTATACATGTGTATGTATGTACTCCACTACTTCGGGAATTGCACTGGCTGCGTTTTCCACAGAGGGTGGAATACAAACTCCGCTGGCTTATGAATAAGTCACTGCACAACTCTGCTCCAGAATATCTAAGGGAACTCTGCATTCCAGATGAACTAGCTGACAGACGTCTTACGCTTAGATCAGCTACATCAACGTCGAAAGGAAAAATTATTATACCTCTACGCAAACAGCGAACTAAATTCGGTGAACGTGCATTAGCGGTCGCAGGCCCTACGGCATGGAATGCTCTCCCAGAAGAAGTCCGAAACTGTGAGAGAGAGGTGATGTTTCGGAAGAAACTTAAAACTCACTTGTTGTCTAAATTATTTGAATGAATTCTTAGCATGTGGTGACAAAGTACATTATTTTTCTTAAATTAAAAAGTCAAAATTAAATTTGTATCTTTATATAATCACTTTGTAAAGCGCCTTTGAGGTATAATATTACGAAAATGGCGCTATATAAGTTATTCATTTTAATAATTATTATTTGTATGTATGTATATGTGTATATGTGTATATGTGTGTATGTGTATGTGTGTATGTATATGTATCCAAATGTGTATGCGAGTTAGTTTATATTTTATTAGTCTGTGCTTTCTATTAACTTATAAACCATTATCATGTTTTAAAATGTAATTGCTTGAAACGGGGTATGTACCCTTGTTAGCTGAGCAAAGTGGACATAAAATTGTATTTATATATAAAAGAAAAATAATAAAAAAAACAGCCAATGACAGGTCATAAGCCCTGTAGATGCCTAGACTTCTATATTACCTTCTCTTAAATGTTCTGCATCTCTGTTGTAATACAGCTCCCCAGGGAGTTAATTCCAGTCCTTGCTTACAAAAATTTGGACAAACTCAAAATATTGTAGGAATATGGATGTCTAGGCAGTTACAGGACTTAAAACCATCAACAATGACGCGCAAAAACTATTAGAATGGACAAACAAAAACTTCTTAACACTAAATGCCAAGAAATGAAATATAATACATTTCGAAACACAAAAGAAGAACATAAAAATAAACAACGAAACTCTTAAAGAAATAGAACATGTGACTTACCTACGACTCACAATGAAAAGACAATTAAAATGGACAAAACACATAGTCGGACTCACTAAAGTAATGGCATCACTACATAGCCTCTTCTACAAAATTAAAGATTTTATACCAAGAAAGGGAAAAATTATGATGAACGAAGCCTATGTCAAAAGTAAATTGAGTTACATGATCGCCTTCTGGAGAACTGGTAACAAGACAGACATAACAAGAATACAAAGACAACAAAATAAAATTCTTAAACTAACATACAACTTACCCTACCTGACCTCTACGACTGAACTGTACAAAAAAACACACCAGTTTGACATAAACTATTTGACTAAAATTGAAACCTTAAAAATTGTGCACAAAATAACACTGGGAAACATACAAGACGACGACATAATATTAGTCAAATATGCTGACATACACAAATATAACACCAGACAACAACAACACTATCATATTGAAAAAGCAAAGACAAACACAGGACAGTCAAAAATACTACATAATGGACTTAAACACTACAACGACTTACCTAACTTGTTGAAAACTTTTACTGGAGACAAATTTAAAATCAATCTGGAAAAGCACATGATGACTGAACTAACTAGACTAGACGAGACATAAAATGACTCGACAATATTAAATTTCTAATGTTACCCTGACGGGTTTTTTAAAATAGTAAAAAAAATAAAAAAATGACCTGCTATTGGCTGGTTTAGGTAATCACTTTACACATTGTAACATTCACCTTTCTGCCCATGTTTTGACATCCGCATTTTCTTCTCTCTTTCCTCTACTCTTCCATCTGTTGCTGAAACCTTTACATGTGGGTGAGATTGATCCGGCTGAACCAAATCACCTACTAGGCAACGCCTGAAAACAATTTTCCAATTTTGTACTTCTTCTTTTACCATGTAGATCATTCAACAATGTTTGAGTTTGTCCAAATGCTTACAGACTGGCTGGATTTCCTCCCTAGAGAGTTATTCATATCTAAATAAGTTGCAACAAAGAGGTTGCAAACCGAGGGAGGAAATTCAGCCAGTCTGCAAGCGTTTAATTATATGTACATTGTTATTATAAGAACACATAAGAATATATTTATGTGTGCCTTATTTTAAGATAAAAATAAATAAATAAATAAACAGTCCGCCTTCATTGAATGAGTTTTCTATGGTTTCCTTTTCAGTAGGGCTGTAGTCTGGTAAAACGCACGCAAAATGAGGAAATCATACGATTTTGCCATTTTAACACAAATTCTCCTTTTTAATGGCGCTATAAATATTATTTTTAAAAAAAACATAGATAAGTTAGAAAAAATAATTTTTAAAGGTTAAAAATTTCTACTTAAAAAATGTACTTAAAAGTTTTATGTAACTAAAATAAAATTACTTTTAGACGGGCAGATTACGCCATCCCAAATTTAGACTTCACTAGGTATCTGGGTTCTCATATAAAGACTAAGTTTTGAACTAAAATTTGTTTTATTAATTTAAAGATAATAAATTGAACATAAAAGTGGCCGATGCAAAATCTTATTTTTCTGTTTTTGAAAAAAAAATTCAAGCATTTGAAATCACATACATTTTTGTGCCATTTTCCTTGATTTCTACGTAAAATTATGCCTTCGGTAATACTTTCAAAAAAAATATTTATAATTTTTTTTTAGTTGAAACTTGTTTTTATTGAATTGTATTCTCTTTTTTTTTCTTAAAAGAAGATAATTCTGGTTGTAATATTCAATTTCGAACAATATCTAATTTGGGTTTTTATTACCTTCATATCTGCCCTTATCGGTACCGATTAAAAAAAAACATTCGTTTAACGATTGGTGTACCAATGCAGTGCCTTATGCACCATTATGTGTTGAAAGGTAATTCGAAAACCAACTCGTAGCATCATTTGGTCCCATATAAAGATTTGGACTAATAATATCTTTATATTTTTCCTTAACAAGATATCGTGGGGTTAATGCCAAGAGTTGGTAAGTCCACATTTTAGGTACATGTAGTTAGCGATAAATTGTTTGTTTTTACGTGAATATCCATGTCTGGAAAAGTTTCTAGCTCCTTCGATCTCAGTAAAGCAGTTTTATAGCTTATATTTTTTTAAATAAAATACCGTAAGTCCAGTTTTTTCTGTTATCAAACAGGAAAAAGTTTGTAAAAACACTTGGTATGTATGTAAACATTGTAATATCACTAACCATTTTTTTCTGTCAGAATGTCAAACTTTAAAATGGCTTTAAAAAACTCCATATCATGTTGTGTTGTATGGACCTACCAACTTTTGGCAGTAACCCCACGATATTATGAACTTTTTAAGCATCAATAACATTTTTTTACTTTTTTTAATTACGCAAATGTCACGTGTGTTGGATGAATTCCAATAAATTTCCCACTCTCTTGTTTGGGAGTAAGACAGAGTTCAAATACACCTTAAATTTAAATGTCAATCTGTATCAGGAGAACATAATCATGAGAATAAATCTTATATCATAAATTTTATAAATTTACGTGTCACACTCATACATACATAACACATACATACTTGTTAAAATACATACACTCGTGAGGATTCTATACATGATACGGCTAAATTACGAGTAATCTGTAGTATTATAATTTTAGTCAGAAGTCGTGCAGGCCCATTTGTCGCACGCGAATAATGCAAAAGGTCAATTTTTTGTATTATATCTTCCGGAGCAAACTTTATCCACTTACATGGATGGATTGCTATACCAGTAATCAAATCCCCGTTTGTCGGTGTAATGATCAGCTCGTTAGCCTGCCATGCAAGAGGTCTCGGGTTCGATTCCCGACATGGTTGATATGAAATATTGATTTAAAAGGGTGTTTTCACACTAAAATATTTCATAGCCCCGGGACTGGTACCTGAAGCGTAATACTGATCATCTTACCTTCATGTAACAAAAATGATCAAGATACGTTGTGATTGGTGTACCAATGCAGTGCTCTATGCACCATCAGGTGAGAAAAAGGAATGATGATGAATCCCCGTAAAATTAAACTGTAAGAGCTGAAATTCAAATAAATGTCCAAATCGAAAAGTTGAGATTTCAATTGAAAAGTTTGAAAGATGTATTGACCGTTTGTATTTATTACCCTATGTTCCAAGTGTGTGTGTGATCTACGAACGACGCGGCGATAAGTGTAATAATAATAATTACTTTAATTATTTATCTCTCATTTTAAAAAATATTTATGAGGTGATGTATTTTATTATTACAAATTGTCTTTCTCTGGATTTACCTTATAGTGGTGAGGAGGCTTGAGAATACTCAATCATTGAAATATCAATGATTCACTAAGCTAACGGGACAAACTACAAACTACCAAAAGGGACCAGACAGGTTGGTGTTGAGAAATCAGACGAAAGGAAATCGAAAGGTGGCCCATGCCTGAGTAAGTTAGATGAGGTGACCTCAAGGGTTACAAGGCATTTTCCCGCAGACCTCACTCCTTGGGAAAGTTGGCCTTGTCACCGTACCTACTCAAAAACATATATAAGAAAACTCATCGATCACTTATAATGGGATATTACTTTGACCCTTCTATATTTTTTTAAAAGAAAGTAAATTTCAATATTAAGCGCAAAAAGCTTTGTCCTACTTGCTTTTTTGTCCCGCATCTCACTTCCTCGCCTACCTTCCCCGCGCTGGGCCAACGAACAATGCTTCTAGAAAGTTCTAGAAGTTCCCCTGTGACACATTCTCCTCGCAGTCTCTCAATTATGGACACTACGAATAGTAGCGTCGGATAATTTCCTGCCCGGTTCTTTTTATCGAACTTATTAAACCCCTTCATTCAAGTAGCGAATGCCATTCAGAATCACCGAAATTATCACAAATTGATTTGAGGTCTCCACCAGAGTTTGTTAGGGTTGCGTCATTGCACCGTTCATTTTTATTCAATTTCTTCATTTTCATCCTAAGAAAATCAATTTTACGAGATCTAAGAATATTCATCTCCTCCTCCCAAAATGTCTGCAACCTAGAGTATACCGATGATGCGGTTTTAATTGACGATTCAGGAAGGGATTTTCAGGCCACTGTAGACAGCCTAAATAGGTACTCCGAATGCATGGGCATAAAAATCGATATTGCCAAAAACCATGTACTGTGTAACACTTTGTGCTTTGAAGACAAAATCCCCTGACTCAGTCAAACCAATTCATCGAAAGGTTTGACAGTTTCAAATACCTGTGAGTATATGTAACAGAAAATAGCAGCATAAAAAAAGAACTGGTAGTGCGGCTAGGAATCTACGGTCCTTTATGGATGCGAATCGTGGCACCTTACTAGGGCCTACAATAGCAAAACTCTGAGTTTTGAGAACCGGCGGAGGTTTGACTTTGTAGGAACTAAAGTAATAAAAAAACGGACGCAGCAAATTTCGGTGACAACTGTCGTCAAACAGAGGCTATACGGGTGGCTTGGCCATGTACTGCGGACGCCCCCTTAGAGTCTTAACCACGCTTGCCTTTTTTACAACGTATCGTGTTCTCAACGTCCTGGACATACACTGCTGAAAATTCGTCGGCAGTTCATATCAGCAGTACGGGACGCGAACCTGACTTGAAATGATGCACAGAAGCTGGTAGCAGACAGAGATGCCAGGAAAATTTAGTGAACACTATATGCTCTAACTAGGGAGTGGACACATAATGATGATGATGATGAAGCATTTACCGGACTTACGACCTGTCATTGGCTGGTTTTAACGGCCACTTTACGCACTGTGTAACATTTCGCCATTCGCCTATGTTTGAACATATATATTCTTTAAATGCTTCCATTTGTTGATTGTTTAATAGTTTATCGATATTGATTTAAAACTTTTTTTGAACAAAATTGTACTTTTTGGTATATTTGTTTGCTTCAAATAAAGTTTTTGTTAGTGTTTTATATTTAAACATAATGATGATGATGATAAAGCATTTACCGGACTTACGAACTGTCATTGGCTGGTTTTAACGGCCACTTTACGCACTGTGTAACATTTCGCCATTCGCCTATGTTTGAACATATATATTCTTTGAATGCTTCCATTTGTTGATAGTTTAATAGTTTATCGATATTGATTTAAAACTTTAAACTTTTTTTGAACGAAATTGTACTTGTTGGTATATTTGTTTGCTTCAAATAAAGTTTTTGTTAGTGTTTTATATTTAAAAATAGACAATATTATTTTAAAATTCACTATGAACTCTGTTACTAAAGAATAATTTCGTTTTGTACACATAACCTCTTTAGCCTTGTTCGTTTAAAATTAATGTCAATGGAACCAGGGAAACATGAGTAGGGGGGGTATCTATAGGAACGGCCTCTATGGAGCTTCCCTCCATAGATACTATTTTATATTATGATTTGTTTAGAGCATCGTCTGGTATAGTAAATACGCATATTTGTATCAGGACCTCATGAAAGGGGGGACAGTATTCTAGGGAGCTGCAAAATTTTCTTTATAATTATTATAACAAAATATTTTTGCTTAAAATTAACTTTAAAAAAAGCGTATGAGAATGTAAAAAAGTAAAAGCATTCATATATGTTAAGATTATGAGGAAGTTCAGTGAATTTTTCTTTTTTTTTAATTTGTTAAAAACTATTAAACTAAGCCAAAAAATTTTTTTCCAACTTTTAAATATCGTATTATCAGCGCTACGATTTTTTAAAGTTTTGTATTTCTGAAATAACTCTACGTGTGACGTCAGAGGTTGGTTTTTCTTCTTATTCTCTTCATTGGTACACTAATCGCAGCATATCTCGATCAATTTTGTAACATGAAGGTAAGGGGATCCGTCCAGGGACTATGAAATATTTTAGTCTAAAATCACCCTTTTCGAAAAATCGAACCCGAGACCTCTTAAATAGTAGGCAAACACGCTGACCATCACACCACAAGGCCGACGATGAGTTTTTTCCAGTGGTCCAAAACGGAAAGCAGCCCGGAAATCTTCCAAGGCTCTCATATCATAGGTTGATTCATTTGAACCAGTGACGTCATTCAAAGTAGTTCGTTTTTTTAATGTTCATTTTCAAGAAACTTTGGCGTACAATTCAATGCTTTAATTTATACCCCGCTCAAGAAAACATTTATTGCATCCAATTTCCCGTAGGGCTAAAGTTCCTCACTGTTGCATTTTTTTATAAGGAAGTTATTTTCAACAATGTTTTGAGTATATCCAAATGCTTGCAGACTGGCTGGATTTTCTCCCTAGACTCCCATATTCCCTTCTCGAAAATGTTTTTCCTCTCTGTTGCAACAAATTTAAAGTAATTTTTAAATTACGACAATATCTAGTAACGCCGAAAGTTTTCCTGTTTATATTTTAAGACAATACTCAATTCTTAGAACGACAAATATTTATTAAATTATTTCGGTAAAATCAGAATGTCATATTCATTATCATAATAACAAGTCATTAAATCTGTAAATGCCTGTTGATTTATTTTTTCTTGTCAAATATTTCTTCTCTTCGTTAAGGTATCCGTCAATTTATAGAAAGAAACCTTTCGATAGTGATTTGATTGAAAAGCATTTTAAATTATTAGGGTGGCTATCCGGACCAGAATGCATCGAATATGTGCATTTATATAGCTCAGATAAAAACTTCGTTGCTACCCCAAGTATCCGGCGAGCTACATGACCAGCTTATTAACGACTGACAATAGACAAGGAGCAAGTTTCTCGCCACTATCTGAAGATGAAGAAGATCACAAGATGATGATCTTGTAACTTGTATCGCTTCAAATATATATTTATTTGTACATTCTTATTTTTTTTACATAAACTTTAAAATAATATACATCAAAAGACTTTACTTGTAAATTTCTGCATAATTTATATTAATCAATGATGCAATAAAGAAACTCTAATTGACTTGGACGTGTTGATGGTATTTTTTTTTTTAGATAAAAAAAAAACAGATACGGTTCAGACACACAAATAACGAAAAAACTAATTTTATCGTTCTAATCATTTTCTCATTTAATTTTTTTTTTTTACTATAAATCAATTTGTTTTGATGTATTTGAAAACCCTATTAAATCTTGACCTGCGCACAAAATTTATCAATAAATTGTCCATAGGAAATCTGCACAGTTGGAGACAAATAGTCAAAAAGATTCTAGACATTATTTATCGTGTTTTGACATTGCAACGATAAGGTATATTTTATTACAGAAAACCTTAATTTTGCTCGCAAATTTTTTGTCTGGATACAGATTTCACCAATAGCCATAACCTCGATTTCATGATCTCCTGATACTTTTTCACGTGTTCCACGAGAGTTCGCAGCCGAGACGAATATTTCGAGTGAAGTTGAGTTTTTGAGTGGAATCCTTGTTTTTTTAAGTGTTCGTTAGTTTTATAAGGCTTGGAAAAATATTAAATAATAATAAGAACATAGTGTCTATAACTAATATAGAGTATTTTAGTGTTTTTTGAAAATAAAAGTGGTGTTTTGATGTGCAAGGGGCGTTTTCAATGCTACTTTTTGTCTGCATCTGAATGTTACTGATACAAATCCTCGGTTTCATAGGCTCCTGATACTTTTTCATGCCTTCCATGTTAGTTCTTGCTTGTTAGTATTTTCAATGTTATTGCGTTAAAACTCATGTTCTCCTGATACTTTTTCATCCATCTCTTTGTGTTCAGAAATTCACTGTTTTTTTTATGAGTGAAACGTTAGAAAATCCCTTTAAACGAGTTAAAATGTTGTATTTTCTAAAACTACAGAGCCAAAATGTGTTTTATATTGTTATTCTGTTGACTTGGGGGAAAATGAATAATATTTCCAGATAATATTCATAAAATAAAGTGCATTTATTTTGAAAACAGAAGGCGTGGTGTTTTCAATGCTATTGCGTTAAAACTTATGTTCTCCTGTTACTTTTTCATCTATCTCTTTGTGTTCAGAAATTCGCTGTTTGTTTTGTGAGTGAAACGTCAGAAAGTTACTTTAAACGAATTTAAATGTTATATTTTCCAAGACTATAGAGCTAAAGTGTGTTTCAAAATATTATTTTGTTTAATTGGAAGAGAATAAACAATATTTTCAGAAAATATTCACAAAATAAAGTTTATTTATTTTGCAGACAGAACTCGTGGTGTTTTCAATGCTATTGCGTTAAGACTCATGTTCTCCTGATACTTTTTCATCTGTCTCTTTATGTTCAGAAATGCGCTTTGTGTGTTATAAGTGAAAGGTCAGAAAATTACTTTGAACTCGTTTAAATGTTATGTTTTCTATGACTCCGCAGTCAAAATATGTTTTTTATTCTTATTTTGTTAAATTGGAGAAGAATAAATAATGTTTTCATAAAAACTTCATAAAATTAAGTGCATTTATTTTTCCGGCTAAAGGCGTGGTGTTTTCAATGTTATTGCGTTAAAACTCATGTTCTCCTGATACTTTTTCATCCATCTCTTTGTGTTCAGAAATTCACTGTTTCTTTTATGAGTGAAACGTTAGAACCCTTAAAACGAGTTTAAATGTTATATTTTCCAAGGCTACAGAGTCAAAATGTTTTTTATATTGTTATTCTGTTTAATTGGAAGAGAATAATTAATATTTTCAGAAAATATTCGTAAAATAAAGTGTATTTATTTTGACGACAGAAGGCGTGGTGTTTTCAATGCTATTGCGTTAAAACTCATGTTCTCCTAATACTTTTTCATCCATCTCTTTGTGTTCAGAAATTCACTGTTTGTTGTGAAACGTCAAAAAGTTACTTTAAACGCATTTAAATGTTATGTTTTTATATTACTCCGCAGTTAAAATATGTTTTATATTGTTATTCTGTTTAATTGGATAAAAATTAAGAACATTTTCATAAAATAATCATAAAATAAAGTGTTTTTTGCTGGCAAAAGGCGTGTCCTTATTTAAACTGCATGGTTTATACTCTCCTAATAAAATATTTTCACTGGAGTCCAGGATTCTTAAAATTTATTCTACTGACTTTCCAATAAACTTATTAAATATCATGTTGTTTGTTGTTTCTAAAGTGTGAAGTAACAATTTATTCATTATTGCAAAAGTGAAAATGAATTTAAAGTAAGTTAAAAAGTATCAGGTTTAGAAAAGCAGCTTTACCGATATTAGGACACTGTAATTCAATATTTAAGAAATAGTCCAATTCGTTGTCACAAACTCAAATAGTTATCTCATATTCAAAGATCTTCCTACACGTCAAAAAAGAGTAATGGAAAACAAGACTGTCGAGCAATTATCAAAGAATTTTATGATATTTTTCAGGGTCTAAAATGCCTTCTTCCTATCCGTCATCTGAGTTCTCGAGAGGAGAGGATGCAGAACCCCAAGTAGATCCAGCAGAGCCAGAAGAGTACCATTTGCGCCGCTGCTCAACAGTCTGAAAGGAGAGTTGGATTTCATAGAAAAATTTCAGTTATAGAAATAGCCCAAAATTGAATGCATGAGATATCCAATGGTCACAACAAAAAATGCATCAGGTCAGTTGAGAATCTGTCTTGATCCTAGAAATTTGAACAACTTAATCAGAAAATCCTTCTAAAAATATTGGTGAAATCTGAAAGTTAAAAATTGCTAAATATTTCTCATATTAATACAATTTATCTGAATTATGGTCATAAAAGGTAAATATAAAGAGTTTTGAACTTTGCACATTTAAAACGCCATTTGATTTGGTAGATATAAATATTCGGTTATCAAATTATAACAGAGATGGAGAAAATTTTAAAGAATGGAATATGGAATTGTTGGTATTTACAGGGCTTATGACTATTATTTGTATATTCGCTGGTTTAAGTGACGGCTTTACACAATGTGCAACATTCACCATTCTGCCCATATTTAAATATCCATATATGTTCAATTCTTCCATCTGTTTATTTTATTTTATTTTTGCACCACAACAGGCCAGGAGGCCCAATTACAGCGGTGAATTACATCACAGAACACCCAGGCTTGAGAAAAATCACATTTATTTTTTGTGTTCTCACCGGGAATCGAACCCGGAACCTTCCGTCTGTGAGTCAAGCGTCTTGACCACTACACCACGGAGGCCGCCATTTTTGTTAAGTTAAAGTGCTGAAACTTCATTTCCACGTTTCCTTCTCTGAAACGATCTCAATCTCCTTTGTAATATGTAAATATTAATAACTCCCAAGATGGTTAAATCCTAAATACAAACTTAAAATATTGTTGATGAAACCAACTGGTCCAAGAAGAATTATAAAAACGAAAAATATTTTCAAGCGTTGCTTATGTAGATGAAGTAATTTAGTCTGTTGAGTTTCAGCCGCATCAATAAAGGTTTCAGCTCTTTAAACAAAAACAAAAAACAAAACAAACCATCACGCCGTTTCCCCGTAAGGGTAGGCAGAGAGGATAGAACGCCACAACACTCTATCTTTGCATACAGATCTCGCTTCCTCTACATTCATACATCTTCTCATGCACGCGCGCCGATTATTTCGACTTTTGACATGTCCATCTTTAAGTAATTCTTGGATTTGGTCATGCCATGTCTTTCTCGGTCTTCCTCTATTTCTGCATCCATCAACATTCGCATTGTAAATATTCTTAGCCGTTCTCTCGCTGTCCATTCGTTCTACATGTCCAAACCAGCGCAGAGCTCCTTTCTTGATTTTGTCGACAATGCTTGTCTCAGCCTTACATAATGTACGGATCTCAACATTTGTGCATCTATCGTACATAGTAACAAAGGTCTACGATGTATGCAAGAGAAGCGACTTGCTGATGAATGTCGATAAATCGAATGTGATGGTTTTTGAAAGAAATGAAAGTATGACTAAATGTGAAATCACTGTGAATGGAGTTATACTAAAACAAGTAGAGGAATTTGTGTATCTGGGAAGTATGTTCACTAGGGATGGAATGACTGAGAAAGATATAGAAAGGAGGGTGAGTGCCAAGAACAGAGTGAACGGTGCACTTAAATCGACCTTGGCAAATAAATGCTTGTCACAAGAGGCAAAATTGGCAGTTCACAACGGAGTCCTGGTCCCATCCCTGATGAATGGGAGCGAAATATGGACTTGGAAAAACAGGGATGAAAGTAGGCTGAATGCTGTCGAAATGCGATCTCTCAGGCGAATGTGTGGTAAAACTTTCAGCTCTTTAGTTTCACAAAAATCAACAGTTGGAAGAACAAACCAACATTTTTTAGAGTGAATTTTTTAATTTTATTTTAACAATAACAGTATTCTTACGCAGTTTGTTTCAATGTTTGCAAACACGAATACATGTTTTTAAAATTTTATTTTATTAACACTGAACTACAATATTGTTTCTTTTATTTCCAGGTCAATCAAAAAGTAGCACCAAGAAAATTATCACGGAGAAAAAACAAATGGAGGTCAATTTCAAGCTCCTAGCAAAACAAGAAAGGGCCTTCGGAGGAAAGCTTTATATCGTTTTGACATCAGAAGATACATTTGATTTATCCAGTTCAAAAAGAAGTTCCTACACTGAAAACTTTTGTAAGCTAAAGTTCCATTAGAATTGTAATTTGAAGAGAGTGGCAAATATTTTAGAAAATATTATAAATATTATTTTCGATTGGTTTTTCATATAAAAATGCGAGACAAACCGTGATATTCTTGCAGCTTAAAAAGATGCGTATTTTAAAGTTATTATGAATAGTGAATTATCACTTGAGGAGCTAAGAAAAGAAATTGTTAATTTTAATGAATATTTTAATGATATTACACCGTAATAAAAAAAAATAAGCCTAAAATTACTCGCAAACGTGTGAGAGCGAATAAAAAAAAAAGTGAAATTTTATATGACTTTTAAAATCTTTATTTATTTATCAAGAATATCAACGAGGTCTCGAATTGTCAACCGACGATTTTTACGCGGGAAATATTTGATGTCCTTGATGTGCTGTTTATCAGTTGATGTTGATGGTCGTTCAACTCTATATCTGCCTTCTTTGAATTATTTATACCACTTTTGTGACATAACTTGGTCACTGAAGGCCTTCTGCAGCATTCTCAAAGTTTCTGTGGCAGAAATTTCAGTCCGCAAACAAAATTTAATGCAAGTTCTTTGCTCAAAAAAATCAAACATAGTAAAAATCGCTAAATTAACATGTTGTTGTTCACAAAACACGTGCGTATTGAATAAATGCCAGTACTACCAATATAATTTTTTTGCCAGAATTGAAGAGCCCGCGTGTTTTTAATTTGAAATAAGAAACTTATTTTTCATCACAGTAGTATACGTTTTTCATATTATAAAATGTTGGCAATCGGTGAATGTGACTGGAGTGCAAAATTACATTCTTTCGATAAAGAAAGAAGGGTTATAATGCACGCTGGTTTGCGATCTCAATTTTTAGCGGACTGTAATAAAAATAGGTTTATCACTCTGAAATGAATGGTAATTTCTGAAAATAGGGGTTGAAAGACATATTTGAGATTTAACAAAACCATATGTTAACACTATGGATAACGCACCTTATAATTCCATAATTGTCAACAAAGCACCAACATAGGCAACGTGAATTAATAACGATGAAAATTCAAACACTTCCTTCACCAACCCAAACCACATTTAAAAGACATTTAATCAAATTTAACTCCAACTGCTTTTATTGCTCAATGAGTTTGGCAAATTTTTGGCAAACTGTGAACAGTGAGTTTGGCAAATTTTATGAAGGCCTTTTGTCAGGCACTGTCATTCATTCTCATTTATAATTACATGAACAGCAACAAAAACTGTTCTGACTTTTGTAAACTAGTTACCAAAATCCATTACAATACTTCATTTGAATTTAACAACATCTATTTTGATATGACATAGAAGAATAGCTGCAAGAAAACAATATTCTCCTTGATCTATCCTTGAGGAAACCTCTTTTATTAATGTTAGGTAAACAACTCAAGCCAGAGCCCATATATGAAATAGATGATTTTTAATTTTTTATTTATAATTTCACTGTTTTATGATGTAAAGAGGTTTCATGTTTCAAGTCCCAACTAGCTACAATTTTTTTGTGTTTTGGCAGAACCTTCATTGTTACGTGTAGTTTTCATTAAATGGTGTTTATACAATTCAAATCACTAATAATAAAATGAAAAATTAATATTTATTACAAAACTTACCAATAATAATAATAATTGAAGCATAAATATTGATTACAAAATGAACTAATAATACCTAATAAAAAATAAATAAAAAACCTTAATAAAATATGCCGATTTAATAGATTTATAATCTAAAAAACCTACCAATGAACAAAACACAACAATCATTTTGAGTTTTTTGGCGGTCTAAATAATATGAGATTCTCATTTATGATATCTGTTATTTACTATTCTCAGATATTTAATCTTATTCCTATCCAAGAATTTGGTTAATACTACATGTATGAAGCATAACATTTAGAGATGTATCTAGTTAGGTGGCTTTATTGAGGCTAAATACAATGTTGTTTGTTTTTCTAACATTTATAGAAAACAAATTTAAGTATTACCACTTTCTCACCAATTGTATTCCTGCTGTGACCTTTGGGAAAATATCATTTTATGATCACTTATAGATTGCATCACCTGCAAAAAATAAAACGCTCTGCTGAGTTCCAATGCTACAGAGATTATTAATGTACACACGAAATAGTATTGGGCCCAATACGCTACCTTGGGATACACCGCTTGTGTAGACCAACGCTCAACCACGTTTGATAGTTTGCACTCCACGTAACAACAATTCTACGTAAGAGTATCAGAAAAAAACATTAAATCATTTATGCCAAACACACATATAACAACATCAAGAAAGCTGTGATATCGTCCATCTATACCGCCAGCTCCATACAAGCTGTGGCAGCATTGCAAGATCGCTAGCTTTTACACCGTGTTTCAGCACACGTTTAGCTTCATCATCAGCAGGTTAGTGGAGTTGCGCAACCTTCTTTCCTTAACAATACAGTCCACTCTCAATTATACTTCTCGGGACAAAGTATTTTTTCACACCTCGACCTCTCTTCAACACCGTTTATAACTGGTGATCTTTTGCCTCTAGTTTCTTTTTCTGCATTATTTATTATTTTTGTGGTTTATGTTATCCCTGTCAGATAATTATCACAATTTTAATGCAGTTCCCTTGACTCCTGTTTCTGAAAGTCTTCTGTACAGTATTGAGTGGGACGCAGTGTCAAAAGCCCTAGCCAGATCGAGGAACACATTTATAGTTTTACTTTTTCTTTGTAAGCATTCAGACAGTTTTTGTTTAATATTAAATGTTCAATTAGTTTAAATAAAACATCTTCAATTTTATTTTATCCTTGGGACTAGAATGGTGTAGAATATAATATATATGTAGTACATATTGGCGTTCATTATAATAATTGCTCTATGTATGATTTTATTATGTGTATCGTGTTTTTGTTATTAAAAGTGGAAGTGTGTCTATTTTATTAATTCCAATACCGTTTTCAATAATCAAACCATTATATTTGAAAATATTGGAGTAGAAGTAAAACAAACATGAAGATTAAGTTGAAATGCTGCAGGATAAATCCCGAAGAACCATAATTTATCACAAATCTACATATGAATGACGCTGGGGAATAAAGTCCTCAGTTGTTCAATATTTCAATTGAGACTGAAAAAAACAAAATTGAGTATGGAAGTCTTGGCATTTGCATGCGGTATAACCTGTCATTGGCAGGTTTAAATGTTCGCTCCTTGTAACATGAAACATTCTGCTTGTCCAAAAACACACATTTTTTATACTCTTAAATATTCCATCCTCAAAAATATTGTTCAAGTCTATTTAAAAGACATGTTGCTTAAAAAAATTAATTTATAAGTACTTGTTTCCTCCCAGTCATTTATGTTTTGTCAGCAAATAATTTATATTCCTTGAGGTTTAACATTACGAAAATGACGCTATATACATTATCAATAAAAATAATAAAATACATGTATTATATTATATTATTTAGGACACTCCTTTGTTTTTGGAACGTAATACAAATAAATTATAAGAATTAAAATACAATCATTATTACAAATGCTTAATTGATCGAAAATTGTAAAATAATTTAAAGGGATAGCAATATCGGTCCCGAATGAGCAGATGAAAGTAAATACTGGGAGATATTGGAAACAATCTTGGAGAAAACGGGTCTTTTACATAATTTGTGTAAAATGACAATATCAGAGGGGCCTCTGATCAAGAAGAATAATAATGTATATTTTATTATGTATATCTAAAACCATGCATAAAAAACCCACTACTTACCCCCTCAACGTATTGTTTAAAGAATTTTAAATTAAGGAGATAAGTCAATAGTATTACGAACAGGCTTTGAAATTTATAAAAAACTTATTTATAACTAATCAAAATCGAACCAGTCAGAGGCTTAACCTTAAATTCAATGCACCTCTCTGTAAATCAAGATTAGGACAGTGACATGCACTTTTCTTCGCTCCCAGACAATACAATGTATTTACTAATAATATGAGAGACACGAAAATTACAATAAATATTGAAAAAAATATAAATAATAATAATAATATAGATACTTTACCTTACAATATGTATTACATTTTTTTACGGCAATTGGTTTGCTTATTTCTTCTTACCAACCAATAAAATTAAAGGTGTGATTATTTTTTTAATTTTAACACGAGTGCGAAAAAAAAATAGAACTAGCAATATGACTTAAAAACTAAATTCATATCGATACTGGTCTATAACAAGACAATATAATTAATGGAGACGAAAAATGAGATATTAAGGAAGACAAAGGAATTTGTTGTTTATTTAAACAGAGTTGCTGTAGAAACATCTTTAAGTCCCATGGACAGTATATTATGAGCTCGAAAAGAAGTACAAATTGTGTATGACGTAATAATTATAATAATTTTTTAAATTACAAAATGCAAATACATATCATCCGATGATGAACTAATTGCCACTGGCTATCTCTACCAGTCGAACGTTAGTATTAAATTAACATGAAAGCAAGATCATCGAATGTACGCTTTATGAAAAAAATATTTGTAAAATGTATGTGTTTACCTATTGTGTACCTGCTGTTTAAATTGAAAAATAGCATCAAAGTTTATTTTAAAAAAATATCTCACTTTCGTTATACTAGTAACAAGTTACATTTTCATTAATGTGCCATTTACATTGAATAAAAAAATTCCATAGATGAGTACAAAACACCGAGAAGATAAGGAAATACCTGTACACATCCCATATGAATGTGATGCTTAATTTAATAAAATAAGTCACATCCTCGGAGGAGCAGTGGTTAAACCTGAAGATGATAAAGAGCTATCTAGGCTGGGAGTGGGAGATTTAACAAAATAAGAACTCTTGTTTTCCACGCAGTAGCCAGGCTCTTTAAAAACCCGGGCATGGAGGGCGAGAAATATTCACGAAGACCCGTCATCATAGATTTTCACAGGTCGCAGTGACGTCAGGAGCTTTTATGGCACTGACTTTTAATATTAAGGATAATACTGCTTTTATTGTAGTTATCAGTTCTTTTACTGACGAATGGGGAATTAATGTCATCTTTTATTTCTCTGTCAGCAAATGACGTCGGTACTAGGTAGGAAATAAATTATGTTATGATTATTTTGTTGTTTAGGCACAGGAAACGCATGATTTAATGTATGCACTGTTTTGAAGGCGATAGAAGGTAAGATGAAAGTAGGCTTTGGTATCCGGGTGAGTCTCACAAAACTAAACCAAGCAGTTTTATTGATAATTTGTATCAAAATTATTTAAACAAAATGACTTATATTAGCTGTCAATGATTACTTTCTTCATGGGGTCGATTATTTGGGATAGTTGCTGAATGTGCATCTTGAGTGGTTTATGCTATGTATATGTGCCGCATGTAATGTACATGTTTGTGTATGTTTTAAATGTGCGTTCATGTGGCTCAGAGTGCGCATTCGGTATTTTTATTTATTACCAACGATAGCCTCCATGATAAACGCAAATGTATAGAATTATTATTTTCTCACTTGAATTTCTTATTTATTTAATTTTTTGTCACATTTAATGTTTACATTTTTTGCATAATTTATGAAAACTTAATTGGTCTTTTTTTGTTAAAAAAATGTTGTTTTTAATACTTATTTTGTATGACCGTATGCTTTTTACATAAAATAAAATAAATATGTGTGTCTTATGATGTAATTTTGAGACTTGATTTAATCAAGTCTTCATAACAGTGTTGTGTAAATGACAAATTCAAAAATTATGAATTTTTATTATATTTCTGCTCCTAATATCAATCAATGTCAAAACCAAAAGCCTCTTCCGAACCAGCGAAATCAAAGTAATTAAAAAAATTGCTGGCTAAACCCTTTTATAAAATAATTAAAAATACAGAGATTCTAAGAACATGCGAAGTCAACCATATTATAAGGTAAGGACGGCAGAAAAGAAAGGTCTGGTATGAGTATATAACCAGGATGGCAGAATAAGATCGTTGCCTGTCGAGGCCCGTTACTCTGCATCATGTTTTAAAAAATGAAAAAGGAAAAAGATCGATTAATTTCAATATAATATATTATATTTTCCCCGTATTTGGATTCTGCAGTTATCATTCCTACCCATGTAGTTTATAATAATATATTGGATCAGCGGAGTGAGTATTTTCCCTTTCATGAACTTATGTCACGCTTTAAATAAGTTGTGTTTTGCTATGATAAAAATATATGTTTTGTATTTAAATAGCAGTTTATTTACGTAGAAACAAGAATTGGTAAGAATTGATAAAAAAAATGGCTGTACTCAATATAGAATTGTGCTTTTTCCCGATAATAATATTTTTTATTTAATAATCTATGCACATGCGTACTTTATTGTTAGAAAAACTAGAGTAAATTATTTAACGCCAATATCGTTTCGTGAATTCACTGGGCAGTCTTTATTTTCTTTTTGTCTTTCCCTGGTACTTGATATGAATACTATTTAATAGAGCAGCAAAATTATAAATGAGAGAATTGTTTCAAAAATGATATTTATTTTGAGTGGAAGGTTAAATAGTTACTTAACGGTTACTTTACGAGTGTTTTATTTAAATCACATAATTTTTTTTATTTTTTTTGTCATCCATTATTATTTATTATTATAAATGCAAAAGTTTGTGTTTCCAAACGGAACGAAGCTACCGATTCACATGATTTTTTGCATAGGGATAGCCAGAGAGCTGATAAATGTCACATGGTACATTTATTTCGAAAAAACACCGCACTCCCTCAGGAAAATTCTTATTCTGTGTGGTTTTGGTAGCATTATTTTGTGTGACAGATTCATATTTTTTTTAAATCTGTTTCTCCGAACAACAAAAAAAATTGAAGCCAATAGGCAATAATTCTAGGTGTCTGAGAACCAAATGAAATTGTAAAAAATTTCGGCTTGGATAAAACATTTTTTTTCTTGTACATAAACAAAAAAAATTGTCTGTCTTTCCAGCTATTAATAATATTTGTAAAATCATTGTTTTTTAAATATATGTAAAATTATATAAGTTAGTATTAATATAGATTTACACCAACAATCTCGACATTTGTACACACCTATCATGCATAGTTTTGTCACTCATTTGCCTGTGTGACCGCATTTCGAGAGCATTCGGCCTACGTTCATCCTAATTATTATTTTATGTCATCCATTCGACAAATTCGAGAGTCTAATAAACAGTAATTCTAATTGCATTATTTTATTAGTAATTTTCATTTTTGTGATATACTCCTCCCGTTTACATTTATTTAAATATAATGGTGTATGGGGCACTACGTCCTACGCCAATCTCAGCATTATCTTGACATTTACAAAAAGTGAATATGGTCAATTATTAAATCGGTCAGTCTTAAGATTCAAATGAGTGCAAGATAAGAGTGTAAAATATATTTTTTTTTTTAATTCACATGGACGCGTTTCATAAAATATTTTATAGAAAACTTTAATGGCGTATTATAAAACTTGTAGATGTAATATTTTTTACTTAAATTATAAGTTTAATTTGAATTATTACAGTCAGATTTTATTTCGGCTAAAAAAAGTAGCCAAACCAATCGGCTGTTAGCTTTGATGATTTGTCGATAGATGGCAGTATGAGTATTTAACTCAGAAAAGTCGCTAATATTTTTCCTACACACCAGTTAGTATGCTTATAAAACTTGTGATATCAATAAAGTTAAAATTAAGATTAAAATACGTTTTTAACAACAAAAAAACAATATTGTGACACAATTTTAGTTTCATTCAATCAAATAGTAACATTAACTATATTTTGAGTACCTATTATAGGCATTCCGCGAATTCGAAATTACTAATTTAGGGATATTTGAGGTCAAAAGTTTTTTATTTTTTTTAGTAAATAATTCTGTCCTGATCCGTTAACTACAATAAAAAAGTTTTTACTGAAAAAAAATCGTTCCTTTAATAATATCATTTTCCAAATAATGCTATAAATTCATGACTTTCTGTTATGCATATTAGCTGATAAATGCCATAGTAAGCTACTATTTTACATGCAAGTTACTCGTTTTATTATTTTTAACTTTTCGTTTAAGTGACTAATTTTATTGTTTTTTTTTATATTTTAATGTAAAAGTGTTTTAAATATTGGGTTAGTTAAAAAAAACAATCAAAATAAAAAAATAAAAAATAATTATTTTCATCATCATTATTCCATGTCCGCTTCCTAGCTGGAGCATATAGTATCCAAAAAGAGCCTCCATGCATCTCTGTCGGCCGCCAACTCCTTTGCGTCCTCCCAAGTCAGGTTCTTGTCAGCAGTGGAAGTCCAGGACGTCGAGAACCTGATGCGTTGTAAAGTAGGCAAGTGCGGTTAAGGCTCTCAAGAGGCATCCGCAGTAAATAGTCTAGCCAACCGGATAGCCTCCGCTTGACGACAGTTGTCACCGGAGTTTGCTGCGTCCGTTCTCTTACTACCTCATTCCTCAAAAAGTCAAACCACCGCACACGAAAGATTCTTCTGAGACACCTAAACTCTGAATTTTTCTGTTTTAGGCCCTAGGGAGGTGCCGCGATTCGCATCTGTAGAGGAGAATAGGTGTTATGCAGGCGTTATATAGGCGGTACTTGGTTTCCACTGAGTAAATATCCAATCTCTAGACAGCCTTACTGTTGAATGTGGCGCCTGCTCCCAGTTCTTTTTGGAAAGCTGCCATTTTCTGTAACATATACTCCCAGGTATTTGAAACTCTCCACCCTTTCGATGATTTGGTTTGACAGTCAGGGGATTTTGAGCATCAAGGCGCGAAGTATTACACAGTACATGTGTTTTAGCAATATTGATTTTTAAACCCATGCATGCGGAGTACCTATTTAGCTTATCTACAGTGACCTGAAGACCCCCGACTGAATCGTCAATTATTACCGCATCATCGGCATACTCCAGGTCGCAGAGTTTTTTGTAGGTTGAGATGGATATTCTTCGATCTAGTGGAATCAACTTTCTAAGTATAAAGTCCATAAGGATTATAAAATAATAAGAAAAACAAAGCTTAATTTGAGTATCACACTATTTATTTTCATTATTTTTCTATTCGATTCCGTATTGCTTTCAGGAATTATCATTATTTTTATTATAATTGGATAATTTATATAGCGTGATTTTTGGGAAATTCACCTTATGGGCGCTGTACAGTTAATAGATATCCCAGCACGTCTTGCAGCTACAGAGCGCATGGACGATTGGGATTCTAATCTTCGTCTCTTATAAATAATAAATAAATTACAATTAAATAGGAGATATAGACAGCACATTTGCAGCTACAGAGCGCGTGAACGGTAAGTTATCTTCTATAAAGTTTACTAATGTAGTGATATTTAAAAAAACAAAATAACTAATTTTACTAACTAATTTATTTAGTAAACATAAAACTGTATTTATGATAAAACGTATAAATAAATTAATTTATAAAAATAAGAGTTAGATTAAAAACAAGTCTTGCAGCTACCGAGCACAAGGACAGTTAGAATTCTAGACAGAATTTATAGGAATAAAAGTATCATTGATGCAAAGGACGCTGAAGAATGGCGTAAGGAAGTCTAGTTATCTAAATGTGAAGTTTAACGGGGGTAATAATTGCAGTATATCAAATATTTAATGACTAACCTGACAAAAAATTAACTCAGAGCCTCAAGCATGGTAAGCGAACGCATCAACCACCCTACAAAGATGTGAATTTTCTTGCTTCTGGTTCTATTTAACACACAGCAATGTACTATTTATCTGCTTGTACTCAGAAATGAATAATGACGAAGCACTACTCCCACGTAATATTATGTTATATATAGATTTATCATATCTACGGACGTATTTAGTTTGTTTTATTTCCAAAAACATCAAAGAAACGTAATTAAAATGTTGCAATTTTCAACCATCTATTGTTACTTGAAAAACGAAACTATTAATTCTGTTGATGCATGTCTGCAAAATACAATGATTGATGAGTTAAAACAAATAAAAATCCATAGACTACGAACCGGAGATAATGATTTTTCTTTTTTGCATGAAGGTATTTAACAGAGTTTTTTGTATTCACATCTATTTGTAGATAACCAATTTTAAAAAAATAAAATATTATTTGCGTTCTTATGATTTAACGAAATATTTTAATTTTGGGGCTATTTTCAACGAGTTTTAAATAATTCATTATTACATAAGTCTGAACAAGACCACAACCCTATTCAATATTTTTAGTCAAAATGTTTGTTAATCTGTCTGAATTCTACTCCCTGGGGAGTTATTAAGATTAAAAATTATTTCAACAGAGACAAAAATATTAGTTGAGGCATTTACCGGGCTTATGACAGTATATTTATTTATTTATTTATTCATATTTTATTCTTACGAACTATAAACAATAATAAGAATAATGTGACCTCACTGGGGTTACCCGTGCCGAGGACACTTAACAATTTATTTTTTTGAAATATCTTTTCATTTGAGAATAAACAAAGAAGACTAACTTAAAAAACAGAGATAATTTTTAAAAAATATTCAGACTATTTTAAAAACTAGGTATATATATATTTTTTTAGTTATTTTTTTTTTAATTTTCTTTTATTGAGGAAACATACAGTACAGTTACAAAGTTTAATATTCTACATAATTAGACTTAATTCTAATGGACCAGTGAAGTTTCCATATTATAAAACAATTATATGTAAGGTTAATTATGAAAGTATAAAAAAGAGAAGGAAAAAGAAATAAATAAAAGAAAGTTGTTTACAAATTAAAATTTTAGTGAAAAAAAGATATTTTAAAGTTTGTAGTTTGTAGTAAGTATTTACAAATGGAAATAATATTAAAAATGAAGAAAATATGTAAAAGTAATTAAAAATTAAGAATTTAAATAAAGAATGAAAATTATGCTCAGATGTAAAAATAAAATAAAATAGTAATAACATTTTTTAAAAAAAAGAAAAAACATAAATATACACATATTTATTTTAAGGGATTCAAAGAAACGATGAGAAGAATCTTTAAGTGAAATATAAGACACTAAATTTAGGTCAATTTAAAAAACATCTTCAAAATTAATGACACATTATAGTAAGAGCAGCAATATATTGATTTTATTTACATATATAATATAAGTAATTAAAAGTAGTTTAAAAGTATAAAAACATGCCAATGCAGCAGAGAAAAGTACATCTTTATTATTTATATTACAAAACGCACAATGAAAATAACAAAAACCTAACATAAGCTATACACTTGTGGAGCAGTTGATTCAATATTGGTTTGGGCGAATGAGACAGTCCATTTTACTTCTACCTAGCTCCACTATTCATTTTTTATAGCCTTTTTAAACATTTGCTCGTTATTATCTAGTCAATATGTTAATCTTGATAACTTAGTGGAGAAAATTCATGTCTGTCAATAAACATTTGAGCCAACTCAAAATATCGTTTTTTAAACAAACTGGTATAAAAAGAAGTAAAAAACAAAATATATTTTCAGGCGTTGCCTAGAATGTATGAGAAATAATTCAGTCAGATGAATCTCACCCTCATCAAGCTTAGCTCTGCCAACGTCACAAAAAACAAAATATGGAAGAGTTGACGAAATGTGGATGTTTAAACATAGGCAGAATTGTGAACGTTACACAGTCTGTAAAGTGGCCACTTGACCGAGCCAATCGCAGGTCATAAGCCCTGTAAATGGCTAGACTATCATGTTCTATAATTGAAGATATATATGCATGTAAAATTGGTGAAAAAAAAAGTGAATGTTACACAGTGTGTAAAGTGGCCACTTAAACCAGCCAATGACAGGTCATAAGCCCTGTAAATGCCTAGACTTCTGTATTCCCTTATCAAGTTACAAGAATTGCATTTTTACATAAATAAATAAACAATTTTGAAAATTTCTGATAAAGGAATTCCAATTTTTTTTTACTCCTTTATGAAGTAATTAACTCATTTATTGACCATCCAGATTTACTGGAGTTAGTATGTATCCACGTACCTGTTCGACGTTATATTTTTTTTATTATTTGGGAAACAAAAAGTACGTACAAAATACATAGATAATTTTTTGTAGGTATTATTAGTGTATGACACTAATGCACACACCAAAAAAATATTTGCAATTCAAATTATGTGCAATAAAACAAATGTAGAATATTTTATATGAAATATTATTAATGATATCTAGGTGGATAAATAATACAGTTAGTATATGAAATAGAACCAGAACCCAGAAAAATGTGTTTTTGACTCGTTGGATACTTTCAGGGTCTCAGGTAAAAATCGTAAATAAGGAAATCGAGTGGAGATAAATTCACCTCGTCGTGTTGTTGTTGGCGCGTTAGTCTATCATTCTTCAGGTCCTGGGTTCGATTTCTGGTGGAATGAACGTGAAACGTTGATTTTAAAGGTGATTTAAATTGCAGTATTTCATTGTTCCTAGACTGGCACCTGAAATGTAGGACTGATCTTACCTTAGGTAGAGTGCCCTATGCAACACTGAGTATTGACAAAGTAATGATGATGAGTACTTTATTATTTTTTGTTCATTATTTACTTTTTATCATAAGTCAAGTTTTGGCAGATGTGACATTGACTTGAAACGCATTTTGTTCCGTTAAAAAACCAATGTTTTATCAAAAAATAAAGATTAACTATTAAAAATACGCTTTTACATAGATATTTTTTTATTTTATTTTGACAAAAATTTCATTAATTTTTGTACAAAAAACAGTTTTTCTGTGGTTTCTAGACAGACAGACCAATGGGGTGGGGTTTCTTAAATGACCGATTCAATCATGTAGTTGGATTATATTCTACAGGCTTAAGAGGGCAATTAATCATTTGTAATTCTCAGAACCAGACGACTCCGGTCATGGTTTGTACTTTTAGCTCAGCGTCTTTTGGGTACAAAAATGACGCTTTGAAAACTATCCATTACAATGATTATCTCAATTTTTTGGTAAAAAAAAAAAGATCAACGATGCATGCAAGAAGAACAGTTTGCTGATAAATCAAACGTTTTTTGAAAGGAATACAATTTTGACTAAATGTGAGATCATTCTGAACAGTGATATTCTTGATCAGGTAGAAGACATTGAGTATACAAAATACATTTTTTTGTATTCCCAGGAGTATTTGTGATGTGGGACGTTATGTGGATCATCTAGGATGTATGTTTACTAAGTATGAAAAAACTTGGAAACAAATTAATAGAAATAATTAATAATAATTAATAGAAACAGGTCTAACGGCCCACTTAAATAAGAGTTCTAGTACCAATCCTATTACCACTTCTACTACTACCATCACGCCATTTCCCCGTAGGGGTAGGCAGAGAGAATGGACCGCCACACACGTCTATCCTGGCGCACATTCCTAGCTTCTTCCACATTCATAGATCTAGTTATACATGCCCTTCGGTTCTGTCTGCTTTTGACATGACCAGACTTAAGATTTTGGTTAATCTGATCATGCCACGTCTTTCTTGGTCGTCCTCGTCTCACTTTACCGTTCATTTTTGCTGTATATACTTATTTTACCATTCTTTCTTCGTCTATTTGCTACGTGACCATACCATCTCAAAGACCCTTTCTTAATCTTATCAATTATACTTGACTCAGATTTACACTCTCGCCTGATTTCATCATTCGTAACCCTGTCATACATTGATTTCCCACACATTCGTCTAAGAGATCCCAATCCTTATGATAATAATAATAAGTTCGGCTGATTTATATAGCGCCATTTTTGTTAAAAATCACCCTCAGGACCCTTTACAATTTTATACTTAAACTTACATTTTAACTAAGCTAAAGTAACCTATTGGCAGAGGGGCCGGCAATGGCAAAAGCACGATTTAGTGTTTGGGGAGCGCCGGATTTCGATAAGTTTTCCTCTGCCTGAATTAAATGCTGACCTGCGAGTTGATTTTCTTTGACATATATTTTCCCTAATACATAGGTCCGATTGGTGTTTTGGAGCCCTTTCATGAAATGATTTGAACACTGTCCAGCAAAGCCTGTATTTTGTTCTATCTCGGCTTTTTAACCAGTGAATCGGACCAAAGTATGAAACGGAAAAATATGAATAGATATAATAAATGTCGTTGAAATACGATTTCTTAGGCGTGTGGAATGTGTGGTAAAACTATGCACGAGACCAGCAAATGGTGAGATTTACGCCTTAAATAATTTATGGATTACAGCACCCTCGAATCTCGTCGACAATTTTTTTTGGAAAACATTTCTATGAGCTAATATCTGGAAGTATATACATATTATAATCCTAATGTACAGAAAGCGATCAGTTTGTCTGTTTCCAATAATTATTCTAAAGTGAAATCTTATGCATTATTTTATGTATCTAGAATTCGTACTAATGCAAGTCAGAACTTACCCATTAATAAGCAATTCGCTTGCAGAATACGACTTCTGCAGATAAAATGGACCTACTTTTCCGTACATATCGGCAAAAATAGTATCTTACAAAGTCAAGTTGGTACAGAAAATTAGTAAAATATACCATAATAACACTCAACATGCCGAACACTCTTCTAGTGGAACGGAAGGCTTGTCGATGACTGTTAACAGGCTGGTTTCTTCTGAAGAGTTTTAAGTGGTTTCCTCTTCACTAGAGCAAATGTTAGAGAAGTTCCTGATTGGCCCACTATAAGAATATCCCTCCTGATTCCAACTCTTAATAAAAGCTCATTCAAAGCAGAAAAAACCGTATTATGAATTATTAACCTTGTACATAACAAGCAAGGTGAATAATAAATGCTCCCATATGAAAAAAATACTACCTTGTAAAGTAATGCAGACGAATAAATAAACTATTGTTAAAAAATAAATATTTAATACACATGACAAAATAAAGAAAGGAATGTTGCGGTGTTTTAAACGTGTAGGTAAAGCGAATAACGCCTAAAAAGACTAACGATAGGAATGTTGATGAACACAGAAACGAGGAAGACCGAGAAAGACATGGCACATATAATTCCACAAATAATTGGATATTTGTTTATTTACTATGGAAATCATAAAGTACAAAAAAACCATTTTAAAAAGTAAGACTGATTACAGATTTCACATTCATTTATTATGAATACAGAAGGGATAACGCATGGTACAGTCCCAACTTTATTTTCTTCCCCTCTCTCTCTGCTTCTACGAACACTTTTATGTATTTTTAAAAATTCCCAACCCACAATAGTTCATTAGGTACAGTTAAAGTTAAAATTTAAAATTTGGCAGGAGATAAACTTAAATGTCTTAAATAGATCTTATAAAACTAAATGAGATTAAACGCGTATCCTGTAACTATCCGGAGTCCGGCATATCCGATTGGATACCGGATATAAGCTCAATATCTGGCTTTAAATTGAGAAGATTTCATGAAATCAATACCACTAAATTTATTAATTGATATTAGTTGTATTTGGGAAAAAGAAAGTAATATTTATGAAATCAAATCATTAAAACTGGTCAAATACATAATTATATTCTAATTTCTGTTATTATCGTTTGTCAAAGTAAAAAAACATTCCAACTGCTGTGTAGATTTGAATATTCACTCTTTTCACAAAAGTGCTATCATCTTAGTTTCGCTTTTCTATTGCTGCGTATTTTTACATTCAATTGAGGATCGCTTTGTTCAAATCACTTTATTCGCCTCACATGGCGTTTTGATTTTTTTTTAAAATCTAGTATTGAGATGGTCGATCATTTTTAAAAAACTCACCAAAACATGCTAAAAACTAAATTTAAAAAAAATCAAAGTCTTATCGTTTTTTCGCTTAAATATTTTATCGTGTTTTTAATTTCAAAGTGTTCATGAAAATATTTTAACCCCTTTTTATTTTATGCCAATGAAATAAATTCGACTACTGGGGTATTTTTTTATGTTTTTCGGTCTTCCTGTAATATTTTGCTTATGCTGGTTACCACCTCTACCCTGAACATGGTCGATATATAAAGGAAGAAACGGATAAAAACTATACAGATACTCATAGGAAAACAGTTGATTATTGAAGGGTATCCCGGTATCCGGCTTAGGGGCTTGCCGTATATCCGGTATCCGGCCAATACAAACTATCGTTTCATTACTACAAACAATAACTGAAGATGAACATGTTGTTATGACATGTCATGACAACTAACTACAAACTACAAACTTTAAAATAACTTTTTTTACTTTAATTTTAATTTTTAAACAACTTCCATTTTTTTTTTTTTTTCTCTTTTTTGTACTTTCATTAATAACCTTACATGTAATTACTTTATAATATGGAAACTTCGCTGGTCCATTAGAGTTAAGTCTAACTGTGTAAAATATAAAACTATGTAACTGTACTGTATGTTTTCTAAATAAAAGAAAATAAAAATATATTATCGTGCGCGCTTGAGAAGATGTAAGAATGTAGAGGAAGCGAGGTCAGTATGCAAAGACAGATTGAAGTGGCGTTCTATCCCCTTTACTGACGCGTGCGCGGTAACAGTGTGATAGTCATTGTGTATTACAGTTTACATTATATTCGTGAATTCTACTAATATTATTAGGAAATACGTAAGAAAACATATGTCGTAAATAATAAATATTATGTAGTATTACTATACAATTCTAAAAACATAACTTCATATAATTAAGTAAGTGGCTTGCGTCGATATACAGCGTTTTATTTGTGTTAGTGCGCGTACCTATTGTGGAACACCAAATACACACAAACAAAAATATCGAGAGGGTTTACAAGCGACACTTGATATTTCTAATATTTATACGTGTACTGTCGTACTGCCAAACATTTTCATACGAATAATAAAAAAAAAAGATTTTGTTTTCTACCTCGATGCTACACAGCTTTTTCCCAAGGTTTATTTTCTTTTTAGTAAGTATTTTATGGGCAACCTGGCAACATCAAAGAAATTTTATCAAAACCAAACTCAACATTAATCTGCGGAACAAAGGCCGACAACCGTAAACAGCGCTGGTACCTTACGTATCACTTCAACATATATATCCAATATACTAGATAGCTACTGCCAGTTTGAGAGACGATTATCTAAATAACGTGATAGCCTTGTTTTACACGACCACTTAAAAAATAAATTATACATTTCCATCTTCATACTCAGTGTTGCATAGGGAACTTAGATGGTTCCCCAAATGCAGCGTATCAAGCGTACAATTTAACGGAAATAAAACATTGTAAAACCACCTTTTAGACATACATTCCATGTCGACTTTGCCAGGAATTGAAACAGGGCTTATAAGCATTGTTAACGAACGTGCCAACCAATGCACCATAAGGCGTATTTATCTTTACTCGATTTCTCCTCTCAAGATTTGTACCTGAGAGTAACTTTTGGTTTTGTTTTATTTTTTTGTTTTTTTTAATATGTACTTTTTAGATACGAGTACCATTACCGTTTATATTTTTGTACTTCTAATTTCACTTATTTTTAATAATCCTTAAAAGAGTTTACTTGTGTCCAGGGGTATGAAAAGAGCGTTTTGTGTATGAAATAGAACCACAACCCAAGACGAGTTAAAATCCTTACTACGAAAATCGAACGGAAATAATTTCACCTCATTTCGTAGGATTGAAACGTTCGCATACAATTTATGGTGTCCAGAGTTCAATTTTTTGCAGGGTGGACGTTAAATATTTATTTCAATGGTTTTCCCTTTGCTGGCATCTAGTGTTGAAAGTGTAAAAGGGAATGAAATTTAAATTAATACATTTAAAAAAAACGATAGAAAAATACGAAAATGACACACGAATAAATACGCAACGGCGTATATCACGAGCGATTTAACTACAAATTTATTTATTTTAAAGACCATGATTTATCGGAATAGTTTAATAACTAAAAAAAATAATAAAAATACATAAGAGCGATGTGGACAAGTTGAGAAAATTGTCATTAGGTCTTGTCTGTGCAGCGTTGCCAACTTCCATCAAGCTTAAATCTGTAGATTTCGGTAGATTCGTTACAACAACAAAGAACAATTTTTTTTTTTTTTTTTTTATTATATTGAAAACATATTATACATAATTATATACAATATTCCCAAGGAGTTTTTTTAAAAAAAACTCATTTAGGGACATACAGATAATATTTTTTTTAGAGACGTTTTTAAATTTTAAACTATAATACTATTTAACAAAAGCAGAAAAATTAAAATTATGATATACTACAAATTAAAAAGGGTATGAAAGATACTTGAAAATAACAGAATAAACAGAATACTAGGCATGGAAATAAATTCAAAATAAATGTTTACACTATGCAATCTGGGAAAGAAAATTGAAAAAGTTTAAAAATTACATGGATGTATATATACATACTAAACTAGTACAAAATAAAATCATTTTTTTTAATTAACAAAATATGCGCACACCCAATACAGGTTAATTTTTTTTATCAAAAACGTTGAAAAAATTGAAATTATGTATACAAGCCAAAAAAAGTATATAAAAAGAAAAAAACACAAATAACTTTTAAATAGTATTAAAAATTACATATACAAGCAAAAACGGTGAAATATTAAAAGGTATATGTTCAAGATGCGCATTCTCTATAAACTAACATTATTTATTCAAAGTACTTCTGGAAAAAATAATTCTTCAATTCGCACGTCCTGTTTCTATATTTTGAAATAGGTACTTTAAATTTTTGTGGCAATTTATTAAATTCCTTGAAACCTATGTATTGTAAAGATCTAGTACCAAACTTCGTAGACTTCACAGATCCAATATATATATTGTTTATTATTTATTTCAAAAATATTAATTAAGTGTTACTTGTGACGAGCTACGTTACCAATATCTGATAATCAATAAGAAACAGTTTAGTTTTAGAGGGGAGATGAACAAGGTTTTACGTGGTAACCAGTGGAACAAGGGAATGGCTGCTATTACGTCATAAAAATTGTTCGAAATGTTTTAAATTCTGTAGATTTTCCATTGACTTCGAAAGCTCGAAAAAATGCACGAAAATATCCAAACGCGTTTACATGAGGGCAATGCGGCCGCGCGTGGTGGTGGAGGTAACCATTATTCCGCAGAGGGGATCGAACTCGTGACGCCAGTTTTATTTCTTTCACAGCACTAATATTATTTATTATTTTAATTAACAATTTATATACAACATGTGTATACATATAAGGGCGGGCATATTGTCTTGAGGTAATTCCTTCCTATCTACCCAAACCGTTCAGTTTGAGAAAATTACAAATGCATGGATATATGAAATCTTTTGATTTTATACAAAATTAAAAACAAATTTTTTTTTTTTTTAAATAAAAAATAATAACACTTTACTATGAAGAGAGAAGGGGGGGATGGGAAGGAAAGAATAAGGATAAAGGAAGAACTTAATTATTTAGATAGTGACATTTCAATCTTGATTTAAATGTAAATAAAGAATCTCTAACATTAGTTGGTAGATTATTCCACAATCGAGCAGCTACTACTGTGAAAGAGGAAGCAAGAAAATAAGAGCGATGAATCGGTATGAAAAGTGTTGTCTCGTTACTAGAACGAAAAAATGGTCCGTTCTGTGATAAAAGTTGAAGAGTTCTCTCAGATAAACAGGTGAAGTGGATATTTAAAATATTGTGAAGAAGTGATAGAATGTGAATGTTTCTTATATGCCTAATACTGAGCCAATAACAAATACAATACATTGAATTGGATATTTATTTTGTTTAAATGACAGATTCATTCCCACTAGCAAAGCGTTTATCTATTCAACGTAATTTAAAACGTTAGAATATTTTGAATCAGAAAAAAAACAACATTTAAGTGTGCGGTAATTATTTTAGGTAAAATTAATATAAATTTATCGTTGTAACTAAACCGGTAAACCAAAAACGAAAGACTGGTTACCTTTCTTTTACATAACAAACTATCTATAAATGATTTTCACAACAATGACATATATGAGGGTGCTACTTGCAAACCTGGCAAAATCCATCTTTCTTTATTTTGAGCAAATCACAAAAAAGTGACACAATACTTAACTTCAACTTTTTTTAAGCTTTATTTTTTATTATAATTAGTAATTATTTTATACCTAAGCAGTGATGACGTAAGATTATGTCAATATACAGTAGTGAAATAATAAATTTAATTTTATGCACTTACTTGTTTATAAATTTGTATACACCACTTTAATTTTTTTTTATTACATTTCGACCGGAAGTTTAATAACTAAAAAAAGAAAGCGAATTCGAAAGCGGTCGAAGTGTAATAAAAAAAAATTAAAGTGGTTTATACAAATTGATAAACAAATAAGTGTAAAATGTCATAGCACAAAGTGAAAAATGTTTTTGATAACAATAATATTAATTTTATGCGTTACCAACTTTGCAATACTCAAGTAGAGGTTGCTATGTTTTCAACAAAGCCAATAATTTAAAAGTCAAATCTTACAAATTAAGCCGTAGTTTTAACTGACAAAGTTAAAGTTATTGCAAAAAATTGTATTCTGAATAAGTTTCAATTAATATCTCGTTTTTTTAAATTTAGGATTTTGCTGGGTTTGCAACCCTCAAATATGAATTATCTGCAATGATAATAATACGGTTGAAATTTGTGTAACGGTGCAGTGCTCTATGAACCACATAGTATATATAAAATAATCGTTACGATAAATACAGAAAATTATAGTCATACAGCGCTATTGTAAAAAAAATAATTTAGAGGTTTTCTTTTTAAATTTATTTAAAAATATGAGAGAACGATGAATAATAAACTTTTTTCTTCAGGCAACAAGTATCACGAATATCTCTCATGAATCGCTTGTAGACCCTCCTTTTCACAGCTAAGCAGCGCTAACTTTGTGTGGTGTGCACTAATACAAACACAGAATCGAGCATCTTAAGTCGTATCCGCTCCGGACCAAATACAAATCGCAGAAAAGAGGCACCTTGTAAAACAAACGGTCTCGTCGTGATACAAATGTAAAATGTTTCAGTTGTTCGCTAGGCTTTTGTAATTCGTGGGTCTGTTTTGGCCGTAAGACGGGGGTCGTAAACTTGACCTTTTCCATGTGCCTTTATTCTCGGTCGAGTTTTATACAACTCTCATTCGGAGATGTATCTGCAGGAATCTTAACGAAAAATGTGTTCGGGAGGGTCATGGTAGGTTTCATTTTCATTTGAGTTGGGACGTGGGTTATCTAGCACGGGGCTTCATACAATTATTACACTTTTATAGCTGGCCTATTCATCTCCACTACCGGCGTGACGGCGTCTGTAACCAAAATCATTATGTATAATCTTCCAAACAAGTCTCGACTGTGCCCTGTAAACTTTAGTTCACAAACTTTTCTAATACTTGCAAACTTGTTTTTTACGAGTTAAACACTCGACATTATCATATCAATGCTCAACATCGTTCTCTTTTCCGCACCCGATGGTGCATAGGGCACTGCGTCGATATTATTATTATCATTTTTATGGATAACTTATATAGCGCCATTTTCGTAGAATTCTACTTAAAAGTGGCCATTTGAACCCAACCTATGACAGGTCATAAGCCCTGTAAACGCTCGAATATCCATAATCTTGAAACAAATATTCTACCCATCTCTGTAGTGATATAAATAATAATATCCCTTAGATATTCCGATAAACCAAATACAGCGTATTACGATCGTCTTTTACACAACGGTGCGGTGATCAATCCTGCGCTTCATTTTCCAATCAAGGAACAGTTAAATATTGAAGTGAAAACAACCTTTAAAATCAATATCTTACGTCGAAAGGCGAAGTGCCAATTTGCATGAAATCTTTATTCAGGTTTCGCCTGAAAGCAGCCATCCAGTTGAAAACACTCGTCCATGGTCTGGTTCTACTTTACACACAGACCTGTATAATTCTTCCTCCTGAAAGCAGAGATATCATACTACCTGCTAATAATCGTCCGCTTTGTGGTCCCGTGGTCAGCGCGTTTGCCCACCATGCAATAAGTCATTATAATTTTTGTGTTTTATTTCATGGTCCCAGGACTAGTAGACGAAACGCAAAACTGACCATCTTACCTTGAAGTAACAAAAAATATCCGTTTACGAATGCGGCGCTTTATCATCAAATTCAGATAGGGATTGATAATGACGATAGAGGAGTACGCCTCGTGGCCAAACTTTATTGTGAGTCCTCATAATTTACTGTTCCGCACCCAATGGTGCATAGGGTACTGCATTAGTAGTTGAATTGCATCGCATTCGGTTTTTATAAATATTTTTAATAAAAACCTTTATAAGCATAAATAAACAATACGTTCAGTAAAAAATGGAACACTTAAGGTTGAACTTGCCAAAAAAGGGTCTGGCTCTTGTGTTTGGCAAGTTTACAAAATAACATAAAAAAGAAACAAAAATGCAAAACAGTATAATAAAATAAATTAAAAATTGAACAATTTAAAAAATTGAGAAAATTAAGAAAATATAACACTATAAAAAATAATAATTTTGTTACACGGCCTTCCATGTTCAGCCAAACGCTTTGGTTTGGATTGTCAGTTTTTTTTATTTTTAAATATATTTTTTTAACGATTACTGTTTTTCTGTAAAAAAACTGAATGATTTAAGAATTGGAACAAAAATGGGTGATATAACTGTTAATTGTCTTCTGTATGCTGATGATGCCGTGCTTCTTGCTAGCAGCAAAGAAGACCTGCAATTCTTAGTAACAAAAGTCTACGATGTATGCAAGAAAAGCAATTTGCTAATGAATGTTGGTAATCGAATGTTGTGGTTTTTGAAAGGGATAAAAATATAATTAAATGTGAGATCGGTGTGAACGAAGATATTCTGAATTAGGAAGAAAAAATGTTGTATCTAGGAAGTATGTTTACTAGGGATGAAAAGACTGAGAAAGAATTGAAAGGAGGGTGAGCGCCGGAAACAGGATGAACGGTGCACTAAAATCTACTTTAGCAAACAAATGCTTATCGCAGACAAAACTAGCAGTTTACAATGGAGTTCTAGTGCCTACACTAATGTATGGGAGCGAAGTATGGAATTCGAAAAATAATTATGAAAGTAGGTTAAATGCTGTCGAAATGCGATCCCTCAGGCAAACGTGTAGTAAAACGATGTACGATAGGTGCACAAATGTCGACATCCGTAAACTGTGTAAGGCTGAGACATGCGTTATCAACAGAATCAAGAAAGGGGTGCTGCGTTGGTTTGAACATGTAGAGCGAATGGACAGCGAAAGAATGGCCAAAAGAATCTACAATGCGATTGTTGATGGATGCAGAAAACGAGGAAGACCGAGAAAGACATGGCACGATCAAATCCATCAAATACTTGAAGATGGACATGTCAAGAGTAGGAATAATCGGCGTGCGTGCATGAGAAGATGTATTAATTAAGGGGAAGCCAGGTCTGTATGCAAAGACAGAGCGATATTGCGTTCAATCTTCTCTGCCTACCCCTACAGAAACGGCGGGATGGTTTGTTTGTTTATTTAATCAGCAATATGGAACCACAGTGTGAGATTGAATGTTGTTTACGAAGATTATTTAATTTTATAATTTCTTTGTATGATTTATAAAAAGTCATTAGTTTTATTTCTTTTTATTAACCAATAATCAATGTTTAAAATGTGTAAAGATTTTTATTTTTATTTAATCGATACACACAGATTAAATAACATTGAAAGTTATGGTCCAAAATAACCCATATATCCAAGAGACGTTATACTTTTGGTCGATAGTAGTTAAGGTTTAAATAAAACCTTTATTTTAACATATTTAAAACAAACATAAACAAAAATACGAATAATTTAAGTTGAATTTTCAAAAAAAGTTATGCTTTTGCCTTTAAAATAACAACATTATATAAAAAAGAAACGTACATTAAAAAGAAAAGGAAAAAAACTAACAAGAAATAAAAAAAGAGAAAATATTTACAGGCATCCATATATATGTACGTACACACATGAATATATATATATATATATATACAGATACATGTACATTTACATAAATATTTAATTAAAAACAGTAATTTATCTAAATTTATTGCTACAGGGAGAGAAAACACTCTCGAGAAAAGAATATGGAAGTTTAAGTATTTACATGGCTTATGACCAATCATTAAATTTATTTAGCCACTTTACACAATGTGTAACATTTAGTAAAAGAGCTGAAGCATAGATTATAATAACTCGTTAAGAAGGAAATCTAGCCTGTGTAAAAACATTTGGACGTACTCAAAACATTACCAAAATTTTCTTCCGCCGTGACAGAAATTGAACTTAACTCCTCAAGCATGTTAGGCAAATACCATGCTGTAAAAGTACGCGGTGCGGTCAAAGAAGTTTTCACTTTAAAAAAAACATAATTACGGCCAATTTATGCAGTGACGCTTTTATTATATTATTTTAGGGGCGATTTACAATTAAGTTATTCCTTTATATTAAAATTGACGTTGAAATCTTTCGGAAAATTGTACAACTTTCAAGAGTGATTAGCTTTACAATAATATTAATGGAAGAAACCCTGCAGATTCGCGTTGAATTTTCTTACAAGGCAAAAATTTTTTAATTCATAAAAAATCAGACCATCGAATAAAATATACATAATGCCCAAGGCAAATATTTTCTTTGTTTCGATCAGACTAAACTCAAAGATAAAAATCTGAAGATTTTTCACCTCTCGGAAATAATTACAAGTTCTGCGGAGAGGAACAAGGAAAAGAGGAAATAGTTTTTAGAACTGGCAATACCCAAAGAAATTTATATTGATGAATCTAGAGCCTTATGTCTGAACTCCGCCCCGAAGTTCCGCGAATCATTTGATTATGAAGAACAATTCTTTATATCAGTGGTTTCCGAACTGTATGTTACTACGCCCTCCTTGTTCTTATAACCCACTCTTTTTTTGTAAAAAAATAAATAATAACTCATATTTCAAAATGGTATATTTAAATGATAAGATACTACTCGTATAATAGAAAAAAGTGTATAACGTTATTGTCAAAATATAAACAAAGTTTGTTTTTAAAAGTATTTTGAGTTATACAGCGTGCAAAGTAATCACGTACCAGCTTATGACACCGTAAATGCCTAAATTTCCATATTCCTTTCTCAAATATGTTTTTCATCACTTTTTGGGTATGTATTTACATAACTTGCAGCATCACGTCAAGAATGCCATAAATAAATAAAACATTGTTTTCAGTTAAGTATGATATTAATAAAAATGGAATGTAGTAAAAGTAGTAAAAAAAATATATGCCAAACTATAATAAAAAATATATCTAACTAATAACTAAAAAGTTTATTTAAACTGCATACATGTGCAAAATGGCACTCTGTATTGATATTTATTTATTTATTTGTTTAGAGATAAATTTACAAATTTACTTATTAGAATAACAATGGTATTAATTAATAATTGTACTAAATACACCTAAATTAAATATTAAAAAAATTAAATTGTACTAAATACACAAATTAATAATCTCTATGTCTAATATGCAAAAAGCATTTCGCTCAAAAAGCGAAGATGCTCCCAGCTTCTCTGAGACTTTCTGGTAACTCATTTAACATATTCAAACCTTAATGGTAAAGGTTGTTCTGAGTCTCAGTCAGTCTCACCTTAGGACACCTGAAATCACCTCTACTTCTCGTTCCATAACTGTGGAAATCATGAATGTATTGTATACTTTTCATCGTGTACTCAGGAAGCAGTTTGTTTTTCAACTTATGAATAAAACAATATTTTGATTTTGTCCAAATTTTTGTAAAAGAGGTCTGGATTCAACTCCCTAGGGAGATGTTAATATTACAATATTACAACAAAGATGCTTAGAAATTGAAAAAAACTCATTTTTAGGCGTTGACTAGTATGCAGGTGAAATAATTCAATTATATGAATCTCACCCGCCTAAATAAAGGTTTCAGCTCTTTTAGATGGCAAAAGGTACCATCTGTATTTTTTGAAATGTTCAGGAGAGCTAAAATAAGACATTGATTCAATCTAAAAACTAAAATATTTTGGTGTTTTATCCAGTTTACAATAATTGATTGCCATTTTAAATATTTGAATCATTTTTGTTTATTTAGTGAAATATTTATTTAAACGGTTGAGAACTAAAAAATCGAAAAAATACAGATGGTCCCTTTTGCCATCTGACTACAGAATTATTCGTTAAAAAAAAGGAAATTTTTGAAATAAGTTATCCAACTTTAGAACTTACGCGCCTCCTTTAGCACTAGTCCACGCTACTCAGTTTGGAAATCACTGTTTTACATCATGGCGTCATCAAAAATATTTAGCGATGATTAATTCTTCGAATAAAAATTGCGTTTCGAAGTGCATTGACCCTTAAAATCTGATTTGCAAATCAGCTCATATTTTGTATAAACGGATATACGAAGTTGCGATAGTAAACGTTCTTTAATTCTTAGGCAAAATATGCAAAGAAATTTGATATTTAAGTCGTCAAATTAATATACGATTTAAAAAAAAAATTAAACTTACAAATTTTTATTACATAACGTCTTTATATATTTGACACATATTATATTGGGATATCAGTCCGCCTCGAGGTGTACTGGTTGACGCATTCACCTATCATGCTTGAGGTCACGGGTTCAATTAGTTTGAAAGGAGATTTTACGCTTGCATTTTATCTCTGAACTCGCACCTAAACGTAAAACTGATATTTTACATTGGCTTCTAATAACGGATCATCGAGATACGCGGCATTTGGTCTACTAGTGCAGTGCCATATGCACCGTTATTTGTGGATATCGAAATATTTGTTTTATGTGTTCATAAATGTAATCGATACTCATAATATTAATAACATAAAATTAATTAATGAAAACGATAATATATTAATAAACTAAAATAAGGTTTTCAATGTAAAAAATATCCTTTATCCCATTATTATGAATACGTTAAAATGGACTGTTAGCATTTGGTTCATCACGAATCATATTTTAACTTAACACTAAAAAACTCAAATTTCCATAAAAAATAATAGAAAATTAGAGTTTTTGTAAAATATGTAGATGAAAATCGATAAATAGTCCTGAAAAATTACATACGATAAATGCGTCCACCCTTTTCCCGAAATTGTTCAAAAAGACTTGTGACTTTCAACAATGTTTGAGTATATCCAAATGCTTGCAGACTAGCTGGATTTCCTCCCTAGGGAGTTATTCATTTTAAAATTTATTTCAACAAAGAGGGAAAGAGAGGGAGAGGCACTTTACGCAGGTGCGTAAAGTGGCCACTTAAACCAGCCAATTATTATAATTATTATTATGGATAACTTATAAAGCGCCATTTCTGTAATTTAATACCTCAAGGGTACTTTACATAGTGATTTTATTGTTAAATAAATTTGATTTAAGCTTTTAAATTTGTACTTAAATTAAAACAATTTATTTTGTTGACACATGCTACGGATTTATACAAATGATTTAGAGAACAAGTGGGTTTTAAGTTTTTTTCGAAACATCACTTCACTTTCACAGCCACGCACCTCTGCTGGGATAGCATTCCATGCCGTGGGGCCTGCGACCGCAAATGCGCGTTTACCAAATTTAGTGCGCTATTTGCGTAGAGGTATAATAACTTTTCCTCTCGCCGAAGACGTAGCTGATCTAAGCGTGAGACACCTTTCAGCAAGTTCATCTGGAATGCATAGTTCCGTTGGATATTTCGGAGCAGAGTTGTGCAGTGTCTCATACATAAGCCAACAGAGTTTGTATTCGACCCTCTGTGGAAAACGTAGCCAGTGTAGTTCCCGAAGTAGTGGAGTGATATGACTGAACTAAGAGAATACGAAAATAAGTATCGCTGCAGCATTCAATACAGATTGTAGGCGAGTCATTTTGTTCATTGGTAGACCTGTGTAGATACCATTACAATAATCGACTCTAGATACTACAAACGCATTTATTAATTGACGGGCGGCATCAACCGGCAAATTTTTGCGTATGAATTTAATTTTTCTCAGCTGGTAGAAGCGTAAACTTATCATTCTACTAATTTGAACGTCAAGAGAAAGGTCAGAATTCAGTAAAACTCCCAGTAGTTTAACGGTGGGTAAAGCGGTACTCCCTACATTGGGTAGGGCCGTATCCTGGATCAAATTCTGTCGTCTGGCTGAAGCCACCCATAGTTGTTCAGTTTTTTATGGGTTTAATGTTAGTTAGTTCAGCCATCCAGTTTCCGATGCATCCATCAATTAAATTGACAAGCACACTTCTTTCGCCTGGTTGACATGTCACAAGCCCTGTAAATGCCTAGACATCCTTATTCCCTTCTCAAAAATGAAATAAATTTTAACTTGAGACTTTCTTCAGTTTCACATAGTCACCATTATTTTTAAAAATTGAATATTTTTTGCAAACAACCCGTAAAAATATCAAATAATTCTATTGTCAATTGTTTATAATGAAAAAAAAAGATTAAACAAATTAATAAAAAAACCAAAAGAAATAAAATAAACAAAATCAATAAAAAAGTGAATTTAATAAAATAAACCGAAAATAAAAAAACAAAAGATTAAGTAAACAAAATAAATAAAACAAATATAATAAATAACGTAAATGAAATAAATAAAATAAATAAATACAAACTTTAAAAGCTTTCGTTGTACCTTTCCCTACAGATGTATCAATTTGTGATTAAACAAATTGATATTTCTTAATGACCCGACAGGGAATCGATCTTGAGATCTCTTGCATGGTAGGCAAACGCGCTGACCATTATACCATGAGGCCGACAAATGTCAAGCGTAGGAATAATCGGCGAGCGTGCATGAGAAAATGTATTTCGAATGTAGAGGAAACGAGTTATGTATGCAAAGACAGAGTTATGTGGCGTTCTATCCTCTCTGCCTATGCCTACGAGGAAACAACGTAATAGTTTGTCTGTCTGTATGACAGTGAAGGAATACAGTGTCAATTTCAGCTAGTTCCAAATTAGGACTGCGGCCATACTTCCCAGATCCCGCTTCGAAAGTAGCGTAAAAATTCAATCAACAATATTTTGAGTTGGTCCAAATTTTTATAGACAAGGACTGCATTCAATTCCCTAGGGAGCTGTTAATATTGACAGATCACAACAGAGATGAAGAACGTTTTGAAAAAGGTAATTTAGTATCTCAAAATATTGTTGATAAATCCACCTGGTCCATGAAGATGTCCGATGAAGACGTTCCTTCTTTATTTACATTTAAATCAAGATTGAAACGTCACTATCTCAATATTTAAATTGTTCTTTTATCCTTCTTCTTTCCTTTCCATCCCCTCTCCTCTATTCATAGTTTAGTGTTAATTTTTTTAAATATATTTTTATTTAGTCAATCTTTGTTTTTATTTTTTGTTTAAAATTGTAAGGTTCAATATGTCTATGTATTTATAATTTTCTCAAACTGAACGGTTTGGGTAGGTAGGAAGAAATTGCCTTAAGGCAATATGCCCGCCCTAATATGTTTATATACTGTATATGTATATAAAGTGTCAAATAAATAATAAAAAAAATTATATGTATAAAAATTAAAAGAAAATTTTTTTTTATGCGTTGCCTAATATGTGGGTGAAATAATTCAATGAGATGAATCTCACCCGCATAAATAAAGGTTTTAGCTCTTTGACTTCACAAACATCAACAGATGAAAGAATTGAAGGAATATATATGTTCAAATATGGGCAGAATGGTGAATGTTACACAGTGTGTCATAGGCCCTGTAGATGCCTAGACTTCTATAGTACCTTCTTTAAAATGTTCTTCATCTCTGTTTTTATATGTCAATAAAAAATGTATGGCTATATTAAACTTACAAACAGCAAAACGAGACTCCTTTGGCACGTCGAAGATCGGCTTTCGATTTTATTAGTTTATTTAAAGCGGCATTCTTTTGAGAACATAGCATAATATAATACCATTTTAACGTAGACTACAATAAAATGAAAAAATGTTTACGCACTTGCAGTGATTTTCAACATTTTTGAATACGGGATCCATTTACGAGTTAAAAAATCTGGGGACCCCCCATGGCCTTTATTTTATTTTACCACTCGTATGCTAGTGATTTCAATAACGTCATATAGATTTTCTTTATATTTATTTATTTATTACATAAATATATTACAAACATGTGTGTATGCTTATTTAATAACAGGAAATGTATATAAAACTACTGAATTAGAAAATTAATACGGAACATTCTCTGGTTAGGTTAGTCTCCATCTAACATGGTTTGGCCTGTTCTGAGATTTATTTATTTATTAAATATACGGCCTAAGCCAATTACAACAGTTAAATGAAGAAACATAAATGCAAGAAACTGAACAAAAGAACATAAAACTGTGTAGGAAAGACAAACCAGGGCAAAACAGTAATTATACCATTTATTCATAAAAACGAAAGACCAAAAACTTTGAGCTAAACCATGCCAATCCAAATTCATCCCACACTGTTTATTCGCGAATAGATCTACGAAAAGCCGGAAGATCTATCCCAAAGAATTCCAAGTCGTGTGATGAATTGACTAATCTACACATTCTGGACATTGGGGAATAAAAACCAAAATTGCTCTTAGAAGATTTTATAAATAGCAGATTTTGACTTCTGGTGACACGGTTGGGAACATGAAAAGAAATTGATTGCAACAGAGATGGGACATCACTGAAAGCATTAAGTATTTTGAAAATGCATTTAAGGTCCATCACAGTTCTACGTCTCTCCAATGAAGACAGATTAAGAGATTCCTCTATTTCAAAATAGGAATAATTACCCCTTTGTAATTCGAGCAACCATGCCACTTTTCTAAGAAAACGGTGTTGAACAGACTCGATATGGTCAATATGAGTCCTGTAGAATGGAGACCAAATAGGAGAAGCGTATTCTAGATGGGGTCGAACTGGTGAGCAATAAAGAGTTTTGATGGTATTAATATTTTTGAAGTCCGCCGTCACTCTATTGATAAAACTAAGAAGTTTGAGAGATTTATTAACAATATTATCAATGTGTTCACGATATGAGAGTTTACTATCTAAAGCAATGCCAAGATCATTTATTGACGAAACCATTGAAAGGGAAGTATTTTTTAGTTTGTAGTTGAATTGTATAAGTGTTTTTCGTCGCGAGAATTTTTATGTTTTATTCTATAAGTAGATTCCTACTTATTGTAATTAAAATTACTTAATTATAAATGCACAGTGTATTGGATACAAGAATGTAATAATCATTATTTTATCAATTTAAAGTATTTATATGTGCCAAGAATACACAGTGTTATTTAAACAAAAATAATATTATATTAATGAAAATCAATTTCCAAAATGTTCATAGCGCCATTTTCGTGTGTAATCACTTCAAGGACGCTTTACATTATACTTAATTAAAAATAATAATAATAAGATCTATCGGCATGCTAACTTTTAATTATTATATACTTACAAACAAATTTCATATATCATGTATTACGCATATTATGTTTGTACTTCCAAAAATTACATCTTACATGTCAAGAAACGATTGTACAAATAAACAAAAAAAAATCTTTCTGAAAAGCGATTCTGTTGCACAATTTTGAATTTCTGGAGGTAGAGTGTTCCACGCCAATGGTCTGGCTATTGCAAAAGTCCTATCGCCAAATTTTGAACTCTGGTTGCGTAAATGAGGTTGTATCACCTTACCTGTAGCAGGACAGGAGGCTGAGCGGAGGGAGAGGCGCCTATCTGCCAGCTCGTCTGGAAGGCAGAGTTCCTTTAAGGTATTGAGGAGCCGCGTTATGCATTGCCTTGTACATTCTAATACAGCTTGTACTCGACCCTTTCTGGAAAACGTAGCCAATGATGACTTCGTACAGTAAATTATATAGATAAAAACAAATATAAAGTAATGTTATGCATAAGAATATAAATAATATGTGTACCAATAATATAAAAAAATATGTTTATTCATCATCATCATCCCCTTTCTGCATGAAGGTAAGGTGATCAGTCTTACGGTTCAAATACCAGTCTAGGGACTGTGAAATATTCTAGTGTAAAAACACCTTTTTAGATAATATTTCATTTCAACCACATCGGGAATCGAACCCAAGACCTCTTTTTAGTCGACACATATTTTTTTTATTTAGACCAAATTATTATTAATCGAGAAATCAAGTGCAAGGTATAACGTATGAGCAGGTAATACGGCCATCAGAAGTAAGATCAATAACATTCATACGGCATGCTTAAAATGGAACTTATCAAGAAACATATCCAGAGCTGGCAAGGGAAGATATTTTGTAATAATTAGTGCCATTTGCCTCATTAACTTAAAACAAGTAGACTTTAATTTAAAAAAATGTTTGGTTATTCGCTTCTCAAAAGTAAAACTAAGATTTGACAAAACGTCTAAAATAAAAACACACACAATTTTTTATCGAAATTATTGCGTTTTTACTCTAGAGTCGGACCTGAAACTCTTCTTTTTGCTTTGCTTGTGATCGCGACCCCTCAAGTAAGACTTTGCGTCCCACAGGTTGAAAAACACTGCTGTACAGTAACGGCACAACTATTTTTTATCAGAGTAGTCATCTTTTAAGTTTATTGTTCACAGAATCACTCACAGTGCCTACAAACACACCTGATATTATTTCGTCGTCGACAAATGCCGAGCATATCTAGTGGCTACGTGTCGGCGACTCATGGCAATCGTAAAAACTTAAGCATATCTGGTAGAAACTCACAATGTTTAATGGTCGTTTTTAATATGTCGGTTTACATTTGTATTAAATTTTATCTACGAAGTAAAAATAATTTTGCTGTGGGAAAAACAGAATACGTATACATTTTTTTCTTCTTAGCATGTACAATATTACAAGTTACTGATGAAGATACTTTAAACTCGTATACAAATATAAAAATTTTCGCACGTATATATCGATTAAACTCGATTAAACCTACTTGATTTGTACCAATAAAGATAACGTTTGTAATCACGGCCCTGGTAGCAATTCGCGATATTTGACTATTATTGACATTTGTCGTAGCTTGGCAATCGTCATCTCAATCATGTCTGTCGGCCCCTTAAAACTTAAAGCCGTTAATTTCTTATCCCACTTCCTGTGCCAAAAAAAGACTTGCCAATGTTGATTTTAGTGCACCCTGTACCCTGTTCCCTGGACTCAACCTCTTTTCAATATATTTCATAATATTTTCATCCCTAGTAAACATATTATTATATTATTCTAAGATGCAAAGATTATATTACTTGTTTCAGTATATCCCCATTCATAATTATTTTTCATTTTGTCATATATGTAGGATTTAGATGGTTGTAGGGGGTTGTGGAGCTCCTACTCCAGTTGGAGAGTGATAAAAGACACTAGGTTTGAGGTTCAATGATGCATTTATTACATGGCGAATAAATATACCGAACTTTTACGGAACACGATAGTAATGGCGATGAGGAGTTTAACTGACTGCACTTGGACTATATGCTGGAACTGAGTGACTGCGTTGAGCTGGCTTTGTTGAGCTGACTTTTTGGGCTGACTTGCTAAGGCTGACTGTTTAAGCTGAATGGGCATTACCACGCCCTATGGTCTTTTTATAGGCTACGTTCCTTTGTTCTTCATGTCTCTATGGCGTGAATGTACTGCAGGACGTTGTTCTTATAGAGACGGACGTTTTATACATAGTCCATGGACAAAGTGGATATAATGGACTATAGACAATAGACATAGTCCAGGGGCATAGTCCATTACGATGACACACACACGTGCAATGATTTCACCTGAAATATCGAGCAACGACCGATGAAGCAAGTCATCATTTTATATTGAATACAATACATTATATTCTGCAAGACTAACAGCATTGCACATAAAACGTCCGTCTCTATAAGAACAACGTCCTGCAGTACATTCACGCTATGGAGACATAAAAAACAAAGGAACGTAGCCCCCCACACATATATACATATGTATATTTATCTCTTCAAAATACCGCCACATTTGAAGTATTTATTTATTTTATTTTTTCATATAAATATACAGTTTACATACATATGCATAAGGGCGGGCATGTTGCTTTGAGGCAATTTCTTCCTACGTACTTAAACATTCATAAACAATGGCTCTCCTCACATACAGTAACCATCAGCTGATGACCCTCTTCGTTGCTAGCAAAAAGTAAGGCATCGTCTACTTGATCCTTATTTCCTAATAGTGTTTTTTTACAACTCGTTGAAAGTTTACCAAAAAACATGAAAGTATTGGAATAATCACAAGAACGCAAATATTTATCTGTTATTTACAAAAAAGATAAAATGTTATTCTAAGCACTACATTAGAAAAATGAGTTAATATCGGTAGCATTCTACCTTTACATTAGTTTTGTATCACCCGTCAATGGGACGAGTGCTATCCCGAATAAGTTGTTATTTAAATTAGAGCATAATGTATGTGTATGTGTATGTGTATGTGTATGTGTATGTGTATGTGTATGTGTATGTGTATGTGTATGTGTATGTGTATGTGTATGTGTATGTGTATGTGTATGTGTATGTGTATGTGTATGTGTATGTGTATGTGTATGTGTATGTGTATGTGTATGTGTATGTGTATGTGTATGTGTATGTGTATGTGTATGTGTATGTGTATGTGTATGTGTATGTGTATGTGTATGTGTATGTGTATGTGTATGTGTATGTGTATGTGTATGTGTATGTGTATGTGTAAGTGTATGTGTATGTGTATGTGCATGTGTATGTGCATGTGTATGAGCATGTGTATATGCATGTGTATGTGCATGTGTATGAGTATGTGTATGTATATTTGTATGTGTATTTGTATGTGTACTTGTATGTGTACTTGTATTTGTATTTGTATTTGTATTTGTATTTGTATTTTTATTTGTATTTGTATTTGTATTTGTATTTGTATTTGTATTTGTATTTGTATTTGTATTTGTATTTGTATTTGTATTTGTATTTGTATTTGTATTTGTATTTGTATTTGTATTTGTATTTGTATTTGTATTTGTATTTGTATTTGTATTTGTATTTGTATTTGTATTTGTATTTGTATTTGTATTTGTATTTGTATTTGTATTTGTATTTGTATTTGTATTTGTATTTGTATTTGTATTTGTATTTGTATTTGTATTTGTATTTGTATTTGTATTTGTATTTGTATTTGTATTTGTATTTGTATTTGTATTTGTATTTGTATTTGTATTTGTATTTGTATTTGTATGTGTATGTGCATGTGCATGTGTATGTGCATGTGTATGTGCATGTGTATAAAACGGAAAATGCAGGAAGGGAAAGGGAGAGAGATTAATTTATAAAGAAATAGATAAATAAGGTTACATTTAGTTTGCATTCCGTAACATAAAACCATTTTATATAAAATAACACGAAATTAGTCGGAATCGTCGTGTAATGGTCGCGTTTTCTTACCATGCAAGAGATCTCGGGTTCGATTCGCGACATGGTTAATTCGAAATATTTAATTAAAAGGGTGTTTTTACACTAGAATATTTCATAGTCACTGGACTGGCACCTGAAGCAAAAGGCTGACCATCTTACTTTAGTGTAACAAAAATGATTTGAATACGCTGCGATTGGTGCGCCAACGCATCGCCCTATGCACCATCAGGTGCGGAATGAGAATGATGGTGATGAGCATTAAATTTATATAAAATATGTACGCTTAATTTATTTCTTATTATGATAGTAGTTAAAATGTTTGCATGGTTACATTATAATATTTAATATTTATAGTATGAATAACTTCCCAACTAATATACGACAATATAATAATTGACGTACCTACCGGTACTTACTGTCAAAATATATTATTCTTGGTATATACATAAAGCATAGTTCTTAGTAGAAATTTGTAAAACGAGAATACCGACCTAACAATTAAGTTTCGTGTATAATTTTCGTGAGAAGCATCAAAGGGGAAAAACATTTAACAAGTACTCAATGAAATACTCACTACATTTCTATTAGGTGCACGAGACTCAAATACGAATTTGATTTTGCGGAGAAACATCTTGAAAAGCCTTAGACCAGCATCACGAGCTCGTTCGCTGAGAAAATTAGGGGCTAAATTTAGCCCGCGAGCAGAAAGATCGGATTGAATAGTTCTCGCGTGGACATGGGAGATTTTCGGGGGAGGGTGTTTTTATTTGGGGTTATCACTGGTATTGAGTATTTGAAGGAGTATTTTTGGAAAGCTTCAGCGAGGAAGACTAATAAAGTGCGCACGCGACATGAATTCGCGGGCATCTAGTGAAAATTGTGCCGAAGTAATTTCTGGCCCATACAATTTATTCGAATATTTTGGGTCGCCAGTAGTAAAATTGATATATATTACAACACAGATGGAAAACGTTTTTGAGAAAGAAATTATTATAATAATTATTGTTATTATCTTCATCATTAATATACATTATTATTTTTATTATTATTATTTAATTTTTATAATTTATATATTTTTTTTCATAATTATAAGTGTAAGATGTAGGCCCCGTGGTCAGCGCATTTGTCTACACTGCAAGAGGTCTTGGGTTCGATTCCCGGCACGGTCAATATGAAATATTTATTTAAATGTGTATTTTCGAGTTAGAATATTTTATAGTCTCTGGACTGGTACTTGAAGCGTTAGACTGATCATCATTTAACAAAAATGATTACGACACGCTGTGATTGGTGTACCAATGCAGTGCCCTTTGCACCATTATTGGGATTGTATTTCAAAATGATATATTTTAATTATAACAGATATGAGCTTAAAATTATATCAATAAATTTACAAAAAATGAACACTGAGAAGAGTAGATAATTAGTTAAGTGTTCATTCCAAAAAGGAAACAAAAAGGAAAAATAAATTAAGTAATCCGAATGGCAGCTTTTGTAGATTATAGAGATCATAGTTACAGCCGGATATGTGGCTAACAAGCTGCTCGCTGATTCCTGGGCCGCGATTATGATGGGAAGCTAAGGACGTCATACTTTTACCGTGACGGTACAGTTGAAGATAAATTCTCTCGGGCGTTTACGAAGATACACTACCGACTCTAACTTCAAGTTTTGATGTACGAAAATCGGTTTCTACCGACGGGTCTAGTACCCCTCGATACGAATATCTACGCATTAAAAGTGATGGTTGTTCCTCCGAGCAATTTTTCCTTTAATTACGATGTATGTGCATTTTTAATCGTTCTGATTTTGGCACGTTTTTTCTTAAAATACGAAAAATAAATCATTCTGACATGAATATAACTGTAACGGCAACTATTATTTTAGGGGTACACAATATACCTACAAGTGAAACTTACTGGTTACAATATCTGAAGAAAATAGTCTCAAAACAAAAGAAATGTGCCGTTTTTCAAACAGAACTCGCTCTGCACAAAAACCTAATATCGAGGCCTGACTTTTCGGTTGACACATTTTCTTGATTGAAAAATTGTGAAGCAGGGTAGAGAGAATTCACCACATCACGTGATGTTCACAATCATATTCGGATGTTTAACAGATACAATATTCGCAGCGGGACTTTCTCCATGCTGCCCTTTTATTTCCACCATATCCTTTTTTTCGACAAGGATTTGCCTATACATCGAAACATTTAGCTTGTTTTGTACAATTTTGTTTTTGAGCAGGTTTTGGCTTCCACCACGAATGGAACAGAAGCCATAATTAGGTTTCGGATTCGGCAGAAAATCGATTTGTTCGGTCACTGAATGTGTATTACAGAAGTGTGAGCAAAACAACGTCTTGAAAATGTGGAAAATCTATGAACGACTAAGTTTTGAATTTTAAAACCCAACAAGTTTGCATATTTAGGCTGATGTAATTAAAGGGGTTAATCAAAAAACGCAAAGATCATTCAGTTATTCAAAACGAATAGATGGTGAAAGTACGATAAATCAAAGCAACGTGGCGAGAGAAAACAACAAAAAAAACTGTTCAACACGTTCTGATAAATCAAAATGGAGGATAGGTAGGAAATTGGAAGAAGCTAGGAATGTAACATGTTTTGTCAACGTAGATCCATATTGAATTCGTAATGAGTAATGATAGAGTAGTAATGAAAATTGATAGTTTAGTTGTCAATGATTATCCCAAATGTTTTTTTGTATTAATTTTATTTCAAAATGTATAAACATATGTCTCACCCTAAAAATAAAAGTGGCAACATTAAAAAAACTTATTTTTAAGGAGAGCAGATACAAGCATGTCTGCGCTATCAGAAAACTAACAATCTTTTGCAAAAACAAAGGTACAATAAATTGATTGTCCACTCCTTGAGTCAGAAAGTTTTTATTTATTTATTATGTAAACTGCCTAAGCCAATTACAACAGTTACATGAAGAAACATAAATACAAGAAACTGAACAAATAGAACAAAAAACTAAGTAGCAAAGACAAACAAAGACAAACCAATAATTTCTTACATTATATTCGACTCCGAGCTAAACCATGCCAATCCAACTTTAAACCAGACTGTTTAGTCGCGAACAGATCTACAAAAGGTCAGAAGATCTATCCCAAAGAATTCCAAGTCGTGTGATGAATCGACTAATCTACACATTCTGGACATTTGGGCATAAAAACAAAAGTTTATCTTAGAAGATTTAATAAATAGCAGATTTTGACTTCTGGTGACAAGGTTGGAAACATGAAAATAAATTGATTGCAACAGAGATGAGACAACACTCATAGCATTAAGTATTTTGAAAATGCATAAAAGGTCCATCTCAGTTCTACGTCTTTCCAATGAAGACAAATCAAGAGATTGCTCAATTTCAAAATAGAAATAATTACCCCTTTGTAATCCAAGCAGCCATGCCACTTTTCTTAGAAAACGGTGATGGACAGACTCGATAAGGTCAATATGACTCCTGTAGAATGGAGACCAAATAGGAGAAAAAAAAAGATTTCTGTAAAAACGATGGCATTAAGTTCAATGCGCCACTTTTATTTTTTATATTTCAATAAAAAAACATGCAATATATTTATTTGGTAGTTGTAAAAAAAATCTTAAGCAACTAGTTATAACTTACATTATACTCAATATGTACAAAATTAATTTCATTTATTAAATTCAGAAGCATTATTTTTCCTATTTTTTTCGTATTTCCCATTCTTCATCTGATTGAATTATTTGAAAAACTTTTTATGCACCATCTCTGTATTTCTGAGGTTCGCACAAGGATACGATGTACGATTATTGGTTAGTTTTGTTAAATACATATTTTTTTGCAAAAATTGCAAGCGGATACAAGGTAAATTAAATTAGAAACATTTTTTTACTATTATCGCTGTGATGCAATAATTATTTCATAATTATTCATTGATTTTTTTGTAGTATACCGATTTAAATGAAATATAAATGTATTAATGAAAACAGTTCAGGCTAAAGTAATCGAAAAGAAAAGTATTTCAATATTATGCAATTTGAAACACAATGTAGAACCTTCCGTAAAAAAAATTCTAGAACATTACCTTATAAACCTTAAAAAAATAGAACGAGATAAAACAGCATTTTAAGACCACAATGGTAAAACAACACAATTTAAATATTTTCACGCCTACAAGTGTGTAGGTAAATTCTGATTACGTCCAATATCACATTCGTGGCTTAGGAATTCCGACATAGAATTTTGTAATTACGAAAGCTCTGTTTAGGGGTGCATTTAGATTAAAGACATAAAGAAGTCGGTATGAATTACGCTACGCTAGAATCCCATTGCTCCATCTACACAAAAGAGGTGTACAAAAAAACTCGAAAAAACTATTTTGTATTTTTGAAATTAGCCGTTTACAAGGAAACCGATATTTATTTATTTATTGAAACACTTTATATATATATGCAGTTTACATACATGAGCATAAGGGCAGGCATTTTGCCTTAGAGCAATTTTTTCCTACCTACCCAAACCATTTCTTTTATTTGGGATTTTTTCAGCTATTACATTAAAAATAAGTAAAAATATATTAACAATACTAGAGCCAATCGAAAAAAAATACCCTCAATTTAATAATACATGATATATTGGAAAAATAATTTTCGTAATTGTATGTGTGTGACGTTTGAATTTGTGTTTTTGAATTGAATTTGTGAAACTCAGTAGTATTGAATATATTGTCAGTAATATTAATTGAATCGGTATTCACTTCGTTACACTTCATTATAAATTATTATGAAAACAAATCTTTGTTATTAGTGTTAAACAGTTTTATTCTTTTTTAAGGACACTAAAGTTTCAAGAGAGCACTCTTCTTGTCGACGGGTGATATGAAACTAATTGTAGGTACATACAGAATATTGCTCACGGTGTCATTATTTATTTATTTATTTACACATCAACGGTTCAAAGAACCTTTTTCAAAAAAATGTTTTATAGAAATAATCACATCAGTTATAGAATCTATACAAAAACAAACAAATTAATCAGTGATTTAACCTGAAGAAGGGTGGTTATTCCACTTATCTAACATTATATGGATAGTTGTGTAAACATGATTAATGAGGGAAAGAATGTTAGGTGGAATTTAGTTTTTAAAATCAAGCACATAAATAAATGTTTCAATAATCAACCTATGATTTGGGATGTGGGAAGACATCCACTTGGCTAAGCCCGTCGATTGGAGGAGCACTCTCCCGAAACTGTTGTAGTATTTTCGTAAAATAATAAAATTGTATAACACCAATAACAAAGTTTTATTTTCATAATAATTTATACTATCGGTATAATATAATATTTAGATTTACATTTTTTTAAGAAATAAAAATTAACATTATGTTTACATTGTATTACAAAGAAAAAGAGGAATGAAAAAAGGGAGGAGATAGGAAAAACTTTAGTATTTAGGGAGTGACGCTTCATTCGTGATTTGAATGTAAATAAAGAACAGCCGTTTCTGATATTAGTGAGTTGATTATTTTTCAATCAAGCAGCTACAACTGTGAAAAAGGAGACCAACAAATTAGAGCGGTGAATGGGTATTGAACCCCTTTCTCGATACTAGAACAGAGAGATAGCTTGGAAAATAGGTTGGAAGAGCTCCTCAGATAAACAACCGTATGTACATGAGCAAAATATTGAATAGGAAAAAAAATATGAATGTAAGCTGAATACAATGCTCTCAGGCAAATGTTTGATGCAATTATGTACAATTGATGCATAAATATTAAGACGCTTGGATTATGACAAAATCAAGAAAATAGTGATGCATTGGCTTAGACATCTAGAGCGAATGAACACTGATAAAACGTCTAAAAATATTAACAAAGCAAATTTTGATGGACGCAGAATATGAAGAAGATCAAAGAAGGCGTGCCATTACCAAATTAAAAAAAAATAATACTTTTAGATGGAAATGTCAAATAAAAACATCACTAGCCAGAAATATCGTCGTACGTGCATGAGAGGAGAGACAGAATGAAGTGGCCTTCATTCATATTTTTTTAAACTTATTTTTAGCAAAAAAAAAAAAATTTTCTTTTATTATTTTTTGAATTCCCGCAAAAACGGTTCGTTGCATCGGCCACGCCCCTAATGCGTCACGATTCGGTCAAATTTTAAACTTTGTTTGTGACAGTCTCAATTTAGACACAACATCGTCAGGAGTCTTGACGACACAATTGTCAAGGCCAAACATGTCTCGTTTGTGAAAAGGCATATTTAAAAAAAATATATTTTAAAAATTATGTGTGAAAACATTTCTTCACAAAATTCTCATTAATTTCGAAAATACAATCAATTTCTTAAAATCCTTTTCACGTGCTTTTATCGGAATTCGTAGTATGTGATATTTCCCTATTGTGATGTAGTTTCTATTGTGGATATGGTGCAGCCTGCTTTTCGCACGGCGAGGCATTTTGCCCAAGTTCTATACCAGGAAGGTGCGTAGTGTGTAGGCAGTGTAGGCACCGCACCAACATAAGACAATAATTTGAAATACACAAAATTAGTGTTCACACACGTCGTATAATAACATGACTTTAAACTGGGCCGTTGGCAATCAGTGGTGGAATGTCCCAGTAGGACAGAACTTAATGCCCGCGAGAATTTTGTTACAATTTATGCACCACACATCCGGTAAAATAGAGTCGTATCTCAAAAAAATACGATTTCCAGAAAAGCATAAAAACTAAAATAATATCAACTACTAATACCATCACGCCATTTCCCCGTAGGCATAGATAATGCACCGCCACATACATCTATCCTGGCATATACTCCTAGCTTCTTCCACATTCATACATCTTGTCATACATACCCTTCGGTTCTGTCTGCTTTTGACATGTCCAGACTTAAGATTTTGGTTTGTCTGATCATGCCACGTCTTCCTTTCTTATTTTTGCTGTATATACTTGTTTTACCATTTTTTTGTCGTCCATTTATTCTACGTGACCAAACCATCTCAGAGACCCTTCCTTAATCTTATCAGTTATACTTGACTCAGATTTACATATTCGCCTGATTTCATCATTCGTAACCCTGTCATACATTGATTTCCCACACATTCGTCGAAGAGATCACTTTTCAACCGCGTTCACTCGGCTTTCATCATTCCTCTGCCAGTTCCATGTTTCACGTCCATACATATATGTTCGGACTAAAACTCCGTTTAGCTTCGATTGACATATTTTTATTAGCAATTTCTGTGTTTTGTACGCCGTTTACTTTGTTACCCGCATTCACTCTCCTTTCAACATCTTTTTCTTATCTTCCATCTCTTGAAAATATACTTCCCAGATACACAAATTCTTCTACTTGTTCAAGACAATCGTTGTTTACATTTAGTATGCAGTCAGTAACCTTACTTCCTTTTTCAAATAACATAACTTTCAACTATAAAAATAACAAGATTTTGTTATTGTAGTAATTATTATCAACTATTAAAATATTTTGAGTTTGTCCAAATGTTTGTAGACAAAAGACTGGATTTCACCCCCGAAGAGTCATTAAGATTAACAAATTACAAGAGGGATAGAGAACATTTTAGAGAAGGGAATATGAAAGTATAGGCATTTACAGGGCTTATGACCTGTCATTGACTGGTTTAAGTGGCCACTTTTCACACTGTGTAACATTAATCATTTTGCCTATGTTTGAACATCCATTTTTCTTCAATTCTTCCATCTGTTGATTTTAGTAAAGATAAAGTAGTGGTTAGCGCGTTTCTTTAATTATTATTTTAAAATTTTTATTTTGTCTTTAAATAAGGCAAGGCACTAGAAGAAGAAGAGGATTACATTAGTACATTTCTGTTAAATTTCGACAGTTGATATTGTGAAAGTGAAGTTTGAAAGTTCGGGGTAATTACAGCGCATGCGCACGACCACGTGACCTTAAAGATTTGGAAAAATGTTGCGACTGTGAAAAATAAATACAATAATTATATATTTCAATTTTTTAAAGTGCGTATCAATAGAACCGGCTTTGTAATACCGAGGCAGATAAAGTTCAACGAATAGTTAAACATACCGTCTCAGGAATTGTCAAATGTCATATAAAAATCATGTTGAAGACAACATTTTTTTTCTTAAATTGAGATTTTATTCAATTTTAAATCGTTTTGAAATAGCTACTTTTTATTACAGAAACCTGTTGAAAACACGAAAGAGAAATGTTTTAATTTTTGCAATGATCGTGGAGTAAAGTTTCAGCGCTACCTATTCTTTGAATTTTAAAACTCGAGGTAGTAACAGAGCACGACGATCATGTGAAGTTTGAGATGATGTAATGAAAACACGTATCAACATGTCGATAGATCGAAATACGCCATTCCTAGGTAGATAAATATAGTAGAAAATTTAAGCATACCATCTCTATGTGTACCGATAAAGAAAACGTTTGTAATCACAGCCCAAAACATAGAAATATTACAGTAATAACACAACCTGATTTTAACAGGAAACGTGCCCAGGAGTTAAAGCATGCTACGCAAATGCGCTAACCAGTAGACGACGTGGTGGACTAATCTCTGTTAGAAAACACTTGTCCTTGGTTTTGTTTCACACACAGAACTACTGTACCCATTCTACCTGGCCACGGTAAATTACACATTCCAAAAATACAAATATTTGTAGAAAAAACTTTTACAGCGCGTATTTACAAAATACGCGCTATAAAAGTGTTTTCTACGGCCGTGAAAGCGTTCAGAAAAGCAGCGCTGGCGATCAGCTCTTATGAAATTACAATATTAAGAACTTGTCGAAATGTTTTTAGATAAAATACTGGATTTTACCCCCCAGGGAGTTATTAACATTAATAAACTACAACAGAGATGAAGATAATATCTTCACAACAATTAAGGTTTCAGCCCGTTTACTTCACTAAAATCAACAGTTGGAAAAATTAAAAAATATTGATTTTCAAGCATAGCAAAATTGATTAATGTTACACGGTGTGTAAAATGGTCACTAAAACCAGAAGAATCAAGATACAGAGATAAATTACAGAATTTTAAGACAGTTTGAACACTACGTACTTATGTTTATATTTCATTTCTGTATACTTAAATTATTTATATTATAAAACGAAATAAAATAGAATGTCTCGAGCAAGTAGAAGAATTTGTGTATCTGGGAAGCATGTTTTCAAGAGATGGAGTAGAAAAGGATGTTGAAAGAAGAGTGAATGCGGGCAACAAAATGAACGGAGCACTAAGCACAGTAATTTCTAATAAAAATATGTCAATCGAAGCTAAACTGGCAGTGCACAACGGAGTTTTAGTCCCAACACTTGTGTATGTATGGAAGTGAAACATGGAACTGGCAGAGGAAGGATGAAAGCCGAGTGAACGTGGTTGAAATGCGATCTCTTAGACGAATGTGTGGGAAATCAATGTATAACAGGGTTACGAATGATGAAATCAGGCGAGAGTGTAAATCTGAGTCAAGTATAATTGATAAGATTAGGAAAGGGTCTCTGAGATGGTATGGTCACGTAGCAAATGGACGACGAAAGAATGGTAAAACAAGTATATATGGCGAAAATGAACGGCAACGTGAGACGAGGACGACCAAGGAAGACGTGGCATGATCAGATAAACCAAAATCTTAAGTCTGGTCATGTCAAAAGCAGACAGAACCGAAGGGCATGTATGACAAGATGTATGAATGTGGAAGAGGCTAGGATTGTATGCCAGGATAGACGTGTGTGGCGGTCCATTCTCTCTGCCTACCCCTACGGGGAAATGGCGTGATGGTAGTAGTACTAGTAGCAATTAAATAACAAAAACATAACATAAACTATACGTTTGTGGAGCAAGAGATTCAATATTGCTTTGGGCGAATGAGACAATTCATTTTAGCTCCACCCACCTCCACTATCCATTTGTTTATGTCTTTTTTGAACATTTTCTTGTTTCTTTTTGTTTTAATGGACAGTCCAAGTAGGTCAAAGATTTGAATTGCATAGTAATCAAAATCCCTGTATATTTTCCATCTGTATTGCAATAAATTTAGATCTTAATAATTCCCTAGTGATTAAAATCCAGCATGTCTACAAACATTTGACCATACTCAAGATATTGTTGTTTCAGTGTATTTGCGAACTTTCCAACCTTCAGTGAACTTAATCTCCTATTTTATGCCTATCTACAACGTGCCTCAATATTCCTTGTCATTTTCCTACGCATCTTATGTCGTTGTAATCAGCCCTTTCGACGTGCAGTTTTGAATTTCATCGGATAGCTACGAAGGACGTTCACATCAGAAACAGACTTTGTTACATAGGTAAATGCGGGTAGGTCAAAATCAACCTGCTCAAAATTGTATATAAAAAAAAATGTTTATCGAAAAATGGAAATATCAAATTTTTACATTTGATACACTAACTATGTAGTGATTCATAATAATATGATAAATATTAAACAAACTTGTTTTTATTTCAAATAAATCATCATCAATCCTTTTTAACACCTAATGGTGCATAAGGCACTGCATTAGTACACCAATCGCAGCGTATCTAAATAACTTTTTTTGTTACATAGAGGTAAGATGATCAGTCTTACGCTTGAGGTACCAGTCCAGGGACTATGAAATATTCTGGTGTGAAAACGCCCTTTTAAATAAATATTTCATTTCAACCATGTTGGGAATCGAACCCGAGGCCTCTCGCATGAAAGGCAAACGCTCTGACTATTACACCACAAGGCCGACAAATAAGAAAATAAAACACTATTAGTTTCAGGTATTCTGAATTACCTATCATCTTGATAAAAATAAATTCAAAATGTCTCTCCGTAAAGTAAATGCTAAAACAATAAATAATATAACTCTGTTTTAAACCACTTTTTTCGAACTTTTTTTTTTTTACCGACTGGTTTCAAAGCAACTCAAGCTTCTTTATCGAGGTATTCTTAACAAATGAATTTTATCCTGTTTATTTTTTTTTACAATGATTACTAAATATTTCATCAATACATATAGAGCTAATAAGTCAAGTATTGCTCTTGTAAATATGGGAATTGTAAAGTGAGATGGATACGATCTTTTAAACTAGACATAAGTGGACTAAAGGAAATATTGTTCATTTGGCTTTTAATAAATTTTTTCTTAATATGAATCGCTTTTTTATTTTCTAAGGTTTCCAAATGGTCTAATTTTAATATTTTATTTTTAACATGAAGAACTTTTAAACCAGTGTCTTTATTAAAATTATGAATATTTTCTATCAGATGGTTTACAAATTCACAAAAAATATTTTTATTTAGGCACCTTAAGTTATCTTTTACTCAAATATTAAAAGTTCATTTAGTTTTTCTAATCACATTGAATCTCAATCATTACAATTTAGTTGGTTTATGCCAGTTTATTATATTTAGAGACATTGTCGATGTGATTTTTTAATTATTTTAATTTAATTATTTTTTTTTTTTAATTTTTATTAGTAGTGAAGGATGTTGGTTTAATGTTTGATGGTAAGAAATGAGATAATGGTTTAGAAAAATTGTAATGCATAAAAAGAATCTGCCTTTATTGTTAAGGTGGTTTAGCTTTATTTATTGTGGGAGTCGTAGATAAATATTTATTTAAAAGTTTCCGTTTTTGTTTGGGACTTATAACCTGTCATTGGCTTGTTTTTGTCTCTAAATTGTTCTTCCGATTAAAAATCAAGTCATTTAAAAAAAAAATTACAAACTCAATACATTGATAATTGTATTTAGTTTTTTTTTTTAAATTAGTACTCGTATAAGCTAGTGAAACATTAATTAATATGCGTATTTAAATATAAATCAAAATTTAATTCATTAGTTAAGTATATATTAATGAAGAAGCTTGTGTAGCTTTGAAACCCAGTTATTTAATATTTATTTTATTAAGTTAGTTAATTTACAAAATATAAAATATATTACAATAAAACGTTATTCAGCTACAAAGTCCATGGAAGGATGAAATTTAAGCAATTAAAAATATTTTTTTTTATTTTTCCAAAAAAATTAAATATGGAATATATCGAGCCAAGTAATGAATTTGGCAACAATTGAGAAAAATCTCACCTAGTGATTGCGATTTAATTGTTAATTTTACTGTTTTAACAACGCACATAACTACTTTGTTTCATGTTAAAATACAATATAAATTGACTGTGTTTGGGATTCCGATGAGAATTTAAACCCAAAACCCGAGGTAATCATACAAGGTATTACACCATGAAATTTTTTTTTTTTACACTCGTATATGTATGCGTATGAGTCTCAACAAAGCGAATTTCTTCTTACGCTGTTCACTCAACTTCAATATGCTCTAAAAAATAGCTCAAAATTGAGAACAGTAAATAAGTGATAATTTACATACTACAACAGACCTGAAGTACATTTTACCAAGGAGTATTTAGAAGTTTAAGCATGCGTTATTCATAATTATTATTCAGTTGACCAGATGTGTAAATTCAAAAAAATGTCATCTTCAAGACATAAAATTGTTTCTTTAATGTGCTTGCAATTCATCAGCATATTATGACTAATATTTTAACTATTAAAAGTGCAGAAATAATGGCAGTACTGTTTCTCAGTCATCACTGGAAAAACCATGAGTTACAAAAACCTTTCTACCTACGAAATGTACATGAATCTACACACAGGTTTATTGAAATACTTAGGTACTGCATTTTATTTTTTTATTTATACAAATACATATATTACAAACAAAAATAACGTATCCCCACTGATATGGGCCCGAAAACCCTGCGTTAAGTTGGGATATAACATAATGGATAGTGGAAGCATGCATATTATTAAACAATACCTATATAATACCTGTATAAACAAATATTATATTTCAATAAAAATCTGGACAGCACGATTAATAGCACATGAATCTTTGCAATATTTCGTAGTCGTTTACTACAATGGTCTCTTCCTTTATACAAAATCCAAACATGTATATTTCTCCTGAAAATGGTTTTCATTTTGTAGAACTTTATATGTTCATCCAGAACATTGAACGCTCTTGGGGCCACAAAGAAGAAATTTCACCTAGCAAAAGTCGTGCGTATTTTTAGTTCTAAATAATTTTAATTACAGGAAAATCTCGTACAATTCTGCTGGAACCTCCTCTTGTAACCACATGACCAGAAATGTACTTCATAAATTTCAACAACGCGTCAACTGGGAAAGAAAAGTAAAAGTATTTTAAAGTAAAATTTGTTTTTTTTTATTTATCTGGAAGTTCAACAATGATACATAAAATATATAATTTTTTTAAGTAAGCATTACTAACATTTTTTATTTATAGCATTAATTATAGAACTCCATCATCTTTCATAAATTATGTAAATAAGGATGTAAAATAAATTTAAGTAATAATAAATATGAGTTTATGGAAAGATAAGAATAAAGATTGAGTTAAAGAAATAGAATTGAGTTTAACATGAGAAACTATTTTTTTTTGTTTTGAATGAAGAAACTGTGTATCAATTAACATTTAAAAAAATAAACATAAATTTTGCATGCAAAATATGTGCTTATTTTGCTCGTCCAGATCACTGTGGATAATGTAAAAACTGAATTATGTCTTCTTCTCTTTTGTGAATATTTACAGTAAAGATATAAAAAATATTTTAGGTGTTCCCTAGTACCTCCATGATATTATTCAGTAGAAACATATCCATATGAATCAAGGTTAAAGCTATTTAACGTCAATATAATCAACAGACGAAATACTCGAAGAAATGTAGATGTTTAAACATAGTCAGAAGGGGAATGTTACTTCAGTGTGTCAAATGATCACTAAAAGGCTAGACCTATTATTGCTTTCTCAAAAATGTTCTTCTCTCGCGAGAGATCTGTTTTTCACGATAGGAAAAGGCTGAATAAAGGTATTCGTTATAAAATAAAGCATAAAAAAATCAATGCAAAAAAGGCACTTAAAATAATTGTTGAAATTTCTAAGCTGAACCACCCTCGTAGAATAATCACGCGCAGGCCGGAATCTTCCTACGCACACAAGTCGATGGGGGTTGCTAGGTGGTGGGTGGGAAGGGGCAGTTAGGGGGCGGTGGGGGGGGGGACTGCCCCCCGCGGGGGTCCATTCCCACCCCCGTCCCCCTCGGCCCTTTTAAAGCCACTGGCGAGCTAAGGGGAAGGAAAGTGAAAGGGAGGTGAATTTCAACCAGGGGTTAGCCGTGTGTACTGCCCAAGGATGTTCAAATCTAGGGACACGAGATATGGTGCCAAAGCTATAACAACTATCAAATATTTTTTAATATATTTTTTAAACCATAAAAAAAACTAAATAATAAAATGTAATTTGGTAAATATTTCATTATTAATTTATTCATCAACTAATGAATACTTTTACTTTATAACTAATTCAGTTGATCACATTTTACAATGTCAAAAGCTAACTGTTCGACTGAACTTTCAATATATTTCTTCGATCAATTATTTTCCATGTTTTACGATTGTATTATCATCTACTTGTGTTTTTTTTGAGACCTGACAAGGCACCGCAAGAAGAAGGTAAAAAGGCTTAGAGTCTGATGCATCATAAATTCAATTTAATTAGAAAATGCCAAGACTTTCCTATTTTCTTTTCAGAGTTTCTCTATTTCAGTTAAAATTTCCACATATGAACTTTTTTATATTTTTGAATACAAGCATATAAGTTTATTGAAAAACATCAAAAAAATAATTGCATTCTTAATCAATCATACCGGATATCGAACCCGAGGGAGGATTATTTATTTGTTCAACGGCTTATGCCTTAAACAAAGTGTAAAAAAATACACATTCAAACAAAATTTAAAACATCTGTGTAACTTATCAAAATGAACAAATTTTTTTAGTGGAAATTATACAAAAAAAAAACACAAAACCCTTAATTTTACTTAATTAATACTTTATAATAGATGTGAAAATGTTTTGAGTAAAAGTGACAGAGGCAATGTGCATTATAATGAATTCGTTTATATCAAAGTGATCAGTAGTGAGCAATCGAAGTTTCAGTTTAGATTTCGACCAGTTTTGGGCCATAAAAAGATTTTCGGCTGCAGTTTCGATTTCGGCTGAAAATCGGTTGAAACTTTAGTTCAGCCAAAACCTGCAGCCAGAATGTGTCGGATTACATTACTATTACGTTGGACGGGTGATTTCGAGTCTTTTTCGTTCAGAATACCACCCCTGAGTGTAAAAAAAATTTCGGGCTTTTTGAAATGACTTTCAACAAATTTAAATAAAATTTAGTTTTCTTTTCGGCTGAAACTAGAAGAGGATCAAAAATTCGGTTTCGGTTTTGGTTTCGGCTCAAAATTGTGTTTCAGTCTATTACGAGTAATTAGTGCCAGAGATAGAACTACGTAGTTAATACGAGGGTTGCTACTTAAGTTTTGGTAGATGGCAACACCAGTGTGAATATGACAAATCTGACATTGTCATCGTAAAGTTTGCGATTTTTAATTGTAAATATACACAGAACGTTTTGTCATACGAGTGATATTTGTATTGTTTACAGATACTTGAAAAAATAATTTTGTTAAAAAAATAGAACTAAATCGTGAACATTTTCGCGCGATGATTTTCTATGACTTTCGACGGAGATCAAACCAACAACAGTGTACCGACCAACTTGAAATATGCTTGAGGCATGCTTGGGCATTAGTTCCGCTCCCATACATTCAATACTGCGTGAACATTTGGTCGTCAAAAAGATTTGTTCGCGTTGGATACCGCATAATTTGACAATCGCTCAAAAAAAGGCTGGCGTCGATTGGTGCAAACAAATAATTAAAAATTCAATCGCGGTGCTTCAAAATACGTTTATAAGATTGCGACAGGCGACGAATCATGTATCTATGCATATGAACCCGAAACTAAACAACAATCGACTGTATGGGTCTTTTCAAGACGAGCCAAATTCAACAAAAGTTGATCGCGCACGAAGCACTTTGAAGCAAATGGTCGCCTGTTTTTTCGGAATAACTGAACGTGTCACCACCGTTTCACTAAAACAACATAGAACGGTCAATTCCGAATAGTACACCATCATTTGTTTACCAAAAATGTTCGGAAAAATAAGGGAAACCAATTGCAGAAGACGAATCATTTTCCACCACAACAATGGAAGTTGTCTCACATCAGCTCAAACAATTGAATTTTTGAGCATTCAAAACAGCGAATTGATGGGTCTTCCGCCGTACAGTCCTGATTCGGCCACCCGATGTTTTTTTCTTTTTCCCTCGTATCAAAAATAAATTGCGAGGTCAACGTGTTTCGACGCCGGAAGAAGCGGTTGATACGTTCAAATCACATGTTTTGGAAGTACCTCAATCGGACTGGAAAAAAATGCTTCGAAAATTGGTTCTAACGCATGCAAAAGTGTATCGATCTTCAAGGAGAATATTTTTTAAACTAACAAAGTCATTTTCGAGTATAAATATTTGTTTTTACTTGTCTAACTCGAAATTTAAGTAGCAACCCTCGTAATAACAGTTAGGAAAATGAATGCTTAAGAAGTACCAATTTTTATTTCGAAAAGGATAAATGAAATTAATAAATAATGTACATTATTTCCATGTTCGTCTGCTAACACGTGAAACCTTGGAAAAAGTAAGTAAGAGTGTAGTCTGAACAATGCGAAACAACGAAGAAGGCAATATTTTGTCTCGATCCACCAAGTCTCCCATAAAAAATAAGTAAAAGAAGTGTGTTTTTTTAATGTTTATAATCATATTATATAAACGTCCTAATTTCAACTTAAATTGAATTATCATTAAACAACATATTCATTGTCAATATTTATTAGTTAAGATAATGTACAAAAAGCATAGACTATTTCCTAGTAACGAATTGTACATAGAGAGCGGACTCCTTAATTTAAAAAAGTTATATTTATTACAATGCTTAAAATATGTACACAAAAATAGGGAATTGTTTGGCAATAATTTAAATAGGACTAGTAGCAGATCAGAAAGTGTACTGTCGGTTCCAGGATGCAGAACTAGGTTCGCACAGAGACACTCTTTCCATGTTGGTCCAAGATCTTTTAATCTCCTACCCAAGGAAATACAAAATATAGAATCCCTTCCAAAGTTTATAGCGGCTTTGAGGACTTGGATCAGCATGGAAAATACAGATATACACCTATTGTGAAAGAGTCGTACAACAGCATATTCTAAACTTTGATGTCTTAATTACATTGTTTATGTCATTTTCCTGTTATTTCTGTATGATTTTTAATGGCATTGTCATATTTGTGTTTGTATACCAAAAAATTCACCAAAAACAATAAAAAAGGAATGGCCCACGCTCAGACGTTTAAGTCTTTGTGGGCATTTTTTCCAAATTTAAGGCTATGTTTATTTTTAGAATATGTATTTTTTCTCTTTTTCTCTTCTAATGTTTAATATGTAATTTAATATGTAATTTAATATGTTTAATATGTAAAATATGTAATTTAATACATGCATATTATGTAACATTATGGAAAAATAAACAAAAAAAAAAAAAAAAAAAAAAAATTAATATTTTTTTTGAGTACGAATTATCTCATATCAAATAGAATCGGGTTGTGGTCCTGTGGCTAGTGTCTCGGACTCACGGACCAAAGGTCCGTAGTTCGAATCCTACTCTACCCCAACTTGATTCCCATTTCCTAATAGTGAGTTATTTACAACTCGTTAAAAATGGCCCTCAAAATAAAATATTCGACTTTTGCTCAGAGGCATCTCTCATTTATTGCACCGAGAGTGTTCAATATTTTGAAAGAGCGTATTTAACCCTTAGGACTGGATTTTCCTTAGTGTGAGGAATTTCAGTAGGAAACTCCTTGATGGTTTTCCGAATGTTTGAGTTTACTGTTTACCATATTGATGTGGCATATACGAGTATATGTTTTTTAAAATTATTTTTTGCTTCTTATCCTACATTTGTGGTGATATACTCATGTGTCTGTGTCATATAATTGCTCGTCCCATCTCAACACGGGACTTTTAGTCCCATGGAGTTGGGACTTATGTCTCAAATAATGTACAGTAAACTTATACACTTGAAACTAAAATTTCATCAAACATTAAGGTGGCAACGAAAAATATTGCAGAGTACAAAACATTGACAATTTTGGGAAGAGCCAGAAGATTTTGTATAAGGGTTCATGCGAAATCGTCTACAACACAATCACTGAACCACACACCAACCAACGCAGCAGGACATTATCCTACCAAGCCACGATATTTGTTTACCAAATTCACCATATTACAAAACAAATGTCCAAGAATAATCTTGAGAAAAAAAAACAGATACATCAGGGTGAAGTCGATGTTAAATTAATTGAAAACTAAGATATCACAAACAAAAAGTATCTTACGATTCAGTGATATTCGTTCACAAAATCATTAACTTACATAAGAACAGATAATTCTGGAAAACAAAAAAACTTCAAAGCTAACTCAATTACGATTTCATTTTAAGAGATCACTTATCTGCTATCCACTAACTAACAGCTAATCATTATTTTTTAATTCGTTCTCTTGGTATTATATGTTTATCTCTTCGAGTCCAGGACTGTCAAAAATATTTAATATTTTGAACGGTACGAAATCTAATATTTCCATTCTAACACTAACATAAAATAGTTTTGAATGCCAATTATGCATTTCTAGTTCAGCTCTTATTTAAAAATATAGTTATAAATTGTAATAAGCCATTTAAATGTCAAGGCTTACATGCTTCGTCCTCTAAAATGATATCCACCTTTGTTGCAATATGTTAACTTTTCTATTTTTTGTTGTACTTATTTTTTTTAACTTTTATTTATTCCTACCCTATCCCAAACTCCACGGGGTCAAGAGTCCTGTGCCGAGTTGGGATACTACATTATGGAAAGTGGAAGCATCTGTGTTATTAAAGAATTGCAAAAAAAAAACATTTTTAATAAACATCTGGACGACACGCTTAATAGTATATAAATCTATAAAAGGTCTGGCAGCAGTATCTTGCAATGGTCTCCTTTCCTTTCCCTTAGACAAAATCTAAACTTGTACAATTTTCCTTAAAACGGCTTTCATTTTGAAATTGCATGCTTCATAAGTACTTAAAAATACTTTTTTTTGCAAACACCTATACTTATGCAATTGCTTTGTTTCTTATAAATGTTACGTTTGGATTAGCTTATCAAACAATATTGTATTCACTCTTGTAACACATAGTACTGGCCTTTCCTACGCATGTAGATGCTCAAAAGATCACCTACATTGTATGGATTGCCAGCTGGACAAGGATAAACCGTATAAAGGCTTCCCTTCTACAAAATAACCCACAAATACCAAATTGGTACAAGAAAATAAAAAATTTTGTCTTCTAGTGGACTATAACAAAAATCTCAATTCAATAAAAAAATATAAATTCAAATACAATTATATGAATTACATGGCCCTCGGAATCATGAAATAAAATAATATTTTTTCGTAAAGACTGTTTATAATTATAACTTAATAGTAACAAATTACAACAGGGATGAAGAACACCTTAAAGAAGAGAATACGGAAGTCTATGCATTTACAGGGCTTATGACCTGTCAATGGCTTGTTTAAGTGGCCACTTTACACACCGTGTAACATTCACCATTTAGCCTATGTTTGAACATCCATATTTCTTCAATTCTTCCATTTGTTGATTTAAGTGAAGTTAAAGAGCTGAAACCTTTATTGTTGTAAAGAGATTTATTTGACTGAATTATTTCACATACTAGGCATTCCAGGCGACACCTGAAAACAGTTTTCCAATTTTTGAACTTCTTCTTGGACCAGTTGGTTTTATTACAATATTTGAGTTTGTCCAAATGTTTGTAGACAAAAGACTGGATTGCACCCCCTCGGGAGTCGTTAAGATTAACAAATTACAACAGGGATGGAGAATATCTTAAAGTAACAAACATTTGGACAAACTCAAATATTGTAACTCAATAGTATCCTAATAACATGATCTACAATTCCAGACAAATTTTTCCTCCAAATGAAAGGGAGAATTTACGTTAAAACATACTAGTGAATAGTATTATATAATAAAGACAGATGAATCTCCACATTTGCATATGGCATTAATAATTATTGTTTAAACCAAATTCGAAATTCGAAAAAAAAAAATTTTGTAGTTTATCGGTAGCGATCCCTCAGGCGAATGTGTGGTAAAACGATGTATGATAGGTGCACAAATGTCGAGATCATCCGTGAAGTGTGTAAGGCTGAGACATGCATTATTGACAGAATCAAGAAAGGGGTGCTGCGTTGGTTTGGACATGTAGAGCGAATGGACAGCGAAAGAACGGCTAAAAGGATCTACGATGCAAATGTTGATGGATGCAGAAAACGAGGAAGACCGAGAAAGATGTGGCACGGTCAAGTCCATCAAATACTTGAAGATGGACATGTCAAAAGTAGGAATAATCGGCGTGCGTGCATGAGAAGATGTGTGAATGTAGAGGAAGCGGGGTCTGTATGCCAAGATAGAGTGTTATGGCGTTCTATCCTCTCTGCCAACCCCTAGGGGGAAACGGCGTGATGGTTTGTTGTTGTTGTTGTTGGTAGTTTATAAAATATTTACCTTATACAAACATATTAAAAGAATTTATGTTTTGTGTACTTAAAGAAATAAAAGGAAAAATTTGCACCAAGAAATTATTTCAATAAACTATTTAGAATTCAAAGGAATATTAAATTATTTAAATTTACCAAACAAAATGTGTTTTATAAAATGAAACTTTTCAGGAGAGCAAAAAAACGTAATTATGAACCAAATTATTTCGCCACAGAACTCATATTTTGCAAAATGGGTTATTATTTACAGATAATTTCATTTGTGTAACAACATTCAAGTAATTTGAACAAATAACACAAACATTCCAGATATACTACTTGAACCATTATAGATGGGACAGAAACTAATCTACTTATACTACTAGAACTAACTAATACTATTTGTACTACTCAACGAATGATAGAAATGAGTCTACTTATATAACTGAGACCATCTTGTACTATTTGTGCCACTGAAAATATTACACAAATGTGATTACTTATTTTATTGAAACCATTCTTTTGTTTTTCAGTGTTTTTCTTTTTTATTTGGTCATTTTTTTATTTCTTATTTTCGATGGACATATTTTCTTTTTTTTTCAAGTGATAAAAGTTTTTTTATGTTTATAGAATTTAAGAGATAAGATTATTTAATTAAAATAGAACTTAACTTTAAGCACCTGCTGGCGAACTGCATTTTATGCAGTTCAGTAGGACTTGATAATTTATATGTTAATTTTTGTATGCTATTGATAAATAAAGAAATTAAAAGTTAAACTAGCACAAAGTTGTTTATTTATGTTTTAAGCGTAGAATTATAAATAGTCTAGAATAGCATAAGCACATCAAACAGAAGGTAACTCAACTACTCATAAATGAGTAGGTTTACGTTTTGACCCATTAGGTTCTTTGTAGATGTCGCTCACTGCGCAACTTCTGATTTAAATTTAACCATGCCGTGTTGTGTCCTTTTAAAGTGCAGAAATACTGCTAGGTTCTTAAAGATCAGGATGCAATCACATTTCATGTGTAGTTATCAAATAATTGTGTTTGTCACAAATGCATTACTTAAAAATTAAATTATTTTTCCATCTGTCAGTTTGTCGAAAAAACAAAATGGAAATCTCGCTAGTGTTGCCAGGGTTGTAAATTTTTTTACCCTTTTTTGCTCATCTAATGAAAGAATTAATGAAAATTGAATCTCGAATTAAACAACTATTTGGTGGACGTTAGACCGGCATTATCTTCAAAACATCAAATGCTATTTGACATGATATAAAAATATTCGTTTTATGTCAAATAAAATTTGTTTTATGTTTTAAGTTCAAAGTTCATTAATTCAATTACTCTTATTAAATGACCCTTTACTTATCTACTCTGTTGTTTCAATCAATGTTTCCGTGTGCACAATAACATTTTAGAGAAATTAACACATTGCTTTTTGTTTACCTTACATTTGTTTTATGGTTATATTCTTCGCGATCTGGCAATATTACCCGGTGACTTCAAGTATGCGCGCGGCGAAAGTGTGTTTAAGTGGGGGAACTATTGGACACAGTCCGATGTATTCAAATATGATTTTACGCTCCTTCTGGACTATTCTTAATTCTATGGTTTTGAGTAGTCACAGAAGTGTACTGTTAGTACCATTGATGCAGGCAGGTACAAGGTACATTTTTGCATATAAATCACAAAATGAACAAAAATACAGTTATATTTTTATGTCCGCCCATCAAATATATTTAGTAAAAAAATACCAGAAATTTAGTTCTTCATTATGTCATTCTAATGTAGGTATTTTACGAATTCAACTTTTCAAACAAATTCAATTAAATGGAATTAAGTTATGCTTTCTAATCCTGTAGATTACTTCTTCCTCGTTTCCTTGGTAATTATTAATTTAAGGGATTGCCTTCGAAAACATTTGGAATATTGAGCGGAGATGGTCAAATCTCCCAAAATATCAAACTAATAAACTTTAATCTGTTTTCAATGCAGCAGCAAGGCTTATTACGGGAGTAAAAAAATATTCTCACATCTCACAACATCTTCGAGATTTGCACTGGTTAAAAGGCCCAAAGATAATAAAATACAAGCTGTGCTGGACAGTATTCAAATTCCTTCATGAAATGGCTCCAAAATACCAATCGGACCTTTGTATTAGGGAAAATACATGTCGAAGAAAATCTACTCTTAGGTCAGCATTTGATTCAGGAAGAAGAAAACTTGTCGAAATCCGGCGCTCCCCAAACACTAGATTTGGAGATCGTGCTTTTGCCGCCGCCGGCCCCTCTGACTGGAACCATTTGCCTTAAAACTTACGAATCATCGACAATCCCAGTAAGTTCAGATACCAACTAAAATCCCACTTCTTTAGACTATCATACCCTCAATTTTAAATCTGGAAATATTATAAATCACTTAAGTTTAGTTAGAATGTAAGTTTAGATATACAATTGTAAAGCGCCTTTGAGGTGATTTTTTACAAAAATTGCGGGGTGTAAATCAGCCAAATATTATTAATTATATCATCATGTCATATTTTAACACAAATATTATTTCTTGTGGAATATTTGACACACCTTAGAATGAACCTTTGACTGTCAAGTTTGAAGGTTTAAACGTTGTCAACTGTAGAGCGATAAATGCCTCCTGGTATCTCGCTAGGTAAATTAAAAATGGTTGTATCTTCAAAATATGAACATATATAGGAGCTTAATATAAGGCAATGTTTGGATGGTTATCCTCAATTGGCTGAATGACTACTAGACCGATTTACGTGCAGTTTTCAGATAAATGTACATCTTTGCCGCGAGAAGGTTAAAAGCTCATAAAATCTTCAATTTATTAAGAACAAAAAAACTTAGGAGCGTAAAAAAATTTTTTTATCCATCACCAAGGTTGCGTTTGCCAAAAATGCGGATAAAAAAAAGGATGGAGGTTATTTTTTATGTACAAAAAAAGGTAGTTTTTGAATGTTTACAATCAACATTGGTTTTTTTATGAATCCTGATTAGATTATTTCATTAAATTCCTTATAATTTCTACCCATTTATTTATTTTCTTTGAATTTTTGGTTATACTAAAATAATATCAACTGATATTCTATACATTTTTGAAAATCGCATTCCTGACTCAAGTGCATCCCTGAGCAGAGTTTGACATTTGCTAAAATAATTCTTCATTTGAAAATAATTTATTATTTTTTGTTTTGGAATTCAAACAAGTACTTAGGTACCTACTTAAAGTAAATTTTTAAATTTCTATTATTTTTAGTTTTGGAATTCAATTATAAGCAAGTATCTAGGTACCTCTTTACCAATGAAAAGTTACAACATCCTTTTTACGTTTACCCGAACGGTTATAACTATAGATTATTTAGTAAAGTTTTGTTAGTATACTTAATTATGTTTTACCTTAAGAGGAAACGCGGTCCGACTTTTCTTCATACAAACGGATTCACGTATTTTCTCTCTGAATTATGGCATTAGAGAAATGTTTTTTTTTTTTCAATAACAACAACAACAACCAAAAAGCCGTTTCTCCGTAAGGGTAAGGAGTGAGGATAGAACGCCATATCACTCTATCTTTGCATTCAGATCTCGCTTCCTTTACATTTATAGATCTTCTCTTGCACGCGCGCTGATTATTCCGACTTTTGCCATATCCATCATCAATTATTTGTTGGATTTGGTCATGCCATGTCTTTTTCGGTCTTCTTCTATTTTTGCATCCATCAATATTAGCATTGTAAATATATTTAGCCGATCTTACGCTGACCATTCGCTCTACATATCCGAACCAACGCAGAGCTCCTTTCTTGATTTTAATAATAATAATAATTATGGATAACTTATATAGCGCCATTTTCGTAACATAATACCTCAATGGCGCTTAAAAAAGTGATTATATAAAGACATAAATTAAATTTTAACTTTTTAATTTAGGAAAAATAATGTACTTTTTCGTATTACTTTTTCACTGCATGCTAAAAATTTATTCAAATGATTTAGAGAACAAGTGGGTTTTAAGTTTCTTCCGAAACATCACTTCATTCTCACAGTTTCAGACTTCTGCTGCGAGAGCATTCCATGCCGTAGGGCCTGCGACCGCAAATGCACGTTCACCGAATTTAGTGCGCTGTTTGCGTAGAGGTATAATAACTTTTCCTTTCGACGTAGATGTAGCTGATCTAAGCGTAAGACGTCTGTCAGCTAGTTTATCTGGAATGCAGAGTTCCCTTAGATATTTTGGAGCAGAGTTGTGCAGTGACTTATACATTAGCCAACAGAGTTTGTATTCCACCCTCTGTGAAAAACGTAGCCAGTGCATTCCCGAAGTAGTGGAGTGATATGAATGAACTTAGAGATCCAAAAATAAGTCTCGCTGCGGCATTTAATACAGCCTGTAGGCTAGTCATTTTATTCATCGGTAGACCTGCGTAGATACCATTACAATAATCGACTCTAGACACTACAGACGCATTTATTAATTGACGGGCGGCATCAACTGGCAAATTTTTGCGTATGCATTTAATCTGTCTCAGCTGGTAAAAGCATGAACTTATCGTTCTACTAATTTGAGCGTCAAGAGAAAGGTCAGAATTGTTAATGTTTATCTAAAGTTGTTAATGTTTATCTCGGCCTTACATAATGTTTGGATCTCAACATTTGTGCATCTATCGTTTATATTTTTACGACGCATTCACACGAGAGATCGTATTTCGACAGAACTCGATTTTGTTCATTTAATCTATCTACGAGTATGAACTAAAATTAAGTAGTAGCAAATCATTGCCGGGTTCAGCTCGTATAATATAAAGGTTAGGTTTTCACGTGGTCAAGCGGGGCCTATTTCAATAATGGCGGCCTCCGTGGTGTAGTGGTCAAGACGCTTGACTCACGCATGACACGGCCTCCTGGCCTGTTGTGGTGCAAAAAAATGAAATGAAATAAAAATTACACAAAAATGTGAGGAAATCGATCTTGAAGCTCGTGCGACAGCAAAAAATAAAACAACGAAGACATACGTACGTCAAGTTTTGACGCCCCACGGGTTGGTTTGGGCTGACATCTCCAGATTTGAGTTGGCCACAATTCGTTAAAGATTCGGAGATCACATTTGGAAATTTGAATTCCATCGTCGACGGATTTTTTAGAGATAAGAAATTGTCCAGTTGGGTTGTTCAACCTTAGCTCGAAAATGAAGTCCTGAGAACGTTGCAAGTGTGCGGCAAAAAACGAAGCCAATTGACACACCGTACCTACGCATATGATTTAATTCGTTCCACTTATGAGTTTGGATAAGGAAAAATGTATTTACAAATGCTATAATAAATACGATTTATTCACATACAGGTCATGTGTTATCGTACAAATTATAACGTAATAAATTTAATTGATTAATTATTAGGAATAAATGTTGATCTTAGAGCATACAAAGTATAACATTCTTATCAGTTTGTCGGAGTCAAGTGCATTTTACTGTTCACAAAACTGTGTGTTAACCAGAGATTATTTGCGTACATTTCATTTATAAATCATCATCATCATCATTCCCTTTCCGCACCGTATGGTGCATAGGCCACTGCATTGGTACACCAATCTCAGCGTATCTTGATCATTTTTGTAACATGAAGGTAAGATGATCAGACTTACGCTTCAGGTGCCAGTCCTGGGACTATGAAATATTATAGTGTAAAAACACCATTTTAAATAATATTTTATATCAACCATGTCGTGAATCGAACCCGAGACCTCTTCCATGGGAGGCAAATGCACTGTCCAATTTACTGCGAGTCCGACAAATAAATCTTTTTTTTTATTTTTTTTATTCATAAATTTCATAAAAAGTACATATTTTTGTAAAATCCTAAACATATCTTCTTTTACATATCTAGTAAATGTTATCACTGTAATTCTCCAAAAAAAGAGACTAACTCTTATGCTTGGAGAGTGACTTACACTGTTTTAATTGTTTATTTATAAGAGTTTATATATTTTTAAATACGAGTACATGAAAAAGAAAAATAAAAACATAGGATATATAAACAAAAAACATAAAACTAATTAAAATTTAATGTTATTTTTACAGCAACAGTACAAACAAATTCTTTAGATTAATTTTAATTTTTTTTATTGACATTATTTTTAATAGTTTTTAGTTCACTGGAAAGATTATTGTAATTTTTTACACCTTTGAAGACAAATCTTTTTTGACCATGACTTGAATGGAATTTAGGAAATTTTATATTTTGTTGGTATCTGAGTGACTTATTCATCTCAAATTCTTTTATTTTTTCTATATAAAAGGCAATGTTCCTGTTTATGTCATCGATAGACTTGGACATGAATTAAGTGTCATAACTTTAGAGGGCTCAAGGTGCATTGTGTGTATTAATAGGTCAATGGTTTTGTTTAAAAAACCGAACCTGTTACCATCGTTACGTAAAAGCATTATGAATCAAAATTTGTAAATAAACTTAGTAATATTTTATCTTGAGAGTAAACGCTGTCTGACTTTTCTTCATACAAACGTATCCCGCATTTTCCACCTGGATTATGATACTAAAGCATTGATTTTTTTCTACTCTATACATATTTACCATTGGCGTGTTCGTATTGTTTTTTTGTATGAATTGTTTATTATGGGAACTAGAACCATCCAAAAACCTATAAAAGCCCCCAGTTTTATTTGCTGTCTTCGGGCTCACGGTACATTAAAATGATAACTATTTTTTTGAAAACGCGACGACAAAAAACGGAAAAGACAATTTCATTTTGATACTTTGTTAAAAAAAAAATAACAAAATCGGTTCAGTTTTAAGGTGTGGAAAACAGGACAACGGAAGTTCGATTTTGTCAAAAGGTCCGAGACGTATTGTCTTTTTTGCTTAGTATCAGGGAGGCATCTGCAAGGCAGTGACAGAAAAACAAACTTCAAATACATATAGATGTTTTTTAAATTGACCTAAATTTAAATTTACTGTCTTATATTTCACTTAAAGATTCTTCTCATCGTTTCTTTGAATCCCTTAAAATAAATATGTGTTTATGTTTTTCCTTTTTTAAAAAAAAAATGTTATTACTATTTTATTTTATTTTTACATCTGAGTATGTTTTTCATTCTTTATTTCCATTCTTAATTCTTAATTACTCTTACAAGTTTTCTTCATTTTTAATATTATTTCCATTTGTAAATACTCACTACAAACTACAAACCTTAAAATATATTTTTTTTTTCACTTAAATTTAAATTTTTAAACAACTTTCATTTATGTTTTCTTTTTCCTTCTATTTTTTATACTTTCATAATTAACATTAGATTTAATTGCTTTTTAATATGGAAACTTCACTGGTCCATTAGAATTAAGTCCAATTGTGTAAAATATTAAACTTTGTAACTGTACTGTATGTTTCCTGAATAAAAGAAAATAAAAAATAAAATAAAATATCAAAATTCACTGTCACCGCATGCCTTCATAATTTTTTAATCCGAAATACAAAAATATTAATTTATAGTACTCGTATATGTACATTACTAATTTTAACTAAATACAATAATTTATATAAAACATTCGATTATGTTCATTTAATAAATATACGAGTTTGTACTCAAATCTAGCAATAGCAAAGCATTGCCCGGTTCATCTTGTACATATATATAAACAGAGGTAGTGAACATTTTGTGAAAAGTTACAAAAAGTCGTAGGTCGGTTTTAATGATCACTTTATAAACTATGTTAAACTGACCATTCTTTGTTAATCATCGTTCCTCATCTTGCACCTAATGGTGCATAGAGCACTGAAATATTTTTTTTAAATAAGAAAATTTTAGATTTACTATCTGAGATGGACATGATCTAATCATTAATGGTTGCACTATGGTTGCATCTTTTCCCTAGTCCTAGGTTTTAGCTGAGATAGATATGGTCTAATCAACAGGAATTGCTACTGCCACTATGGTTGCATCGTCTGCAAAGCATGTGATGTTAACGACAGTATATCCCTTAGTCCTAGATTTTAGCTGAGATAGATATGGTCTTATCATCAAGAATTGCTACTGCCACTATGGTTACATCATCTGCGTAGCAGGTGATGTTAACGACCGTATCTCCTTTAGTCCTAGATTTTTGCTGAGATACATATGGTCTAATTGACGTATCTCCCTTAGTCCTAGATTTTAGTTGAGATAGATATGGTCTAATCATCAGGAATTGCTACTGCCACTATGGTTGCATCGTCTGCGCAGCAGGTGATGTTAACGACCGTATCTCTCTTAGTCCTAGATTTACCACTTTCTTTATTTTTAAAAGCGTTTATTTATATTTATTTTGTTTACTTAAGATAAGTTTTTTTGGTTAATATATTGTTGTGATAAATTAAGTTATAAAAATGTTAAACTTGCTTTGTTTCTTTGTTGTTCAGAATATGTTATTTTAAAAAGAAATATCAAAATTATTTAAGTCCCGAATTAAGTTTTAGGAACTCCTAGGAGTATAATTCTGATGTTCCTATCATACTTTGTATTCTATGATTTATAAATAAAATAATTAATAAGAAAGTAAACTAAATGCAGATAAAACAATCAACTGTTACATGAAGGTAGCATGGTCCGTCCTACGCTTCAAGTGTCAGTACAGAAATATTAAAATAAAACAATATTTCGTACAACTAATATTTCACTTCCACTCTGCCAGGAATATAACTCAAGACCTCAAGAATGGAAAGCAAACTCGCAATTCACTACATAATGAGATGAACTTATCTCCATTCAATTTCCTTTTTTATGATTTCTACTTGAGTTTTACCAGGTTCCACTTTACACGCTGTGTAACATTTACCATTCTACCTATATTTAAACATCCACATTACCATAGCTTTTCTATCTGTTAACTGTTGTGAAGTCAAAGAGCGAAAACCTTTATCATGTGGGTGAGATTCATTCGGCTAAACCATTTCACAAACTATGCAACGCCAGAAAACATTTTTTTATTTTTTTACTTCGTAAACTAGTTGGTTTAATCAACAATGTATTGAGTATGCCCAAACGTTTGATAACAGACTGTATTTCCTCTCGAGGGACTTATTTAGATCTGTTTTTTTGCAACAGAGAGGGAAAACATTTACAAGAGTTGTGAAAATATGGATGTTTAAACAAAGGCAGAAGGGTGAATGTGCCAGCGAATGACAAGCAATAAGCCCTGTTTATGCCGAGTTTTCCATATTTCATCTGAATTTTTTTTTCCTATCTGTTGCAACAAATAAAGATCTGAATCCCTAGGGAGGAAATCCAGCCTGTCAACAAACATTTGGACATACTCAAAATATTGATGTTTGACCGGCGCCGTGGTGTAGTTGGTTAGACGATCAACTGTGGAACAGGCGTCGCGAATTCGATTCCCGCCAGTTGCGAGAAGAAATCAAAAAAAAAATATTCTCGATTAGTCTGGGTTTTGTGGTGTATTTTACATAAATCCTTTCTTTTCCTTCTGCTGATAACCCTCTAAAATAAAGACTAAGAGGGTCATTCCCTTATAAAAAAAACTTCCTATTAAAACTTATGAATTGTTTTTTAATTATAATATTTCATTTTATGTGTGCTTGTGTGGTTAGCTAATTCAAAAAGTTATTTATGCATATTTACATAAATATTGTCTTACAAAATAATGATAACAATAATCTTAATTAGGCATTTAAGAAAAAAAAACACATTTACATATCAACAATACTATTTATTCAATTTGTACATAAAAAAATATTTTTATGTTTCCCATTACGTAAAAGAAAGAAACAGTTGTTATGGACATAATGGGATTTATATTGTTACTCTTAGACGAATGTGTGGGAAATCAATGTATGACAGGGTTACAAATGATGAAATAAGGCACGAGTGTAAATCTGAGTCAGGTCAAAAATATTTTTATGTTTCCCATTACGTAAAAGAAAAAAACAGTTGTTATGTACATAATGGGATTTATATTGTTACTCTTAGACGAATGTGTGGGAAATCAATGTATGATAGGGTTACGAATGATGAAATAAGGCACGAGTGTAAATCTGAGTGAGGTTTAGTTGATAAGATTAAGAAAGGGTCTCTGAGATGGTTTGGTCATGTAGAACAAATGGACGACGAAAGAATGGTAGAACAAGTATATATAGCGATAATGAACGGTAACGTGAGACAAAAACGACCAAGGAAGACGTTGCTTGATCAGATAAACCAAAATCTTAAATCTGATAATGTCAAAAGCAGGCAGAACTAAAGGCCATGTATGACAATATGTATGAATTTGAAAAAATCTAGGAAAGTTTGCCAGGATAGACGAGTGTGTCGGACCATTTGCTCTGCCTAAGCCTTCGGGGAAATCGCGTGATGGTAGTAGTAGTAGTAATATTGTAATTCCACAGCGAGCACAGGAGGTTGTCTTTTTTTGGTGAGGTATTCCATTTTGTTTTTTATTTGTACGTTTTCTTAAAATATACTTCTTTTTATAAAACATTTTATATTTTTGCTTTTTTTCCTGGTCGAATATGTGGATCACAAGAAGCCTCCGGGAGACAATATCGCCGGATAGCACTCTCGCCTCTCGCTTCTTCCCATGTGAGTCCCAAGACTCCGAGTTCCGCCAAATTCAGTCGGCAGTCTTTCATCAAGGGCAATCAGGTGTGAAGAAGCGGTAGCTTAGGTTAGGGCTCTCTGGAGGCAATCCAGGCACGTGTCCAAGCAGGGTCTATCGACCCTAATTAAAAACATGTATTTGTAATTATTTAAATAAATAATTTGACACTTTTATTATTTCAGGAAAAGGGGTAAATTCTGGTACCTAAAACTTAAGTGAATATGTTCTTTATTGTGTTTTAATTATTTGGGCCCAACATAAATGTAAACAAATTATCTTGCCTATGGAAGAGACAACATTATTGGTTAAATACGCATAGAAAAATAGTAAGTTCCGATAAAATAAGGTTTGGGACACGTTTCAACATTTTTTTGTAAATATTTCAATGTTTTGACAGTAAATAAATACAAATATACATTTTGAATTCACAATATCCCGCCCAAGACAATTATCTGTTTTAAGGATAACAAATTGAGGTTATAATATTTACAAAATTAAGGGGACGTGTAATATTAGGTATACAAAGACGAAAAAATGTATTAAGTATTAAAGAAATGTAGAAAAAAAAACAATTTTGGTTTACTGCGTAACCTGGAATTACTCATAAACCTTTTTGTAGTTTTTTGGAGGAATCCACATGGTTATATTAACCTTAACATATTGGATTTGTTCGTGGCTATCGCTGACGATACACTCTCGGTGCAATAAGACTTTATTGATTAAAACAATTACTACATTTCGAGTAGTATAGATAAAAGCATTTATATAACTTATGACATGTCATGATTATTGCGCCACATTTGCTAAGTTTTTTAACAAAACAAATAAAACATTGACGTTCATTTTTTATATTATAACCAAATCATCACTTCAAAAAAAGACTTGAAAATATCAAAATTGCGATAGAGATGTCACAAGAGCTAAATTTTTAGTTTCTATTTTTTTATCGTTTTATATATCAGATTTCATTATTTTATTATTAATTTTGTATATGTAAGCGTATGTATGTGAATTTATGTATGCGTATATGTTCATGAATGTATGTGTATGTATATATATATATTTATCATAATTTTTTAGCAAAATAAAACCAGCAAACCATTCGCTCTACATATCCGAATCAACGCAGAACTCCTTTCTTGATTTTGTCAATAATGCCTTGCTCAGCTTTACATAAGGTACGGATCTCGACATTTATTTTAATTTTAAATATTTTAAAACTTTGTGTTTCTTTAGGTAATTTGTTAAATAATTTTAAAGTCTTGTATATTGAGTTTTGATATTAGGTTTTTGTCTTCAATAATAATCTTTTTTATCTGTATTTTGTATATGTGTTTATCACTTTGCATCATTCATCATTTTGATTAACAAATGATTTGAACATATTATTAAAACATTGTTATAATAAATCGGGTGAAATTAAAATTTCATTCGATGAAAAGGTAAAATGTATTTTTAAATACACACATGTTAATATTATCCCGACCTTAAGTTAAAATACGCACCTCAATGCTTTCGGTTTTATATTATGGTTGTTGACTAAGCTCTGCATTTTTTCTACCTGGGTGCATCCCTTAAAACGAATTTATTTCTAACTTAAATACCTTTGTAATTATTTAAAAATAAAAATTAGGCTCAGAGTAGTTTATAATCATCATTCCATGTCCGCTACCTAGTTGGAGCATATGGTGTCTACTAAGAGCGTTCAGAAATTTATTTATTTACATCGTTTAGCTCGTGTGCATACTCCCAAGTCAGGTTCCTGTCCCGTAGTTCTAACATGAACTCACGTCAAACATTTAGCAACGAACGTCCAGGACGTCGAGAACTTCATGCCTTGTAAAGTAAAAAATTGGTTGAACATAATATCTGTAAATGGACAGGTCATAAGCCCTGTAAATGCCTAGAATTCCATATTCCCTTCTCAAAAATGTTTTCCATTTCTGTTGAAATAAATTTAAACATGAACATAATGTATTTGGATTATTTGTCCACCTCGTGGTAAATGGTTAGCGCATTTGCCCGGCATGTAAGAGGTCTCGGGTTCAACTCCCGACATGGATGACACAATTATTTTTCTAAAGAAATATTTGCGTTCTCACATATTTCCCAAATATTTCAATTTTAGGGGGCATTTTTAACGAGTCGTAAATTACTCACTATTAGAAAATGGGAATCAAGTTGGGGTAGAGCGGGGTTCAAACCTCGGACCTCTGATCCGTGAGTCTACGACACAAGCCACGAATATCTCAACCCGGTTCATTTTTGAATCATAAGAACACGAATACGCAATTTAAATATCAGATTCCTTGAATGGGTGTTTTTACACTAAAATATTTCAAAGTCCTTGAAGCGTAAGACTTATCATCTTACATTTATGTAACAAATATGGATGGCAAACTACTATCATTTTGTCTCAAACCTATAAAAGAGCATTGACGTGAGCATTTAAAAAAAATAATATAATTTTTCACGAATACTACATTTCTTCCAGGGATAATTATTTAAATGAGTAATTAGAAAAACCCAAACGAAACTGCTTGATTTTTTTTTCATGGAAAGCCATTTATAAATCCTGTCGTTAAGAATGTTATTTAGTTTGGCAGGTGATTAAAAATTAATACCGGTTTAACCCAATACAATCGGATAAATGAAAATGAAATGAATATTAAACATTCAGAAAACTTCCCCAATGCAATGATTTATTACCAAGATATTAATATAATATAATGTTAAATTACTTTTTCCCAAATAATGATTTGTTATTGTTATATTGCCGATGATTAAATAATGCTTATTCTGTATAGGGTGGGTTAATATACTAAGATCCTAGATGCGTTATGTATGCCCACCTCGTCGTGTTGTGGTTGCCGCGTTCAACTACCGCGCTTAAAGTCCTGGGTTCGATTCCTGGTATGGCGAATGAGAACTCTAAAGCGTAAGACCCTTTGCCTTCCTTTTGTCAAAATCCGCTCCGCAAACATTAGATTCAGAGATCGTGCTTTTGCCGTTGCCGGCCCCTCTGCCTGGAACCGATTGCTTTCAAACTTACGAATCATCGACAGTCCCAGTCAGTTCAGATCCCAACTAAAATCTCACTTTTTTAGTTTTTCATACCCTCAATTTTTAATCAGAAAATAAAATATATCGGCTTAGTTATAATGTAAGTTTAAGTAAACAATTTTAAAACGCAGATAGTGTTTTTCTGGGTTATTATGCCGTGTTTGTGGGCTTTGTATTGCCGACGTTTCGGAGCACATTGCAGTGTCCATCTTCAGGGCTGAATGTATGAGTGTAGTTTTTAGTGTGTTTAATTGTGAGGAATTTTTACCGTGTCGCAGTCGGGTAATGTATGTGGTATGGTGTGTGGAGTTTGTACCGTGGGCTTTGGAAGCACCGGGTACCATGAGGTTCGTAGTCCAGGTTCGTAACCCAGAAAAACACTATCTGTATTCTGATGGCCGTGAAAACCTACGAACCTCAATTTTAAAACGCTCTTGAGGTGGTTTTTCACAAAAATGAAGCTGTATAATATTATTATTTTAACGAAAATATAGTTCAAATAGGTAAATGATGATAATGAACTATACATTGATTTAAATTGTTCTATTTTTTAGCATGTAAAGGAAAAAAATGCATACCGATGCCTCAATTCGAAAAATTAATTTTAAAAAAATAAAAAATATTTGTGATACCCATTCATTTATTTTGTTTTTTTTATTATCTATATACAGACTACTACAAATGTATAGAATATAAACGGAAAAATCAGCAGATACGACTTTTAGCCTTTTTAGAATACTAGAAAGAAAAATAAATTGTAAATTTAAAAGAGAAAAAATGTAAAAGAGATATGCACCATGGCCGTAATTTTTTATTGTTATTTTTTGACTATGGAAATAGGGCATATAAATATTTTTTTTTGCCTTTTTTTCCTAAATGGGAGTCTGCTTTTTAACTTTTCTCTAGTATTGTGATCATGTTCATGTTGGTTTTGATTAAAAAAAAACTAAATAATGTGTATTTTTTATTAATGACCGCATCATCGTATTGTAAAATATTATTTGCTCGTATGTTAGTTCTTTTAATTAATTTAACATAAAATTCACACTTCTGTAATTTTTTTAAGAACTAAAAAAAAAGTTTCCGACTAAACATCAGTAACTTTTCTGCGCATTTGTCGATCTGCAAAAGGCATTTGATAGAGTTGACAGAGAGAAATTGTGGAAGTTTTTATCGGAGTATGGAGTAAATGGTAACCTGACAAGGGCTATTGCGTCACTGTATAAGGACAGCACAGCATGTGTGAAGGTAAATGGGTCATTCACATCGTGGTTTAATATTCCGAAAGGAGTCAAACAGGGATGAGTAATGTCACCATGGTTGTTCAGCATATACATCGAGAGCTGTATGAAAGAACTGGAAGATTTAAGAATGGGAGCAAAAATGAGTGGTATAACTGTTAACTGTCTTCTGTATGCGGATGATGCCGTGCTTCTTGCTAGCAGCAAAGAAGACCTTCAATTCTTGGTAACAAAAGTCTACGATGTATGCAAGAAAAGCGATTTGCTTATGAATGTTGATAAATCGAAAGTGATGGTTTTTGAAAGGGATGAAAATATAACTAAATGTGAGATCAGCGTGAACGGAAATATTCTGAATCAGGTAGAAGAATTTGTGTACCTGGGAAGTATGTTTACTAGGGACTGAAAGGCCGAGAAAGATATTGAAAGGAGGGTGAGTGCCGGGAACAGGGTGAACGGTGCACTAAAATCTACTTTGGCAAACAAATGTTTATCGCAGGAGGCTAAACTAGCAGTTCACAACGGAGTTCTAGTTCCAACTCTAATGTATGGGAGTGAAGTATGGAATTGGAAAAATAATGATGAAAGTAGGTTGAATGCTGTCGAAATGCGATCCCTCAGGCGAATGTGTGGTAAAACGATGTATGTGTAAGGCTGAGACATGCATTATTGACAGAATCAAGAAAGGGGTGCTGCGTTGGTTTGGACATGTAGAGCGAATGGACAGCGAAAGAACAGCTAAAAGGATCTACGATGCAAATGTTGATGGATGCAGAAAACGAGGAAGACCGAGAAAGACATGGCACGATCAAGTCCATCAAATACTCGAAGATGGACATGTCAAAAGTAGGAATAATCGGCATGCGTGCATGAGAAGATGTATGAATGTAGAGGAAGCAAGGTCTGTATGCCAAGGTTGAGTATTATTGCGTTCTATCCTCTCTGCCTACCCCTACGGAGAAACGGCGTGATGGTTTGTTGTTGTTGTTGTTGTAAAAAAAAAGAATTTCTAAGGAATCCAAAATTTTGCAAGAGTGCTATAAAAATGTTACTATACTGTCACGCTAAGTCTAAAAGTCGTGACCTGGAAAAAATTGTTCTGCTTTTTTTTTATTTTGTAATATATTTTCAATAGCCTCGCATATTTATTAAGCCAACAAGTCGTTTCTGTTCCTCAAATATGATATATTATCTCCTGTAAAATTTGCAAATCTGCAGAAACAACTTTCGGCGCGTATACACGCATTTTAAGTTTTTCACAAATGTTAAGATAATGGTAGATATAATATATAATTCAAAGGGGTAAACCATTGTGGTCTAATGATCAGCGCGTTCGCTTATCAGGCAAGGGTTTTAGAGGTATATTCCCTTCACCTTTGATACATCATTCACTGAATTAATGAAAAATGACCGAGGTACGCTGTGCAATTGGTGCACCAGTGCAGTACTAAATGCACTATTTGGAACGGAAAGGGGATGCAAATTAGTCCTTATTTGCTTTAGACAAAACTTCGTCAAAAAAGTTTTGTATGAACCGTCGATGGGAAAGGAGTTATCCTAAAACTTTAGTTGTATTAATTTAATAAAATATTTATTTTTTAAACAAACACCTTAGCAGTACGTAATACAAAATAAACGCCGCTAATATAATTGAATGAAAAATATTTTAAATTGTAAGAAATAAAATAATTACAATAGCAAATAAATAAATATTCTATTTTACAAGTGTTCGTTTCGTAGCGGAAGCTAAGAATAAAAAAATGGAAATATGAAAAACCTAGTGATGGTGGAATATGCAAATCAGGGTATTTACTGGGCTTGTGATCTGTCTTTGCGTAGTTTAGAAACCCTACACTCTGCGTAATATTTGCGATTCTCGCTTTATGTTGAAACGTCTTTTAAAAAACACCCTATAAATGAGAGAAATATGTGAAATGACCAAATCCAACATATGCTTTTTTTCTTATTTATTTATTAATTATAAAAGAACATATGAATAAAAATTAAGATACATAAAAAAAGAAGTTCACCTAATAAATACAAAAACCTCACCAAGCCACCTTTTGTGGCTTGTTGGTGAAGTTCACCTATATAAATATTAATCCTACTTAAAAATAAATATATTTTCATATAAAATTACAGTCATAATAAGAAGCAGTAGTTAGACTGCATCCGCTTAATCAAAAAACGAAAAAAACAACAAGAAAAAAAATATATCATAAAAAAAATTATAAACATATGAATCAAATTTAAACACATTATTTTTAGGACATGCAAAAAGTCGCAATAATCAGCGCGCGTGCATGAGAACATGTATGGATCTAGGAAAATGCAAAGTCTGAATGCAAACACAGAGTGCTATGGCGTTTCATCCTTCTTTCCTACCCCTGCAGTGACAATTTGTTTGTTTTTTTTAATTTTTAAGTTTTGACATCGCTTGTTTTTTTAACCTTTAGTACTGCTACTTAAAAGTACAGATAAAGCTCAATTATTTCAAATACTTTAACTAAAAACTAATTGGTTTAACTAAAAACTGTAAGTGCACATTTTTAGGAACCTGAAATGTATTTTTATTATACGTTAAATGTGTATGCATATAATTCCTTGTGTGTGCAGACAGTTCCAAGAAAAAAATGTATTATATTTGGCCTAATGGACACGTTAATGTTTGGTGCACTCAAGAATTTACTTTGTTATATACCTCGCTTTGATTCAATAGATTTCTTAGAAATACTTCCATTTTTGTTTACAGGAAATTCTGTAAGTAATTGTCTTTTGTGTTTATTATAATAATGGTGTAATTTATACAATTATTAGGCTATGAACTCTTTATTTCCATTGGTTTTCACAAAATTATTTTTAACTCTTAAAAGACTGTGGTAAATAATCCCTTTACGCGCGGTGATGTAACATCGTGTTACCACTAGTAAAAGACGGAATATTCTGAAGTTCAAATATTGAAAAAAAAAACATGCTGACATTCTGTTAAATAATTCTTTATCCGTAATATATGCAAATAAATATATAATTTAGCCCTGTAATAGCAACATAAATTAAAAATCACAAATACGCCGCTCTTGTACGCGCGTGTCCCTAATCACTTTCATCAACCGACTGAATACGTTTTAGACAACACCCGCCGCAGAACAGCGTCTTTATCTTCCTTGTTATCAGTTCTATCTTCGTTCTCTCTCTTGTATAAGGTATCTGTATGCTGAATTAGCGGACATTCATTCTTCGCGTAGCAAGGATAAATATTTTTTGTATTAACATTTAGCATAGTTATACAAATTTTACTTTCCAAATCGGGTGTGAAAATGTCCATTTGAAGATTACAAAAAATACGAATACATAATTTTTAAAAATAAGAGAGATATATCAAGTCGTGTGTCCTATGTCGACTAGAGTGGCATCACAGCCACACAAGAGTTAATGAAACGTTTGTAAACTTTTTTCCTTATTTTTATTAAAATGCCAAAGATGATAATTTAGGACACTGATTTGATGATTTTCTCATATATTTGAAATGTTTTGTTTATAATTACTATATGTAACGATTCTGCCTTAATAATGCGGCAATCTACTCGTCTTAAGAGAGATAGATTGATTTACAATTTCGTGAAGTTATTTAAATATATTAGTAGTTTTATAGGTAAATACATTTGAAAACCAATATTTTAAAGTATTTTTTAGTTTCTTCAAATGTTTAAAGGCAAAAAATGGATTTCACCGCCTAGGGAACTATTTAACTTTTGCTTAAATTACTAAAATATTTTTTTCTTAGGTTTTTTTAGTATGCAGGTGCAAATAGGTCAGTCACGCGAATCTCACCAAATCGAATTATTTAGTTTTATAACTTCACAAAAAATAAAAGAAAAAAAAAATCGATGTTCAAACATAGGCAGAATGGTAAATGTTACACGGTGTGCAAAGTTTTTTTTCTTTCTATTGCCTTCCTAACCTATTACCTGATTCCACATTCTTTAATATGTATAAAATAATGATCTTTTATTTCAGTTGATATGTACTAGCCTTTTCTCTCAATAAAAAAAACCTGTGTTATTTTTAATTGATTAGATTTTTTCATGTATTAATCTTATAGTACATGTTTTGGCTAAAAATAGATTTCTTTTGACAATAAATCCACCTAGGCACTAATTCTTTGTACTTGAAGATTTAAATAAATAAAGTGACCACTTAAATTAGCCAACCACAAGTCATAAGCCCTAGAAATGCCTAGACAATTATGTTTCCTTTTCCAGAATGTTCTCCGTCTTTGTTGCAATGTGTAAATTTTAATAACTTTGTAGAGCGTGAGATTCAGTCATTGTCTTCAAAAATTTAATTAAACTTAAAAACTTATTTTATTTTATTACACGATAATTTTCCTGGTAAACCTCTGGGAGTTCCATTCCATTTTTAATCTATTTCGCCCGAGTCGAAACAATATCTGCGAAAATTCTCGCTCAGCCGAGCAGTAATAATACAAGGAAGGAGTAGGTATAATATCGATTTGGTCCAGCCTCGCATCTAGTTTACATCCGAGTCTAAAATTACTGGCCCGTGGACGTACACACGCGCGCAAGGTAGCTACACACGCACATAGAGACGCTCCGGCCCGGAGACGATAGTCTTATGTGCCGGGACGCCTAGGGGGAGGGCGCGCGGGCCGGCGCGTCAGAGTAGCCCTTACGACGATCGGCCTTTGCTCCCTTTTGCTCCTGCCTCTCCGCAAGTACGTTTGAATCGAACGCACTCCGGGGGTATTCTAAACTCACCCCGCGGGGGGGCGTCCGTGCGGCCGGGTATATGTATAGTGGACTTCCCGCATGGCTTGCCCCTATTTTCCATTCCTCCCGAATGTGCGGAATCGCCGAATATTCGGAGCTTGTTGTGAGAAAAGGGAAATGTCTACTAAATTCACACATCGCGTTTCTTTTACTAAATCATATAGATACTCGTAAGTCGGGCACCTAACAATAATTTAGACCCACTGACGAATTATTTAAAATAATCAATATCTTTAGTGCGGTGTGTATCGCCATCGTCATTCCCCTAATGCACCATTAGGCTCGGGAACAAAAATCTGCTAATTCAAATTTATTTCAACAGAGAAGGAAAACATTTTTGAGAAGGGAATATGGAAGTCTAGGCATTTACAGGGCTAGCTGGCCATTTCCAGCCAGTCTACAAGCATTTGGACATACTCAAACATTGTTAAAAATCTGCAACATCGGTTTACTTTGCTAGTATTTACATGATTATTATTTAACCTTTTTCTATGGAACTGAACTCCAAAAAGTTAAGTTAACCCATCATACGTCACCTAGATCAAATATTACCTTTCAGTAATTCTAAATTTGTTGAAACCGAGAGGGAAAACATTTTTGAGAAGAGAATATGGAAGTTTAGGCATTTACAGGGCTTAAAACCTGTCATTGGCTGATTTGAGTGGCCACTTTACACACTGAAAAATTCACCATTCTGCCTATGTTTAAACATCCATATCTCCTCAACTTTTTCATCTGTTGACTTTTGTGATGTAAGAGAGCTAAAAATTAATTTGTGTGAGATTTGCCAAAGAAACTAGCCAGTAAAAGGTCGTAAGCCCTGTAAACGCCTAGACTTTCATATTCCCTTCTCAAAACTGTTCTTCCCCTCTGTTGCAACAAATTTACGTCTAAATAACTACGAAGGGAGGAAATCCAACCTGTCTATAAACATTTGAGCATATTCAAAACATTTTTGATTAAATTTAATCATCTTTTCATTAACATCATTCTCTTTCCATAGGGCATTGAATCAATACTCCAATCCCAACGTACCTCGATCATTTTTCTTACATGAAGGTAAGATGATCAGTCACACGCTTCAGGTGCCAGTCCGGGGACTGTTAAAAACATTTGTTTCAATAAATAGTTCACATCAACCATATCGGAAATCGAACCGAAGACATTTTGCATGGTAGGCAAATACGCTGAACACTACACCACAGATGATGCGTATACTGCCAATACTGCTGTTCTCAAAACATGTAAATTGAGATATGACACATTTTAGTATTTATCATCTTTATGGAAATAATAAAATTCTATAAATAGTCATAAGTAAAAACACACTATGTCAGTTGGTTATAAACATAAAACCTATGTGTCATATCTACACTGTGTTTTTGTTTATGAATCTCTAGATACTGTGTTATTGCTAAAAAAAAACATTAAAAAACATGTCGTTTTTCGTACGGAAATATTTTTTTACTGCTTTTGCTTTATGTAAAATATTTCAAAACTTTGTGTCAAACAATACCTCATATTTAACTTAATTTGTGGTTTTTGTGGAAAAGCAGCATTTTTGCTTATAAGCGCAATAAAGCACATACCAATAATATTACTACTCGAAAATTGATTGATTGCGTCTGCCCGTTATACTCACGCACGGGAGTTCGGGCCTTATTATTATGATATCCACACTCAATCAGAACATTAACGTTGGTTAAAATTTAACATTTGAACAGAATAATAATAATCTCTCTATGTTTGTATTATGCAACAGTCAAGAACATTTAATTTCCTGCTCCGTGATTTAAAAACGTGTTAAAATAGAATTATTGAGGAAATCTAGAGGATTAAAAAAAAGGTTTGTTAATAGACTATTAAACTAAACCATTTTTGTTTTTATTTTTATCTATTGTATTATCAGTTCTATGATTTTTTAAAGTTTCGTATTTCTGAACTTACTTCGCGTGTGGCGTCAGAGGTTCTATTCCGCTTATTCTGTCAGTTCTGCCGATTTGTCTGATTACTGCGAGCAAACCGGATATCTTTCACAGCTCTCTTAGCATTGGTTGATTCATATGAATCAGGGACGTCTTTCAAAGTAGTTTGTTCTAAAAAATATATTTTATAATTTATTCGTACATTTTCAAGAAACTTTGCTTTACAATTAAATGCTCTATTTTTTACCGCGCGCAAAAAAAACTATTTCTCTCTAATTTCCCATATGGCTGAAACTCACCATTATATTTTAATTGAGAAAGTAGTTGGAAGAGACCAAACATTATATCTCGTTGCGTATTTGAGTTGGTACAAATAATTTGCAACCATATACTTTAATTGTTATACGATATAATATCATTGGGCTGAACTTTTTGTTGAAATTTATTTTAAACATACTTGAAAAAAATACATTATATATTGTTAGTATGATTTTATATTTTTTAACCATGAGCTGATATAATAAATTAAACAAGATAAATTGATACAAGGTGATAAAATAAAATAAAAATTACGCAATTAAAACAAAAAAAAAACATCAATGTTACTTAAACACAAAATGTCTAAAACGCCCAATAAATTATCCACTCATAAAAAATATATTTATTTAGTTTTGATATTGAACAGCAAAATGTATCAATAGAGCTAAATTAAATTGTTTAATTAAATTTAACTTTAATAAAAATTTAGGCGACGTATTTTTTTTTGTATCTGATTTATTATGCATTAAAATCTTAAAACAATTATTATCAACATAAAATGTACAAAGCAATGAAACCGATCACAGGTTGTATTTGAAATTTTTGGATCAGGGGGCATATAAATTACAATGAACTTGATAATATAAAGTTTTAAAAATATATATATTGCGCTCCAACAAATTTATTGATATTCGAAAATATACATTTACAAAAATAATAACATAAGATACATAAAAGTGCATCAACAAAATGCATCAACAATATGCAAATTATCGTTGATGTCGGTTATTTATTTATTTAATAAATCTTATATCAAATTTATACTAATATTTTGTTTTGAGTCTGTGCAAATTTTTTTTACACGGGGACTGGATTTAACCCCTGGGGACTTATTTAGATCAACACATTACAACAGAGATAAAGAATATTTAACTTTTTAATTTGATAGAGATTCAAACATTTTCTAAAAAAACTTAAAAATTTATTGATTTATAATTTCGTGCTAAGGGGGTCCCGCAAGGGTATTGTGAAAGTATCCCAGTAAAGAATTACCAGGATAACAGAAGGGTGGAGATGTTGGGGAATGTATTGATCTGTTGGTTGATGCAGTTTAAGCATGAATGGACGCACTCGTGAGATAATGCAGTCCGGAGCATCATTTCACATGTTCAAACGCAACATAATAATTTAAATGTTCCACTAGAAAAAAAAAATTAAATCACAAGTACATTAAGTATTTAATAATTTTTATACAGTTTTTTAATATATATATGTATAATACATATAAATTAAGTTCCCTTGAGTTACTACAACTTAATTTGGGATGAAAATTAAAAACAAATAAAAAGCACATATTCAGAACAACAAAGAATCATAGCAAGTTTAACATCTTCGTGACTAAATATATCACAACAATATACAAGTAAACAAAAAAAAAATCCAACAAACCAAATAAATATATTTAAGAATTTCTTCTAATGTTTACCTTTATCCGCACCCGGGCTATTTTCTTATTTTTTTAAATCATCACTGAGCGATTCGTTCGGAATGATGCTCTTATCACTAAGACAATTACTAAAAGGTCCTTGGTTCAAATGACTTGAGCGCAATGAGGAAATTTGGTGTTTTTTTTTACTTTTATTTATTTGTTAATTAATTTATTTTATTTTATTTTTTATGTATCGTGTTATCAGCTCTATGATTTTTTTAAGTTTTATAATTACTCAGCGTGTGATGTCTCAAAATCTCTTCGGTGAGCTCTGATGATTGGTGAATTAGCTTCCCAGAAACCGAAAACTATCGCAACACTCTAATTATTATTTGATTTGGAGGAACAAGTGACATCGTTCAAAATAGCTCATTTTCATTATTTTATTCATATATTTTTAAGAAATTTCCCCCTAGAATTTAATGCTCTAATTATTACCGCGCATAAGAAAACACTTTTCATATCCACCTTCCCGTGGCACAACTCTCCTATTATTAATTCACAATATATAGTTAATTAATGATGCGTCGTCATTTCCATTTCAATAGTTGACATAGAAGATAAGTACATATTCTTTCATCTATAAATATTTCAACAGAGATGGAGAAATTCTTAAATAAGGGACGTTGGTCTCGGCATTTATTGAACTCGCGTTGGACTTGTCATAGTGATAATTTCATTCTTTTTTATTTTCATTTTTTAACCAAATAATACGATATGTATTTTTAATATTTTAAATAAGTTTTTAAAATTTAAAATTCTTCATAAAAATTCTATATAAACATTAGTAGGTGCACAATATGTTGTGGAAAGAACATGAAAAACAAAAATAAATATATAATTGCATGTGGACATACACACGAATGAATATCCTTACATACATAATACACCAATTTAAATAAATTAAAAATGAAACAAAGAAAAATATGTGTTAAAGATGTTAATGAAAAATAAAACAATGTAATGTAGAATAATTTATGATTTTTTTTTTTTTTTCCCAATATCCATAATAGGTAAAACAGAGTTTTAAAAAAAATAAAGGATATTTACATAGCAGTGAAACACAAATTAACAGTGAAAATAGTAAACAAAAAATTCCCACAATCCAATTTAATCCATCGGTTTGCTTTATTTATGTGTGATAAGTTTTATCATCATCTTTCCTTTTCCGCACCCAGTTGTGCATAGGGCACTACATTGGCAAACCAAATACAGCGTTGTTCGATCATCTGTGACCTAAAGAAAGGTGATCACTTTTACGCTTCAAGTGCAACAGTGCAGAAAAAATGAAATATTGCAGATCAAAAACCTTTGAAATCAATAGTTCACTATTATTAATTGAATCGGCATTCACTTCGTAACAACTAATCGTACATTATTATAAAAATAAAACATTGCTATCAGTATTAAGTTATTTTATTGTTTTACAAAAACACTGCTATGGTTTCGGGAGAGCATTCCTCCCATTGATGGGTGATAAAAAACTGTTTTATTTCACTATATATAAGTGTCGCCCTCAAGGTCTAATGGTCAGTGCGTTTATCTACCATGCAAGAGTTCTCGGGTTCGATTCCCGACATAGTTGATAGAAATATTTATTTAAAATAGTGTTTTCTCACTGGAATATTTCATAGTCCCTAGACCAGTACTTGCAGCGTAAGACTGATCATCTTACCTTTATGTAACAAAAATAATCAAGATACGCTGCGATTGGTTACCAATACAGTGCCCTATGCACCATTAGGTGCGGAAAGGGAATGATGATGATATAACAGTGTTCTTGAAAAATACTAAATCGTGTGGCAGTTGTACAAAAATTTGTTTTTCTACTCTTTTAATAATCAATACGTCACGTCCATTCTTTCAGGAATCGAACCCATCAGGTCAAGAATGATAGGCGAACGCGCCAATTGCTACACAAAGAGGCGGACTTATTGCCGGTCGATTTCTTGATTTAGGGTTTTTACGATAACGTTGCCTACTGCCTAACATTTCATATTATGTCTTTTAATTAAATGATATTTTTTAAATTCTTCTATCTGCTGAATTACCCGAAATATATATGAGCTGAAATATTCCAATTTGAGTAAAGTGGTTGATAATACGACCTGAAATTTGTATGTCCACTGATAGTACAAATGTGCATACACAATAATGCATTCGAATAGTGATAGTATTTAACTGTCGCATTTATGATTCCCTGGTAGCCACTTTCTGATGCTAGATGAAATTGTTGACTATTTGGTCATAGGTTCAGGAACACCGCTTATTACGGCGAAATATGGGTCAATAACGCCAATAGATATGTAATTTATTATGTAGGTAATATATGTCTCGTATTTACGTCTCCAATTTTGGGTTCATCGTTCATCATCGTCCCCATATCAGCACTTAGTGGTACATAGGGTATAGGATTGGCACTCTAATCGCGCAACAACTCAACACGGATTTTCTCGTGAGTCGGGGCAAGTTCCAAGGCATCGGTCGTTCCTGGTTGTGTCACCATAACCAATGTCTCTGTACTCAATAAACGTATTTTTTTCTTCTTCCTTGCTTCAGATCGACGTGGTCTCTACTTTCCAGAGTGTTAATAATAAATTGTTAATTTATTTTGTACGTAAATATGTTTGTTTATGTAATACGTTTATAAAACAAATAATTATTGAACTACGCTTAAAATGAATATTTGAAATAATACAACTATTAATATATATATATATATATATATGTGTATTATATTTTTTTATTCAATTGAAAACAAATTATACATAATTTTATACAATATTCCCAAGGAGTTTTTGTAAAAATTTAGGGACATGCAGATAACAATATTTATTTACAGACGTTTTTATATTTTAAACTATAACGTTATTTTAAAAGTGCAATTTATATTTTTTATATATTGTTTAATGCAATACAACAATTTATAAGTAAGATATTTGGGGTTATCAGCTACTAATATTTTAATGGCGTATTAAATATTTACATTTAAAATTATTACACTTGGCGTTTGAAGAAGTGTTAGAAACTGAATGATGGTGTTAGTGCATGTCATCAAAAGGGTCAAGAGTTTCAAATACCTGGGAGTATATGTCACAGAAAATAGCAGATTTCAATCAATTGAGAGTGTGGCTAGGAATAGCAGGCGCCACATTCAACAGTATGAAAGGCTGTCTCGAGATCGTAAATTTACTCAGTGAAAACAAAATGCCGCCTAGATAATTACTACACAACACCTGTACTCCTCTACGGATGCGAATCGTGGCACCTAACTAGGGCGCAAACCTGCAAAATACTGAGTTTTTAAAATACGTGTCTATTATGGGTGTTCGAAGGTAAATTTAAAAATACAAAAAAAATCTTATAATTTCTTTAGTACATATAGAGTACAACATTTTCATATAATTCACGGGAATCATTTCAAGTTTAAAAGGGTTAAAAAAAATTTAATATTTTCATTACAACATAAGGGAATACAGAAGTCTAGGAATTAACAGGGCTTATAACTGGACATAAGCCATGTCTTTACTCAAATATATAATTATTAATACTCCCAAGCGGGTTAAATCCAGTTCTTGGATACAAAAATTTGGATAGACTCAAAATATTCTAGAAAAAAAATCATTGGTTTGATTCTTGAAAAATTATTGTAAAGCACTCAGTTGGCTTTATTAATGGTAATCCACCAACAGCTTATCATTAAAATGCAATTAAAGAAAGCAATTGCTTTCAAATCCGACATTACTCACTGTCATGTTTTGGGTTTTTACAACTATCCACGAACCACAATAATAAATTTGTCGAATTTAAAAATGATATTTCCTCAATAATGTGAATCACCTGTAACAAAATATTCACGAGCAAAACTCAATAGGTCTGGAATGTACAATATTGACGGAATGTTCATCATCACCATCATCACCCTCCTTCCCCTTTCCGCACACAGTGGTGCATACGGCACTGCATTGGTAAACCACTACCACTACTAAAACAAACCGCCTCACACGTCTATCCTAGCATACATTTCTAGTTTCTTCCACATTCATACATCTTGTCACACTTTTCCCTCGGTTTTACCTGCTTTTGACATGACCAGACTTAAGATTTGGGTTTATCTGATCATGCCGTCCTCGTCTCACGTTACCGTTCATTTTTGCCATATACACTTCTTTTACCATTTTTTCGTTATCCATTCGTTCGTAATGACCAAACTATCTCAGAAACCCTTTCTTAATCTTATCAATTAAACCGGACTCGGATTTACACGCTCACCTGATTTCATCATTCGTAACCCTGTCATACATTGATTTCCCACAGATTCGTCTAAGAGGTCGCATTTCGACCGCCTCGGCTTTCATCCTTCCTCTGCCAGTTCCATGTTTCACTTCCATACATAAGTGGTGAGACTAAAACTCCGATATGCACTACCAGTTTAGCTTTGATTGACATATTTTTAATAGCAATTACGCAAGACACATTTTTATCACTACAATATATATTAATGGGAGTGCAGTATTATAACAACATTTCTACGAATGCAAAAATCTAGAACATTTCTACTTTCTTTTTTTATTTAAATTTTTTTAAATTTTCATTTGAAAAAAATACGCATTTAAAGCTTTCTGTATATTTAATGTCTGCCTGGAAGGATAAAAGAATAAGTTTAAAAGGGTTTTTTTTTACACCAAAATATTTCATAGTCCCTGGACTGGCACATGCAACGTAGGATTTATCATCTTACCTCTATTTATTTATTCATTCATTTAAAATTACACCCGTTTAAATATGAATAAACTGATCAAGGCTTTTTTGTCTGTGCCCGTGTTATACCATAATAATTAATAATAAAAAATACATAGTTAAATGAATTAGAATAAATAATTTTAACGACATGTGATGCATTATAAAAAAGATAATCAGCTATGAATATTAAAATATAAATTATAGAAATGAGAATTAATACATAATCAAATATTCAAAATAATAGTATCATTGAAATAAATACACATTTAATATAGATATATATATATATGAAAACATAAAAAAAATGATAATTAAGATATGGTTTCCAGAAACTCACTCTATACTATAGTAAGAAATAGGAGTAATAAATTAATTGCCAAATAAGACGAGTACTAAATTAAATAATACAAAAAGACCTAATGAAAAACATAAAAATGTCAATTTTTTCTAATTGCTAAACTCGAACTTTAAAAAAATTGACAACCTCGTCCCTATCGATGTGCAGCAACCAATTAATTTATGTTACTAAAATGATTAACATACGCCGCGATTGGTGTATCAATGCAGTGCCCTATGCACCATGAAAAGGAATGATGACTACGATGTGTGAAATAGAACTAGAATCCTGGACCAGTGTTTTTAACCCGATGGCAGCACTTAAATAAAAATCCTGAAAAGGAAAATCGAGTAAAGAACGTCTGTCTCGTAGTATAGTGGTAAGCGCGTTCTTTTTTTTTTTTAAGGAATAACCCGCTAAGCCTCTATTTTAGAGGCTTTTCAACAGGTGAGATATAGGGGATATGAAAGGAGGTAATGAAAAATACATCAAAACACCCAGACCAATTGAGAAAAAATCTTTCTTAGATTTTTTTCTTGCAACTGGCGGGAATCGAACCCGCGACGCCAGCTTCACAGTTGGCCGTCTAACCAACTGAGCTACGGCGCCTTCGCAAAATCAATTATTTGTTTGTAAGTTTAATTTTATACCAACAATATTTTTAATCTTTAAAAAATATTCGTAAGCTTGAACTGGGTTCAACTCCATTGAGAGTTATTAATTTTAATATATATCAACAGAGATGAAGAACATTTTAAGTCTAGCAATTAACAGGTCTTATGACCTGTTGTTGGCTGGTTTATGTGGCCACTTTACACACTGTGTAAAATTCACCATTCTGCCTGTTTTAAGAACTTATATTCCTCCAATTCTTCCATCCGGATTTTTATATTCCCTTCTATAAAATTTAATACATCTCTGTAGTAATATATTAATATTAATTGTATACATATATTTTTTTATTGTTATGCAGCCTAAAACATAATAATAAATTCATTAATAATTGTAAACGTAAATTTATTTAATAAATAAATTGTACTCAAATATCATAAACTCATTGAGATGTTTATTTATTTATTTATATACAGGTGCATCAGGGCAGACATATTACTTTAAGCCACTTTCTTCTTACCGACCCAAACCGGTCAATAGAAAATTAGTGGTATATGAACATATTGTGAGTATTTTATAATTTTTTCTAAATAATATAAAATGATATTTTATAAGTAAGTTTATGGTATTTATTTATTCATATATACGCCCAGTGGGCATTTTTAAGGACATATTTATACATAGAAAATTATTATAAAGAAAAGTATACAGACGCAAGGGTATATAGTAGACTTTGTGGGAGTAAAAGCGGAAGAGAGGTGTTTATATTTTAATTTGATACAGTGATCGTTTGAAAGAAGACAACTTGTTATCAAAGAAATCAAGACTGGTATGTTTGTTGGCAGACCTGAGAATTCTGGGCATAGGGGAATAAAAACCATAGTTAGTTCTATGGTTATCGGTATGAAAGAGTAAGTTTTGTCTGAGGTTTCTAGTTAGGATATTTAATTTTGTTGAACTCCGAAGTTCAGGTGCATTAAAGAGTGAGTTTAAATTTTAAATAGGACTAGAACATTGGATTAATTTTGACGGTCTTGAAGAGAAGATATGTTTAAGCTAGTTTTTGGCTAGTTTAAGCTAGCTAGTCTGTTTGACAATATCATTATTTATTTATCAAATTAAGTTACGTTTTACATACATACATAATTGTACTTATACATAGCATTAAACTTGAATGATTTCAACATGATTCATAATTTTCTGTCTATTAAACAAGAAATAACTTCGGCGTTATTTTGAGTTTAAACAGTACAATTTATTTTGGTAAATATTACATCCTAACATGCAATTTCTCCTTTGTCCAGTTTAAAGGCAGCTCGTCCTTCCGAAAGACGGGGCTGACAAACGTTCCCCTTCGCGTACTCCACCCACCGAAGGGGGTTGCATGTAATTCTGCGTCCACTAGAAGCGAGACGGTCCAGAGAGTTTCATCTCGCCAAGAAGGTAGCGCATTCAGATATCCGTCCGACCCCAACGTCGCGCAAAATCCACCCACGCACCGCTCGGCTGACCCTTTTCACAGTCGTCTTCTACGCGTGGTTAACACCTTTTTACTACAAGCCCGAAACGTTTCGTTCAATTTAAAGTTGAAGGGATCGGAGACACGAGAACAACGAACATGAAAACGGTGAATGAATATAAACCTACAATGTTTTAAGTTGGTCCAAATGTTTGTAGACGAAAGACTGAATTTGACCCCCAGGTAGCTATTAAGATTAACAAATTACAACAGAGCTAGAAAACACTATGGGCAATATGGAATTCTAGGCACTTACAGGGCTTACGACCTGCCATTGGTTGGTTTAAGTGGCCATTTTACCTGTGTTTGAACATCATTGCCTAGTGGATATAATAATTCCAGTAGGAGAATCTTACTCACATCAATAAAGGCTTTTTAACTTCACAAAAATCAACAGATAAAATAATCGAAGAAATATGGATTTTCAAATGAATATTTCACAATGTGTAAAGTGGCCACTTTAACCTGCCGATCACAGGCCGTAAGCCTTGTCAATACCTAGATTAACACATTTCCTTTTCATTAATGTTCTCCATCTCTGTTGAATATAAACCTATTTACCCTTAATATGATTTTCACAAAAATGGCGCTACGTTAATTGTCTAACTTTAATAATAATAAATGCCTCTTTTATTGATAGAACAAGAAAAATTAAATGACTTAAAAAATATATATTTAGCTTATTTTCTTGTTGTCTACGTATATTTTAAGAATCGTCGAAAATAAATTTGAACTGAATATTTATAAATATACATTATAGTTATGAACTTAGCATCTTTCATTCAGTAACATAAACACTTGTATTGAGTTTTAATTTAAATGAAATAATTGTATGGAATTTAAATTATTTAAATAATTAGTTATAATGTCAAGTTCTGGATTCTGGCACAAGGCTCTTTGAAGTTGAAGCCATCCCTGGGTGTAAGACTGTAGAGCGGGGTGTTGGGGGGCGCGGGAAGGGCCCCCCTCTCGCTGGACAGGCCGGCCGGCCATTTCAATTTAAAAAAAAACTCCTAGCCGCTAGAGCCTACCCCCCCTCCCCGTGTTCGCCGTCTTCTTCTCTCGGCCGACAATCTTTTCGCACAGGACGAAGGGCTGAACTATCCCCGGGGGGGGCGCCTCCTTCCGCCCCGAGTCGGGGGCCCGGCCGAGCGGACGCCAGTCGACAATCGGCAGCCGACCCGCGCGGTCACGATTTCAGTTTGCGTCCACGATTACTTTTTATTTGTAATTTGTTTTCCCGTTTGTCGTCCTTTGCGGACCCGCGAGTTGTCAGCAGACAGTGTAGTTCGGCCGGCTGCTCCACCGCCGATGGTGGCATACCGCGTGCGCTCCGCGTGACTCTGTTTATGTTACTCCCCCGCCCGGAGAATGTTACCCCGCGGAATGACTGACAAGAAAACTTTTTACGCGCCGCTTTTCGTTGTTTTATATTGTGAACTTTCCGAGTAAAGAAAAATGTGATTCGAACGATTATTTTTTAAACTTGTTTATTTTGTTTTCTATTTATTTCGTATCTCGCATGTAGCGAATAGAATTGATGGTCAAGCCGTTTATAAACAAAGTGACTCACATAAAGTGTTGGACGGTTGTGCGTTTTCCGAGTGCCGGGGGC